>NC_141874.1:389484306-390146806 GCF_056163025.1 Triticum urartu | reverse complement strand
AAGTGGCCGTGTAGAGATTGACAACCCCTTATCGCGTTGGTTGCGAGGATTTATTTGTTTTGTGCAGGTGCGAGGGACTCGAGTGTAGCCTCCTACTGGATTGATACCTTGGTTCTCAAAAACCGAGGGAAATACTTACACTACTTTGCTGCATCACCCCTTCCTCTTCGGGGAAAACCAACGCAGTGCTCAAGAGGTAGCAAGAAGGATTTCTCGCGCCGTTGCCGGGGAGGTCTACACAAAAGTCAACATACCAAGTACCCATCACATACCCTTATCTCCCGCATTACATTATTTGCCATTTGCCTCTCATTTTCCTCTCCCCCACTGCACCCTTGCCATTTTATTCACCCTCTCTCTCTCTCTATCCTCCATCTCTTTCTCTATTTGCCTCTTTTTGCCCGGTTGTTTTTTGTTTGCTTGTGTGTTAGTTTGTTTGCTTGTCGTTATGGCTAGTCCCTTATCTTCTCCGTTGTCCCCTGAGTTCGAAATCTTTCACTTCAAACAAAGGCTAGGAGAAAATTTAAAAGATGCCTGGTTGAGAATAATGGAGTCTTATCATAATTGTACCTCTGAAATAAACCTGAGAATTTTGCTTCGCAATTTTTATGTTGGATTAAATATGTCTCATAGACAACTCTTGGATTGTGTTGCCAAAGGCAATTTTATTGAAATCGGTCCCCATATTGCGCTTGAAATTATAGAAGGTATAGTGGGAACACTACCTCAAAAAAAGGGACCTCATCCTACTCAGGAAAAGACACAAGCTTTTGAAAAAAAATGTGAAGTTACTAAAATTTTACAGAAGTCTCTTGAACCTCTTAAGAACATTAGTGGAAATATTCACCGCATGAATATGTTGATTACCCTTTGTAATAAGTGGTTGGATTCGTTAGATCTAAAAAATTCAGAATATGAAGGGAAACGTAAAGAACCTCCCGGATTCGAGCTTGATTCCGCTAAAAAGTCGAAAACCAAAGATGGCAATACCTAGATCTATCCTTGCTTGTTATGCCTAGCTAGGGGCGTTAAACGATAGCGCTTGTTGGGAGGCAACCTAATTTTATTTTTATTCCTTGATTTTTCTCCTGTTTAGTAATAAATAATTTATACATCCTTTGTTTTGGTTGTGTTTTTTGTGTTTAATTAGTGTTTGTGCCAAGTAGAACTGTTGGGAAGACTTGGGGAAAGTCTTGTTACACTTGCTGTAAAAAACAGAAACTTTAGCGCTCACGAGAACTACTGCCATTTTTATTTGAAAAGTTATATTTAGTTAATTCTTTTCGCAGATGATTAATATATAAATTCCTCACGTCCATCAATTTATTTTAGAATTTTTGGTGTTCCATATCTTGCCCTAGCTACATATTACTACAGACTGTTCTATTTTTGACAGATTCCGTTTTTTGTGTGTTGTTTGCTTATTTTGATGAATCTATGGCTAGTAAAATAGTTTATAAACCATAGAGAAGTTGTAATACAGTAAGTATAACACCAATATAAATAAAGAATGAGTTCATTACAGTACCTTGAAGTGGTCTTTTGTTTTCTTTCGCTAACGGAGCTCACAAGATTTTCTACTTTGAGTTTTGTGTTGTGAAGTTTTCAAGTTTTGGGTAAAGATTTGATGGATTATGGAACAAGGAGTGGTAAGAGCCTAAGCTTGGGGATGCGCATGACACCCCTAAGATAATCTAAGGACACGAAAAAGCCAAAGCTTGGGGATGCCCCGGAAGGCATCCCCTCTTTCGTCTACTTCTATCGGTAACTTTACTTGGAGCTATATTTTTATTCGCCACATGATATGTGTTTTGCTTGGAGCGTCTTGTATGATTTGAGTCTTTACTTTTTAGTTTACCACAATCATCCTTGCTGTACACACCTTTTGAGAGAGTCATACATGATTTGGAATTTGCTAGAATACTCTATGTGCTTCGCTTATATCTTTTGAGTTACATAGTTTTGCTCTAGTACTTCAGTTATATCTTTTAGAGCACGGTGGTGGATTTGTTTTTATAGAAACTATTGATCTCTCATGCTTCACTTAGATTATTTTGAGAGTCTTAAATAGCATGGTAATTTTCTTAAAATCCTAATATTCTAGGTATTCAAGATTAGTAAAATTTTCTTATGAGTGTTTTGAATACTAAGAAAAGTTTGATGCTTGATGACTGTTTTGAGATATGGAGGTAATAATATCAAAGTCGTGCTAGTTGAGTAGTTGTGAAATTGAGAAATGCTTGTGTTGAAGTTTGCAAGTCCCGTAGCATGCACGTATGGTAAACGTTATGTAACAAATTTTAAACATGAGGTGTTATTTGATTGTCCTCCTGATGAGTGGCGGTCGGGGACGAGCGATGGTCTTTTCCTACCAATCTATCCCCCTAGGAGCATGCGTGTAGTGCCGATGTTTTTGATGACTTGTAGATTTTTGCAATAAGTATGTGAGTTCTTTATGACTAATGTTGAGTCCATGGATTATACGCACTCTCACCGTTCCATCCTTGCTAGCCTCTTCGGTACTGTGCATTGCCCTTTCTCACATTGAGAGTTGGCGCAAACTTCGCCGGTGCATCCAAACTCCGTGATATGATACGCTCTTTCAAACATAAACCTCCTTATATCTTCCTCAAAACAGCCACCATACCTACCTATTATGGCATTTCCATAGCCATTCCGAGATATATTGCCATGCAACTTTCCACCGTTCCGTTTATCATGACACATTCATTATTGTCATATTGCTTAGCATGATCATGTAGTTGACATAGTATTTGTGGCAAAGCCACCGTTCATAATTCTTTCATACATGTCACTCTTGGTCCATTACATATCCCGGTACACCGCCGAAGGCATTCATATAGAGTCATCTTTTGTTTTAGTATCAAGTTGTAATCATTGAGTTGTAAATAAATAGAAGTGTGATGATCATCATTTTCTAGAGCATTGTCCCAAGTGAGGAATTATAAAAAAAGAGGAGAAAGGCCATAAAAAAGAGAAAGGCCATATAGAAAAAAGAGAAAGGCCATAAAAAAAGAGAAGGCCCAAAAAAATGAGAGAAAAGAGAGAAGGGACAATGTTACTATCCTTTGCCAGACTTGTGCTTCAAAGTAGCACCATAATCTTCATGATAGAGAGTCTCTTGTTTTGTCACTTTCATATACTACTGGGAATTTTCATTATAGAACTTGGCTTGTATATTCCAACAATGGGCCTCCTCAAGTGCCCTAGGTCTTCATGAGCAAGCAAGTTGGATGCACACCCACTTAGTTTCTTTTGTTGAGCTTTCATACATTCATAGCTCTAGTGCATCCGTTGCATGGAGATCCCTACTCCTTGCATCAACATCAATCGGTGGGCATCTCCATAGCCCATTGATTAGCCTCGTTGATGTGAGACTTTCTCCTTTTTGTCTTCTCCAGATAACCCCCCTTCTATTCCACACATAGTGCTATGTCCATGGCTCGCGCTCATATATTGCGTGAAAGTTTATAGGTTTGAGATTACTAAAGTATGAAACAATTGCTTGGCTTGTCATCGGGGTTGTGCATGATGAGAGCATTCTTGTGTGACGAAAAAGGAGCATGACTAAAGTATATGATTTTGTAGGGATGAACTTTCTTTGGCCATGTTATTTTGAGAAGACATAATTGCTTTGTTAGTATGCATGAAGTATTATTATTTCTATGTCAATATGAACTTTTGTCTTGAATCTTTCGGATCCGAATATTCATACCACAATTAAGAAGAATTACATTAAAATTATGCCAAGTAGCACTCCGCATCAAAAATTCTGCTTTTATCATTTACCTACTCGAGGACGAGAAGGAATTAAGCTTTGGGATGCTTGATACGTCTCCAATGTATCTATAATTTTTGATCGCTACATGCTATATTATCTACTGTTTTGGACTTTTTGGGCTTTATTATCCACTTTTATATTATTTTTGGGACTAACCTATTAACCGGAGGCCCATCCCAGAATTGCTATTTTTTGCCTGTTTTAGGGTTTTGAAGAAAAGGAATATCAAACGGAGTCCAAACGGAATGAAACCTTCGGGAATGTGATTTTCTCAATGAACAAGACCCAGGAGACTTGGACCCTACGTCAAGACACAAAAGAGGAGGCCACGAGGTAGGGGGCACGCCCTCCACCCTTGTGGGCCCCCTGTTGCTCCACCGACGTACTCCTTCCTCCTATATATACCTACGTACCCCCAAACGATCAGAGGCGGAGCCAAAAACCTAATTCCACCGCCGCAACTTTCTGTATTCATGAGATCCCATCTTGGGGCCTGTTCCGGAGCTCCGCCGGAGGGTGCATCGATCACGGAGGGCTTCTACATCAACACCATAGCCCCTCCGATGAAGTGTGAGTAGTTTACCTCAGACCTATGGGTCCATACTTATTAGCTAGATGGCTTCTTCTCTCTTTTTTGATCTCAATACAATGTTCTCCCCCTCTCTTGTGGAGAACTATTCGATGTAATCTTCTTTTTGCGGTGTGTTTGTTGAGACCGATGAACTATGGGTTTATGATCAAGTCTATCTATGAATAATATTTGAATCTTCTTTGAATTCTTTTATGTATGATTGGTTATCTTTGCAAGTCTATTCGAATTATCAGTTTGGTTTGGCCTACTAGATTGATGTTTCTTGCAATGGGAGAAGTGCTTAGCTTTGGGTTCAATCTTGCGGTGTCCTTTCCCAGTGACAGTAGGGGCAGCAAGGCACGTATTGTATTTTTGCCATCGAGGATAACAAGATGTGGTTTTCATCATATTGCATGAGTTTATCCCTCTACATCATGTCATCTTGCTTAAGGCGTTACTCTCTTTTTAACTTAAAACTCTAGATGCATGCTGTATAGCGGTCGATGAGTAGAGTAATATTAGTAGATGCAGGCAGGAGTCGGTCTACTTGTCTCGGACGTGATGCCTATATACATGATCATACCTAGATATTCTCATAACTATGCTCAATTCTGTCAATTGCTCAACAGTAATTTGTTCACCCACCATAGAATACTTATGTTCTCGAGAGAAGCCACTAGTGAAACCTATGGCCCCCGGGTCTATCTTTATCATATCAATCTCCTACTACTTAGTTTTTTACTTTGCTTTTTTACTTTGCCTTTATTTTACTTTGCATCTTTATCACAAAAATACCAAAAATATTATCTTATCATATCTATCAGATCTCACTCTCGTAAGTGGCCGTGTAGGGATTGACAACCCCTTATCGCGTTGGTTGCGAGGATTTATTTGTTTTGTGCAGGTGCGAGGGACTCGCGCGTAGCCTCCTACTGGATTGATACCTTAGTTCTCAAAATCTGAGGGAAATACTTACGCTACTTTGTTGCATCATCCCTTCCTCTTCGGGGAAAACCAACGCAGTGCTCAAGAGGTAGCATGTATTCTGTTGCTGGATCAACTGAGTGAGCTCCGGTGGGAAGGTAAATCCGGGGTCACGTCTCGGAGGCATCTGATGGGTTTTAGAGGGAAGAGATTAGAATAGAATGAGGTCTAATGAGAGAAACACTACCCATATGCACATGAGACAAACACAATCATTTCACTCAATCAATCAAGAAAGGGCATACAATCAATCTAACTATCGTTACAAAAGTGCTCGGACTATACTATATATATGGTGGAATACTACTACTGATGTGGTGGTCTACTAAAATATTGATCGGTCGAAGACTCCATGATGTCTGCTCCAGCTTCGTCTTCATAGTCATCATCGCTATCGTCGGGGTCTGAGTCGGTGTCGTCGATGATGATGTAGTCCCCCGGACGAATCTCCTTGGGTTCTTCGTCTTCTCCTCTAGGTGCGGGGTCTCCCATGAATATTCCTAGCTTCCTTTCCAGATCATCATTCTTCTCCACTAGTACGATGATTTCTTCCTCATAATCTTCGCGTGTAGCCTTGAGTTCTTCCTCTAGTTTCGTGATCCTTGCCATCGCCTTCTTCAGATCTATCATGCCTGCGCACATCTGGTTCTCCTGGCGACGAATGTGCTGGTTTAACTCCTGGATGAAAGCTGCAATTGATCTATCTTTCCTGGTGCTGATCATCTCCCATTGCTCATCTCGGCGCCCACAAATCTAGTAGATAGTATCCTTAAGCTCCTTTTGGTAAACTTCTCCAATGCGTCCCATGGTGAGGTGAGCTGCCATACTCTTTCCTAGACTCCAGGTTGGTGCATCAAAGGAAAGCTCTATGGGCTTAGTGACTGGCGTGAATGGCCTTCCTGGAACTTGAAATTGAATCATCCATCACTCCTCTTCTGGTAAAGTGGTGTTGTAAGTCCCGGTGAAGCTTGGTATTCCTATGTTCAGGTACCTAGTGACTTGCTTCAAGTGTCGTCCAAAAGGTGCGTCTTCATCCGGTTGTGCAAACTTGTTCCTTGCGTCCGCCATCCTAACGAGTAGAAAATGGAGAGGAGTCAGAAATGAGAAGAGAATAGTGATCTAGGGCTTTAGCTTAGTGGTCATGTCCTACACTCAGCGTGTGCTCTGATACCATCTTATAGCGACCCGACCTCAAACGGTCAAGTCTCTATGCTTCAGTGTCATCCCTGGATTGGTAATGCTGACACACACAGTACTCGAAGGATTTATAACAGAGTAGCAATCACACACTTATTACATCGAATGTCTCAAAATAGAACTTGTTACAATAAATGTGGATTAAGGCCATCTAATACGATAATGGCGGAAGGCTTGGAAGATAAAGTGAGTCCATTAACTACAACGACATAGCTGAGCTGCACGACAACGACCTAACGAACCCTACTCCTCGTCTGAAAAGTCTGCAACATAATACGTTGCAGCTCGAAAATGGGTCAACACATGGAATATGCTGGCAATATAACACAGTAGAGCAAGAACAGAATAATGCTATCACTACATGCATATTTGGCTGGTGGAAAGCTCTATGGTTATAGTTTTTGCGAAAAGCCAATTTTTCCCTACAACAAAGGAATAGATTTTATTTAACTATCATGGTAGTTGAAACATCATTGAGAAGGTTCCTCCAACTCAATCCCAATTAAAATTAATTATCAACCCAACAATATTAATTTAGAGTGATGAGATACATATGATAATCCAAGTACTAGATACTCAAGAATTGTCCATAACCGGGGACACGACTAACCATGATTAGATTGTACACTCTGCAGAGGTTTGTGCACTTTTCCCCACAAGAACCGATCTCCCCCGTTGGATTTCTCGCACTACAGGGTGTTTGAGAAACGGGTGACCGAGACACAGTCTTTCAGAAACATTTACTCCGTACTCCGGGCAGACCATACCAACCTACATCCCTCTACCTGCTGATCCACCTCTTCGAGAGCTCATGTAACTTACTCAGCTATGCTAGAGCGCAGGATAGCATGTGGCTGCACACGGAAGTTCCTAGCATGAAATATCTCAGTTCCCTTTGAGCCTGGGTGGCGGACCTTAGGATTATCACACGGGTACTCCGGGATATCCTAGGACAACACTGGATTCCCCAGGTGCCCGACAAACAATCCACCCAGATGTGTATTCAAGTTGCCACCTTAAGTTGAACCATTAATTAACAATCTCACATCTGTCATGGATTTCACTCACCCAAACCACGTCTATGAGCATAGCATAGCAATATAAACAATATGTAGAAGTAACTCCCAAGGGTTTGATAATAACGGGGCAATAGGTTCTACCGCAGTAACTACTTCCCAACCCACATGTTAATCACATCCTAATCATGCAATGTTTGAGGATTGGAGCTAACGCATAAAAACTAGGTGATAAAGGTGTATGATCAAAGTGTTACTTGCCTTGCCGATGATCCGCAAAACCTAAAGATTCGAAGTAGCATGCTTCGCTCTCCGGGTGTTCTATCGCAAGCAAGCAATAGCATACATAAGCAATCAAGCAAAGAAGAATGGATAAAACTCAAATAAGAAGGTCTAACTAGAAAATTCAACTTAAGAACTCCGGTTTGCAAAAATAATCAAATCAAACGGGGCAACAAAACTCAAACTGCGAAAGAAATAAGGTTCATTTACTATTCTGGACTAAAGTCAAATTTTACAGTATCAAAACCTTGTTCAAATTGATTAAGCAGAAAGAGGGTTTCGAGACGAAGATCTAGGCTCTTGAATCGTCTGATTCCGACAAACGAGCGAAAAGATAAACTAAAACAAAAATCGGATCAGAAATCACGATCGGAAATAATCGCGGAAAATCCGAGAAAAAGAAAAACTGATGAACAGGCTAACAAACGAACATTCACTGTCTGCAGCTAACGAGTGAACACCGTTCGCTAAAAAGAACGTCCGGTAAATAACTAAACCGAGAAAAACCGATGAATCGTTCTATTAAAAAAAACTTAGGGTTTCCTAAAAAAACGGATCGGTTCTTAAAAAAACGAACGACGGCTTTACCTCCGGCGAGGTCCGGCGAGGCGGGGCGGCGACTCCGGTGAGGCGGGGCTGCGGCGGTGGGCGACGCGGTTGGCAGGGGCGGTGTGGCAGCGGCGCTCGGCGATGGCGACGCGGCAACGGGCGGCGGCGTGGGGCGGCTCCGGTTGCGGCGGGGTGCGACGGTGGTGGCAGAAATCGGGGGCGGGGGCGGGGTACTTATAGGAGGGGGTGCTTGCTTGGGCGAGGGGGCAAGTGGCGCGGGGAGGGAGAGTCCCGGCCGGTCTCGGATTTGCGGGGGGCGGCGCGCTCCCGTTCTCCTAGAAGGAGACGACGCGGGGAGGTGGGCCGGCTGACTTGGGCTTCGGCCCAGTCGGCGGAGGGAAACCTTTTTTTAAATAATTTTGCCGAAACTAAAAAAAATCCTATAAAATAAAATAAAATAAAAAACTAAAATTGCCAAAACAAATTTTCACCGTCTAAATAAAATATTTAGAACGAGATGAACATTTTCTTGGCCCTAAAATGCAACTTTGAAAAACGTGCAATTTTTCTAATTCAAATAAAATAGCAATAAACTCTGAATAAAATAAAATATTTGATTTTAATATTTTTTCTACAATATTTCATTTATTTTGGAGAAGTCATATTATCTCCTCTCATATATTTTAATATGAAATATTTTCGGAGAGCAAAATGATTAAAAACAAAAATCCTCGTTTCAAAATTTGATAAAACCCAAATATGAAAACAGGGAAATCCCCAACTCTCTCCGAGGGTCCTTGAGTTGCTTAGGATTTCGAGGATCCCGAAACGAAATGCAATAAAATATGATATGCATGAATGATCCATGTATAACATTCCAGATTGAAAATTTTGGATGTTACATTAGGCAAGTCCATATACTCAACCATCATATAGTCTTTTATGATTGCTAACACTCACCGCGTACACATGAGCAAAACGTTTCAATCGGACACATAGAAAGATAGGGGCTTATAGTTTCGCCTCCTAACGTATTCACCTCAAGCGTGATGTCAACAATAATAACTCATGCTATCTATATTCAACTGGTCATATGTGCCTAGATCTTTCCTCACCACATGATGCTTGCCAAAGGAGAAAAATAAAAAGGAATAGAAGGAAAACTTTGACTCTTTGCATAGAAGTAAATACAATAAAGTAAAAGATAGGCCCTTCGCAGAGGGAAGCAGGGGTTGCCATGCGCTTATTTGTTTGTATGCTCGACCCCTTAGTGCAAAAGAATGTCACGTTGAATTCCCCTTGTGATAGCGACCTTTATTATGCAGTCTGTCGCTTTTATTCTTCACCATCTCAAGTTCGTGCAACGCTCAATTTTCTCTCACACTAAATGATCTCACACTTCTAGAAGTATTTTTATTGCCTTTTTGCACCGATGACTACTTACTTGAAGGATCTTGCTCAATCCCTAGGTAGGTATGGTGGACACTTGAAAATAAGATTTGGGTTTAAGGGTTTTTGGATGCACAAGTAGTATCTCTACTTAGTGCGAAATTTTTGGCTAGCAATGATAGGGGCAAGCACCACATGTTAAAGGATCCATGACAATATGACTTCTATGTGAATATAAACAAACATAAACCATTAAGTTGTCTTCCTTGTCCAACGTCAACAATTTTGGCATATAATATTTTGATGAGATCTCACAATCACAAAATATTTCTAGGATAGTATATTTATATGTGAATCTTCTCTTCCCTTATTAATTCTTTCATGAGTTGCATCATTGACTAATGCTATGTTTGTTAATCTCTAATAAAATTTTCTACTTATACTTTTCCTTATGTGGTGTCATCACCTACCATAAGATTAGTATATGATCTTATTGATTTATTTCCTTTTATTTATTTATTTATTTATTTATTTCCTTTCTCTTTTTCTTTTATTTGCAGCATGAAAGTAAAGAAAGCAAAAACTCAAACTAAACTTTATTATATATCTTGCACACGATTACAAGGATTGAACTAAACTTTTAGTCATCTAAAGCAAAAGATCAAACTAAAATAAGTAAAGGCAAAAAAATAGTGGGATGCCACGATACCGGGACACCTCCCCCAAGCTTGGTGGAAGCCAAGGGGAGTGCCCAAACCCGATACTCAATTCTCCTTTGGTGGTGAAGAAGAAGGTGGTGGTGAAGAGATCTTGTCCTCGGATTTCCATGGCAGTGGTCCACCATCATAAGAAGAGGACTGAGTCTCACGGGTCCTGCAACTAGAAGCCAAACTCATACCTTTAAACCTCGCCTCATATTCAAAGACTTGGTTTTGGAGATCATAGATATGGCTTTGGAGGAAGTTGATTTGCTCGTTGAGGGTGAAGACGATGTTGTTCATGGGCTTGGCATCCACCTTGAGATCACGGGAGAGGTCCGTGATCATGAGGTGATTGGTATTGAGTCCATGCTCCACCATCCCCTTGCACCGAAAGACATCTTGTTCCATAGCTTCAAGTCTGGCTTCCATGGTTCCCGTCCCCTTGGGACATGGCACATCGCGAAGGTGAAGCACCCCCTCATGCACCTGGAAGACCTGAGGGTGCTACACAACCTCCCGCAGATATGGGTTGATGACGTTCTTAAACAACTTGTCCTAGGAGGAGCTTGAGGTGGCCATGGTAGATGTGATCTGATAGAAAACAGCAAGAAAAGAGAACAGAGGATTTCTCCGTGATATGGTGGTTAACAGGTTCGGAAAGTATATATAGATTTTTTTATCTTGGGGGACAAGCAAACGGAAGAAAAACGGGGTCTGGAAGGTGTCTCGGGTGGGCACAACCCACCTGGGCGCTCCAGGGCTGATGCCCTAGTGTCTTGTGCCCACCAGGGTACGCTTCCCGGTAGTTTCTTATTTTCCTATTTTTCTAAATATTCCAAAACTGACAAAAAATATTTTTGTAGATTTTTCGGAGTCCGTTTACTTACCGTATCACGTACCTCCTTATTTTCACGATTCTGGAGTGTTCCGGAAGGACTCTTTTCTGTGTTCTTCCGGTGTCATAGTTTGGATAATATTACTTTCAACATTAATGGGTGTACCTGAGATATAATGTTTTATTCCTTGCCCATTGACAACCTTGGTGTTAGTACCTTCAACATTATTTATTTTGATGGCTCCAGACCGATAAACCTCCTCGATAACGTAGGGGCCTTCCCATTTTGAGAGGATTTTTCCTGCAAAGAATTTGAAATGAGAGTTGTACAAAAGAACATATTCTCCGACTTTAAACTCACGCTTTTGGATTCTTTTGTCATGCCATCTTTTAACCTTTTCTTTGAATAATTTTGCATTTTCATAAGCTTGGGTTCTCCATTCATCTAATGAGCTAATATCAAATAACCTCTTTTCATCAGCAAGTTTGAAATCATAATTGAGTTCTTTGATTGCCCAATATGCTTTATGTTCTAACTCAAGAGGCAAATGACAAGCTTTTCCATAAACCATTTTATAAGGAGACATACCATAGGATTTTTATATGCTGTTCTATAAGCCCAAAGTGCATCATCTAATTTCGTAGACCAATTCTTCCTGGACCTATTGACAGTCTTTTGTAAAATTAATTTTATTTCTCTATTGCTAAGTTCAACTTGACCACTAGACTGAGGATGATAAGGTGATGCAATTCTATGGTTAACATCATACTTGGCAAGCATTTTACGGAAAGCACCATCAATAAAGTGTGAACCACTATCAGTCATTAAATATCTAGGGACTCCAAACCTTGCGAAAATAACTTCCTTAAGCATTTTAATAGAGGTGTTGTGATCCGCACTACTGGTTGGAATGACTTCTACCCATTTAGTAACATAATCAACAACAACCAAAATATGTGTATACCCATTAGAGGAAGGAAAAGGTCCCATGTAATCAAATCCCCAAACGTCAAATGGTTCAACAACAAGTGAATAGTTCATAGGCTTTTCTTGACGCTTACCGATATTACCTATTCTTTGACATTCATCAGAAGATAAGACGAACTTACGGGCATCCTTGAAGAGAGTAGGCCAATAAAATCCAGATTCTAATACCTTGTGAGCAGTTCTATCTCCAGCATGATGCCCTCCATAAGCTTCGGAGTGACATTTATGTAAGATTTGTCCCTGTTCATGCTCAGGTACACAACGTCTAATAATACCATCTACTCCTTTATAAAGATGTGGGTCATCCCAAAAGTAATGTCTTAAATCATAGAAGATTTTTTTCTTTTGTTGATATGCAAAGTTAGGTGGTAAATATTTAGCAACAATGTAATTAGCATAATCAACATACCAAGGAGTATTATGAGCAACATTTGTTGCAGCTAACTGCTCATCAAGAAAACTATCATCAATAGGTAGTGGGTTGTCAGGCAAATTTTCAAGCCTAGATAGATTATCAGCTACGGGGTTCTCAGTTCCTTTTCTATCAATGATATGTAAATCAAATTCTTGTAAAAAGAGAACCCATCGAATAAGTCTAGGTTTAGCATCTTTCTTTACCCTAAGATATTTAATAGCAGCATGATCGGTGTGAACAATTACTTTGGAACCAACAATATAAGGTCTAAATTTGTCACAAGCAAACAACACTACTAAGAATTCTTTTTAAGTAGTTGCATAATTTCATTGAGAACTATCTTGAGTTTTACTAGCATAATGAATAATATTCAGTTTCTTATCAACTCTTTGTCCTAGAATAGCACCAACAGCATAATCACTAGCATCACACATAATTTCAAAAGGCAAGTTCCAATCAGGTGGTTGAACAATAGGTTTTAGGGTTTAGGCTTTCTTGAGTGTTTCAAAGGCTTCTAAACAATCATGATCAAAAACAAAAGGAATATCCTTTTGTAAAAGATTCGTAAGAGGCCTAGAAATTTTAGAGAAGTCTTTGATATATCTCCTATAGAAACCATCATGACTTGAGAAACTATGAATACCTTTTATATCTTTAGGACATGGCATTTTCTCAATTGCATCAACCTTAGCTTTGTCCAGTTCAATACCTCTTTCAGAAATTTTACAACCCAAGACAATGCCTTCATTAACCATAAAGTGGCACTTCTCCGAATTCAAGACAAGATTTGTTTGTTCACATCTCTACAAAACTTGATCAAGATTGCTTAAACAACCATCAAAAGACTTCCATAAGCAGAGAAGTCATCCATGAAAACCTCAACAATCTTTTCACAGAAGTTAGAGAATATAGCTGTCATACATCTTTGAAAAGTAGAGGTGCATTACATAAACCGAAAGGCATACGTCTATAAGCATAGGTTCCAGATGGACAAGTAAAAGCGGTCTTTTCTTGATCAGGCTGAGAAACAGGTATTTGTGAAAAACCAGAGTATCCATCAAGGAAGCAAAAATGTGTGTGCTTAGACAATCTTTCAAGCATTTGATCAATAAAAGGCAGAGGGAAATGAACTTTTCTAGTTGCTTTGTTTAATCTCTAAAATCAATTACCATTCTATAGCTTGTAACAATTCTCCATGGAATAAGTTCATTCTTATCATTAGGAACAACAGTTATACCTTGTCTCTTAGGGAGACAATGAACATGACTTACCCATCTACTATCAGCTATATGAGAGATTATATCTGCTTCCAAAAGTTTTAATATTTCCGTTTTTACCACTTCTTTCATCTTCGGATTTAACCGACGTTGGTGATCAACAACGGGTTTAGCATCAGGTTCCATATTAATTGTGTGCTGACATAGAGTGGGACTAATGCCCTTTAAATCATCAAGAGTGTATCCAATAGCAGCTCCGTGCTTCCTTAGAACTTTCAATAATCTTTCTTCTTCATGTTCTGAAAGGTTAGCACTAATAATAACATGATATATCTTCTTTTCATCAAGATAAGCATATTTCAAAGTGTTTGGCAATTGTTTTAATTCAAACACAGGATCACCTTTAGGTGAAGGAGGACCTCCTAGAGTTTAAATAGACAAGTTGTGTTTAAGTAGAGACATTGTTCAAAGAAAATCTTATCTATTTCATTTCTTTCATGCATATGCAAATCATTTTCATGGTATAGCAAATATTGTTCTAGTGGATCAGTAGGAGGAACAACAATAGAAGCAAGACCAATTAATTCATATTTACAAGGCAATTCTTTTTCATGAAGCTTTCTACTAAACTTGGAAAAATTAAACTCATGATACTCATCACCAAAACTAACACTGCCAATTTGTTTCTTACAATCTATTTTAGCATTAACGATGTTCAAGAAAGGTCTACCAAAGATAATGGGGCAAAAGTCATCTTGTGGGGAATCAAGAAAAAGAAAATCAGTAGGGTATTTTATTTTCCCACACAAGACTCCAACATCTCTAACAATCCCAATTGGTGAGATAGTGTCTCCATTAGCAAGTTTAATAGTAACATATATGTCTTCTATCTCCGAGGGTGCTATGTCATTCATAATTTGTTGATATAAGGTCTAAGGAATAGCACTCACACTAGCACCTATATCACATAAACCATGATAACAATGATCTCCTATTTTAACTGAGACAACGGGCATGCCAGCAATAGGTCTAAGTTTATCCTTTTTATCAGGATTGGCAATTCTAGCAGTTTCTTCAGAGAAGTAAATAACATGCCCATCGACATCTTCTTCCAAGAGATTTTTAACCATAACAATACTAGGTTCCACCTTAATTTGTTCATCAGGTTTAGGTGGTCTAAGATAGCTTTTGTTGACCACAGTTGAAACTTTGGCATGTTCCTTCATCCTAACTTGGAAAGGTGGTTTCTCAAAATAAGCAGAAGGAACAACTGGATCAACATTATAAAGTATAGTTTCTTCTTTAACTGGTACTAGTTCTTTGATTTCTTGTTTAATAGGTGGGTGATATTTAAACCACCTCTCTTTAGGGAGATCAACATGAGTAGCAAATGATTCACAAAAGGAGGCTACTATCTCAGAGTCAAGTCCATATTTAGTTCTAAACTTTTGAAAAGCATCGGTATCCATAAAAGATTTAACACAATCATACTTAAGTTTAATACCTGACTCTTTACCTTCATCGAGTTCCCAATCTTCAAAGTTATGCTTAATTCTTTCCAAAAGATCCCACCGAAATTCAATAGTCTTCTTCATAAAAGAACCAGCACAAGAGGTATCGAGCATGCTTTGATCCTTAGGAGAAAGGTGAGCATAAAAGTTCTGGATAATAATTTATCTTGAGAGCTCATGGTTGGGGCATGAATGTAACATTGACTTAAGCCTCCCCCAAGCTAGAGCGATAATTTCTCCTTCACGAGGCCAAAAATTATATATATAATTCTGATCACGATGAACTAGATGCACAGGATAATTTTTTTGATAGAACTACAATTTCAAGCGATTCCAATTTCAAGATCCAATATCATCACATAGCCTATACCATGCCAATGCTTTTCCCTTCAAAGATAAAGGGAAAACCTTTTTCATAACTTCATCTCCGTGTAAACCCGCAACCTTGAACAATCCACAAATTTGTTCTACATATATCAAGTGCATACCAGGATGTTCGGTTTCGTCTCCTGCATAAGGATTAGCTAGCAGTTGTTCTATCATACCCAAAGGAATTTCATATTCAATATTTTCAGTAGATGCAGTAGGTTGAGGGGTAGCTAATTGTGGTTCCGATTGAGGTGAAGATTCCCCGAACAAACCCCTTGTCGGAGTAATTGGACATGGATACCCTGAAAATGGCGAGACAATAAATCAAGACATCGGGGCTAGCAAAGCCCCTCAGTCCGACTGTCCGGCCGCTCCTGCCAGCTCCTCATCCGAATGCTCTGTCCGGCCGGCTGCCGACTGCAGCCCGACCCGACACCGACGAGTCGACCGTACCGCGACGTCATCTACAGTGTACCATGTCCCCTGGATACTAATTTATAAAGTACCCCAGGGGACACGCATGACATGCACCATGATACTAGCTATGCCTACATAGCTTGGCTAGTAAGCTACCCAAGGTAGCTTACAAGCAAAGCCACTACCACCCATGCCACTAGCTAGCTTACACATTAAGCTAGCTACACACTATATATAGCAACCATCCATCCATCCACCACACACGCATGCATACATGCCCACGGGCACACACCCATTTAGGCAACCCCATGCCACTCGACCACTAGAGCTTGCATGCTCATCCAGCCACCCGCATATATACGAGGCCAGATGCCTACGGCACTGACCTCAGATACAGCTCCAGGAGCACTCTGTACCAGATATACCAAATATAGTCAGACATGCAGGAGTAGGGGTGTTATCTCTCCGAAGAGCTCCGAACCTGGGTAAACTAGCGCGTGCTACTTGCATACCCGTCCTTGGATATTCCAGCAGCGGTCTTGCCCACACACTAAGACACCTTGTGGCATATGTCATCTTGCACCCCCTATGAGAATACCACGACATTTGGCGCCCACCGTGGGGTGGTACTATGCTACCGCGCTGCTGCTGGTTTCGCAGTCCGGGCGGGACCATCTTCGTCATCTCCGCCGCAACGTCGCCATCGTCTCTCCGGTAGCGCTCGAGGGCCCGACATCGACACGCCCCCGGAGCAGTCGCGAGGGGCGGCACGTCCTCACCATCGGCCTCGTCATATTCATCATCACTGCGACGTCGCCACCTCCCCGGCGCCGGTTGAGGGCTCGACATCAGCATGCCCTCAGCGCGTCCGTGCTGGGCGGTGCGTCTTCATCACCATCGTTGCAACGCCGACAGTCCGTCCGCACGCGCGCCACACGCGGGCTCACTTCGTCGGCCGTGTCCATCCACACGTCATTCGCATCTGCTCCCCTCTGCGATGCACCTTGCTTCCGACCGGAACACGCGTTTGCCACTCCATATCCCATCTATACGAGCTAGCTAGATTCAAGTCAACAATGGTCAAACCATTAGCCAACACGCATCAAACCATAGCCATGAGCATCCCAGACTATGGCCATACCCAAGCCAGATAATCACCGTATAATCCCTGGACAGTGGCCGTACAATGGTCGTGCGCTAGGCCTACTACGCAGCTCGTCTGGCTTCACCTGTTGACCGCGGGCGACCTCTGCGCCCGCTCGTTGCCAGCGCACGAGCCGCCGGCCTCCCGGTCTGCTGCCGCTCCCCCATCCGCGTCCACATCGCCCGCGGCCACCCTAGCTCGCCTCTGCTCCGTGCGCGTGCGCGCGGCTATCCGGCCTGACTCCACCCCACCGCGCCGGGCCACTCGCCCCGACCCCCGGTGCGTTGCGCGGACGCCGCTTAGGGCCTCCTCGTGCGCGCTCGGCTGTGGCCGGCTGCCCATGCGCCTTCGTCCCCACGCGCCGCTCCGGCTCCCGCAGCTGCGCGCGCGCCGGCTGCTGGCTGGCCGGTCCCCCACCGTCGTGTCACCTCTGGCTGCGCCCGTGTGCCGGCCCATATCCGCGTCGCGGGGCCGCCTCCTCCTTCGCACACGGCCTCCGTGCCCGGCCGACTGCCGGCTCTCGCGCCGCTGCAGAGCCCCGCGTCGGCCTCGCTCTCCCGTGCGCCGACCCGCGGTCTGGTGCCCCTCGCCGGCTTGCCGCGGCCTGCTCCGGCTCGTGCCTCGACCAGTCCGGCTGGCTCCACTTCCGTAAGACGGCGGCCGGGTTCTCCGCCCCCGTGCCGACTTCTCCATGCGCGTTGGCTGCACCACGCCTCCGCTCCAGTCGGCTGCCGGGTCCGGCTCCTCCCGCGTCGCCGCACCAGGTCCCGGCTCCTGCGTCGCCTCGCCCTCCCGCATGTCGACTCTGCCCCGCGCGCCGCGCCTCCCGTGCTCGGTCGGGTCGCCGTGCACCCGTTGGCCGGCTCCTCCAGGTCGCCTCCCCGCGCCAGGCCCGGGCCGGCTCCGGGTGGCCGGATCGCCGCCTCCACCTCCCCTCGGCTACACCTCGCGCGCTCGGCTCGGTGCGCCCGCGACCCGCTCCTGGCCGACTCCGCCACTTGGCCCCGCCTCGCCGGCTATAGCTCCCGCCGCGAGCGCCGTGGCCGGCTGTGCCCCGCCGGGTCCCCGCTCCGGCCGTCTGCTGTGAGCGACACCTAAAAAAAGAGGTTGAAGAAAGAACGGGGCTGGGTGCCCATCCGGCTAGAGAAAAGAAAGAAGAGGCCGGCTGCCGCGCTCCCACTATGGCCGGCTGCTGCGGTTGCGTGCCCGAAGAAGAAAAGAAAAAGAAAAGCCAGATGAGGTCGGGTGCTCGGGGAAAATAAAAGAGGCTGAGTGCCCAATCCGGCTGAGAAGAGGCTGAGTGCCCAATCTAGCTGAGAAGTGGCCGAGTGCCCGAAAGAAAAAGAAAAAAAAGAGAGAAAGAGATGTGCGTTCGACTGCACGTAGCCGACTGGAATTTGCGTCCGACTGGCCGCGCCGGCTGAAAATTTCGTCTGACTGCCAAGATGTGCGTCCGACCACCTGCTGTGAAGAAGGTGCTGGCTGCCTAGCCGGCTGCAAAGAAGTTCGAGTGCTAAGTCGGAGTCCTGCTGCTACAGCCGGACAAAGAGAAGAAGAAAAAAGAATCAACTTCAACAAAGAAAACAAAGTAGTTGCCGGGAGATCCGGCCCGACTGCTCAGCAGTCGGCCCGACTCTCGGGGGCTACACCTAGCGGGTGCACTGACGCGCCCTCGCGAAAAAGAAGACAAAGTAGTTGCCGGGAGATCCGTCCTGACTGCTCAGCAGTCGGCCCGAATCTCGAGGGCTACACCCAGCGGGTGCGCTAACGCACCCCCGGGAAGAAGAAGACAAAGTAGTTGCCGGGAGATCCAGCCCGACTGCTTAGCAGTCGGCCCGAATCTCAGGGGCTACACCTAGTGGGTGCGCTGGCGCGCCCCCACGAAAGATTGTTGACAAGAGAAGAGTTTTATCCGGCTCTCTGCAGCCGGCAGAATAAAAAAAGAGAGAAAAGGGGCACTGCAAGACGCCTTGCCACCTGGCCGGTCGAGCCTGACCGGCCGTGATCCTCCTTCGAGCACCCGGGGGCTCGAAGGCTGCACCTAGCGGGTGCGCCGACGCACTCCGCGAGCGTCGAGCCGCGCTGGCTGTCTTCGGCAAACTCCGCCTCGGCTACTCGAAAACCAATGTGAGCTCCTCACCCGCATGTTTTTTGCACCACGCAAGCACGGATAACCCTGAGCGATGCTCGGGGGCTATCTTCTTATTTTATTACAGTTGAAACACTGTTCGCCCCGGCGCCAACCAAAGTTGGCCCGGGGGCTGGCCGCTTGGCCTGAGATGTTTTTTCTCGCAGACGGCTTAGTAGCGTGTGCAGTACCAAAGGCCCACTCTCAGTCACAGACCGCGGAGCGGCTGTTCGGCTAGCAAGAGTGAGCGCTGGAGGCCACCCACGCGAAAAACGTCCGGGAAGAAAAATGGTCCGGGCGACCCGGCCATTTCCTTCACAAGTATCTGCTCGGTTAAATCCACTCCCAGAGTCTGAGTACTGTACACTCCGCTTCGCGGCCCACTCTCAGCCACAGACTGCAGAGCGGCTGTCCGGCAAGCAAGAGCACAAGCCAAAAAGTGGAGGGAACACGAAAAAGATTAAGGGGGCTCGGACGAAACCGAGTCGGCACCCTCCGCATAAAACTTGCAATGCTAAAAGTAAACATTTGATATATCTGCGTGGACTAACTTTGTCTTTTTCATGATCATTTCCATGAACACTTGCCAAAAAACCTCCGCCCAAATTTGCCAAGTTGCCCGGAGGCTTGGGGGCTACCATCGGAGTAATTGGACACGGATACCCTGAAGACGGCGAGACAATAAATCAAGACATCGGGGCTAGCAAAGCCCCTCAGTCCGACTGCCCGGCCGCTCCTGCCGGCTCCCCGTCCGACTGCTCTGCCCGGCCGGCTGCCGGCTGTCGACTGCGCCAACCAGCCGGCTGCTGACTGTGCCAACCAGCCGGCTGCCGGCTGCGCCAACCAGCCGGCTGCCGACTGCAGCCCGACCCGACACTGACGGGACGACCCTACCACGACGTCATCTACAGTGTACCATGTCCCCTGGGTACTGATTTATAAAGTACCCCAGGGGACAAGCATGACATGCACCATGCTACTAGCTATGCCTACATAGCTTGGCTTGTAAGCTACCCAAGGTAGCTTACAAGCAAAGCCACTACCACCCATGCCACTAGCTAGCTTACACATTAAGCTAGCTACACACTATATATAGCAACCATCCATCCATCCACCACACACGCATGCATACATGCCCACGGGCACACACCCATTTAGGCAGCCCCATGCCACTCGACCACTAGAGCTTGCATGCTCATCCGGCCACCCGCATATATACAAGGCCAGATGCCTATGGCAATGACCTCAGATACAGCTCCAGGAGCACTCTGTACCAGATATACCAGATATGCTCAGACATGCAGGAGTAGGGGTGTTATCTCTCCGGAGAGCCCCGAACCTGGGTAAACTAGCGCGTGCTACTCGCATACCCGTCCCTGGATATTCCGGCAGCAGTCTTGCCCACACACTAAGCCACCTTGTGGCATATGTCGTCTTGCACCCCCCCGTGAGAATACCATGACACCCCTCAAAGGATTGTTTTCCATAGTAATAAGTGAAAATAAATTTCACCACACTATATAAATGTTTCCTTACCAAATTCCACTTACCAAAGGTGCTTCACTCCCCAGCAACGGCGCTAGAAAATAGCCTTGATGACCCACAAGTATAGGGGATCAATTGTAGCTCTTCTGATAAGTAAGAGTATCAAACCCAACGAGGAGCAGAAGGAAATGACAAGTGGTTTTTAGCAAGGTAATGTCTGCAAGTGCTGAAATTGTAAGTAGCAGAGTAGATTGATAGCAAGGTAATTTGTAACGAGCAAGTAACGATAGTAGTAACAAAAGTGCAGCAAGGTAGCCCAATCCTTTTGAGGCAAAGGACATGCCAAAATGGTCTCTTATGATAAGCAAAGCATTCTTGAGGGTACACGGAAATTTCATCTAGTCACTTTCACCATGTTGGTTCGATTTGTGTTCGCTACTTTGATAATTTGATATGCGGGTGGACCAGTGCTTAGGTGCCGTTCTTACTTGAACAAACCTCCTACTTATGATTAACCCTCCCACAAGCATCCGCAACTATGAGAAAAGTATTAAGAATAAATTCTAACCATAGCATTAAACTTTTGGATCTAATCGGTCCCTTACGGAATAGCGCATAAACTGGGGTTTAAGCTTCTGTCACTCTCGCAACCCATCATCTAATTGATACTCCAGAATGCATTCCCTTAGGCCCAAATATGGTGAAGTATCAGGTAGTCGACGCTCACATGACACCACTAAGGGAATCACAACATACATACTATCAAAATATCGAACAGATATCAAGTTCACATGATTACTTGCAACATGATTTCTCCCTTGACCCCAAGAACAAAAGTAACTACTCACAAATGATAATCATGCTCAAGATCAGAGGCGTATTAAACAGCATATTGGATCTGAACATATAATCTTCCACCAAATAAACCATATAGTAATCAACTACAAGATGTAATCAACACTACTAGTCACCCACAAGCACCAATCTATAGTTCCGGTAACAAGATTGAACATAAGAGATGAACTAGGGTTTGAGATGAGATGGTGTTGTTGAAGATGTTGATGGAGATTTCCCTCCCAAAGATGGAAGAGTTGTTGGTAATGATGATGATGATTTCCCCTTAAGGAGGGAAGTTCCCCCGACGGAATCGCTCCGCCGGAGGGCAAAAGTGCTCCTGCCCAAGTTCCGCCTCGAGATGGCGACGCTCCATCCCGAAAGTCCCCTCCTTATTTTTGCTAGGTCAAAATGACTTATATACCAGAAGATGGGCACCAGAGGTGGGCCTTGGTGAGCACAACCCACCAGGGCGCGCCTAGGCTTCCTGGCGCGCCCAGATGGGTTGTGCCCACCTGGTGGGACCCCTCTGGTAGTTATTTGCTCCAATATTCCTCATATATTTGATAATAAATCTCCATGAAGTTTTATATTGTTTGGAGTTGGGCAGAATAGGTGGCCTGACATAGCTTTTCCAGGTCTAGATTTCCAGCTGCCGGCATACTCCCTCTTTGTGTATACCTTGCATATTATGAGACAAAAGGCATTAGAATTACTCCAAAAAACATTATTATGGATAAAAACATCATAAATAACACTCAGAAAACATGATGCAAAATGGACGTATCACACTGCAATACAATACCACTAGCAAGATGTCAGGATAACATAGGACGGTACCATATTGCTAGTCTTCTTCATTTCCTCCTTATTCTTCTTCATCTTCCTCTTCATGCTATGTTTCTCTTTCTCCTCATCAACTGGTGAAACCAATTACATGATTGGCCTTCTATTTCATAATTGGTTTTGTCAGTGAGGGAGTACAAGTGTACTAGTAAACAATAACATTATTTTCTCATGGCAGTCACAAATTAGAGATGAACACATGCATTAAATATCATTCTTACCTAAAGGATGGTTATGGTGCCAATATGGATGATGAGGATTGGAACACAGATCTCCCTTTGTGCAGTTCCATTGAAATGAACCAACTATTCCATTCTGACATTCCAGTTAAACAACACAAAAGTCAACTTCTTTTAAGAAGTGTTTTGTGCAGTGCACCAAAAGGTCACAACAGCAACCAGGTGAAATGGATATCCCTGTTTGCACAAATAGCTATAGAGGAAACAATCAGAGTCTCAAACAATTACAGGCAAAAACATTTGCCTAAACTTGTCATGGCTTATAATAGTGGCATGGCTTCATTTTACCAGGGGCATTAGATTAAAAACAACTAAATATTTGGTATAAGGGCATGGGACAGAGGGTGCACCAGCAGTGCAGCACCATGTACCTAAACCGGGGCATAAAGTGGTGATCCAGAGTTTGTTGCACCGAGAAACAAACATCCAAGAAACATATCTGGGTTGGTCCCATTTTTGTTCACTCTAGCCACCTACTCCTATGTTTTTTTGGAAATGGAGGCATGCCCCCGGCCTCTGCATCATAATGATGCATGCATCCATCTTATGTGTGGATAGCAAATCTAGTCCTGGTCATACCACTGTGTACAACATTTCCCCTATATTTCCCTTTTCGACCAAGAGACCGGTTGGATGACCAGTCCTGGTCATACCACTATGTACAACATTTCCCCTATATTGCAGCGATGTAGCGAGCTGGGGAAGTAGATCTAGGGCGGTTTCGAAGGAAGATATACCTGAAGGTCGTCGGGATGTGGATAGGTGGGCGGCGGGAGGCTGGATCCGACCACACTAGGGCAATGAAGAAGGGTTCGGAGGAACTCCCACGCCGGCACTCGGCCAGAGATAATGGTGCGGCCAGCAGTGGGTCTCCTCCCTCACTGTCGATGACAGCCTAAACGTTGCCCCTCCTCCCCTTCACCGGCGGAGGGGGATACGTCCGGATCTGTAACCAGTGGTGAGGATAGAAAGATAGTGTTACCACCACTATCTTGTTTAGATCTAGAGAGGATGAGAGTGTGTGAATACACTACTGTAGGATGCTGCTAACACGACACTACGATCAGAGACCCTTCGAGAAACTGTGTGCGATGCAATGATCGCAAACGGTGGTGTAGGAAAACCGTCAGGAATGTATAAAACGTTTGCGATGACAGATGCATCAAACATGGTTCAGGTTTTAGTTGCGTGTGCGATGAAGGGCATATGGTTCAGTTCAATTAACTATTTGCGATGAGGAGGAACAAAAGAAATGGGCAGCCAAATGAAGGTGTGTGCGAAGTACAACATATGGTTCAATCGGATGAACTGTTTGTGATTAGGCAACACAAAAGAAACGGATAGCCCGATCAAGGTGTGTGCGATGTACAACATACAGTTCACCCGGATGAACTGTTTGTGATTAGGCAAGAGAACAGAAACGGTTCAATATAACAAGATGTGTGTGACATGCAGCAAACAAGTCTGTAATCAGAAATGTGTGCGAAGACCGATAATAACGCATACGATTGCTTCTAATAAGACATATGTGATATGCTCTGTCTACACAACATCTATTGGCCATTGTGGGACAGGAGGTCATCCGGATACGCCGTAAGGACGCAAAGAGGCATTCCTATTAGCAAGGACTAGCTGTGCCACTAGTAGCTCATGTAAGAAAACTATCAAGTTAAGTGTGCTCAGGCTGGAGCAGCCATCGGATGGGTGACTGGATGGGAAGTTGTGTCGATGTTAAATTAGGTGATGGGATGGGCCATTTTGGTCAAATGACCGAAATGCCCCATTCCCTCAGCTAATTTAACCTCGAGGTCCTTGTTTTTTATTTATTTTTTATTTTCTAACACATGTTAAAGAAGGTCTACCGCATTACTTTTTGACAATGTGCGATACATGGCATACAGTTGATCCATCCGACCTATTTGTGATGGAATAGGCCGTGTGTGTTGTGGGCAAACGCTTGCTAGTATTCAACCGTTTGGGATTGATGAATTCATCACCGACGGGATCCCTAGTGTGGTTCGTGTTCATCTAATCATCATCTACTTCTTGTGCTAGCTCGATGCTAAGTTTCAATTAATTGATGGTGTTTTATGAACACGCCACCATTTCCTGCCATTTCCTCACATGTTTCCCGCCACCCTGCTATATTGCGCATAGGGTGCGTGCGACACACAGAGGCGACAAGCAGCCTGTAGCACATCCACCTTTTCCAAGCATGCCAACCCACCAAAGCGCTACCTCTGCCAGCAACCTCGTCGACGAGGAAAACAAGCAGGCGCCACGGCCTGTCGCGGCCGAGGCGCTCCCCGGCAACGGGATGGAAGACGCTGTGAGGCGCGTCATCGCCAGGGTTGAGCAAACCTTTGGCGCATGGCACTTGAGCGCCGCAGATCAAGATAGGCATGTTAGCACCGACAGGCTGCAGCTCACCGCACAACATGATCGATGGCGCACCGCATAGCAAGCTAGGCGCGTCCGTGCCGATAGGCTGCGGCTCGCCGCACAATGAGAGCGTGTCGCACAGCAAGAGCGGATCCATCGGCGCTTTCCTGCTATCGACACGGCGTCACGGCTGGGTACACGTTCCATCAGTACCCCCATTCCTCCCTAGGTGTGGGCAGAGGCCCTCAACACCGTACTTGTACCAGATGCCGGCCACGCCGTACTTGCACTGGACGCCCACCGCGCTGTTCGCATGGGTGCCGCCGTTCGCCTTGTCCGCGGCCCGCTGGAAGCCAACACGCTGGTCCATAGGCTCGACCGCCTCCTTGGCCCAGGTGTCCACCTAGGTGCAGTAGAGGAACATGGTCGTCGCACTCGAGCTGGTGACCTCCGATGAAATAGCCAACTTGGAGCTCGAGATCCCGCTCCAGATGCACCACGAGCGTGTCGACCGCTTGGACGAATGCCTGCACGAGTTTAGGAAGAGCCAAGAGCTACCCTAGGCAAGGGCTACTGGTCATGGTCTCATGGACGCGTTTTATTTTGAAAAGTTGTTTCGACGTGGGTAGCTTTGTATTCACAGCAATCATAGTATTGCTCTGTTTATTGCTCTATTTCAATGTGTGTACTTTGTTTTTCATTCTTATATGTTCTATTTCAATGTGTGTATATACGCTTTCCATTCTGTATATGTGGATGAAAACAACTAGATTCAAATCAGTATACAAAAACAGATAGAAAATGGAATTCATAATATATATATATATATATATATTAATTTTTCATTACATCATCACATAATATATATAAAAAAATATCATCACATATACGTGATGATACTTAACTACTAGGAACAATGCATAAAATTGAAAACGAAGAATACTAAAACTAATAATCCCTCCTGGGGCCAGTATTCCGGCAGCCCCTCGCCAGCAGCTCCCTGGTGCGCGTCGTCTTCCCAGTGCGGAGGCAGTACTCCGACTCCTCCGCCTCGCAGCGCTTGACGTACCGATCTGCCTCTTGCTGGCGGACGCGCGCGACCGATCTTGCCATTTCGTTGGGCGCCCACCGAAGCTCCTCGTCGGTGGCACACTGGAGCTTCTCGGCCCACCTCCACACAGCGACGAGGTGCCCAGCACCTATGAACTTCCTCGCGAAGTACCCGTCTTCGTACACCTCCTCGTCACGACGACGTGCCTGCCCCCAAAGCTCCACCGCCTCCTTTTTCCAGGCGGCATCATGGGCTTCACAGGTCGCTTGGTACCTGGCTTCCTCCTCCGCCATCTCCTTGAATGCCACTTGCCTGGCTTTCTCAGCCGGCGGCAGCGACTTCCATAGACAAAGATTGTACTGGCCCCAAAACAAATCCAAAGTTGGGGGGGTCCAGCGCAACCTCGTCAGGAGGCACGTAGGGGTCCTCGTCGCTGCTAATCGGGTGAGTGTCCTCGGGGGCGGCGACTCCTCGTCGGTGCATGGGCAGACCGGCAGCGCCATGGCAGAGATTTGAGAGAGAGAGGGTGAGCGAGGGGAGGATGTAGATGAGAATGCAGGCGGGACAACGTGAGCAAGGTAGTATTTATTGGCGGCCGGAATCTAGATTGACGGGGACAGTACACACGACGGTCGCCGGAATTTACGAGCACTGTAGTTTGAATTACACACAACTCCCGCAGCAAATCCGTGTGTGAACATAATAGCTGACGGTTTCCAATACAGAATAGTGTGTGATTAATGATCCTCGCCAATCACCTACCAAACCTCGAGCCACGAGATAGAGTGCCAATCGTGTGGGGCCGGTTGTCTTGCCAGTTCTTTACATTTCTTTTTTGAACACCAGATATTTACATCATCTGATGATTTTTTAATTCGCACACAAGTACACAAAAATATGATTTTTCAAACTGTTTAGGTTAGGCGTTGCATGTAGATGTAATTCAAAGTTGAATTACGGTCATTAAATGGTTAGAAAATCACTTAAATGTCTTTAAAAGGTCAAATGACCCCTGAAAATTTCCAAATTTTCACATGATAGTTGTATTAGTGCACATTAAACGTAGGAAAAAATTTGAAGGCCGTAAGAGGAAGCTATCTCCCGTCCGTCAGCAAACATACATTGTTCCCTCTCGAAACCACAAACCTTCTAGTGAGTTGCTCTGGTTTGTGAGGGGTGTGTGTCCAAACTTTCGTCAAACAGGCCAATTTTTTTACCACATCATCTTGGTGGCATGACATTAAATCAAGCAAGGTTTCATGATTTTCTGATCATTTTTTATTTTTTTGGAATTAAAATGCCATGGCATGCACTCCATGCATGTGCCCATGCCTTGACACCAATATGTTTGAAAATTCATTCGAATTTACTGCACATGGAATTAACTCGCACACAAGTACACAAAAATATGGTTTTTCAAACCGTTTTGGTTAGGCGTTGTGTGTATATGTATTTCAATGAATTACGGTCAATAAATGGTTAGAAAATCACTTAAATGTCTTTAGAAGGTCACGGTCCCAACCCATTCATACGACACATTCAACCAAACGCATCCTAAGACAGTGTCACAGTTTGTACCTAGCATCTTAAATTGTTGCCATCTCATCAACGGTGCCATTAGAAAATTATTTGGCACCGCTTCAGCAGTTTGTGCAGCCAACTTTGGTCCACACATCCGAGCAGCCAAGCAGTAAAATACTAAATCTTTATGGCATGAAGGAACAGGGCATCGGAGCAACTACGTGCTCAGGAGTTTGGGTCCCTGATTTTTTTTCCGCTGCATCGGCTCGCCAGTTCAGGGCACCGGTGCGAGATGTAGCAACAGTTGTCTTTACACCAATTTTGGCATACATATTGGATGACCTTAGTGCTATAGTTCTATGTTACTAAATTTGTGCATGTACGCACCTATTAGTATCAATTTGCTGTCATCCAAACACTATCTCTATGTCGTTGCAGTTATATTTACCTTCCTCATAAAATGTTCAATTTGTTATTTATTGTACATGAGTAAGAACTGGTAGCGTCATTGTAATTTATTATAGCTTCTGATGTTCCAGAATTTGGTTGTTGTCTCAGTACCAATTATTTCATTTGCACATTGATCTTTTTGAGAAGATATGTCATAATTAACATGGTTCTTCAGTTTTTCAAAATAAGCATTGGTGATTTTCCATGTTGCTGTAAACCCATTTCCCCTACAATTGTTACTAATCTAGTTTTAAATATTATAGGATGAACGGAAGTGTTCTTACTTGGAGTGGGTTGATCAAGAGTGGCCACAGTCTTTGAAGATGTGCCTAACAAAGCTCTGGAGCATGTATGAGGAAGTGAACACAGCTAGGTTTAGAGAAAGTCTTGTGAACGCTGAAGCATATTTCAAGATGCAGGATAAAAAGTTGAAGGTGGAGAATGAGCTCAGATTAAAAAAAGAGTTTGCTAAGATGGTGTTGGCGAAGGAGGAGGCACTTTCCCAGTTGACCCGTGCAAAATGGGTTCTTACTGAACTGAAAGCAGAGGTGGATAAGACGAGCCTCGATGATCTTGATTAGGGAAATGAATATATTGTTCTTATGAAATTGAACTAGCTATATGTTGTACTGTGTTGTTTTCATGTAGCTACCGTACCGTACTGTGATGTTATAATATATTTATGTGCCTGATATGAAATTGGCAAACAGCTATTCGATATGAAAGTTGAATTTGCGTAATACTGGAATTACTAATTGTAAACTAATAAACCTGCTAAATGTGTCATGGACCTTTGCAAATGCTTCTAGCAGTAAAAGCGGTTGCGATGGATAGCCCAATGCCACACCGTTTTCTTCATCAAATCGTGTGTGATATAGTTGATAAAAGCAAATAGTTAACCAAGGAAGACCGTGTGTGATAGTTACACCTTTCACACACGAGCCTACATATAAAACTGTGTGGGATTTATGTCTGAATGGAAACTTTTTCCCTGGATTGACTGTGTGGGATGTACATAAGAACGGAAACGTATTCCTTGGATTGACTGTGTGTGATATACATACGAACGGAAATGTTTTTATGGGATTCACCGTGTGGGATGTACATACCTACGGGAATGATTTTCTCGGATTACCGTGTGGGATGTACATACCTATAGAAATGATTTCTGGGATTCACTGTGTGGGATGCACATACCTTCGGAAATGATTTCTGGGATTCACCGTGTGGGATGTACATACCTACGGAAATGATTGGGTTTCGATGCCTTGCCCGATCGCACACGGCCCCAGCCTGGGTCCCAAGAGGGCATATCCCCGATGATTTCTGGGTCGTGTGGGAAGACACCCTATTGCACACACTCATTTGGCGACGGCTCCAAATGCCGTCGCGGAAAGGGGTAAAAATCGTTTGTTTAGGACCGACGCGCACCAGTGATAGAGAAACCCTAGCAAGTGCGAAGGCTCCAACCTATATATATATATACACGTATAGTGGGGTAGTTTTCTTTTTTCACTCCATCAAAACAATCGTTTAAAATTATGTACGTGCCAGGTCGCCGTTTTGTTGTGTTGTTGATTGTTTTTTGAGATAGTTACCCGCTTATTCCAAGTGGTGTTACAGTGTGCCAGGTTGCACTTTGTATCGTTCAAGTCTGGTACTAGACCCTCCATTAAGTGAACAACCACCGCCTCGTAAAATTTGTGAACAAGCCTACGGCTAAAATTATCGGAAACGTGGGCTGCCCCAACATGCATTTTTATTTATATTTTCTACGTGGTAGTATCCTCAAAAAAATGTGAGAGTACAATCTTTATTCAGCCCCTTTGTAATTTGTGCTAAATTTTGACCAAAGATTTAACTGACAAAATGTTAGTGCATGTTAACAAAAATTATACTCTTTGATTCGTATTTGAACATAGTTTTCAATGATGTAATTTTTTGTGACATGCATGAACATTTGGTTAGTTAAATTTATAGTCAAAATTTGGCACAGATTATCATAGGAACCAATAAACCAGCACGGAGCTCCTCGTCTGTCGTTTGAACTACTACTATATATGACTAGCCGCTCTATCTACATGCGGGACATCAAAGCATCCGGGCCCGCGTGCCATTCACCAAATCATAGCGAGGTGCTACTGTCGAGACTCACCGGTAACCCCGGTGTGGCCGTCATGACCCGTCATATCACAAAACCCACACCTTTACTAGAAGTGGTAAAGTTGCCTCGAAGTTGGACTGGACGAAGCACCATCATTTCACTGGAACACTCGTTGAAGCCCTTTCTGCCCTTGAAGAAAACCTCACTCCAGGCTAGTCACTTCTGCCATTTTTCTTCTGTACCGACGAAGGAAATGTGGGTGAATCAGTGATGTTACTATATTTTCATTCCAAGAATCTTCTTTTTGCGAAGCACCGACCGATTCTCACAGGCAATTCTTTTACTATTTTCATTGCAATTGTGGTTTCCTTTCGATTGCTTTTTGTTTGTCAGTTTGTTGATGGATCCTGGAGCACTAGGCAAAGAGTTGCCGGTGGACAACCCACTCGAGACAGAAATATCGAGGAAGCGAGCACCGACCAATGAGTTGGCCATGTTGCCGGGCCATCCCATGGAGATGAAGAACTCCAAGAAACAAGCACTGGCCAAGGAGTTGACGATGTTAGCGGACGAACTCCTCAAAGAAAGCTGGAAGAACAGCAAGGGCCCCACCGTGCCTACCATAGAAACTCTAATGGCCACCTATGAGAGGGTCAAGCCCGAGTTTGAGGAGATAGTCGCCGTTGAGAAGCAATATTTCCCTGGTAGGGCAATGGCCCCCGGAGGGAGGGGATCCCCCGGTGAGCTGCACAAGGTAAAAAAATGGCTTACCATAGTTATGGTTTTTGATTATTTGCAATGTGCTTGGTAATATGTTAGGGTTGTGAGGATGCCGGTGGATGTCCTTGATGATTCTGATGTCGCGGTCCGTCCTGTGGACATCGCCCGGAGTTCAATTCCGATGCCGCTGTCCATCCTGTGGACATTGCCCCAGAGATCTATCCCTATGTCGCGTGGTCCGTCCTGTGGACATCGCCCCAGAGATCGATTCCCATGCCGTTGTCCGTGATATGATCATTGCCCAAGAGATTAATGACAAGAAATAGTTGGTCGCACTAATCCTTCAAGGTAGTTTGCATTATGTTTAATTACCAGAACGATGCATGTTATCAAACTATCTTAGGGCTAGTGCACTGTCTTGTGTGGGCGGTACTTGCTACTTTTGTTTGATAGTGAATCATGCGAACCCTCTCCGAGTTATGGAAACAGGTGTATCCTCACCAGCTTTTGATGTAATATATGGCATGCTTAGATGTAAGTTTGAACTGTTTATCATATCAGCAGGGCTTGTTTGATGATTCTTGGTGTTAGTAGGCTAGCTACTGTGCGAGCTATAATACTTGCAAATCACTCACTTAAGTGAAATGTTGGGGCTGATAAGCTCGTGGTACGCTTATAGGTCTGATCCGTCGTCGATCGGTCAATAGCCCAAGCTCCTAAAATTGTAGGCTTAGCGATCAATCAGACAATAGTGCACAATTATACATTAATTCACATCAAACTCAAAGAGTTGGTCCAGGGATACATTCAGGCCTCATTTAGTTCATAGGGTAGGAAAATCGTAGCAATAGGAAAGTCATAGGAAATGAGATGACATGTATCTTAAATCCTATGAGTAGGAATAGGAAAGGAGATGCCCTTTGATTCACATCATAGGATTTTTTTCCATTGAGTCTAGGCTAATGTTTATTTTCCTATGAAATGTGGAGGATAGGAAGAATTCCTCCATAGGAATATGATTCCATTCCTATAAACCAAAGGGCTCTACAGAATTTTTCCCTATAGAAATCCTATCCTATGAAATTCCTACAAGATTCCTCTAGACCAAAGGAGGCCTCATATTAATAGCCAACAAAATTGGCATGTACTTGTAACATGCGTGAATGTGTAATTTTTTTGTTGGAAGTGTGAATGTGTAGTTACGTCATACTTTCCGAGTGGCTACAGAGAGTGTGTATGTGTGCTAGAGGGGTTGTGGGATGGAGGGAGATCTAGAGAGAGAAAGACCCTCTTTCTACTCCTAATCGTTAGATTGACAAAGGATATTTTTGAGAACACAAAATCATAGCAGAACAGAGACGTACTCCCTCCATTCCAAAATAGATGACTCAACTTTCTACTAACTTTTAAACGGAGGGAGTACAAATCCTAGGCGGGGTAGTTTGGCCTAGTGGGTTTTAGTGATATGACGTGCTACAGTGCCATCCAGTCTTCGCGTGTGGTAGCAGTATTGCGGGTACAGTAAGTTGTCTTGAAGAAGCGAAATTCAGCGAAGTCATGATGGTTCCTTCTGAAGGAAATATGCCCTAGAGGCAATAATAAAGTTGTTATTTATATTTCCTTATATCATGATAAATGTTTCTAATTCATGCTATAATTGTATTAACTGGAAACTTATTACGTGTGTGAATACATAGACAAAACAGAGTGTCCCTAGTATGCCTCTACTTGACTAGCTCATTAATCAAAGATGGTTAAGTTTCCTGACCATACACATGTGTTGTCATTTGATAAACGGGATCACATCATTAGAGAATGATGTGATGGACAAGACCTATCCGTTAGCTTAGCATAATGATCGTTAAGTTTTATTGCTATTGCTTTCTTCATGGCTTATACATATTCCTCTGACTATGAGATCATGCAACTCCTGAATACCGGAGGAACACCTTGTGTGCTGTCAAACGTCACAACGTAATTGGGTGATTATAAACATGCTCTACGGGTGTCTCTTCGAGTATCGGAGAGGTATCTCTGGGCCCTCTCGGTAATGCACATCACTATAAGCCTTGCAAGCAATGTGACTAATGAGTTATTTGCGGGATGATGCATTACAGAACAAGTAAAGAGACTTGCCGGTAACGAGATTGAACTAGGTATGAGGATACCGACGATCGAATCTCGGGCAAGTAACATACCGATGACAAAGGGAATAACGTATGTTGTCATTGCAGTTTGACCGATAAAGATCTTCGTAGAATATGTAGGAACCAATATGAGCGTCCAGGTTCCGCTATTGGTTATTGACCGGAGATGTGTCTCGGTCATGTCTACATAGTTCTCGAACCCCTAGGGTCCGCACGCTTAACGTTTGATGACGATTTGTATTGTGAGTTATGTGTTTTGGTGACCGAAGTTTGGTGACCGAAGTTTGTTCGGAGTCCTGGATGAGATCACGGACATGACGAGGAGTCTCGAAATGGTCGAGAGATAAAAGATTGATATATTGGAAGATGGTATTCGGACACTGGAATGGTTTCGAGTGGTTCGGGTATTTTTCCGGAGTACCGAGGGGTTACCGGAACCCCCTGGGGGAAGTCATGGGCCTCATGGGACACGGGAGAGAGGGGACAGCCTAGAAGGGGTGCCCGCGTGCCCCCCATGGGAGTCCGAATTGGACTAGGTGAGGGGGTGGCGCCCCCCTTTCCCTCTCCTACCCCCTCTCCCTTTCCCCCTTCCCCACTCCGGAAAAGGAAAGGGGAATCCTACTAGGACTGGGAGTCCTAGTAGGACTCCCCCCCATGGCGCGCCCCTCTAGGCCGATTGCCTCCTCCGCTCCTCCTTTGTATACGGGGGCTGCGGGCACCCAAAGCACAACAATTACTCCCTTAGCCGTGTGTGGTGCCCGCTCCATAGTTCACTCCTCCGGTCATAGTGTCGTAGTGCTTAGGCGAAGCCCTGTGCGGATCACATCACCATCACCATGCCGTCGTGTTGACGAAACTCTCCCTCGACCCTCTGTTGGATCAAGAGTTCAAGGGACGTCATCGAGATGAACGTGTGCTAAAATCGGAGGTGTCGTACGTTCGATACTAGATCGGTTGGATCGTGAAGACGTTCGACTACATCAACCGTGTTAACCTAACGCTTCCGCTTTCGGCGTACGAGGGTGCATGGACACACTCTCCCCCTCTCTTTGCTATGCATCTCCTACATAGATCATGTGTGATCATAGGATTTTTTTTGAAATTGCATGCTACGTTCCCCAACGATGGCATCCGAGCCAGGTCTGTGCGTAGATGATATGCACGAGTAGAACACAAAGAGTTGTGGGCGATAATAGTCATACTGCTTACCACCAACGTCTTATTTTGATTCGTCGGTATTGTTGGATGAAGCGGCCCGGACCAACCTTACATGACCACGTTCATGAGACCGGTTCCACCGACAGACATGCAACTTTCTTTGCATAAAGGTGGCTGGCGGGTGTCTTTTTCTCCAACTTTAGCTGAATCGAATTTGACTATGGCCGGTCCTTTGAAGGTTAAAACATTACACTTGACGAAAAATCGTTGTGGTTTTGTTGCATAGGTAAGAACAGTTCTGGCTAGAAGCCCGTAGCAGCCATGTAAAACTTGCAACAACAAAGTGGAGGACGTCTAACTTGTTTTTACAGGGCATGTTGGGATGTGATATAGTCAAGACATGATGTGTTATAAGTTATTGTATGAGATGATCATGTTTTGTAAAAGTTATCAGCAACTGGCAGGAGCCTTATGGTTGTCGCTTTATTGTATGAAATGCAATCACCATGTAATTGCTTTACTTTATCACTATGCGATAGAGATAGTTGTAGAAGCAATAGTTGGCGAGACGACAATGGCGCTATGATGGAGATCAAGGTGTCAAGCCGGTGACGATGGAGATCATGACGGTGCTTTGGAGATGGAGATCAAAGGCACAATATGATGATGGCCATATCATGTCACATATTTTGATTGCATGTGATGTTTATCATTTATGCATCTTATTTTGCTTAGTATGACGGTAGCACTATAAGATGATCCCTCACTAAATTTCAAGGTTTAAGTGTTCTCCCTGAGTATGCACCGTTGCTACAGTTCATCGTGCCGAGACACCACATGATGATCGGGTGTGATAATCTCCATGTTCACATACAACAGGTGCAAGACAGTTTTGCACGTGAAGAATACTCGGGTTAAACTTGACGAGCCTAGCATATGCAGATATGGCCTCGGAGCACTGAGACCGAAAGGTCAAACGTGAATCATATAGTAGACATGATCAACATAGAGATGTTCACCATTGAAAACTACTCCATCTCACGTGATGATCGGACATGGTTTAGTTGATATGGATCACGTGATCATTTAGATGACAAGAGGGATGTCTGATACGTCTCCAATGTATCTATAATTTATGAAGTATTCATGCTATTATATTATCAACCTTGGATGTTTTATATGCATTTATATGCTATTTTATATGATTTTTGGGACTAACCTATTAACCAAGTGCCCAGTGCCAGTTTCTGTTTTTCCTTGTTTTTGAGTTCTATAGAAAAGGAATATCAAACGGAGTCCAATTGACGTGCCAATTTTTGATGATTTTTTATGGACCAAAAGAAGACCCCGGAGTAAAAGAGTTGGGCCAGGAGAGTCCCGGCGCGTCCATGAGGGTGGGGGCGCGCCCACCCCCCAGGCGTGTGGTCCTGCCTCGTGGACGCCTCGGGCACCTCCTTGACGTGAGACCGACGCCAAATATTCCTATAAATACAGAAACCTCGGAAAATTAGCCTAGATCGGGAGTTACACCGCCAGAAGCCTCCGTAGCCACCGAAAACCAATCTAGGCCCTCTCTGACACCCTGCCGGAGGGGGCCATCATCACCGGAGGGCATGGAGGAGGATCCCGGAGGGGCCATCATCACCATAAAGGCCAAGGACCAGAGGGAGAACCTCTCCCCATCTAGGGGGAGGCCATGGAGGAGGAAGCACAAGGGGGAGAACCTCTCCTCCTCTGTCTCGGTGGCACCGGAGTGCCATCGGGAGGGGAATCATCACCGTGGTGATCTTGTTCATCAACATCACCATCATCATCATCACCCTCATCTCTTTTACGCGGTCCACTCTCCCGCACCCCGCTGTAATCCCTACTTGAACATGGTGCTTTATGCCACATATTATGATCCAATGATGTGTTGCCATCCTATGATGTTTTGAGTAGATATCTTTTGTCTTTGGGTTGATTGATGATCTAGATGAGTTGTATGTTTTACTTTGATGCTGTCCTATGGTGCCCTTCGTGTCACGCAAGCGTGAGGGGTTCCCGCTGTAGGGTGTTGCAATACGTTCATGATTCGCTTATAGTGGGTTGGTGAGTGACTGGAACACAAACCCGAGTAAGGGGGTTGTTGCGTATGGGAATAAAGAGGACTTGATGCTTTAATGCTATGGTTGGGTTTTACCTTAATGATCTTTAGTAGTTGCGGATGCTTGCTAGAGTTCCAATCATAAGTGCATATGATCCAAGTAGAGCAAGTACGTTAGCTTATGCATCTCCCTCATATGAAACTGCAATAGTGATTACCGGTCTTGTTAATGATTGCCTAGGACAATTCCGCACACCGATCCACCATTATTCCACACTCGCTATTTATAATATTTAGTAATATATTCTAACTTCATGATAACATCACCTACTTTTATATTTTAGCTCGCCGATATCATACAAAGTTATCCTCTTCATACCCACAACCTAGTTTTATTTCTCGTTGCTAGTTGGAAGCAAATTTTCGGTGTACGTAGAGTTGTATCAGTGGCAGATAGGGCTTGAGATAATATTGATCTTACCTTTCGCTCCTTGCGGGTTCGACAGTCCATACTTATCACTTCCACCTTTGGAAATTGCTACGATGATTCCTTGCACTTGGGGATTATCAAGCTCTTTTCTGGCGCCGTTGTCGGGGAGCAATAGCGTGGGGTTGATATTCTCGTGTGTGCTTGTTTGCTTTCTTCACTAAGTAGATTTTGTTTTTCCTTTTTGTTTCTGTTTAGTTGTGGGTGAAACATAAATTTTTTAAAGAATGAAAATACCAAAAAAAAATATTACTTGCCTCTCATGCCTAAAAAGTTTTTCAAAAAGAGAAGTGATTGGAAAGTTATGCATTGAAGAAGTGAGGGTCGACCTTGAGCACTTGTGTTCATGCTCACGGAAACAATGTAGAATTTTTCATGGAAGTTTCTCTATAAATAATTATCCCCTTATATATATTCATTGTATTATAAAAATAATGTGCCAAGCTTTGGTCTTAGGATGATTAGATTGCTTGTTTACTATGTGCAGAACAAAAACAGAAACTTTGGCTGTAGCGCGTGATTTTACATTTTTACTGGAAAGTCAAATGGGTCTGAAACATTTTGCACATTACTTCTGTATAAATTGTTCAAATTGTTCAAATTTATTTCATAATTTTTGGAGATACAAAAGTTTACTAAACCTTCAGATTACTACGGACTGTCCTGTTTTAGACAGATTCTGTTTTTCGTGTGTTGTTTGCTTATTTTGATGAATCTATGGGTAGTATCGAGGGGTATGAACCATGGTGAAGTTGGAATACAGTATATATAGTGGTTTGCTTTATTATACTAACGGATCTCACAAAGTTTTTGTTAAGTTTTTTGTGGATGAAGTGTTCGAAGAACGAGGAGTTACCGATGTGAGAAGAATAAAGAGAAGCAAGAGCTCAAGCTTGGGGATGCCCAAGGCACCCCAAGTAAATATTCTAAGGATACTCAAGCATCTAAGCTTGGGGATGCCCCGGTTGGCATCCCATCTTTCTTCTTCAACAATTATCGGTATACCTTTGTTTTTGTTTCGTTCACATGATTTGTGTCCTTTGTTTTTTTGTTATTCCTTTATGAACCATGCTAGTATGAGAGAGCCCTTCATTGATTTATAGAATGCTTCATGTGCTTCACTTATATCTTTTAAGCATGATCTTATAGAATTGCTCTTTGTGCTTCACTTAAATATTTTGAGTATGGTTTTATAGAATGCTTCGTGTGCTTCACTTATACATTTTGAGCTTTGACATTGGTTAGTTTATATTAATTGTAGAAAGCTCCATGAACTTCACTTATATCTTTTGGAGTATGAATAATACTATCATCTAAAGCGGGTTTGGAAGAGTGTCAACTCTAGGAACTAGTGATCCCGCTACTCCGAATGAGAAGAATTTTGCTTATGTGGAGAGTAGAAAAATTTCTATGCTTGCAGATCATGAAAAGAATGCTTTATGTGATGGTTATATTGTTGAAATAATTCATGATGATACTGAAAATTATTATGAGGGAGGAATACATGCTTGTAGGAGTGCAATAATATCAAGTTTTTCTCTCTATGTGCTTAAAGTTTTGAAGTTATACTTGTTTTTCTACCTATGCTAGTTGATTCTTGTTCCCATAAATTGTGTGCTCACAAAATCCCTAGGCATAGTAAGTGGGTTAGGTTTAAATTTGCTAGTCATATTCTTCATGATGCTCTCTTTATGTTCAAGTCTTATCTTTCATGTGAGCATCATTGAAATTATCATGCCTGGCTAAAAGGCACTAAAGAAAAGCGCTTGTTGGGAGACAACCCAATATTTACCTTTACTGTTTTGTGTGTTTACATGATTAAGCTACTGTAGTAATCATGTTTTATATCTTCTGTTTCAATAAAGTGCCATGTAAGACCTTTGGGAAGACGTGGGTGAAAGTTAATGTGATCTTGCTGTAAAAAACAGAAACTTTGTTCTCACGAGATTAGCTGCCATTTTTTACAGAAGAGCGCTTTGGTGCTGATTGTTTTTGCAGAAGATTAATAGACAAATTCCTCACGTCCACCAATTTATTTCATAATTTTTTGAGTAGCAGAAGTATGGTTAGTGTTCATATCATTACAGACTGTTCTGTTTCTGACAGATTCTGTTTTCATTGCATAGTTTGCTTGTTTTCTAGTTTCTATGACTTATATTCCTCAATATAAATTATAGAAATGATATGGTACAGTAGGCATTGTGTGAGAACAATTACGATCTTTGTCTTTGATAGTACCAAAGTGAATGGTTTACTCTTTATCATACTAACCTATCTCATGAAGTTCCGTTAAGTTTTGTGTGATTGAAGTTTTCAAGCTTTGGGTGAGATATCGATATGAGGAGAATAAGGAGTGGAAAGACCCTAAGCTTGGGGATGCCCGAGGCACCCCAAGGTAATATTTAAGGAAGACTCAAGTGCCTAAGCTTGGGGATGCCCCGGAAGGCATCCCCTCTTTCGTCTTCAAAACTATCGGTATACCTTACTGGGAGCTATATTTTTATTCGTCACATGATATGTGTTTTGCTTGGAGCGTATTTTCAGTTTTACTTGCTCTTTGAATAAAATAATTGGATCTGAATTATTAAATGAAAAAGAATCCTCCCATGGCTAGTTAATTATTTGACTACTCAGTGTCCTTCACTATTATCTTTTGGAGTAGTTTGTCATTTACTCACGTGCTTCACGTATATCCTATGAGTAAATGGTTGAATAATTGAACATTGTAAATCTGAATTTATATATGGTTCATATGCTTATACCATGGGGAGTAATGACTTCACATAGAACAAGTACAGTTAGTAAACTTATTGAAAGTTAGCAAATGTAGAATTGGTCACTTGAACAATTCATGAAAGAATATTGAAGGGAGAGAGATTTCATATATAAATATACTATCTTGGACATCTTTTGTAATTGTGAGCACTCATTAAAATATGACATGCTAAAAGGTTGATGTCAGACAAGGAAGACAACGTAATGGTTATGTTTTCTTATATCCAAAATAAAGTATATTGTCTTGGATCATCCTACATGTTGAGCTTGCTTTTCCCCCTCATGCTAGCCAAATTCTTTGCACCAAGTAGAGATACTACTTGTGCTTCCAAACATTCCTTAAACCAGTTTTGCCATGAGAGTCCACCATACCTACCTATGGATTGAGTAAGATCCTTCAAGTAAGTTGTCATCGGTGCATGCAATAAAAATTACCCTCTAAATATGTATGATCTATTAATGTGGAGAAAATAAGCTTTATACGATCTTGTGATGTGGAAGAAATAAAAGCGACAGACTGCATAATAAAGGTCCATATCACAAGTGGCAATATAAAGTGACGTTCTGTTGCATTAAGATTTTGTGCATCCAACCATAAAAGCGCATGACAACCTCTACTTCCCTCTGCGAAGGGCATATCTTTTACTTTTATCTTCTACCTTGTGCAAGAGTCATGGTGATCTTCACCTTTCCTTTTTACATTTTATCCTTTGGCAAGCACATTGTGTTGGAAATATCATGATATATATATATATCCAATTGGATGTAAGTTATCATGAACTATTATTGCTGACATTACCCTTGAGGTAAAAGGTTGGGAGGTGAATCTATAAGCCCCTATCTTTCTCTGTGTCTGATTAAAACTTTGAACCCATAAATATCACGTGAGTGTTAGCAATTGTGAAAGATTAAATGATAGTTGAGTATGTGGAGTTTGCTAAACCAAAGCTCTGACATAGACCCTTCCTAAAAATAAGATGAATTGCAATTGTTTGATGACTGAGAATATAGTTTGTTAGTTTCAAGAAAGTTTATGATCTATACTTTAACATGTGAATAGCTTGTTACTTGATCATGAATTTTTTTATGAAGATGAGCTACTGTTATGATATATAATGATGTTATAAAAAGTGATTGAAACTATCATTGATGAAACTTATGCACTTGCTAGCATTCACACTTCATAAATTATTACTTTTATCATTTACCTACTCGAGGACGAGCAGGAATTAAGCTTGGGGATGCTGATACGTCTCCAATGTATCTATAATTTATGAAGTATTCATGCTATTATATTATCAACCTTGGATGTTTTATATGCATTTATATGCTATTTTATATGATTTTTGGGACTAACCTATTAACCTAGTGCCCAGTGCCAGTTTCTGTTTTTTCCTTGTTTTTGAGTTTTACAGAAAAGGAATATCAAACGGAGTCCAATTGACGTGCCATTTTTTGACGATTTTTTATGGACCAAAATAAGACCCCGGAGTAAAAGAGTTGGGCCAGGAGAGTCCCGGCGCGTCCACGAGGGTGGGGGGCGCGCCCACCCCCTAGGCATGTGGTCCTGCCTCGTGGACGCCTCGGGCACCTCCTTGTCGTGAGACCGATGCCAAAAATTCCTATAAATACAGAAACCTCGGAAAATTAGCCTAGATCGGGAGTTCCGCTGCCAGAAGCCTCCGTAGCCACCGAAAACCAGTCTAGGCCCTCTCTGGCACCCTGCCGGAGGGGGCCGTCATCACCCGAGGGCATGGAGGAGGATCCCGAAGGGGCCATCATCACCATGAAGGCCAAGGACCAGAGGGAGAACCTCTCGCCATCTAGGGGGGAGGCCATGGAGGAGGAAGCACAAGGGGGAGAACCTCTCCTCCTCTCTCTCGGTGGCACCGGAGTGCCATCGGGAGGGGAATCATCGTTGCGGTGATCGTCTTCATCAACATCACCACCATCATCATCACCCTCATCTCTTTTACGCGGTCCACTCTCCCGCACCCCGCTGTAATCCCTACTTGAACATGGTGCTTTATGCCACATATTATGATCCAATGATGTGTTGCCATCCTATGATGTTTTGAGTAGATATCTTTTGTCTTTGGGTTGATTGATGATCTAGATTGGTATGAGTTGTATGTTTTACTTTGATGCTATCCTATGGTGCCCTCCGTGTCACGCAAGCGTGAGGGGTTCCCGCTGTAGGGTGTTGCAATACGTTCATGATTCGCTTATAGTGGGTTGGTGAGTGACTGGAACACAAACCGAGTAAGGGGGTTGTTGCGTATGGGAATAAAGAGGACTTGATGCTTTAATGCTATGGTTGGGTTTTACCTTAATGATATTTAGTAGTTGCAGATGCTTGCTAGAGTTCCAATCATAAGTGCATATGATCCAAGTAGAGAAAGTATGTTAGCTTATGCCTCTCCCTCATATGAAACTGCAATAGTGATTACCGGTCTTGTTAACGATTGCCTAGGACAATTCCGCACACCAATCCACCATTATTCCACACTCGCTATTTATAATATTTAGTAATATATTCTAACTTCATGATAACAACACCTACTTTTATATTTTAGCTCTCCGATATCATACAAAGTTATCCTCTTCATACCCACAACCTAGTTTTATTTCTCGTTGCTAATTGGAAGCAAACGTTTGGTGTACGTATAGTCGTATCAGTGGCAGATAGGGCTTGAGAGAATATTGATCTTACCTTTAGCTCCTTGTGGGTTCGACAGTCCATACTTATCACTTCCGCCTTTGGAAATTGCTATGATGATTCCTTGCACTTGGGGATTATCAATGTCTATCTAAGTGGGAGTTCTTTAGTAATATGATTAATTGAACTTAAATTTATCATGAACTTAGTCCTGATAGTTTTTGCATATCTATGTTGTTGTAGATCAATGGCGCGTGCTATCGTTCCCTTGAATTTTAATGCGTTCCTAGATAAAGCTAAGTTGAAAGATGATGGTAGCAACTACACGGACTGGGTCCGTACCTTGAGGATTATCCTCATTACTGCACAGAAGAATTACGTCATTGAAGCACCGCTAGGTGCAAGGCCTGCTGGAGGAGCAACTTCGGACGTTATGAACATCTGACACACTAAAGCTGATGACTACTCGATAGTTCAATGTGCCAGGCTTTACAACTTAGAATCGGGACTTCAAAGATGTTTTTAACGTCATGGGGCATATGAGCTGTTCCAAGTGTTGAAGTTAATATTTCAAGCAAATGCCCGAGTTGAGAGATATGAAGTCTCCAACAAGTTGTATAGCTGCAAGATGGAGGAGAACAGTTCTATTAGTGAACACATACTCAGAATGTCTGGGTACCATAACCACTTGACTCAGCTGGGAGTTAATCTTACGGATGACAGTGTTATTGACAGAGTTCTTCAATCACTGCCACCAAGCTATAAAGGCTTTGTTATGAACTATAATATGCAAGGGATGGAAAAGACAATTCCCGAGATCTTCGTAATGCTTAAGGTTGCAGAGGTAGAAATCAAGAAGGAGCATCCAGTGTTGATGGTTAACAACCACTAGTTTCAAGAAAAATGGCAAAGGGAAGAAGGGAAACTACAAGAAGAATAGCAAGCAAGTTGCTGCTCAAGGGAAGAAGCCCAAGTCTAGACCGAATCCTGAAACTGAGTGCTTCTACTACAAAGGGATTGGTCACTGGAAGCGGAACTGCCCGAAGTATTTGGCGGGTAAGAAGGATGGCCAAGTGAAAGGTATATTTGATATACATGTTATTGATGTGTACCTTACTAATGCTCGTAGTAGTTCCTGGGTATTTGATACTGGTTATGTTGCTCATATTTGCAACTCGAAACAGGGGTTATGGATTAAATGAAGATTGGTTAAGGACGAGGTGACGATGCGCGTTGGAAATGGTTCCAAGGTCGATGTGATCGCCGTCGGCACGCTACCTCTACATCTACCTTCGAGATTAGTTTTAGACCCGAATAATTGTTATTTGGTGCCAGCGTTGAGCATGAACATTATATCTAGATCTTGTTTGATGCGAGACGGTTATTCAATTAAATCAAAGAATGATGGTTGTTCTATTTATATGAGTAATATCTTTTATGGTCATGCACCCTTGATGAATGGTCTATTTTTGTTGAATCTCGATCGTAGTGATACACATATTCATAATATTGAAGCCAAAAGATGCAAAGTTAATAATGATAGTGCAATTTATTTGTGGCACTGACGTTTTGGTCATATTGTTGTAAAGCGCTTGAAGAAACTCCATGCAGATGGGCTTTTGGAATCATTTGATGCTTGCGAACCATGCCTCATGGGCAAGATGACTAAGACTCCATTCCCCGGAACAATGGAGCGAGTAACCGCCTTATTGGAAATAATACATAATGATGTATGCGGTCCGATGAGTGTTGAGGCTCGCGGCGGATATCATTATTTTCTGACCTTCACAGATGATTTGAGCAAATATGGGTATATCTACTTAATGAAACATAAGTCTGAAACATTTGAAAAGTTCAAAGAATTTCAGAGTGAAGTAGAAAATCATCGTAACAAGAAAATAAAGTTTCTACGATCTGATCACGGATGCGAATATTTGAGTTACGAGTTTGGTCTTCATTTGAAACAATGTGGAATAGTTTCACAACTCATGCCACCTCGAACACCACGGGGAAATGGTGTGTCCGAAAGTCGTAACCGTACATTATTAGATATGGTGCGATCTATGATGTCTCTTACCAATTTACCACTACCATTTTGGGGTTATGCTTTAGAGACGGCCACATTCATGTTAAATAGGGCACCATCTAAATCCGTTGAGACGACACCATATGAACTACGGTTTAGCAAGAAACCTAAGCTGTCATTTCTTAAAGTTTGGGGTTGCGATGCTTATGTGAAAAAGCTTCAGCATGATAAGCTCGAACCCAAATCGGAGAAATGTGTCTTCATTGGATACCCAAAAGAAAATGTTGGGTAAACCTTCTATCATAGATCCGAAGGCAAGATATTCGTTGCTAAAAATGGATCCTTTCTAGAGAAGGAGTTTCTCTCGAAAGAAGTGAGTGGGAGGAAAGTAGAACTTGATGAGGTAATTGTACCTTCTCCCGAATTGGAAAGTAGTTCATCACAGAAATCAGTTCCAGTGATGCCTACACCAATTAGTGAGGAAGCTAATGTTGATGGTCATGAGACTTTAGATCAAGTTACTACCGAACCTCGTAGGTCAACCAGAGTATGTTCCGCACCAGAGTGGTACTATAATCCTATTCTGGAAGTCATGTTACTAGACCATGATGAACCTACTAACTATGAGGAAGTGATGATGAGCCTAGATTCCGCGAAATGGCTTGAGGCCATGACATCTGAGATGGGATCCATGTATGAGAACAAAGTGTGGACTTTGGTTGACTTGCCCGATGCTCGGCAAGCCATAGAGAATAAATGGATCTTCAAGAAGAAGACTGACGCTGACGGTAATGTTACTATGTACAAAGCTCAACTTGTTTCGAAAGGTTTTCAACAAGTTCAAGGTGTTGACTACGATGAGAGTTCCTCACCCGTAGAGATGCTTAAGTCTTTCTGAATCATGTTAGCAATTGCCGCATTTTATGATTATGAAATCGGCAAATGGATGTCAAAACCGCATTCCTTAATGGATTTCTTAAAGAAGAGTTGTATATGATGCAACCAGAAGGTTTTGTCGATCCTAAAGGTGCTAACAAAGTGTGCAAGCTCCAGCGATCCATTTATGGACCGGTGCAAGCCTCTCGGAGTTGGAATATACGCTTTGATAGTGTGATCAAAGCATATGGTTTTATACAGACTTTTGGAGAAGCCCGTATTTACAATAAAGTGACTGGGAGCTCTGTGACATTTCTAATATTATATGTGGATGACATATTGTTGATTGGAAATAACACAAAATTTCTGGATAGCATAAAAGGATACTTGAATAAGAATTTTTCAATGAAAGACCTTGGTGAAGCTGCTTATATATTAGGCATCAAGATCTATAGAGATAGATCAAGACGCTTAATTGGCCTTTCAGAAAGCACATACCTTGGTAAAGTTTTGAAGAAGTTCAAAATGGATCAGTCAAAGAAAGGATTCTTGCATGTGTTACAAGGTGTAAAGTTGAGTCAGACTCAATGCCCGACCACTACAGAAGATAGAGAGAAAATGAAAGTCATAACCTATGCCTCAGCCATAGGTTCTATCAAGTATGCAATGTTGTGTACCAGACCTGATGTGTGCCTTGCTATAAGTTTAGTAGGGAGGTACCAAAGTAATCCAGGAGTGTATCACTGGACAGCGGTCAAGAACATCCTGAAATACCTAAAAAGGACTAAGGATATGTTTCTCGTTTATGGAGGTGACAAAGAGCTTGTCGTAAATGGTTACGTCGATGCAAGCTTTGACACTGATCTGGATGACTCTAAGTCACAAACTGGATACGTATTTATATTGAATGGTGGAGCTGTAAGTTGGTGCAGTTCCAAGTAGGGCGTCATGGCGGGATCTATGTGTGAAGCGAAGTACATAGTTGCTTTGGAAGTAGCAAATGAAGGAGTCTGGATGAAGGAGTTCATATCCGATCTAGGTGTAATATCTAGTGCATCAGGTCCAATGAAAATCTTTTGTGACAATACTGGAGAAATTGCCTTAGCGAAGGACTCCAGATTTCACAAGAGAACCAAACACATCAAGAGATGCTTCAATTGCATCCGCGATCAAGTCATGGAGGGAGACATAGAGATTTGCAAAATACATACGAATCTGAATGTTGCAGACCCGTTGACTAAGCCTCTTCCATGAGCAAAACATGATCAACACCAAGACTTCATGGGTGTTAGAATAATTACAATGTAATCTAGATTATTGACTCTAGTGCAAGTGGGAGACTGAAGGAAATATGCCCTAGAGGCGATAATAAAGTTGTTATTTAGATTTCCTTATATCATGATACCTATTTATTATTCATGCTAGAATTGTATTAACCGAACACTTAGTACATACGTGAATACATAGACAAAACAGAGTGTCCCTAGTATGCCTCTACTTGACTAGCTCGTTAATCAAAGATGGTTAAGTTTCCTGACCATAGACATGTGTTTTCATTTGATAAACGAGATCACATCATTAGAGAATGATGTGATGGACAAAACCCATCTGTTAGCTTCATAATGATCGTTAAGTTTTATTGTTGTTGGTTTCTTCATGACTTATACATATTCCTCTGACTATGAGATTATGCAACTCCCGTATACCGAAGTAACACCTTGTGTGCTATCAAACGTCACAACGTAACTGGGTGATTATAAAGATGCTCTGCGGGTGTCTCTGAAGGTGTTTGTTGGGTTGGCATAGATCAAGATTAGGATTTGTCACTCCGAGTATCGGAGAAGTATCTCTGGGCACTCTCGGTAATGCACATCACTATAAGCCTTGCAAGCAATGTGACTAATGAGTTAGTTGCAGGATGATGCATTACGGAACGAGTAAAGAGACTCGCCGGTAACGAGATTGAACTAGGTATGAGGATACCGACGATTGAATCTCGGGCAAGTAACATACCAATGACAAAGGGATTAACGTGTGTTGTCATTGCGGTTTGACCGATAAAGACCTTCGTAGAATATGTAGGAACCAATATGAGCATCCAGGTTTCGCTATTGGTTATTGACCGGAGATGTGTCTCGGTCATGTCTACATAGTTCTCGAACCCGTAGGGTCCACACGCTTAACGTTCGATGACGATTTGTATTATGAGTTATGTGTTTTGGTGACCGAAGTTTGTTCGGAGTCCTGGATGAGACCACGGACATGACGAGGAGTCTCAAAATGGTTGAGATATAAAGATTGATATATTGGAAGGCTATGTTTGGACATCGGAATGGTTCCGGATGAGTTCAGGCATTTACCGGAGTACCGGGGGGGTTACCGGAACCCCACGGGGAGTGTATGGGCCTTATTGGGCCTTAGTGGGAGAGAGGAGGAGGTGGCCAAGGTGGAGTGCGCACCCCAAGCCCAATCCATTTGAAATAAAGCAAGACAGAAGCACTTCATAAAATGGCGGTGGCATTGCTTCAATTTGTCGACGACACTAGACCATTACTTATAGTGACATTAGGTGGCATTGCTTAATGCTTCATGTGATTTTACATTAACGGTAGCGATATGGGTGTAGGTAGAGCAGGGGGCTAAAGTGGTGAGGCACATGTGGTTGACGAGAGCGGCAAACACTCAGACGGCATGTCTGAATTTGTCCCATTTTTTATCTCCTCAACGACATTTTCCTATGCGAGCACAAGAAATCAAGACCTGCTCATTCTCATTTGTGTTGTCCCCCAACACCCCTCACTTTCTTTCCTTTTTCGACCCAGAGACAGGTCCACTTCCCCACCCTTCGCCATCCACCATACTTTCTTCACCTTTTCAACCAAGAGACCGGTTGGGTAGCCAATATCTACTACTTTCCCCCGTTTCCTCTTAGAACCAACTCCAAGATTCATGCTAAAGCTTTCCCACTTTCTTCCCTATTTGAACCAACTCTTAGATTCGACTGCATGAACTAGCTTTACCTCTAATAATAGTAAAAGTCTAGGTGGCTTTGGAACAACCGACAGAAGTAGAAAAAGATCCACACGCATCCATGTGGGGAGAGCTGGCGCAGTAGAGCAAGCCAGGTTCGAAGGAATATATACCTGAAGGTCGTCGGCATGTGGCAAAGATGGCGTCGGGAGGCCGCATCTTGGCCACAATACCGCAGGGAGGAAGAAGGGGTTGGAGGTCCTCCCGAGCCGGCACTCTCTCGGAGAGAACGACTGTAACATCCCAAATTTTCAATTTGGAATGTTATACATAGGTCATTCATGCATATCATATCACATTTTATTGCAATTTTGTTTTTGCGATCCTCGAAATTCTAAGCAACTCAAGGACCCTTGGAGAGAGTTGGGGATTTCATAGTTCTCATATTTGAATTTTGTCAAATATCGAAATAAGGATCACTTTGGTTTTAATTAATTTTTCTCTCTGAAAATATTTCATATTAAAAATATATGAGAGGAGATAATAAGACTTCACTAAAATAAATGGAATTTGGAGGAAAATATTAAAACCAAATAAATATTTTATTTTCGATTTTTATTTTATTTTATTGGAGTTAGGAAAAATATGCGTTTTTCAAAATTGCATTGGAGGTTCAAATAAATGTTCACCTTGTCCGGAATATTATTAGAGGACCATGAAATTTTGTTTCGGGAGTTTTGTAGTCCGTTTAGTATTTCTTTTATTTGTTTTTCCACGTCAGGATTTATAAAAAGAAGAGTTACCGACCTAACCGAGCCGTGTCCGACCTGGACTCCGACCCGGCTGGCCTTTATAAGCTGCCCTGCCAGCCCACCCGACCCGCCAGACCCGCCGCCGAAACCCTAGCCAGCCGCCATGCCCCGCCTTGATTTCCGTGCCGCCCCGCCGCCGACCCCGCCGGACCTCGCTGCTCGGTTTTTTTCGTTCGAAACCCTAGGTCTCGTTTTTTGTTTTAAGATCGGTTTTGTTTCGGTTTTTTGATTCAGTTAAATAGCAGATGTTTGTCCATACATTCGTTTTAACGAACACTGTTCGTCAGTTAGCCGCAGATAACGAACGTTTTTTCGTTAGCTTGTTCGTCTCGTTTTGTTTTCCAGGGTTTCTCCGTGATTATTTTCGATCGCGATTTCTGCCCTAATCTTCGTTCTAGTATATCTTTTCGCTTGTTTATCCGAATTGGGTGAAACATGTGCCTAGATCTTCGTCTCGAAGCCCTCTTTCTGTTTAACCAACTTAAACAAGATTTTGGTACTATAAAATTTGACTTTAGTCCAGATTAGTAATCGGATCTTGTTTCTTTCGTAGTTTGAGTTTCGTTTCTCCGTTTGATTTGATTCTTTTTGCAAACCGGAGTTCTTCAGTTGAACTTTCTGGTTAGATCTTCTTATTTGAGTTTTCCCAGTGCATCTTTACTTGATTTTTATGTATGCTATTGTTTGTTTGCGATAGAACACCTAGAGTGCGAAGCGTGCTACTACGAGTATTTAGGATTTGCAGATCGTCAGCAAGGCAAGTAACACTTTGATCATACCCCCTTTATCACCCAGTTTTTATGCATTAGTTTCAACCCTCACACATTGCATGAGTAGGATCTCTTAATATGTGGGTCTAGGAAGTAGATGATGAGGTAGAACCTATTACCTGTTTCATTATCAAACCCTGGGGAGTAACTTCTATGTTATGCTTATATTGTTATGCTATGCTCGTAGACGTGGTTTGGGTTTGAGTGTATCCATGACAGATGTGAGATTGTTAATTAATGGTTCAACTTAAGGTGGCAACTTTAATACACATCTGGGTGGATTGCTTGTGGGCACCTGGAGAATCCAGTGTTGTCCTAGGATATCCCGGAGTACCCGTGTGATCATCCTATGGTCCGCCACCCAGGCTCTAAGGGATCATAAGATTATTCATGCTAGAAACTTCCGTGTGCAGCAATAGGCCATTATGGGCTCTGGCATAGTTGAGTATGTTGTGTGACCTCTTTCAGTGGTGGGCTAGCAGATGTAGGGGAAAGTCGGTGTAACGGTTCACCCAGAGTAAAGAGTTAATGCTTCTGAAGACTGTGTCTCGGTCATCCGTTTCTCAAACACCTTGTAGTGCGAGAAATCCAACGGAGGTGATCATGTCTTGTGGGGAAAAGTGCGCAAACCTCTGCAGAGTGTATAAACTAACCATGGTTAGCCGTGTCCCCGGTTATGGACATCTTGAGTATCTGATACTTGAATTATTGATTTAATCTCATCACTCTAAATTAATTTGTTGGGTTAATGATTACTTTAATTGGGATTGAGTTGGAGGAACCTTCTCAATGATGTTTCAACTACCATGATAGTTAAATAAAGTATATTCCTTTGTTGTAGGAAAAATTGGCTTTTCACAAAAACAATATAACCATAGAGCCTCCACTAGCCATATTGCATGTAGTGATAGCATTTATCTGTTCATTGCTCTACTGTGTTATATTGCCAGCATATTCCATGTGTTGACCCATTCTCGGGCTGCAACTATCATGTTGCAGACTTTTCAGACGACGAGTAAGATGTCGTAGGTCATTTGTCATGCACTCAGCTATGCCATTGGAGTTGATGGAGTCACCTTATCTTCCAAGCCTTCCGCTGTTATCGTATTTAGATGGCCTTAAGCCATATTTATTGTAATAAGTTCTATTTTGAGACATTCGTTGTAATAAGTGTGTGATTGCTAATCTGTCATAAATCCTTCGAAGTACTGTGTGTGTCAGCATTACCGATCCAGGGATGACACTGAAGCACAGAGACTTGACCATCTGAGGTCGGGTCGCTACATGATGGTATCAGAGCACACGCTGAATGTAGGACACGACCACTAAGAAAAGCCATAGGTCACTCTTCTCTACTCATTTCTGACTTCTCTCCATTTTCTACTCTTTAGGATGGCAGACTCAAGGAACAAGTTTGCACAACCGGATGAAGACACACCTTTTGGACGACACTTTAAGAAAGTCACGAAGTACCTGAACATTGGAATACCAAGCTTCACCGGGACCTACACCACCACTTTACCAGAAGAGAGCGATGGATGATTCGAGTTCAAGTTCCATGAAGGATGTTCACGCCAGTCACTAAACCCATAGAGCTTTCCTTTGATGCACCCACCTGGAGTCTAGGGAAGAGCATGGCAGCCCACATTGCCATAGGACACATCGGTGAAGTTTACCACAAGGAGCTTAAGGACACTATCTACCAGATATGTGGGTGCCAAGATGAGCAATGGGAGATGATCAGCACCAGGAAGGACAGGTACATTGCAGCATTCATTCATGAATTAAACCATCACATTCGTCGCCAGGAGAACCAGATGTGCGCAAGCATGATAGATTTGAAGAAGGCGATGACTAGGATCATAGAGCTAGAAGAGGAGCTTAAGTCTACTCGTGATGGATATGAGTAGGAAATGATGATACTTGTGGAGAGAAATGACGACATGAAAAGGAAGCCAGGAGTTTTCATGGGAGACCCCGCGCCAGAAGGAGAAGACGACGAACCTAAGGAGATTTGTTCTGAATACTACATCATCATCGACGACACCGACTCCGACCCTGATAGTAGTGATAATGACTATGAAGATGAAGCTGGAGCAGATATCATGGAGTCTTCCACCGATCAAAATTTCTAGTAGACCACCATAGTATTAGTAGTGTTCCCCCATGTAAATATTAGTAGTCCGAGCACTGTAACGATAGTTAGATCGATTGTATGCCCTTGCTTGATTGATTGAGTGATATGATATGCTTGTGTTTGTCTCATGTGCATATGGGTAGTGCTTTCTCCTTAGACCTCATTCTAGTCTAATCTCTCCCCTCTAAACCCATCAGATGCCTCCGAGACGTGACCCTGAATTTGCCTTCCCACCGGAGCTCACTCAGTTGATCCAGCAGCAGAATACACTGATGCAGTTGCTAGTTCAGAATCAGGGCGACAACAACAACAACAATAACAACAACCCACCGCCACCAGCACCAGTTGACAACTTAGCCCGTTTTCTAAGGTTACAGCCGCCGGTGTTTTCCAATAGCACCGAGCCCATAGTTGGATGATTGGCTACGTAGGATTGGAAGGGAGTTAACCACTTCCAGTTGCACAGATGCTGAGAAGGTGTGTTTTGCCGCACACCAATTGGATGGACCAGCAGCCGCATGGTGGGAGAATTATACAACCACTTTTCCTATAGCCAATGTCGCTTGGGAGCAGTTTCAGCAAGCTTTCCGCACAGCCCATGTCTCAACTGGAGCTATGAGCATGAAGAAGCGTGAGTTTCGCAACTTACGCCAGGGCAACCGTACTGTGGGGCAGTACATGTAGGAGTTTAACAAGTTATCTCGTTATGCCCCAGATGACGTGGCCACCAATGCCGCGAAGTGGGAGAAGTTTATGGAAGGGCTGAATCATGAGATGAGCATGCAGTTGATGGTGGCGACATTCAACAACTACCAGGAGTTGGTAGACAAGGCTCTTATGATTGAAGGAAAGAAATAGCAGATTGAGAGCACAAGAGGAAATATGGACAAGGGAAGTACAATTCAGTAGCTCAGCAGAAACCCCGTCTCACCCGAACCCGGGAGGATTTACCCATAACCATGGAGGCCATAACCATAATGGAGGAATTCCACATAACCACAATGGCCCTAGTAATGGAAATGGGAATGGAGCAGGCAGCAATCAGAACCGCTCTAATGCAGCAACGCCCGCCAAGAAGGACCTAAGTCACATTGTTTGTTTCAAGTGCGGGAAGACTGGACACTATGCCACCGAGTGTTCTGAAGCGAAGAATGGGAATGGAAATGGAAGCTCTAGGAAGAATCCCAACCCTTTCAATAGGGGACAAGTGAACCACGTGAACGTGGAGGAGGTTGAAGAATAGCCTGATGCAGTTATCGGTAAGTTTTTGGTTAAGTCATTTACTGCAATTGTTCTATTTGATACTGGTGCATCGCATTCATACATATCAAGGGGATTCGTGGATAAGTATAAGTTGCCCACTAAAGTACTTAGGACACCTATGTTAGTAAGCTCGCCAGGAGCGGAATATATGGCAAGTCAAGGATGTTTTCAGATGCCATTGACCATTGGAAGCCATGTCTTCCCCTCAGACCTAATTATTTTGGAGTTGCAAGGATCGGATGTGATACTAGGCATGGATTGGCTATCGATGTATGGGGGAAACATCGATTGCGCCAGTAAGTCGATTTTTCTCACTAACCCGGTGGGAAAAAGGATCAAGTATGTATCCCGGCATGCGCCGAGGAGGACCCAAGAAAATTGTCTCTCAGGAGTTGTTCAGGAGGAAGTGCCTGTAGTGAGGGATTACCCGGATGTATTTCCAGAGGAGCTACCCGGCATGCTGCCAGATCGGGATATTGAGTTTTTGATAGAGCTGTTGCTAGGCACCGGACCGATATCGAATAGACCGTACCGGATGCCCGCGAATGATCTAGAAGTGATTAAGAAGCCGATTTAGGAGTTGTTGGAGAAAGGTTACATTCGACGAAGTTCATCACCATGGGGAGCCGCAATGGTCTTGGTCAAAAAAAAGATGGATCGTTAAGAATGGTTGTTGATTATCGTGCGTTGAATGAAGTGACGATCAAGAACAAGTACCCACTGCCGATGATCAATGATTTTTTTGATCAGTTGCAAGGAGCTAAAGTGTTTTCGAAGATCGATTTGCGATCAGGATATCATCAGCTGAAGATCCGAGAAAAGGATATACCTAAAACAGCTTTCACCACGAGGTACGGGTTATACGAGTATACGGTTATGTCATTTGGGCTGACTAACGCCCCTGCCTATTTCATGATGAAGGAAATATGCCCTAGAGGCAATAATAAAGTTATTATTTCTTTCCTTATATCATGATAAATGTTTATTATTCATGCTAGAATTGTATTAACCGGAAACATAATACATGTGTGAATACATAGACAAACAGAGTGTCACTAGTATGCCTCTACTTGACTAGCTCATTGATCGAAGATGGGCATGTTTCCTAACCATAGACATGAGTTGTCATTTGATTAACGGTATCACATAATTAGGAGAATGATGTGATTGAGTTGACCCATTCCGTTAGCTTAGCACTTGATCGTTTAGTTTGTTGCTATTGCTTTCTTCATAACTTATACATGTTCCTATGACTATGAGATTATGCAACTCCCGTTTACCGGAGGAACACTTTGTGTGCTACCAAATGACACAACGTAATTGGGTGATTATAAAGGTGCTCTACAGGTGTCTCCGAAGGTACTTGTTGGGTTGGCGTATTTCGAGATTAGGATTTGTTAGTCCGATTGTCGGAGAGGTATCTCTGGGCCCTCTCGGTAATGCACATCACTCAAGCCTTGCAAGCATTGCAACTAATAAGTTAGTTGCGGGATGATGTATTACGGAACGAGTAAAGAGACTTGCCGGTAACGAGATTGAACTAGGTAGTAAGATACCGACGATCGAATCTCGGGCAAGTAACATACCGATAACAAAGGGAACAACGTATGTTGTTATGCGGTCTGACCGATAAAGATCTTCGTAGAATATGTAGGAGCCAATATGAGCATCCAGGTTCCGCTATTGGTTATTGACCGGAGACGTGTCTCGGTCATGTCTACATAGTTCTTGAACCCGTAGGGTCCGCACGCTTAAAGTTCGGTGACGATCGTAATTAGGGTTTTTGTGTTTTGATGTACCGAAGGTTGTTCGGAGTGCCGGATGTGATCACGGACATGACGAGGAGTCTCGAAATGGTCGAGACATAAAGATTGATATATTGGAAGCCTATATTTGGATATTGGAAACATTCTGGGTGAAATTGGGATTTTACCGGAGTACCGGGGGGTTACTGGAACCCCCCGGGGGTTATTGGGCCTACATGGGCCATAAGGGAGAAGAGGAGGGCCGGCCAGGGCAGGCCGCGCGCCCCTCCCCCTAGTCCAATTAGGACAAGGAAGGGGGGCGGCGCCCCCCTTTCCTCTTTCTCCCTTCCCCCTTCCTTTTCCAACAAGGCAAGAGGGGGGAGTCCTACTCCCGGTGGGAGTAGGACTCCTCCAGGCGCACCCCTAGGGCCGGCCGCACCTCCCCCTCTCCCTCCTTTATATACGGGGGCAAGGGGGCACCCCATGACACACAAGTTGATCTTCGTGATCGTTCCTTAGCTGTGTGCGGTGCCCCCTTCCACCATATTCCACCTCGGTCATATCATAGCGGTGCTTAGGCGAAGCCCTGCGTCGGTAGAACATCATCACGCTGTCGTGCTGACGAAACTATCCCTCAACGTTTTGCTGGATCGGAGCTCGAGGGACGTCACCGAGTTGAACATGTGCAGAACTCGGAGGTGCCGTATGTTCGGTACTTGGATCGGTCGGATCGGGAAGATGTATGACTACTACCTCTACGTTGTGTCAACGCTTCTGTTGCCGGTCTACGAGGCTACGTAGACAACACTCTCCCCTCTCGTTGCTATGCATCACCATGATCTTGCGTGTGCGTAGGAATTTTTTTGAAATTACTACGTTCCCCAACAGTGGCATCCGAGCCTAGGTTTTATGCGTTGATGTTGTGCACGAGTAGAACACAAGTGAGTTGTGGGCGATATAAGTCATACTGCTTACCAGCATGTCATACTTTGGTTCGGCGGTATTGTTGGATGAAGCGGCCCGGACCGACATTACGCATACGCTTACGCGAGACTGGTTCTACCGACGTGCTTTGCACACAGGTGGCTGGCGGGTGTCAGTTTCTCCAACTTTAGTTGAACCAAGTGTGGCTACGCCCGGTCCTTGCAAAGGTTAAAACAGCACCAACTTGACAAACTATCGTTGTGGTTTTGATGCGTAGGTAAGAACGGTTCTTGCTAAGCCCATAGCAGCCACGTAAATTTGCAACAACAAAGTAGATGACGTCTAACTTGTTTTTGCAGGGCATGTTGTGATGTGATATGGTCAAGACATGATGCTAAATTTTATTGTATGAGCTGATCATGTTTTGTAACCAAGTTATCGGCAACTGGCAGGAGCCATATGGTTGTCGCTTTATTGTATGCAATGCAATTGCGCTGTAATGCTTTACTTTATCACTAAGCGGGAGTGATAGTCGTGGAAGCATAATATTGGCGAGACGACAACGATGCTACGATGGTGATCAAGGTGTCGCGCCGGTGACGATGGTGATCATGACGGTGCTTCGAAGATGGAGATCAAAAGCACAAGATGATGATGGCCATATCATATCACTTATATTGATTGCATGTGATGTTTATCTTTTATACATCTTATCTTGCTTTGATTGACGGTAGCATTATAAGATGATCTCTCACTAAATTTCAAGATAAAAGTGTTCTCCCTGAGTATGCATCATTGCCAAAGTTCGTCGTGCCCAGACACCACGTGATGATCGGGTGTGATAAGCTCTACGTCCATCTACAACGGGTGCAAGCCAGTTTTGCACATGCAGAATACTCAGGTTAAACTTGACGAGCCTAGCATATGCAGATATGGCCTCGGAACACTGAGACCGAAAGGTCGAGCGTGAATCATATAGTAGATATGATCAACTTATTGATGTTCACCATTGAAAGCTACTCCATTTCACGTGATGATCGGTTATGGTTTAGTTGATTTGGATCACATGATCACTTAGAAGATTAGAGGGATGTCTTTCTAAGTGGGAGTTCTTAAGTAATATGATTAATTGAACTTAAATTTATCATGAACTTAGTACCTGATAGTATCTTGCTTGTCTATGTTTGATTGTAGATAGATGGCCCATGTTGTTGTTCCATTGAATTTTAATGCGTTCCTTGAGAAAGCAAAGTTGAAAGATGATGGTAGCAATTACACGGACTAGGTCCGTAACTTGAGGATTATCCTCATTGCTGCACAGAAGAATTACGCCCTCGAAGCACCGCTAGGTGCCAGGCCTGCTGCTGGAGCAACACCAGATGTTATGAACGTCTGGCAGAGCAAAGCTGATGACTACTCGATAGTTCAGTGTGCCATGCTTTACGGCTTAGAATCGGGAGTTCAACGACATTTTGAACGTCATGGATCATATGAGATGTTCCAGGAGTTGAAGTTAATATTTCAAGCAAATGTCCGGATTGAGAGATATGAAGTCTCCAATAAATTCTATAGCTGCAAGATGGAGGAGAATAGTTCTGTCAGTGAACATATACTCAAAATGTCTGGGTATCATAATCACTTGACTCAACTGGGAGTTAATCTTCCTGTTAATAGTGTCATTGACAGAGTTCTTAAATCACTGCCACCAAGCTACAAAAGCTTCGTGATGAACTATAACATGCAAGGGATGGATAAGACAATTCCCGAGCTCTTCGCAATGCTAAAGGCTGCGGAGGTAGAAATCAAGAAGGAGCATCAAGTGTTGATGGTCAACAAGACCGCTAGTTTCAAGAAAAAGGGCAAAGGGAAGAAGAAGGGGAACTTCAAGAAGAAAAGTAAGCAAGTTACTGCTCAGGAGAAGAAACCCAAAACTGGACCTAAGCCTGAAACTGAGTGCTTCTACTGCAAGCAGACTGGACACTGGAAGCGGAACTGCCCCAAGTATTTGGCGGATAAGAAGGATGGCAAGGTGAACAAAGGTATATGTGATATACATGTTATTGATGTGTACCTTACTAGAGCTCACAGTAGCACCTGGGTATTTGATACTGGTTCTGTTGCTAACATTTGCAACTCGAAACAGGGACTACGGATTAAGCGAACACTAGCAAAGGACGAGGTGACGATGCGCGTGGGAAATGGTTCCAAAGTCGATGTGATCGCGGTCGTCACGCTACCTCTACATCTACCTTCGGGATTAGTTTTAGACCTAAATAATTGTTATTTGGTGCCCGCGTTGAGCATGAACATTATATCTGGATCTTGTTTGATGCGAGACGGTTATTCATTTAAATCAGAGAATAATGGTTGTTCTATTTATATGAGTAATATCTTTTATGGTCATGCACCCTTGAAGAGTGGTCTATTTTTGATGAATCTCGATAGTAGTGATACACATATTCATAATGTTGAAGCCAAAAGATGCAGAGTTGATAATGATAGTGCAACTTATTTGTGGCACTGCCGTTTAGGTCATATCGGTGTAAAGCGCATGAAGAAACTCCATACTGATGGACTTTTGGAATCACTTGATTATGAATCACTTGGTACTTGCGAACCGTGCCTCATGGGCGAGATGACTAAAACACCGTTCTACGGTACTATGGAGAGAGCAACGAATTTGTTGGAAATCATACATACAGACGTATGTGGTCCGATGAATATTGAGGCTCGTGGCGGATATCGTTATTTTCTCACCTTCACAGATGATTTAAGCAGATATGGGTATATCTACTTAATGAAACATAAGTCTAAAACATTTGAAAAGTTCAAAGAATTTCAGAGTGAAGTTGAAAATCATCGTAACAAGAAAATAAACTTTCTACGATCTGATCGTGGAGGAGAATATTTGAGTTACGAGTTTGGTCTACATTTGAAACAATGCGGAATAGTTTTGCAACTCACGCCACCCGGAACACCACAGCGTAATGGTGTGTCCGAACGTCGAAATCGTACTTTACTATATATGGTGCGATCAATGATGTCTCTTACAGATTTACCGCTATCGTTTTGGGGTTATGCTTTAGAGACGGCTGCATTCACGTTAAATAGGGCACCATCAAAATCCGTTGAGACGACACCTTATGAACTGTGGTTTGGCAAGAAACCAAAGTTGTCATTTCTGAAAGTTTGGGGCTGCGATGCTTATGTGAAAAAGCTTCAACCTGATAAGCTCGAAACCAAATCGGAGAAATGTATCTTCATAGGATACCCAAAGGAAACTGTTGGGTACACCTTCTATCACAGATCCGAAGGCAAGACTTTCGTTGCTAAGAATGGATCCTTTCTAGAGAAGGAGTTTCTCTCGAAAGAAGTGAGTGGGAGAAAAGTAGAACTTGATGAGGTAACTATACCTGCTCCCTTATTGGAAAGTAGTACATCACAGAAACCGGTTCTGTGACACCTACACCAATTAGTGAGGAAGCTAATGATAATGATCATGAAACTTCAGATCAAGTTACTACCGAACCTCGGAGATCAACCAGAGTAAGATCCGCACCAGAGTGGTATGGTAATCCTGTTCTGGAAGTCATGCTACTAGATCATGATGAACCTATGAACTATGAAGAAGCGATGGTGAGCCCAGATTCCGCAAAGTGGCTAGAAGCCATGAAATCTGAGATGGGATCCATGTATGAGAACAAAGTGTGGACTTTGACTTGCCCGTTGATCGGCAAGCAATTGAGAATAAATGGATCTTCAAGAAGAAGACTGACGATGTCGGTAATGTTACTGTCTACAAAGCTCGACTTGTTGCAAAAGGTTTTCGACAAGTTCAAGGGATTGACTACGATGATACCTTCTCACCCGTAGCGATGCTTAAGTCTGTCCGAATCATGTTAGCAATTGCCGCATTTTATGATTATGAAATTTGGCAAATGGATGTCAAAACTGCATTCCTGAATGGATTTCTGGAAGAAGAGTTGTATATGATGCAACCAGAAGGTTTTGTCGATCCAAAGGGAGCTAACAAAGTGTGCAAGCTCCAGCGATCCATTTATGGACTGGTGCAAGCCTCTCGGAGTTGGAATAAACGCTTTGATAGTGTGATCAAAGCATTTGGTTTTGTACAGACTTTTGGAGAAGCCTGTATTTACAAGAAAGTGAGTGGGAGCTCTGTAGCATTTCTGATATTATATGTGGATGACATATTATTGATTGGAAATGATATAGAATTTCTGGATAGCATAAAGGGATATTTGATTAAGAGTTTTTCAATGAAAGACCTCGATGAAGCTGCTTGCATATTGGGCATTAAGATCTATAGAGATAGATCAAGACGCTTAATTGGACTTTCACAAAGCACATACCTTGACAAAGTTTTGAAGAAGTTCAAAATGGATCAAGCAAAGAAAGGGTTCTTGAATGTGTTACAAGGTGTGAAGTTGAGTAAGACTCAATGTCCGACCACCGCAGAAGATAGAGAGAAAATGAAAGATGTTCCCTATGCTTCAGCCATAGGCTTTATCATGTATGCAATGCTGTGTACCAGACCTGACGTGTGCTTTGCTATAAGTCTAGCAGGGAGGTACCAAAGTAATCCAGGAGTGGATCACTGGACAGCGGTCAAGAACATCCTGAAATACCTGAAAAGGACTAAGGATATGTTTCTCGTATATGGAGGTGACAAAGAGCTCATCGTAAATGGTTACGTTGATGCAAGCTTTGACATTGATTCGGACGATTGTAAATCGCAAACCGGATACGTGTTTATACTGAATGGTGGAGTTGTCAGTTGGTGCAGTTCTAAAAAAAGCGTCGTGGCGGGATCTACATGTGAAGCGGAGTACATAGCTGCTTCGGAAGCAATAAATGAAGTAGTCTGGATGAAGGAGTTCATATCTGATCTAGGTGTCATACCTAGTGCATCGGGTCCAATGAAAATCTTTTGTGACAATACTGGTGCAATTGCCTTGGTGAAGGAATCCAGATTTCACAAGAGAACCAAGCACATCAAGAGACGCTTCAATTCCATTCGGGATTTAGTCCAAGTGGGAGACATAGAAATTTGCAAGATACATACAGATCTGAATGTTGTAGACCCGCTGACTAAGCCTCTTCCACGAGCAAAACATGATCAGCACCAAGGCTCCATGGGTGTTAGAATCATTACTGTGTAATCTAGATTATTGACTCTAGTGCAAGTAGGACACTGAAGGAAATATGCCCTAGAGGCAATAATAAAGTTATTATTTATTTCCTTATATCATGATAAATGTTTATTATTCATGCTAGAATTGTATTAACCGGAAACATAATACATGTGTGAATACATAGACAAATAGAGTGTCACTAGTATGCCTCTACTTGACTAGCTCGTTGATCGAAGATGGTTATGTTTCCTAACCATAGACATGAGTTGTAATTTCATTAACAGGATCACATCATTAGGAGAATGATGTGATTGACTTGACCCATTCCGTTAGCTTAGCACTTGATCGTTTAGTTTGTTGCTACTGCTTTCTTCATAACTTATACATGTTCCTATGACTATGAGATTATGCAACTCCCGTTTACCAGAGGAACACTTTGTGTGCTACCAAACGTCACAACATAACTGGGTGATTATAAAGGTGCTCTACAGGTGTCTCCGAAGGTACTTGTTGGGTTGCCGTATTTCGAGATTAGGATTTGTCAGTCCGATTGTCGGAGAGGTATCTCTGGGCCCTCTCGGTAATGCACATCACTCAAGCCTTGCAAGCATTGCAACTAATAAGTTAGTTGCGGGATGATGTATTATGGAACGAGTAAAGAGACTTGCCAGTAACGAGATTGAACTAGGTATTAAGATACCGACGATCAAATCTCGGGCAAGTAACATACCGATGACAAAGGGAAGAACATATGTTGTTATGTGGTCTGACCGATAAAGATCTTCGTAGAATACGTAGGAGCCAATATGAGCATCCACGTTCCGCTATTGGTTATTGACCGGAGATGTGTCTCGGTCATGTCTACATAGTTCTCGAACCCGTAGGGTCCGCACGCTTAAAGTTCGGTGACGATCGTAATTAGGGTTTTTATGTTTTGATGTACCGAAGGTTGTTCGGAGTCCTAGATGTGATCACGAACATGACGAGGAGTCTCGAAATGGTCGAGACATAAAGATTGATATATTGGAAGCCAATATTTAGATATCGGAAACGTTCCGGGTGAAATCGGGATTTTACCGGAGTACCGGGGGTTACCGGAACCCCCCCGGGGGTTATTGGGCCTACATGGGCCATAAGGGAGAAGAGGAGGGCCGACCAGGGCAGGCCGCGTGCCCCCTCCCCCCTAGTCCGAATAGGACAAGGAAGGGGGGGGTGGCGCCCCCCTTTCCTCTTTCTCCCTTCCCCCTTCCTTTTCCATCAAGGCAAGAGGGGGGAGTCCTACTCCCGGTGGGAGTAGGACTCCTCCAGGCGCACCCCTAGGGCCGGCCGCACCTCCCCCTCTCCCTCCTTTATATACGGGGGCAAGGGGGCACCCCATGACACACAAGTTGATCTTCATGATCGTTCCTTAGCCGTGTGCGGTGCCCCCTTCCACCATATTCCACCTCGGTCATATCGTAGCGGTGCTTAGGCGAAGCCCTGCGTCGGTAGAACATCATCACGCTGTCGTGCTGACGAAACTCTCCCTCAATGTTTTTCTGGATCGGAGCTCGAGGGACATCACCGAGTTGAACGTGTGCAGAAGTCGGAGGTGCCGTACGTTCGGTACTTGGATCGGTCGGATCGGGAAGACGTACGACTACTTCCTCTATGTTGTGTCAACGCTTCCGTTGCTAGTCTATGAGGGTATGTATACAACACTCTCCCCTCTCGTTGCTATGCATCACCATGATCTTGCGTGTGCGTAGGAATTTTTTTGAAATTACTACGTTCCCCAACACATGAGTATGATGAACAAAGTGTTCATGGAGTTCTTGGATAAGTTTGTCGTGGTGTTCATTGATGATATCTTGGTATACTCGAAGAATGAAGAGGAACACAAGGAACATTTGCGTTTAGTTCTTGAGAAGCTCAGGGAACATCAGTTATATGCTAAGTTCAGCAAATGTGAGTTTTGGTTGAAGGAAGTTGGTTTTCTAGGACAGGTTATATTAGGAGAAGTATAGCAGTGGACCCCACCAAGGTTCAGTCTGTCCCGGAGTGGTTGGCACCCACTTCAGTTGGAGAGATCCGCAGTTTTCTTGGACTCACGGGATACTATCGGAGATTTATTGAGAATTTCTCCAAGATTGCGAAGCCTATGACAACATTGTTGAAGAAAGACACCAAGTTCCATTGGACTGAAGAATGTGAAGCAAGTTTCCAGGAGTTGAAGAAACGTTTGACTACAACCCCAGTGCTGATTCTATCGGATATACGCAAGGATTTCCAAGTGTATTGTGACGCCTCTCGCTTAGGACTTGGAGGAGTACTTATGCAAGACGGAAGAGTGGTTTCATATGCCTGACGACAACTTCGACCGCATGAGTTGAATTATGCCATGCATGATTTGGAGCTAGCAGCCGTAGTGCATGCGCTCAAGACCTGGAGACATTTTCTAATTGGAAACCGTTGCGATGTGTACACGGATCATAAGAGTTTGAAGTACATTTTTACTCAGAAGGAGCTGAACCTCAGGCAGAGGAGATGGTTGGAGCTCATAAAGGATTATGATATGAAGTTGCACTATCATCCAGGAAAGGCCAATGTCGTAGCGGATGCTTTGAGCCGGAAAAGCTATGTCAATACCCTCGTGAGCGGAGGAATGCCCAAGGAGTTAGCAGAAGATCTCAGGGAGCTTCGTTTGGAGATAGTTCCTAGGGGTTTCGTTGCAGCATTGGAGGTTCAGTCAACATTATTGGAAAAGATTCGAGAAGCTCAAAAGGATGACAAAGAAATTGCCGAGATAAAGGAGAAGATGAGTGAAGGAAAAGCCAAAGGTTTTTGTGAGGATGAGCACGACACCTTGTGGTTTGAAGACCGTTTATATGTGCACAATAATGTGGAGATTAGGAAGTTGATACTACAGGAGGCTCATGACTCACCATACTCGATACATCCCGGAAACACCAACATGTATTTGGATTTGAAGGAGCGTTTCTGGTGGAATGGAATGAAGAAGGATATTGCCGAGTATGTAGCCATATGTGATGTATGTCAGAGAGTGAAAGCAGAACATCATAAGCTAGCAGGATTACTGCAACCTATGCCGATACCCGAATGGAAGTGGGACAAGCTTGGCATGGATTTTATCACCGGATTACCCAAGACCCGATTGGGATATGATTCTATCTGGGTGGTAGTGGACCGCTTGACCAAAGTAGCTCACTTTATCCCCGTGAAGACCACCTATACAAGTGCGAAATTGGCCAACATATATATGACAAGGATCATATGTCTGCACGGAGTTCCGAGGACCATCGTATCAGATAGAGGAACACAGTTTACTTCAAAGTTTTGGTACCAGCTGCACCAGACTTTGGGTACCAGGCTGGAGTTCAGCACATCTTTTCACCCGTAGACAGATGGACATACCGAGAGAGTCAATCAGATTCTGGAGGACATGTTGAGAGCTTGTGCATAAGACTATGGATCTAGTTGGGATGACAACTTGCCCTACGTGGAGTTCTCATACAACAACAGCTACCAGGCCAGTTTGAAGATGGCACCGTTCGAAGTCATGTATGGACGAAGGTGCAGGACACCATTGATGTGGGATGAAGTTGGAGACCGTCAGTTGTTTGGGCCGAATTTGATTAAGGAGTCCGAAGAGAAGGTTAAACTGATTCGAGATAGACTAAAGGTAGCTCAGTCCAGATAGAAGAGTTATGTAGACTCAAAATGCAAGGAGGTAGTCTATGAAATAGGAGATAGAGCATATCTGCGAGTGTCACCCCTGCAAGGAGTTAAGCATTTTGGAGTTAAGGGAAAGTTAGCCCCGAGATTTGTAGGACCATACCGAGTTTTGGAACGTATGGGAGAGGTTGCCTACAAGTTGGAGTTACCCGAAGGACTGTCAGGAGTTCATGATGTGTTTCACATTTCCCAGTTGAAGAAGTGCCATGCTGAGATGGCCGATATCCCTATGAGAGATACGGTGCCCCTGGAAGCAATTCAGTTGGATAGTGATCTGACCTATGAGGAGAAACCAGTCAAGATTCTCGAGTTTGCCAGCCGAGTTACTCGCAGCAAAGTTATCAAATTTTGCAAACTTCAGTGGAGCCACCATACCGAGGATGAAGCCACTTGGGAATGAGAGGATGATCTACTCAAAGACCACCCACACCTATTTTCTAGCAAACCCGAATCTCGAGGACGAGATTCATCTTAAGGGGGGTAGGTTTGTAACATCCCAAAATTTTAATTTGGAATGTTATACATAGGTCATTCATGCATATCATATTTTATAGCATTTTCCTTTTTGCGATCCTTGAAATTCTAAGCAACTCAAGGACGCTCGGAGAGAGTTGGGGATTTCATAGTTCTCATATTTGAATTTTCTCAAATATCGAAACAAGGATCACTTTGGTTTTAATTAATTTTTCTCTCCGAAAATATTTCATATTAAAAATATATGAGTGGAGGTAATATGACTTCTCCTAAATAAATGGAATTTGGAGGAAAATATTAAAACCAAATAAATATTTTATTTTGGATTTTTTTTCATTATTTTATTGGAGTTAGGAAAAATATGCGTTTTTCAAAATTGCATTGGAGGCCCAAATAAATGTTCATCTTGTGCGGAATATTATTAGAGATTGTGAAAATTTATTTCGGGATTTTTGGAGTCTGTTTAGTATTTCTTTTATTTGTTTTTCCATGTCAGGATTTATATATATAAAATAGTTACCGACCTAACCGGGCCGTGTACGACCTAGACTCCGACCCGGCCGGCCTTTATAAGCTGCCCCGCCAGCCCACCCGACCCGCCAGACCCGTCGCCGAAACCCTAGCCAGCCGCCGCGCGCCCGCCTCAATTTCCGTGCCGCGCCGCCGCCGCCAGCCGCCGCCGCCTCATCGCGCGCTGCCGGATCCGCTCGCCGCCGCCGCCGCCAACCCCGTCGGAGCTACCGCCGACCCCGCCGGACCTCGCCGAGGTAGCTGCCCGCCGCTGCCGATTTTCGTTAGAAAGTCGCTCGGTTATTTTTCGTTCGAAACCCTAGATCTCGTTTTTTTGTTTTAATATCAATTTTGTTTCAGCTTTTTCGGTTCGGTTAGATAGCGGGCGTTCGTCCGTACGTTCATTTTAATGAACGCTATTCTCAGTTAGCCGCAGACAACGAACGTTTGTTCGTTAGCCTGTTTGTCCCTTTTTATTTTCCAGGGTTTTTCCGTGATTATTTTCGATCGTGATTTCTGCCCTAATCCTCGTTCTAGTATATATTTTCGCTCGTTTATCCGAATCGGGTGAAACAAGTGCCTAGATCTTCGTCTCGGAGCCCTCTTTCTATTTAACCAACTTAAACAAGATTTTGGTACAATAAAATTTGACTTTAGTCCAGATTAGTAATAGGATCTTGTTTCTTTCATAGTTTGAGTGTCGTTTCTCCGTTTGATTTGATTCTTTTTGCAAACCGGAGTTCTTCAGTTGAACTTTCTGGTTAGATCTTCTTATTTGAGTTTTCCCCATGCATCTTTGCTTGACTGCTTATGTATGCTATTGTTTGTTTGCGATAGAACACCCGTAGTGCGAAGCGTGCTACTACGAGTCTTTAGGATTTGCAGATCGTCAGCAAGGCAAGTAACACTTTGATCATACCCCCTTTATCACCCAGTTTTTATGCATTAGTTTCAACCCTCACACATTGCATGAGTAGAATCTCTTAACATGTGGGTCTAGGAAGTAGATGATGAGGTAGAACATATTACCTGTTTTATTATCAAACCCTGGGGAGTTACTTCTATGTTATGCTTATATTGCTATGCTATGCTCGTAGACGTGGTTTGGGTTTGAGTGTATCCATGACAGATGTGAGATTGTTAATTAATGGTTCAACTTAAGGTGGAAACTTTAATACAAATCTGGGTGGATTGCTTGTGGGCATCTGGAAAATCCAGTGTTGTCCTAGTATATCCCAGAGTACCCGTGTGATCATCCTACAGTCCGCCACCCAGGCTCTAAGGGATCATAAGATTATTCATGCTAGAAACTTCCATGTGCAGCCACAAGACATTATGGGCTCTGGCATAGTTGAGTATGTTGTGTGACCTCTTTTAGTGGTGGGCTAGCAGATGTAGGGGAAAGTAGGTGTAAGGGTCCACCCAGAGTAAAGAGTTAATGCTTCTGAAAGACCGTGTCTCGGTCATCCGTTTCTCAAACACCTTGTAGTGCGAGAAATCCAATGAAGGAGATCGAATCTTGTGGGGAAAAGTGCGCAAAACTCTGCAGAGTGTATAAACTAATCATGGTTAGCCGTGTCCCCGGTTATGGACATCTTGAGTATCTGGTACTTGAATTATTGATTTGATCTCATCACTCTAAATTAATTTGTTGGGTTAATGATTACTTTAATTGGGATTGAGTTGGAGGAACCTTCTCAACACTACAAAAAAATACACTTCCGTGATGATACGTGTTTGTCACAGTAGGTCGCGTTTTTTGTCATGCATGTACATCCATGACGATTTTATGACAGAATCAAGATAGTCATACCTGTGCTGTCGTAGAAGTGTTCCATGACATTACCAAAATTATCATCACGGAAGTGTCCACTTCCATGACGATAAATTGTGCGTCACAGAAGTGCTTTCCTCAAGGGTGACCGACACGTGGCATCCACCATAACGGAACACCGTTAAGCTATCGGGTTGGGTTTTGGATCCGATAACCCGTTAACAGCCCCGACCAATGGGGATTTTCCACGTGTAAAATCATCATTGGCTGGAGGAAACACGTGTCGGCTCATCGTTGGGACAGATGTCATCCACTCATTGGACAAAAGGCACCTATGATACGTCAACACGTGGCACGGCCCAACAGAGGCCCATTCCTGTTAAAAGGCTGGCCCGTTTGACTTGGTAAAAAGGTGGCGGGCCGGCCCATGGAAAGCCTGTTAACGGCCTGTTCGCATATAGCCCATTTACAGCCCGCTAACCCAACGCCCGTTACGCCCTATCTGAATTAGGCCCAGTAGCGTCATCTGGGCCATCCAATACGATTCCAGCCTGTTTTCACTTATGGCCCATGTATGGCTTATGACGTCTTTCGGCCCATATGAGGCCCTATGGAACTCTTGGACTATTAACGACCCGTGGTGAAACTGGCCTGTAATGAACAGTGTATCACTTTATACCCATTAACGGCCCGTTATTCCGTTGGGCCGTTTCCAGCCCATGTTAACTTTCAGCCTTCTCAGAGCCCATTTCTTCTTGGGCTCATTTCCAACATTCGTTTACTTACGGCCCGTTACTGCCATTTTCTGCTTGTGGGCCAAATTCAGCCCGTGGTTACAGTCGGCCCGTTTGTGGTTCATTAATACGTTGGGCCATTTTCATAGCGTCATCAAATATGGCCTATTAACGATGGCCCGTTATGGTCGGCCAATGAACGGATGATTCCAACTCTAGCCCGTTTATGGCCATAATGCGGCCTGTTATTGGCCCATGTTTGGCCACTCGATCATACGGCCCGTATAAGGCCCATTGATGATACGGCCCGTAGAAGGCCCATTGTTTCTACGGCCCGTAGAAGGCCCATTGTTTCTACGGCCCGTAGAAGGCCCACTGTTTCTACGGCCCGTAGGAGGCCTAGTGTCACTATAGTAAATATTAGCCCATGGTTATTGTGTCCTAGTTTTAAAAAATAGGTTATTGCAGCCACTAGCAAACCGCGGAAAAAGAACTGCACTGACTACAAGCAAACAAATAAACAAGACAACAAGGAAATAAATAAGCAAGCAACTTATGCTAGGCTATCACTGCTATTACACATATTACATCCACTGGGCATCAAAGTTTGCCACCAGTGCAAATATAGGGAACAAAGCAGCATATAAACGCCGCAGCAAAACAAGTCCAGAACTGAAACCACTTCAGAAGAGTTCAGGAAACAATATCCTGGGTACCCATAATGCTGGCAAGATGCTTAGCAAGCTTATTAACTTTCTCTTGTTTGGCGCTTAAATCCTCCAGCGCTTGCTGTTGCACAAGAAAGTACGCATCTGAATTCTGCAGGGACTTCCTCAGTCCTTCGGCTTCTTGCCGCAGCACAGCTGACTAATGCCTTTCAGCTTGTAGCTGAGACTGAAGAAGCCGAAGTGATTCATGCAGCGAGTTCAAAGAGCTTGTGCCAGCGGTACTGGCCAGTAACTCGAACACTATATCAAGGCAGGACTATGGGATTTTCTCACTGTTTACAAGATCGTTTTTATCACCTTTCTTGGAGACCAACAGGGTTGTCTCACTATCTTGAACCTTATCTGCATTACTTCCTCTACAATTGCATAGTGGGGTGCTCTTCTCCAATATTTTGTTTGCATACTACAAGAGAAACAAGCAGACACATCACAGGTTTAGCTTGTAGTATACGAAACTCAATTTGGTAAACCGGTTCAGTAGTAAGGTGGAAAGGATAACAACATGAAACAAACATATATCTATGTACTATGGTCACTGTATTGTCCATATCATTCTAGTTTATGTTCCCTAATCAAGATAGAGACACAGTTCAACTCATATATTTTTAAGACACAACAGCATAGACAGAATATAAGTGTGAGAAACTACACAACATTGGCAGCACTTGTAATGTGCATCACATGAGAACATAACTGTTTATACCACTTAAACTGAAATCAACATAGAGCAAGAAGTTAGAACAACAATCCAGTTAAAGAAATAGGTTTAAAACATACTTGTTGTGCCATTGGAGTTTCAATTGGATCCTTCAAATTTGAAAGTTGTTGGTATGAGTAAATATAGTGATGCAACAGCAAAGGAGTATGGACCATAGCTACGGAATCTGACCTGAGAACAGTTGCCCTTCTGCTTTAAACGTGGAGTTTGGGTTAGCTGTGGTGGTCTTCGTGCTTTGGGCACTTCAGTAGCTTTACAAACTGTTCGTGTGGGGCTACTCTGTGGTGGACATGGTGCTTTGTCAACTATAAGTGGGTTACTATCCGCTGGGGTTGCGGTTAGATGGGTTGTTAGCTGGTTCTCTGCCCAACGGTGTAAGTGTGCAATCTTGAAGAGTCTTGATTATGTGTGGTGGGGCTAGTTTGTGGGCCAGTACAACCATGGTTCTATCTGCATCGATGGGTAGCACTGTCTTTTGTGAAGAACGGGTTTTTTGCTCCCTTAGATACTACCATCACCCCTCCAATTCAAATGGCTGATAAACAACAAAATAAATTGAACGTACAGACATTGTATGATAGATAGATGTGGTAATTCACATATATGTTGTCTAACCAAACAGGAAAACATGACACAATTTCACATATATGATGCCTAACTAAACAGGATAGCATGAGACAGTTTCAGATATATGATGGATAACTTAACAGGATATAATGGCATAATTCAACATATGATGAGTACCTAAACAGGATGACATGACAAAACTATATGATGTCTTTCTAAAATAGGTTAGGATGAAATAATTCACATACATGTTGTCTAAGTATACATGATGGCATGATATAATTGACATAATTGATTCATATACTAAGCAGGTGGCACTCGCATGTAGATCTCTAAACTAAGCAGATAGAATTCAATATTGTGCATATGATGTCTAAACTAAGCAATGCAAGACACCATATGCATCATATGGGAAATATAAACATTGTAACTTAGAGCATACACTTCAGGTGGGATATAGGACTGGTCATCTGTCTCTGAATCCTCTGAGGAGCTCCCTGTAACCATCGAGATATATGCTTCAATAGGTACCATTGCCTGCTCTGAAGACCTTGTTTTCACTCCAGATTTTTCCATAACCGGCTCAAATGGCCGATACACATGAAGAGTAGTTCAATATACACAGATTGTCGACAAATGGAATACGTAATGAAAAAAAGATGGCATGAGATAATTCACATATATGATGCCTGGCTCCATGGCGGTGCATAATTCACATATATGATAACTGGCTGAAAAACATGGCATTGCATAATTCACATATCTGATATAGAAAGCAAACAGGAGGCATTCACATAAAGCATGTCTAATCTAAGCAGATGGCATGGCAATGCAAGACACCATATGCATGATATGAGCAATATAACCCAGCCAAGTTAGAGCATGCACCTCGGGGGGGGGATACGACTAGTCATCTCTCTCTGAATCCTCCTCTGAGGAGCTATCTATAACCAACAAGAAATCTGCATCGACAGATAGCACTGACTGCTCAGAAGACCTTGTTTTCACTCCAGATTTTCCCATGACCGACTCAAATGGCTAATGCACATGAAGAGTAGATGAATGTATAAACATTGTTGACAAATGGAATACATTTTGGAAAAAAATATGGCACGATACAATTCACATATACGATGACTAGCTAAACAGGATGGCATTGCATGATTCACGTATATGATGCCTGGCTAAAGAAGATGGCATTGCATAATTCCCATATACTCCCTCCGTTCCTAAATAGTTGTCTTTTTAGAGATTTCAAATGGACTACCACATATGGATGTATATAGACATATTTTAGAGTGTAGATTCACTCATTTTGTTCCTTATGTAGTCACTTGTTGAAATCTCTAAAAAGACAAATATTTAGGAATGGTGGGAGTATGATATAGAAACCAAACAGATGGCATTCACACAAAGCAAATCTAAACTAAGTTGATGACATATAAGATGTATAATGTAAGCAATGCAAGGCGCCATATGCATGATATGACCAACATCAGCATGCCAGGTTAGAGCAAACACCTCAGGTGGTAAACAGGCATGGTCGGCTCCTTCTGAATCTCCATCTAAATAGTTAGCTTCCTCTAGAATACAATCTGGAAATGCAGGAGGGGGGGGGCACTTCGCCCACCATGGAGCGGCGTTTGCATGGCATTATATTCACACGCAACGGTCTTCTCTTTTTCTCTACATGTTCAGTATGATTCTGTACAATATCTGACATGCATAATAAAAAATAGTTAGATTTTGTAAGGCCTAAGGGGTGCATGCAAAAATCAAGACTGATGGTAGCAAACGAGTGGATGGATCCAAAACTAATGATAGCAGGTAGATTATAGCTTCAGTTTAAAAAGATAGACAATGGATCATCTATTGTTTGTTGCCCACCAAACATGAACCACATAGAAGACCCCAGATGAACCAGATAGTAGACAGATACTATTCGTTGCTGGCTCGATATGAGACCCATGGGCAATTCAAAACTCAAGATTGAACGATAAAGTAGGAGGTAATAATAACCGATGTATAACGTAAGCAAACACGAAAGACTGCAACCTCTCTTCCGGAACTGTGTAGTCCTCAGGTTCATCTGCTCAGTCGATGATGGTAACGCAGTTGGCGTGGCTGCCGGCAAGGGGGAAGATGATCTGAGGCGGCGAAAGGAAGTCTGCAGGGGGATCTCTGCTGCAGTGAACGCTTCTATCGATGGAGCACCTCAGGTGGGGTGGATGACGGCACGGCAGGAGCAGGACATAACACACAGAGTTTTCTTTGACGCCTATCTGAAAATGAAGTAAATGTGTAAGGGCTCCTTAGAATTGGAGGATTCTATAAACGCAGGGACAGGAAAAACACAGGAATAGGATAGGAATGCACGTGCAAAACAGAGCATTTGGAAACATAGGATTTCAGTCAACCTGGGTGTTTGGCTCACATGAATTGGAAGAACAAAGGAATGGAGAAACAAAGTGATGCTACGAGTGTACATCCTCTTTGGCATAGCCTTGTGGACCTCAGCATCATTGGGTTGGATGTGGAGGATGGTGATGATGCTGGTGTGACTGTCGGAGGTGGGGAAGAAGATCAGAGGCCTCTAGAAACGGCGCCGAGGGTACTGCTCCGCTGTGATGGACAGTTCCTTCGTTGGAGCAGCTCCACTAAGGTGTACGGCGACGAGGCTGAAGCATGACAAGACAGACAACGTTAATCTGAAGTGGGACCCTAATATCATCTACAATAGATGATGTAAAATACATCACCAAAAAGTGCTAGATGTAAAACGCATCAGCCGCGCCACGGCCGCTCCAACAGATGCTGTAAGTACTGTTCACTCTGAACTTAACTGAAGAAAATGAACTTCACAGTCGAAACTGAATTTTACTGTCGAAACTGATTGAACTAGTAACAGAGCATTGCAATAGATGTTTAGGGCGTTCGAGCACTAGTAGCAGAGAAGCAGTGATCAAAATCAGCAGACGCTCGAGCAGGGAACGCACTAGTAGAGAGCAAGTCGTGCAGTAGCACCGTGAGCGAGTGCTAAAGCAGCAACTCCTGTAGCTGCCGGAGGTCGTGCAGCAGCAGTAGCGCAAGTGAGAGCAAGAGCAGAGCAGCAGCACGAACGAAAGCAGGAGCAGTGCAGCAGCGCGACCGACAGCAAGAACAGAGCCGCAGCGCGAGCGAGAGCCGAAGCAGCTGCAGCTAGTGCCATTGTGGAAGTCGCCGCCGAGGAAGCAACGACTTGGGGGAGAGATGTCGTGGATGATGTGGCCGGCAACGGCGCCGTCGATGGAGACACGCCATGTCTGCTCGGTATCGAGCACCGACAGCCCCGTGAGATCGAATAAAAGATAAAATGCAGCAGTGAGTGCAGAACCTCCTTGGTGGCGCCGAGTTGGCCTCGGCTTCATCGGAGGAATTGTTGAGGGTGCTGCGGTTCCGGTGGGGCAGGTCAAGATGGCGCTATGGGGATTGAGGTGGCGCGATAGACGAGGCGAACGTCGGGGCAGCTCCTTGGAGGTGGAGGACGGGGCGGCTGATCCGGCGGGATGACGAGATCGACAATGGATCCTCATCCGGTGTGGTGGATAAGGGATGGCGAGCTGTTGCAGTTGTAACGCCCACGATGCGGCTATATCTCCCACGTGTCGAAGGACGACTTAGAGGCATAACCGCATTGTAAGCAATGTCGCAAGTGAGGTAATCTTCACGCCACCCAAGTAAAACAATAAGGGAAAGAGATACATAGATGGCTTACAATCGCCACTTCACACAATACATGAATAAAACATTACAACATCCAGATACAATCAAGGTCCGACTACGGAACTAAATTAAAAGAAGACTACCCCAAAAGCTACACAGATCCCCGATTGTCCCAACTGGGCTCCACTACTGATCAACTGACAAATGGAACAACATAACGAACGCGATTTGCATCGAGATCCTCCTTGAGCTCAGTTGCGTCACCTGCACGATATCATCGGCACCTTCAAACTGGTTTTGGAAGTATCTGTGAGTCACAGGGACTCAGCAATCTCACACCCTCGCGATCAAGACTATTTAAGCTTATGGGTAGGTAAAAGGTATGTGAGGTGGAGCTGCAGCAAGCACTAGCATATATGGTGGCTAACATACGCAAATGAAAGTGAGAAGAGAAGACAAAGCACGGTCGAGAAACTATGATCAAGAAGTGATCCTAGAACAACCTACGCCAAACATAACTCCAACACTGTGTTCACTTCCGAGACTCCACCGGAAAGAGACCACCACGGCTACACACGCGGTTGATGCATTTTAGTTAAGTTAGGGATTTAGGTTTTCTACACCGGACATTAACAAATTCCCATCTGCCCATAACTGCGGGCACGGCTTTCGAAAGTTCATAACCCTGCAGGGGTGTCCCAACTTAACCCATCACAAGCTCTCACGGTCAGCGAAGGATATTCCTTCTCCCAGGAAGACCCGATCAGGCTCGGAATCCTGGTTACAAGACATTTCGACAATGGTAAAACAAGACCAGCAAAGCCACCCAGATGTGCCGACAAATCCCGATAGGAGCTGCACACATCTCGTTCTCAGGGCACACCGGATGAGACTAGCTACGAGTAAAACCAGCCCTCAAGTTTCCCCGAGGTGGCCTCGCATGCAGCTCAATTCGGACCAACACTCAGAGGAGCACTGGCCCCGGGGGGGGGGGGGGGGGGGTTAAAATAAAGAGGACCCTTGGGCAGGCCTACCCAAGGGAAAGAAAAGGCTAGGTGACAAATGGTAAAACCAATGTTGGGCCTTGCTGGAGGAGTTTTATTCAAGGCGAACTGTCAAGGGGTTCCCATTATAACCCAACCGTGTAAGGAACGCAAAATCAAGGAATATAACACCGGTATGACGGAAACTAGGGCGGCAAGAGTGGAACAAAACACCAGGCATAAGGTCAAGCCTTCCACCCTTTACCAAGTATATAGATGCATTAATATAACAAGAGATATTGTGATATCCCAACAAATATCATGTTCCAACAAGGAACAAGCTCCAATCTTCACCTGCAACTAACAACGCTATAAGAGGGGCTGAGCAAAGCGGTAACATAGCCAAACAATGGTTTGCTAGGACAAGGTTGGTTAGAGGATTGGCTTAACAAAATGGGAGGCATGATAAGCAAGTGGTAGGTATCGCAACATAGGCATAGCAAAAGAGCGAGCAACTAGCAAGCAAAGATAAAAGTGATTTCGAGGGTATGGTCATCTTGCCTGAGATCCCGCAAGGAAGAAGAACGAGTCCATGAAGAAGACAAACGGACGTAGTCGAATGGATCCTCCCAAATGCGACGTTATCGGAACTAACCCGAAGAATCAACACCGAAAAGAAGCAAACAACCCAGTAAACAACCGCCACATCAACATGGCATGATGCGCAATCAAGTATGATGCATGTTCGGTTTAAAGAAGCATGGCATGGCAAAATGCACAAACAAAAACTATAAATTAAGTGGAGCTCAATATGCATCGGGATGCATATTGACAAAACAACACATTCAAGTTATTTAGTTCGATCTCGGTTATGTACTCAACAATATTAAATGTTAGTTAACATGGCATGAGGTGAAAACAAAAGTAACCTACACAGTTAGGCATATTAAATGAGACCGGAAATATCAAACAACCATTCTGGTAAATCCTCATGTGTATTAGTAATTTAATGCAACAACAATTTAAACATTTTAATTGTTGTTATCATGATGTAGATGTCATGAACAAGTTCTATGCAATTTTTATTAAAAGTTGACAAGAGCATTATGAAGCACTTTTCACCGTGGTGGAAAGAAAAGGGGTGCCACGGCAATGAATCCGAAAATGATGCCACGGCAACATATCGGTTCCGGTAACTCGATTGAGATCCCGGTGCAAAAGAAAGTGCGGCGGGAGCGTGACATGTGATAGAAGGTGGGGTGCTCTCGGATACCGAGTTCCCACATGTCGGTGGCAAGGCAAAAAGAGGGGCGATGTTATCGAACAAGGGTGCATCTCATACAACATGCATTCCTTCGTTCACGGGCGTCGTCTCGAGGTTATACCTTTGAAGTGTGCGTTATCGGAGGGGTTCAAGTTCGATGCGGTGTAGGGGAAGTAGACGTTCTCGGGACGTTCAGTAGTGGAAGTAGGTGTACATGACGACGGTAGAGGTACTCATGATCTTGGCGGCGGTAGTCATTCACGTTCTTAGTTGCACAATTTTCTGTAGATGTTCGGTATCACGGCGAGGGGCTTGACATGCACGGAGTCTTCGGGGTCGACGGTACTTGACGTCCAAGTGGTATCTGGGGCACTTGGCATGAGCCATTGCACACATGACGAATCCGAGCCTTTCGGGGTCGGTCTTGGCGAGGGATGGTCGTAGTGGTACTTGTCGGTCTCGGTCGGGGCGGCAATACATAGTCGAACTTGAGGTGTTCTTGACGATCCCAAAAATGCTCCTGCTCGAGGAAGTCTCTGTCTTGGTCTTCACCGGTCGTGGTACTTGGCAAAAGGGATCCACGAATGCGGCCTTGCTACCTGGATTCAGTGGCCTGGCAACGACAACAAGGGCAGCGGGGCAGCAGCACGTAGACGACGCAGGTGACAGGGAGCTCGTGCAAGAGGCGTCATGTGCAGGAAGCGGAGCAGGGTCGGGCGATGCCTTGCTGGACTTGGTGCGGTCGCGAACGGGGGCTGGAGGCGGCCAGCTGGGCATGGTGGCGCACATAGGGTGGCAACCTTGGACGGGCAGCGGCGCTGTAGAGGGAGAAGGACAGCGGGAGGTGCAGGGTGCCGGCGACTGAGGGAGCCCGCGAGGTCCTTGACAGGGAGGCAGTGGAGGTCGCCGGCGGGCAGTGGTAGCAGCGGAGGGGACGTCCACGGCGGTGCTGGTCGCCGGTAGGGGCGGCTGGAGTCGAGGAAGAAGGACGCCAAGGCACGTGTGAGGGAGAAGGGCAGCAATGGTGGCAGCGCCAAGGCGAGGTGGAGGAGGAGCTGAGGATGGGGAGGCCGGCGTGGTCGTGCGCATAGGGCGGCGACATGTCGGAGAGCGGACGGCGGAGGCCGGAGAGCTGCCCTTTCTCTCCCTCTATCTGAAGGTGTGGTGCAGGAGGAGGACGAATGGAGAAGAGATCGGTAGGAGAGGGAGGTTGCGGCGCTGAGGGAAAAGGTCGAGGGAGGTCGGCTCGCTAGGGTTACAGGCGGGCGCGACCAGGCCTTGGGCCACTTGAGGCTGGGCCTGGGAGGTCCAAGAGACCGGACTGGCTGGCCGGCCCAGAGGAGAGGGCGCCGGCTGGGCTGAGGCCCTGCACACACACACACACACACACTCTCTCTCTCTCCCCTTGACTAAACTCTCTGTTTATTTAAATAAACAGTTTCAATAAAAGAAAAAGGCCAGGGGGGCTAGAAGAGGAGTTTTTCAGATATAAAAATATCCTCAATCTCCTAGAACTATACTCTATTTGATAAAATTGCCTTGGATATTTTTAGAGGTAGAAAAATAAAACAAGTTTAAATATGATTCAAACTTGAGGCATTTTTGAACCTAACCAAAACAACTCCAAAGGATCTGAAATTTGGCAGAGAGGTTGAAGGCATGGTCGAGAATTTATAGGAAAAGAATGAACATTAATAGAGAAGGGGAAAGTGGCCCTTGCAAAAGAAAGGATCTAGAAGGAAAGGAGAAGGGGATGATGCATGGGACAAAAGCATGTGATTATTTGCAAGTGTGTTAAGGTGAATTCCTAAATAGTGGAATATTTAATATAGCCCCTACTATTGGGGTATATGTTATAAAGAGAAGTCATCCTTCCCTCGATTTAAATGGATCGAAGATCCATACGATTTCTTTAAAAGAGTTTTGAAACGGTTGCAATAATAATGGCATGATGACATGATGCAATGCACATGATGCAAAGATGAATGCAACAAGCAGAAAACAAATCACACGACGAAAATCCTGGAACCCTGGAAGGCATCTGAAGCTCCGTCCTTGGGGCGTTACAACACTCCACCACTATGAGAGGATCTCGTCCCGAGATCTAGAATGGCACCGGAGGGAAAACGGAAGAGAAAGAGAAGAGGTAAAACTAAGTTGCTTCTTGGACAAACGTGTGAAACCACGAACCTTCAGAGGTTGAACAAATAGAAAGAAAGAAAGCAATGAAGAAGAACAAAATTGAAAGCACTCCGGTAGGGAAGAGTAACAAGGAAGAATAAATTCGGGCAGCACTCCGGTTGAAAAGTGATAAGGAATATTATTAGATGAAAAGAACTTGAGCAGAGGGCACAACACTCCGGTTAAATGGATAAGCATGAAAAGAACAAGATCTTGACAAGAACAATAAGAAGGTTTGAAGAGAACAACATCACAATGCCTCCGGAAGAAATGAGAGAATAGAATGGAATGAACGGAGGAGAAAAAACAAGGTCTTGGTAGAGCACGCTTACAACAAAGGTTAGAACAGAGTTGTTGGAAAACCAACAACGAAAAGAATAATCTTGATATGGTCTTATGGAATACATCTCAAATTATGAGGTGACAACCTGCCACTCACAGGAAGAAGAATTGGATTGATATGAACAAGGAGACGATAAACTTATTTCACCGGGAGGATAAAAGAAAAACTTGGGTCATTTATGAGCACCATAAATAGCAACAATCCCTATGGAAGGCTTTAGGTGAAACATGACACAAGATAACTCCAACGAAGAGGTTGATGGATTTAAAATACCTCATTCTTGATAACTTGTGAATCATGAAATACGAAGGAAAATTATCAACAATGACATAACACCACCTCCAATGATACAGAAGAAAGAATTGCACTCTGGATTGCAAAATGAAGAATGTTTGAGCTCCTCTGAAAAGAATCTCAAAGAACACTTCGATAAGGAATTAAATCTTTGATGAGCCATCATGTAGAACCTTCATGAAGAACTCCGGTAACCAAAAGAATGATCAAACAAAAGGAAAGAGAAGTTGAAAACACAAAGTGAAACCTTGTAGTGATTTAGATGGATTTCCGTGATGATATAATTGCGAGAGTTTGGAACTCCGGAAAAGAAAAGATGAACAAAAGAAAATCAAGAATTTAGTTATCATGAACAAACTCTGAAGGAAGGAATTTATCACTTGGATGAAACAAGAATAAGAATTATGTTATTCTTATCCTTCACCAATTTAAATTGATGACAAGCAATGGATTGCATACAACTTATTCTCGTAGAAAGGATTAAGTTAGATATAGCGCAAACTTGAGAAGGTCTTCAACGATCCACCGGTAGGATTGAAACAACGACTAAATTGATATGATTAACAAGGAAGAGAAATCTTGAACGAACCACTGTAAGAATTTGAAAAAGATCAAAGAAAAGATAAAGAAACACCGGAAAGAATTAGAGAACGAATGAAGATACTTGAGAGAATTTAGATACATGAGAATGAAGACATCCCGAGCTGATTGGAGAAATTTGAGTGATGCATCGGCAAGATTTGGGGAACGAGAGCTGAAAGCTGGAATGAATAATCCTGAATTTATGGCCTTCAGAGGAAAAAAAATGGAAACAACTCACGAAATGCTCCGGGTGGGTGAAAAGAATTCTCACAATCAAAACAATTATGAGAGGATGGCGGTAAGCTAGCATCATGAATCTCTGAGAGAGCGGATAAGATGTGGAGGAAAAACTCTTCTTCGGTCTTCAAGTGTTGAGAATGGCAAAGAGAAAGACCACCATGAACAGTTGAGATACTCCGGAAGAATCAAAAGCGAAGAGGTTGAGCCAACGATGAAAATAGTGTGAAAGATCTTGGAGAAGGCATATGACTGATGATAAATCATTCTTACGTCAAACTTGGAAAAGAATTTGAAAAGCTCCGGGAGAATTAGAAGAGTCAGGTAAGATCCTGGGAAAAGACCTGTGGGTTAGGGCCCGCTCAAAAGAAGCACCGTTGAGCGACTTGAAAGAGAGATTGCACCGACTGAATTAAAAGGCTTGAATGAGATAACATCCTCGAAAGAGTTTGAACGAAAGAAGAGTGGAAACATGAATCTTCAAGATATCTTGAGCACTCCGGAATAATTGGATAGCAAGCGGGGAATGATTATGAGGTGCACCGGCGTAAGAAAAGCATTGGGCAAAAAGAAAAGACTATGCTCAATACCCAAGCTTGAATTGAATCCACCAGAGAAGGAAAAGAATGAAGAATGATGAACTTGAGGCACCGTTAGAATGACCATGAGAATCACCGGATAAGAACATTGATTGAAAAGAAAGAAGAGACTTCGCATGAATAAGATGGATACTTGATTAAGAAATCTTAGTCCTTGACGAAACAAGGGTGGGAGGGAGGGACAACAAAGACAACTTGGGCGGATGAAACAAACACCGTTGTGAGAGCTTAGAATAGATCTTGCGGATGTTGAAAAAGATCGGATCCACTTGCAGAGAGACACGTCGGTTGAGAAGAATTGCCAAGACAATCTCAATCGACGAGAAGGATTAGTATTCACATAGAAATATGAGAACACCGCTTAGGAAAGATATGGAATCCACATTTGACTTCGAAGCAACTCGAATACCACAACTCAAAACAAAACAAAGGATTGGCTTGTAGAATAAGCCGGAACAAACATATGATAGAGATTTCGTCCGAAGTTTTCGTGATGGGACCTACACGGGCTCGATCGTACAGCACCATCATGTACACGACAGTGCACATGACATACGAAGCGTCCCCGAGTCAGCATAGCCAAGGACTCTTTAAGACACAACGAGACCACTGTAAAACCAACCGTGGATAGGCGGACCACTAGACGTCAAACCCCAATTTCATATCATACATCTGTCGGAAAGATATCCTAAGAGCTACTTGAATTCCCACTTATAAACTCCCGAGACTTTCTCGGTTATGCAATCAGGTGTTGGGGATATAGGGGAAGCATAATATCTCACCAAAAACTAACAACTCCTACATCCAGCTGTATCCATCCTTCAACACATAACCAAGAAACCTTCGGAAATCATTTACCTCAACCTTCGAAAAGCATCCGTTATATGAGTTATGGCAATACTCCTGAACTCCCGCCCCAGTACTGGGTGGTGTCGAGGTTATCTCACCAACAACTGCATAAAAGAGATTTTCGATGTCGGCCAAACTCAGGTATTCCAGAACCGCAACGATAAAATTGTGACAACAACACCTCGGAGCTCAACTCTCCGGGACACTACCACAACCCCTAAATGTCAGGAGGCACCAAGAACAATGGCCTCGTCACAAAACCATCGGAACAATTCCAAGATACCCACGTGATCCTAAATTTTTTTTAGTGAAATTTGAGAAGAGAAGAGTCAAAACTTTACGTCAGGATGCCTCACCAGAGCGACGAAGGTACCGAGGAGTAAAAAGAATCCTACTCTCCGATATATATAATCCTAAAAGACTCAAAACATTTTTCTAGACTCAACAACGCCAGTGATTCGATCAAGCAGGGGGCTCCTAAAGTCGGGGAAGGCTCTGATACCAACTTGAAACGCCCACAATGCGGCTATATCTCCCACGTGTCGAAGCACGACTTAGAGGCATAACCGCATTGTAAGCAATGTCGCAAGTGAGGTAATCTTCACACAACCCAAGTAAAACAATAAGGGAAAGAGATACATAGATGGCTTACAATCACCACTTCACACAATACATGAATAAAACATTACAACATCCAGATACAATCAAGGTCCAACTACGGAACTAAATTAAAAGAAGACTACCCCAAAAGCTACACAGATCCCCGATCGTCCCAACTGGGCTCCACTACTGATCAACTAACAAACGGAACAACATAACGAACGCGATATTCATTGAGCTCCTCCTTGAGGTCGGTTGCGTTACCTTCACGATATCATCGGCACCTGCAAACTAGTTTTGGAAGTATCTGTGAGTCACGGGGACTCAGCAATCTCACACTCTCGCGGTCAAGACTATTTAAGCTTATGGGTAGGTAAAAGGTATGTGAGGTGGAGCTGCAGCAAGCACTAGCATATATGGTGGCTAACATACGCAAATGACAGCAAGAAGAGAAGGCAAAGCATGGTCGAGAAACTATGATCAAGAAGTGATCCTAGAACAACCTACGCCAAACATAACTCCAACACCGTGTTCACTTCCCGGACTCCCCCGGAAAGAGACCATCACGGCTACACACGCGGTTGATGCATTTTAGTTAAGTTAGGGGTTTAGGTTTTCTACAACCGGACATTAACAAATTCCCATCTGCCCATAACCGCGGGAACGGCTTTCGAAAGTTCATAACCCTGTAGGGGTGTCCCAACTTAGCCCATCACAAGCTCTCACGGTCAACGAAGGATATTCCTTCTCCCAGGAAGACCCGATCAAGCTCGGAATCCCAGTTACAAGACATTTCGACAATGGTAAAACAAGACCAGCAAAGCCGCCCAGATGTGCCGACAAATCCCGATAGGAGCTGCACATATCTCGTTCTCAGGGCACACTAGATGAGACTAGCTACGAGTAAAACCAGCCCTCAAGTTTCCCCAAGGTGGCCCCGCAGGCAGCCCAGTTCGGACCAACACTCAGAGGAGCACTGGCCCGGGTGGGGGGGGGGTTAAAATAAAGATGACCCTTGGACAGTCCTACCCAAGGGAAAGAAAAGGCTAGGTGGCAAATGGTAAAACCAATGTTGGGCCTTGCTCGAGGAGTTTTATTCAAGGCGAACTTTCAAGGGTTCCCATTATAACCCAACCGTGTAAGGAATGCAAAATCAAGGAACATAACACCGGTATGACAGAAACTAGGGCGGCAAGAGTGGAACAAAACACCAGGCATAAGGCCGAGCCTTCCACCCTTTACCAAGTATATAGATGCATTAATATAATAAGAGATATTGTGATATCCCAACAAATATCATGTTCCAACAAGGAACAAGCTCCAATCTTCACCATTTGCTAGACAAATATCATGCAACTAACAACGCTATAAGAGGGGCTGAGCAAAGCGGTAACATAGCCAAACAACGGTTTGGTAGGACAAGGTTGGTTAGAGGATTAGCTTAGCAAAATGGGAGGCATGATAAGCAAGTGGTAGGTATCGCAACATAGGCTTAGAAAAAGAGCGAGCAACTAGCAAGCAAAGATAGAAGTGATTTCGGGGGTATGGTCATCTTGCCTGAGATCCTGCAAGGAAGAAGAACGAGTCCATGAAGAAGACAAACGGACGTAGTCGAACGGATCCTCCCAAACGCGACGTTATCGGAACTAACCCGAAGAAGCAACACCGAGAAGAAGCAAACAACCTAGTAAACAACCACCACATCAACATGGCATGATGCACAATCAAGTATGATGCATGTCCGGTTTAAAGAAGCATGGCATGGCAAAATGCACAAACAAAAACTACAAATTAAGTGGAGCTCAATATGCATCGGGATGCTTATTGACAAAACACCACATTCAAGTTATTTAGTTCGGTCTCGGTTATGTACTCAACAATATTAAATGTTGGTTAACATGGCAAGAGGTGAAAACAAAAGTAAACTACACAGTTAGGCATATTAAATGAGGCCGGAAATATCAAACAACCATTCCAGTAAATCCTCATGTGTATTAGTAATTTAATGCAACAACAATTTAAACATTTTAATTGTTGTTATCATGATGCGGATGTCATGAACAAGTTCTATGCAATTTTAATTAAAAGTTGACAAGAGCATTATGAAGCACTTGTCACCGTGGTGGAAAGAAAAGGGGTGCCACGGCAACGAATCCGAAAATGATGCCACGGCAACATATCGGTTCCGGTAACTCGATTGAGATCACGGTGCAAAAGAAAGTGCGGCGGGAGCGTGACATGCGATAGAAGGTGGGGTGCTCTCGGATACAGAGTTCCCACATGTCGGTGGCAAGGCAAAAAGAGGGGCGACGTTATCGAACAAGGGTGTATCTCATACAACATGCATTCATTCATTCATGGGCGTCGTCTCGAGGTTATACCTTCGAAGCGTGCGTTATCGGAGGGGTTCAAGTTCGATGCGGTGTAGGGGAAGTAGACATTCTCGGGAGGTTCGGTAGTGGAAGTAGGGGTACATGACGACGGTAGAGGTACTCATGATCTTGGCGGCGGTAGTCATTCACGTTCTTAGTTGCACAATTTTCTGTAGATGTTCAGGATCACGGCGAGGGACTTGACATCCACGGAGTCTTCGAGGGTCGATGGTACTTGACGTCCAAGTGGTATCTGGGGTACTTGGCATTTGTGCTACCCGGGTGTTCGGCGCCTGATGTTGTACATGGTCCACAAGTCGTCAATCGTTCGGGGTCTGACTTGCGGGTCTTGCCGACATGAAGTGGTACTTGGCGAGTCCGTGTAATTGTACATGGGCCGTTGCACATGTGACGAATACGAGCCTTTCGGGGTCGGTCTTGGCGAGGGATGGTTGTAGTGGTACTTGTCAGTCTCGGTCGGGGCGGCAAAACATAGTCGAAGTTGAGGTGGTCTTCACGATCCCAAAAACGCTCCTGCTCGAGGAGGTCTCTGTCTTGGTCTTCACCGGTCGTGGTACTTGGCGAAAGGGATCCACGAATGCGGCCTTGCTACCTGGATTCAGTGGCCTGTCAACGACAACAAGGGCAGCGGGGCAGCAGCACGTAGATGACGCAGGTGACAGGGAGCTCGTGCAAGAGGCGTCATGTGCAGGAAGCGGAGCAGGGTCGGGCGATGCCTTGCTGGACTTGGTGTGGTCGTGAATGGGGGCTGGAGGCGGCCAGCTGGGCATGGTGGTGCACACAGGGTGGCAATCTTGGACAGGCAGCGGCGCTGCGGAGGGAGAAGGACGGCGGGAGCTGCAGGGTGCCGGCGACGGAGGGAGCCCGCGAGGTCCCTGACAGGGAGGCAGTGATGGTCGCCGGCGGGAAGTGGTAGCAGCGGAGGGGACGTCCACGGCGGTGCTGGTCGCTGGTAGGGGCGGCTGGAGTCGAGGAAGAAGGACGCCAAGGCACGTGTGAGGGAGAAGGGCAGCAATGGTCGCAGTGCCAAGGCGAGGTGGAGGAGGAGCTGAGGACGGGGAGGCCGGCGTGGTCGTGCGCATAGGGCGGCGACATGTCGGAGAGCGGATGGCGGAGGCCGGAGAGCTGCCCTTTCTCTCCCTCTGTCTGAAGGTGTGGTGCAGGAGGAGGACGAATGGAGAAGAGATCGGTAGGAGAGGGAGGTTGCGGCGCTGAGGGAAAAGGTCAAGGGAGGTCGGCTCGCTAGGGTTATAGGCGGGCGCGACCAGGCCTTGGGTCACTGGAGGTTGGGCCTGGGAGGTCCAAGAGGCCGGACTGGCTGGCCGGCCCAGAGGAGAGGGCGCGGGCTGGGCTGACGCCCTGCACACACACACACTCTCTCTCTCTCTCCCCTTGACTAAACTCTCTGTTTATTTAAATAAACAGTTTCAATAAAAGAAAAAGGCCAGGGGGCTAGAAGAGGAGTTTTTCAGATATAAAAATATCCTCAATCTCCTGGAACTATACTCTATTTGATAAAATTGCCTTGGATATTTTTAGAGGTAGAAAAATAAAACAAGTTTAAATATGATTCAAACTTGAGGCATTTTTGAACCTAACCAAAACAACTCCAAAGGATCTGAAATTTGGCAGAGAGGTTGAAGGCATGGTCGAGAATTTATAGGAAAAGAATGAACATTAATAGAGAAGGGGAAAGTGGCCCTTGCAAAAGAAAGGATCTAGAAGGAAAGGAGAAGGGCATGATGCATGGGACAAAAGCATGTGATTATTTGCAAGTGTGTTAAGGTGAATTCCTAAATAGTGGAATATTTAATATAGCCCCCTACTATTGGGGTATATGTTATAAAGAGAAGTCATCCTTCCCTCGATTTAAATGGATCGAAGATCCATACGATTTATTTAAAAGAGTTTGGAAACGGTTGCAATAATAATGGCATGATGACATGATGCAATGCACATGATGCAAAGATGAATGCAACAAGCAGAAAAAAAATCACACGACGAAAATCCTGGAACCCTGGAAGGCATCTGAAGCTCTGGCCTTGGGGCGTTACAACACTCCACCACTATGAGAGGATCTCGTCCCGAGATCTAGAATGGCACCGGAGGGAAAACGGAAGAGAAAGAGAAGAGGTAAAACTAAGTTGCTTCTTGGACAAACGTGTGAAACCACGAACCTTGAGAGGTTGAACAAATAGAAAGAAAGAAAGAAATGAAGAAGAACAAAATTGAAAGCACTCCGGTAGGGAAGAGTAACAAGGAAGAACAAATTCGGGCAGCACTCCGGTTGAAAAGTGATAAGGAATATTATTAGATGAAAAGAACTTGAGCAGAGGGCACAACACTCCGGTTAAATGGATAAGCACGAAAAGAACAAGATCTTGACAAGAACAATAAGAAGGTTTGAAGAGAACAACATCACAATGCCTCCGGAAGAAATGAGAGAATAGAATGGAATGAACGGAGGAGAAAAAACAAGGTCTTGGTAGAGCACGCTTACAACAAAGGTTAGAACAGAGTTGTTGGAAAACCAACAACGAAAAGAATAATCTTGATATGGTCTTATGGAATACATCTCAAATTATGAGGTGACAACCTGCCACTCACAGGAAGAAGAATTGGATTGATATGAACAAGGAGACGATAAACTTATTTCACCGGGAGGATAAAATAAAAACTTGGGTCATTTATGAGCACCATAAATAGCAACAATCCCTATGGAAGGCTTTAGGTGAAATATGACACAAGATAACTCCAACGAAGAGGTTGATGGATTTAAAATACCTCATTCTTGATAACTTGTGAATCATGAAATACGAAGGAAAATTATCAACAATGACATAACACCACCTCCAATGATACAGAAGAAAGAATTGCACTCTGGATTGCAAAATGAAGAATGTTTGAGCTCCTCTGAAAAGAATCTCAAAGAACACTTCGATAAGGAATTAAATCTTTGATGAGCCATCATGTAGAACCTTCATGAAGAACTCCGGTAACCAAAAGAATGATCAAACAAAAGGAAAGAGAAGTTGAAAACACAAAGTGAAACCTTGTAGTGATTTAGATGGATTTCCGTGATGATATAATTGTGAGAGTTTGGAACTCCGGAAAAGAAAAGATGAACAAAAGAAAATCAAGAATTTAGTTATCATGAACAAACTCTGAAGGAAGGAATTTATCACTTGGATGAAACAAGAATAAGAATTATGTTATTCTTATCCTTCACCAATTTAAATTGATGACAAGCAATGGATTGCATACAACTTATTCTCGTAGAAAGGATTAAGTTAGATATAGCGCAAACTTGAGAAGGTCTTCAACGATCCACCGGTAGGATTGAAACAACGACTAAATTGATATGATAAACAAGGAAGAGAAATCTTGAACGAACCACTGTAAGAATTTGAAAAAGATCAAAGAAAAGATAAAGAAACACCGGAAAGAATTAGAGAACGAATGAAGATACTTGAGAGAATTTAGATACATGAGAACGAAGAGATCCCGAGCTGATTGGAGAAATTTGAGTGATGCATCGGTAAGATTTGGGGAACGAGAGCTGAAATCTGGAATGAATAATCCTGAATTGATGGCCTTCGGAGGAAAAAAATGGAAACAACTCACAATCAAAACAATTATGAGAGGATGGCGATAAGCTAGCATCATGAATCTCTGAGAGAGCGGATAAGATGTGGAGGAAAAACTCTTCTTCGGTCTTCAAGTGTTGAGAATGGCAAAGAGAAACACCACCATGAACAGTTGAGATACTCCGGAAGAATCAAAAGCGAAGAGGTTGAGCCAATGATGAAAATAGTGTGAAAGATCTTCGAGAAGGCATATGACTGATGATAAATCATTCTTACGTCAAACTTGGAAAAGAATTTGAAAAGCTCTGGGAGAATTAGAAGAGTCAGGTAAGATCCTGGGAAAAGACCTGTGGGTTAGGGCCCGCTCAAAAGAAGCACCGTTGAGCGACTTGAAAGAGAGATTGCACCGACTGAATTAAAAGGCTTGAATGAGATAACATCCTCGAAAGAGTTTGAACGAAAGCAGAGTGGAAACATGAGTCTTCGAGATATCTTGAGCACTCTGGAACAATTGAATAGAAAGCGAGGAATGATTATGAGATGCACCGGCATAAGAAAAGCAATGGGCAAAAAGAAAAGACTATGCTCAATACCAAAGCTTGAATTGAATCCACCGGAGAAGGAAAAGAATGAAGAATGATGAACTTGAGGCCCCGTTAGAATGACCATGAGAATCACCGGATAAGAACATTGATTGAAAAGAAAGAAGAGACTTCGCATGAATAAGATGGATACTTGATTAAGAAATCTTAGTCCTTGACGAAACAAGGTGGGAGGGAGGGACAACAAAGACAACTTGGGCGGATGAAACAAACACCGTTGTGAGAGCTTAGAATAGATCTTGCGGATGTTGAAAAAGATCGGATCCACTTGAAGAGAGACACGCCGGTTGAGAAGAATTGCCAAGACAATCTCAATAATCGAGAAGGATTAGTATTCACATAGAAATATGAGAACACCGCTTAGGAAAGATATGGAATCCACATTTGACTTCGAAGCAACTCGAATACCACAACTCAAAACAAAACAAAGGATTGGCTAGTAGAATAAGCCGGAACAAACATATGATAGAGATTTCGTCCGAAGTTTTCATGGTGGGGCCTACACGGGCTCGATCGTACAGCACCATCATGTACAAGACAGTGCACATGACATACGAAGCGTCCCCGAGTCAGCATAGCCAAGGACTCTTTAAGACACAATGAGACCACTGTAAAACCAACCGTGGATAGGCGGACCACTAGACGTCGAACCCCAATTTCATATCATACATCTGTCGGAAAGATATCCTAAGAGCTACTTGAATTCCCACTTATAAACTCCCGAAACTTTCCCGGTTATGCAATCACGTGTTGGGGATACAGGGGAAGCATAATATCTCACCCAAAACTAACAACTCCTACATCCAGCTGTATCCATCCTTCAACACATTACCAAGAAACTTCCGGAAATCATTTACCTCAACCTTCGAAAAGCATCCGTTATACGAGTTATGGCAATACTCCCGAACTCCCGCCCCAGTACTGGGTGGTGTCGAGGTTATCTCACCAACAACTGCATAAAAGAGATTTTTGAAGTCGGTGAAACTCAGGTATTCCAGAACTGCAACGATAAAATTGTGACGACAACACCTCGGAGCTCAACTCCCCGGGACACTGCCACAACCCCTAAATGTCAGGAGGCACCAAGAACAATGTCCTCGTCACAAAACCATCGGAACGATTCCAAGATACCCGCGTGATCCTAAATTTTTTTAGTGAAATTTGAGAAGAGAAGAGTCGAAACTTCACGCCAGGATGCCTCACCAGAGCGACGAAGGGAATGAGGAGTAAAAAGAATCCTACTCTCCGATATATATAATCCTAAAAGACTCAAAACATTTTTCTAGACTCAACAACGCCAGTGATTCGATCAAGCAGGGGGCTCCTAAAGTCGGGGAAGGCTCTGATACCAGGTTGTAACGCCCACAATGCGGCTATATCTCCCACGTGTCGAAGCACGACTTAGAGGCATAACCGCATTGTAAGCAATGTCACAAGTGAGGTAATCTTCACACAACCCAAGTAAAACAATAAGGGAAAGAGATACATAGATGGCTTACAATCGCCACTTCACACAATACATGAATGAAACATTACAACATCCAGATACAATCAAGGTCCAACTACGGAACTAAATTAAAAGAAGACTACCCCAAAAGCTACACAGATCCCCGATCGTCCCAACTGGGCTCCACTACTGATCAACTGACGAACGGAACAACATAACGAACGCGATCTTCATCGAGCTCCTCCTTGAGGTCGGTTGCATTACCTACACGATATCATCGGCACCTGCAAACTGGTTTTGGAAGTATCTGTGAGTCACGGGGACTCAGCAATCTCACACTCTCGCGGTCAAGACTATTTAAGCTTATGGGTAGGTAAAAGCTATGTGAGGTGGAGCTGCAGCAAGCACTAGCATATATGGTGGCTAACATACGCAAATGACAGCAAGAAGAGAAGGCAAAGCACGGTCGAGAAACTATGATCAAGAAGTGATCCTAGAACAACCTACGCCAAACATAACTCCAACACCGTGTTCATTTCCCAGACTCCACCGGAAAGATACCATCACGGCTACACACGCGGTTGATGCATTTTAGTTAAGTTAGGGGTTTAGGTTTTCTACAACCGGACATTAACAAATTCCCATCTGCCCATAACCACGGGCACATCTTTCAAAAGTTCATAACCCTGCAGGGTTGTCCCAACTTAGCCCATCACAAGCTCTCACAGTCAACGAAGGATATTCCTTCTCCCAGGAAGACCCGATCAAGCTCGGAATCCCGGTTAGAAGACATTTCGACAATGGTAAAACAAGACCAGCAAAGCCACCTAGATGTGCCGACAAATCCCGATAGGAGCTGCACATATCTCGTTCTCAGGGCACACCGGATGAGACTAGCTACGAGTAAAACCAGCCCTCAAGTTTCCCCGAGGTGGCCCCGCAGGCAGCCCAGTTCGGACCAACACTCAGAGGAGCACTGGCCCGGGGGGGGGGGGGTTAAAATAAAGATGACCCTTGGACAGTCCTACCCAAGGGAAAGAAAAGGCTAGGTGGCAAATGGTAAAACCAATGTTGGGCCTTGCTGGAGGATTTTTATTCAAGGCGAACTGTCAAGGGGTTCCCAGTATAACCCAACCGTGTAGGGAACGCAAAATCAAGGAACATAACACCGGTATGACGGAAACTAGGGCGGCAAGAGTGGAACAAAACACCAGGCATAAGGCCGAGCCTTCCACCCTTTACCAAGTATATAGATGCATTAATATAATAAGAGATATTGTGATATCCCAACAAATATCATGTTCCAACAAGGAACAAGCTCCAATCTTCACCATTTGCTAGACAAATATCATGCAACTAACAACGCTATAAGAGGGGCTGAGCAAAGCGGTAACATAGCCAAACAACTGTTTGCTAGGACAAGGTTGGTTAGAGGATTGGCTTAACAAAATGGGAGGCATGATAAGCAAGTGGTAGGTATCGCAGCATAGGCATAGCAAAAGAGCGAGCAACTAGCAAGCAAAGATAGAAGTGATTTCGAGGGTATGGTCATCTTGCCTGAGATCCCGCAAGGAAGAAGAACGAGTCCATGAAGAAGACAAACGGACGTAGTCGAACGGATCCTCCCAAACGCGACGTTATCGGAACTAACCCGAAGAAGCAACACCGAAAAGAAGCAAACAACCTAGTAAACAACCACCACATCAACATGGCATGATGCACAATCAAGTATGATGCATGTCCGGTTTAATGAAGCATGGCATGGAAAAATGCACAAACAAAAACTACAAATTAAGTGGAGCTCAATATGCATCGGGATGCTTATTGACAAAACACCACATTCAAGTTATTTAGTTCGGTCTCGGTTATGTACTCAACAATATTAAATGTTGGTTAACATGGCATGAGGTGAAAACAAAAGTAAACTACATAGTTAGGCATATTAAATGAGGCAGGAAATATCAAACAACCATTCCGGTAAATCCTCATGTGTATTAGTAATTTAATGCAACAACAATTTAAACATTTTAATTGTTGTTATCATGATGTGGATGTCATGAACAAGTTCTATGCAATTTTTATTAAAAGTTGACAAGAGCATTATGAAGCACTTGTCACCGTGGTGGAAAGAAAAAGGGTGCCACGGCAACGAATCCAAAAATGATGCCACGGCAACATATCGGTTCCGGTAACTCGATTGAGATCCCGGTGCGAAAGAAAGTGTGGCGGGAGCATGACATGCGATAGAAGGTGGGGTGCTCTCGGATACCGAGTTCCCACATGTCAGTGGCAAGGCAAAAAGAGGGGCGATGTTATCGAACAAGGGTGTATCTCATACAACATGCATTCATTCATTCACGGGCGTCGTCTCGAGGTTATACCTTCGAAGCGTGCGTTATCGGAGGGGTTCAAGTTCGATGCAGTGTAGGGGAAGTAGACGTTCTCGGGACGTTTGGTAGTGGAAGTAGGGGTACATGACGACGGTAGAGGTACTCGTGATCTTGGCAGCGGTAGTCATTCACGTTCTTAGTTGCACAATTTTCTGTAGATGTTCAGGATCATGGCGAGGGACTTGACATCCACGGAGTCTTCGAGGGTCGGCGGTACTTGACGTCCAAGTGGTATCTGGGGTACTTTGCATTTGTGCTACCCGGGTGTTCGGCGCCTGACGTTGTACATGGTCCACAAGTCGTCGATCGTTCGGGGTCTGACTTGCGTGTCTTGCCGACATGAAGTGGTACTTCACGAGTCCGCGTAGTTGTACATGGGCCGTTGCACACGTGACGAATCCAAGCCTTTCGGGGTCGGTCTTGGCGAGGGATGGTTGTAGTGGTACTTGTCGGTCTCGGTCGGGGCGGCAAAACATAGTCGAACTTGAGGTGGTCTTAACGATCCCAAAATTGCTCCTGCTCGAGGCGGTCTCTGTCTTGGTCTTCACCGGTCGTGGTACTTGGCGAAAGGGATCCACGAATGCGGCCTTGCTACCTGGATTCAGTGGCCTGTTAACGACAACAAGGGCAGCGGGGCAGCAGCACGTAGACGACGCAGGTGACAGGGAGCTCGTGCAAGAGGCGCCATGTGCAGGAAGCGGAGCAGGGTCGGGCGATGCCTTGCTGGACTTGGTGCGGTCGTGAATGGGGGCTGGAGGCGGCCAGCTGGGCATGGTGGCACACACAGGGTGGCAACCTTGGACGGGCAGCGGCGCTGCAGAGGGAGAAGGATGGCGGGAGCTGCAGGGTGTCGGCGACGGAGGGAGCCCGCGAGGTCCCTGACAAGGAGGCAGTGGAGGTCGCCGGCGGGCAGTGGTAGCAGCGGAGGGGACGTCCACGGTGGTTCTGGTTGTCGATAGGGGCGGCTGGAGTCAAGGAAGAAGGAGGCCAAGGCACGGGTGAGGGAGAAGGGCAGCAACGGTCGCAGCGCCAAGACGAGGTGGAGGAGGAGCTGAGGACGGGGAGGCCGGCATGGTCGCGCGCACAGGGCGGCGACATATCGGAGAGCGGATGGCGGAGGCTGGAGAGCTGCACTTTCTCTCCCTCTGTCTGAAGGTGTGGTGTAGGAGGAGGACGAATAGAGAAGAGATCGGTAGGAGAGGGAGGTTGCAGCGCTGAGGGAAAAGGTCGAGGGAGGTCGGCTCGCTAGGGTTACAGGCGGGCGCGACCAGGCCTTGGGCCACTTGAGGCTGGGCCTGGGAGGTCCAAGAGGCCGGACTGGCTGGCCGGCCCAGAGGAGAGGGCGCCGGCTGGGCTGAGGCCCTGCACACACACATACACACACGCTCTCTCTCCCCTAGACTAAAATCTCTGTTTATTTAAATAAACAATTTCAGTAAAAGGAAAAGGCCAGGGGGGCTAGAAGAGGAGTTTTTCAGATATAAAAATATCCTCAATCTCCTGGAACTATACTCTATTTGATAAAATTGCCTTGGATATTTTTAGAGGTAGAAAAATAAAACAAGTTTAAATATGATTCAAACTTGAGGCATTTTTGAACCTAACCAAAACAACTCCAAAGGATCTGAAATTTGGCAGAGAGGTTGAAGGCATGGTCGAGAATTTATAGGAAAAGAATGATCATTAATAGAGAAGGGGAAAGTGGCCCTTGCAAAAGAAAGGATCTAGAAGGAAAGGAGAAGGGGATGATGCATGGGACAAAAGCATGTGATTATTTGCAAGTGTGTTAAGGTGAATTCCTAAATAGTGGAATATTTAATATAGCCCCCTACTATTGGGGTATATGTTATAAAGAGAAGTCATCCTTCCCTCGATTTAAATGGATCGAATATCCATACGATTTATTTAAAAGAGTTTTGAAACGGTTGCAGTAATAATGGCATGATGACATGATGCAATGCACATGATGCAAAGATGAATGCAACAAGCAGACAACAAATCACACAACGAAAACCCTGGAACCCTGGAAGGCATCTGAAGCTCCGGCCTTGGGGCGTTACAGCGGTGGACGACGTAGTCGGGGAAGAGTCTCCGGCTAGGCGGCGGTCGGGAGGCCGACAGAGGAGCGTGGGGTTTCGCGGGGTTTGGCGGCCTCGGTGTACGAATGGGGGTGGCAAAGGGGGAGGGGGGAGCCAAGCTTAGGGACGCGCTTGTCCGTAATGTAGGGTAAGTTACCAGCGTACCCCCACCAGTTTTGACACCGTGACGTGGAGCTTCATTTCTAGCTGAGGGGTAGAAGGGGGATTTCGCGTGTCTGGGCTGCGGGAGCGATTTCGGATGAGGAGGGAGTTCTCGCGCGCGTCCAAATTTTGGGATAACAAGGCGCGACACGGGTTGAAGAAGCGGGAGTTTCAAAGCAGGTGAGACAAAAGATACTCAAGCTTGAAAATTTCGGGATAACAAGGTGCGGATTCCTTGTTCGGCAGAACAAACTTAACATGTAAAAAACAATTCATACAACACACAAGAGAGTCATGTCCCCTTTTACTATATTGCTATAGATGCCATTGAAAAAACTACAAGAAAAATGTAAAAAAATCGGGAGAACACGATTACCCTGCACAGTGCCAAATCGATTCGCACTTCCCTCAACAACAACAAAAAACAAATCAATTCCCACCAAAGAAAGAGTAATGTCCCTTTTTATATGATTACATATGCCATGATCTCGAATTTCAATTTTTGAATCGATGTTATGTTGAATTCGAATATATCGTTAGGTGACCTTGCGGTTTATAATTGATGTAGTCGTACATTTTGATCTTCCATCATATGTGAACATTTTACTCCACCATGTGAACATATATATTGTCGTCTACCATATGGACTAAATTTGAATCAATTTTCCTTATTTGAATACGATTGTTGTCAAGTTATACAATAATTTCAATATTATCTTGATAACAAAAAACATACATATAGCAGTAATCATATTTCACTATGAACTACATGTACCATACGCTCTCCAATTCAAATATTTGTATCCATTTTATGGTGAATTCAAATCATAGTACATTATTGGTCTAGGTAGCGAGATGTTTGGGATAATCTAAACCCTGTTTTCATACATATAATTTTCGGCTAAATTGGGACAAGTTTTGGTATAAGCCTCTTGCCAAACCGGAGATTCTCTCAACAAGCCTCGTGGTTACGAGAGGGAACGCACTACTAGGGAAAACCCTAGCAGTAGCGCTGGTTTTGTGCTCACTAGTAGCGCGGGTAGCTCGCTGCTAATAAGGCGCTACAGCTATTGCTTAGCAGTAACGCGTGCCGCACGCGCTACTGCTAGGACAAATAGCTGCAGCGCTTGTTCACTCCCACGCTGCTACTAATGTAACTACTGGCAGCGTGTTTTCTTTCCATCGCTACTAGTATTGTTTTTTATTTTTTTCATTTTTTTATTTTTAGTGTATTTATGCGGCATCGTACAAATATTGGTACAATACCAGTTATGAGGTTTACATCATTATGTCCATAACAGTGTGTCAAATGAAGGTGGATTAGGTTCAAGTGGAGGCAATATGTGGTGCATGTCAAAAGTATACTACTAATCCAAACTTGATCTAGTTTGGACTAGTAGTACTTTCGATGTGCACCACATGTTGCCTCCACTTGAATCTAATCCGCCAGCACAAGCTATTTAATCATCATCATAATCATTAGCACCAACAATATTTATTTAATCACCACTAACACTAGCTAATAATAATCATCAGTCATTACCACCAACACTAGCTATTTTATCATCATAGCAATAGTATAGCACATCATCATCCTCAAACTCATTTCTAGCTAATCACTCCTGCTACTCTCTCTTAGGTAAAACAACATAAAACATGTGTAGCTCTCCTCCTTGATCAAGTTGGAGCATGCAGATGAACCTGTCTCCTAATTTTGGGTAGCACATCTGTTTGCTGCCCCCTAGTACTTGTCTGTGCTCCCCCATCACATATCTGGTCCAGTCTTGCACTATTAAGCATTCATCGCTGATCTTGAATGCACAAAGTAACATGTAGGATATCTTGGCCGTAAGCTAATAATACTCATGGTACCTTTAGTGTCGATCCCATAAGGCACAACATTCATCGGGAGTCCCTGTTGAAGAACATCGTATGGTCACATACTTAGCAATGAAGTTTAGCTTCACAAATAATGTATGGAAAAGATGCACTGAGGACAAATAGTAAAAATCTTACCATCCTTCCTAAATAGATGTGACCGTAGTTCATGACGAACACTATTGGTCGCACGTTTTCAGTACTAAGATTTCTAAGTCCAGGAAGAAAATTTGTCTTGACGGTATCAAGATCCTCAAGCAATGAAACATAATGACTTAGCTCCTCGCAGTTTAGTTCAGCCCCGGGATAGTAGTAGGTCCTGTCTACCAAGCGCTGGACATGTTTGCTTGCACCGAAATAAGCTGACGATACAAATTAGTTGTCAACTATTTTTGAATAAACAATATCAAAGACATAAATATGGTTGAGAAACTTACATTTTGGTGTAACTGGAGGCGTCTGCACATCGACCCAGATGTCGGTATTACCTTCAATATCATCTTCCGGACGAATATCAAAGGTGATAACCATATCAGGCTCAAATGCATAAGTCTTGCATAGTGCTCGCCATGTTTTGCATCCAAAATAGGTGTAGTCGTCTGAATTGTATAATTTTGCATGGAAAATATAACCATGCTCGGTCTTCAAATAAACTTTCTTTACCTCCATAGTATGACTGAGACCTATCTTATCCAATACAAAAACTCTTGCATGGCAGGGGATACGCTAGTAGAATAGTAAAAAAATATAAGTTGAAGCAAATGAAGCAGATGCCATGCTTAATTATGAAAAAAGACTTGTCGTTGTGACTTACTATATCCACTTCGAAGTTCTCGTCCAACTTGATGCTGAAGCGCCTATCATCATCTAGGAAGATTCCGTCGCACAGGCCACGCTCGTCTTCGCAGTATTTGCAAATACCGAAATCCTTTTTATCGTCAGACATTTCCTATGTTCATAGTTAAAACATTAATTGAAAATTGATAAAAGACAACTACCAGGATACTCAACACACAAATCCAGGCACTCGATATTTCCTACATATTCTGGCAAAAGTCATGCCAAAATTCACGGAAAAATCCGGCATGACCTTTGCTAAAATAGGATATATCGAGTGCCTGAAATTTTCCGGAACGGAAATGAATCAACACTCCGGCAAAACATAGGCCACTCAGAGGTGTAACCTGCAAACATGACCGGCCACTTGGATATTGAGCAACACAAGATATACATTTCAAAATATCTTATAAGACTCAAATTAGCATGCATTCAATAAGCAAAAGTAAATCATCTCATGCGTCCATACATCGTCGAATATTATCACTAATACATCCCGAATAGTGTCATAAATATAACATCACTAGTACAACTAAAACCCTAGCACACAACGGGTATCGGCGCGGGCGGTGGACACACACAGAGAAGGAACCATCACGGGATCATAGCTCCAGTGAGATCCCTGGAGAACCTGCCAGGTATTGGAGAACCTGTGCTCCAACGCAAACAAGTAGCGACGGACGTGCGCGTCCTCCTCACTGACACGGTGACGCACCACCTCCGCGGAGTCCTCGAGCCTCTGGACCGTCACTGGCCCACGCGACCGCCACCAAAGATGGTTCGGGTCAACGACAGGCTGGCTCCTCACCAACCTGCGCCTCCGGTAGGTAGCGCCTCCCAGTACCACCCCGGCGGTGCCTAGTCCCGGACATGGCCCATCTGGTCAAGCAGGTGTCGTCCTCCGCCGACTCGACGACGAGGATGCGGAATAGGCATCGTCCATGTCGATGCGGGAAAATTGCTTTAACTAAAAAAATAGCAACAAGTTCTTACTAACTAGTTCTATTAATTCAACTAGTTCTTACTAAAAATAAACTTACGATAAATAAAAATATTCTAGTACCTAATTAGTACCTAGTTCTTACTAACTAATTAGTACCTAAGAACTACTGCCCTAATTACCATCTAATTTGATGAACCTATAGGGGTGGAAAGTGGTAGAAATCCTAACTAATTTGATGGAGGTACAAACCCTAGGCTGAGGTAGGGGAGAGGGAGGAGCAGGCGTGCTCACCTCGGGTGCCTGCGATGAGGGAGGGGCAGGCGGTGTCGAGGTCATGGTTGGGGCTCCGGGGCGGCGTTGAGGTCGGGGTCGGGGGCGGCGTTGAGGTCGAGGGCGGGGCCGGCGTTGAATCTGGGGTCGGGGGCGGCGTGGGGAGAGCGCGGCGGCCGAGGGGCGACGGCGGCGGTGAGAGTGGAGTTGATTTGGGGGATGAAGTGGCCGGGGAAGGACGAACCGCGTGGTTAAGTAAGAAGTACCAGCAGTGCGTTCCAGAAAGGGCGCTACTGCTACGTTAGCTACAGCGCGTTCTGGAATACACGCTGCAGCTAAGGAGATTAGCAGTAGCGCTGGGCCATTATACGCGCTACTGCTAGGTTGGGCTAGCCATGTGCGCCCAGTTCAAACGTAGCAGCAGCGCTTTTCGCTAGTACACGCTACTGCTAAAGTCATAGCAGTAGCACGGTTTATTTACGCGCGCTGCTACTACTTGATTTTGTACAGCGCTACTGGTAAAATTCTGTGTATAGGCTTTTCCCTAGTAGTGACGTGTCACCTTTGTGTGTGAAACGATATACGCTGCCTCCCCCCTGATTTTATTTACAGAGGCAACATAGAACTATATGAGTGCCCTGTTAAATTTTGGAATTATTTCGGGTTCATTTGGCCTTTTTATACATTAATTGAGTTTCTAGACTTTTAATGTGCATAATCTAAATAAGAATTGCATGCACATGCTCCGGTGCACCAAAGTGGGTTGAAACATAACATGTGTGTCCTTGGTTGAATTTCTAGGTCCCATGGAAGAAATGAGAATGAAATTCAAACATCTGGGCATCATGACTCGGCCGAGAACATCGAGAAACTTTGACATTAAATTCATGTAAATCCAAAACTCCCCCGGAAATCATGAAACTTGGCATGGTGTCATGTCATGGCACTAACATGTTGTGGTAAAAAATTGGGCCGATTTGGAAGCTCGTGGTTCTAAGAGGGAACGTGCCACCTTTGAGTGTGAAACAATATACGCTGCCCCCCCTTGAGTTTCTTAACAAAGGCAACATAGAACTACATTAGTGCCCTGTTAAATTTTGGAATTATTCCGGGTTTGTTTGTCGTTTTGTATACATTAATTGAGTTTCTGGTCATTTAATGTGCATAAGTCAAATTTGAACTACAAGCACATGCTCTCGTGCACCAAAGTTGGTTGAGAAATCACATTTGTGTCCTCGGGTGAATTTCTAGGTCCCATGCAAGAAATGATAATAAAATTAAAACATCTAGGCATCTTGGCTTGGCCGAGAACATTGAGAAACTTGGTTTTAAAATTCTTGTAAATCCAAAACACGTCTGAAAATCATGAGACTTGGCATGGATGTCATGTCATGCTACTACCATGTTGTGGTAAAAAAATTGGCCGAATAGGAACAAATTTTGGAATAAGCTTTTGCAAACCAAAGCTTCTCTCAAGAAGGCTCGTAGTTTTGAGAGGGAACATGCCACCTTTGAGTGCGAAACGATATACGTTGTCCCCCTTGAGTTTATTTATTTACAAAGGCAACATAGAACTACATGAGTGCCCTATTAAATGTTGGAATTATTCCGGCTTCGTTTGGCCTTATTTACATATTAATTGAGTTTTTGGTCATTTAATGTGTTCAAATTTGAACTACAAGCACATGCTCTCGTGCACCAAAGTTGGTTGAAAAATCACATTTGTGTCCTCGGGTGAATTTCTACTCCCTCCTTCCATCTATATAGGTCCTAATGCATTTTTCGAGGCTAACTTTGACCAAATGTTCGAGCAATAATATATGACATGCAACTTACACAAAGCATACCTTCAATTTTGTCTGTCAAAGGAGCTTCCAATAATATAATTTTGATAGTATACATCTCATATGCTATTAATCTTTTCAATAGTCAAAGGCTATCCTGAAAAACACATTAGGCCCTATATAGATGGAAGGAGGGAGTAGGTCCCATGCAAAAAATGAGAATAAAATTCAAACACTTGGGCATTGTGGCTTGGTCGAGAACATTGAGAAACTTGGTTTTAAAATCATGAAACTTGGCATGGTGTCATGTCATGGTAGTACCATGCCGTGGTAAAAAAAATTGGCCGAATAGGAACAAATTTTGGTATAAGCTTCTTGCAAATCGGAGCTTCTCTCAAGAAGGCTCGTGGTTCTGGGAGGGAACGTATCACCTTTGTGTGCATAATTCAAATTTGAAATACAAGCACATGTTCCAGTGCACCAAAGTTGGTTGAAAAATCACATGTGTGTCCTCGGGTAAATTTCTAGGTTCCATGCAAGAAATGGGAATGAAATTCAAAATTCTGGGCATCGTGGCTGGGTTGGAAACATTGAGAAACTTAGTTTTTTAATTCCTGTAAATCCAAAACACGCGTGAAAATAATGGAACTTGGCTTGGTGCCATAACATGGCACCAACATGCTGTGGTAAATTTGCAGTCCGATTTGTGAAGGCGCACACAGTAACAATCAACAAAGTCATTTTGGAACAAGTGCTGTCACGTTACAATCGGAAACACAAGTATTATTGAAACCGTGGGCGTTCTACTTACTAGTACCATTTACGTGCCGCCATGCGTCCCCATTTTTTATTAGCTAGGAGGCGCCATGCAGGGTAGCTATTTGAGTACGAGAGGCATGCGATCAGACCCCTGCACGTGCTTATCGGGAGGAGAGCCCTTTGACCTCCATCTGCCCTCCACCTCTCTCCCAAGGTCTCCATTAATGGCGCCCGAGCCTCTGTTTAATGGCGTGGCTATGTCTCACTCGACTGAGATTTAAGAGAGAAAAAAGAAAATCTGAAAGCACGGATCTTGATGTAAGATCCGACGGACCTATATAGCATCTACTGCGACTTATAGCAAGACTGATGAATATATAAGGATGATTAAAAAAAATTTGATCAAAGAAGGGCTTGCCCCTTCCGATTTTCATTAATGAAAACCACCAGAATTCACAAGAAGTTCAGCACAACTCCAGCCTAGCATGAAGGACTAAAAGCTACTAGATTGAAATCGCAACATCCCAAGAGGCCAACAAAGGCCAAACATCCGTGCTAGAACCCAACATTTCACAATCGACGACACAATCCACATCCTGAACCGATTATTACATCAAAAGAAACCAGGAAACTAGTCTCCGCAGCAAGCGGCGATGAGCTCTTTCATGTCCTCAAGACGCTGCTTGAGAACATCCATGGATTCCTGCACCAGCCTTTGGTGCTCGTTGCGGAGCATGTCATTCTCGTCCATAAGTTTCTTCACGATGACGCCGGTCCTCTTCAACAAGGCACTGGTCTCCTCCTACTGGTCGGCACTTCGGACGATCTTCTCCCTCAGTAGGTCGCGCTCGGCCCGGAGCCTCTCATTGCCCTCCCTTAGTTGCCGGATGACGCCAGTTGCCTGTTCGAACGAGGCTATCATGTCGTCCTGCAACCTCGCCGAGCCGGAGATCTGATCCATCTGGCTATGGACGATCACATGCATGGGCCTGTAAAGTCGTCGCCTGCCAGTGAGAAATTTTCCCAGGCCACCGTGGCACGGCGGGACATCTCTGCTGCATTCGTGGCGCGGCGGGACATCTCTGCTGCTTCTGCGGCGCGGCCGGACCAGTCTGCTGCATCGACGGCGCGGCTGGACCTCCGTGCTACTTCAGGGGCGCGGTGGGACCTCTGTGCTGCTACTTCCGCATAGTGGGACATGTCGGCTGCTCTCGCAGCGAGGCGGGACATCTCTCGTGCTTCCGCTTCCATGCTCGCCTCTCCCTGGTGGCAATCTCTTGACCCAGAATTCAAGCTGGCCATGACAGACGCAAGGGAAGGATGCTGAATGACTTGTTTGTTATTGTGGATGAGGAGTTGAGGAGGAATGTGCAATCATCTTGGCATACTAGTATTTATAACCGAGTACTAATACGCTCCTAAGTGGGAAACTGTTTAGGTTGTGATCGGTGTGAACAGGTTTGCAATTCAATATAGCATGGAGTAATTTGGAATGTGACGAGATGCAAGCTCAAAATTTATTAACGGTTCTTGTTTCGAAGTGCGGCACTAATCCCGGATGGAGTACTCCTTTTTCTACTCCCTCCTTTCCGGTTTTATTGGGCTTATCTCAAAATTTTGGTTTTTCCATTTTATAAGGCTCAATTTGGTTGTTCCCCAACACATGTTCAGATTCCAAGGTGCATTAAATCATTGCATGCAAGTATTAAGAGAAAATTGACCAATGCATGTACTTTATGCATGCATGCATTGCAATTAATGCATTGATAAACATATTTTTTTGAGAAAAACAAGAGCATTAATTAGGTGCTTTTGCAAACTACAAAAAATATTCCACCACTCACCATCTTGGTTGGTGAGATTTTTGAATTAATCCCTATAAACCGGAAAGGAGGGAGTACTGCTGTGTACGTGCAATAACTGGCACCGTCGTATACATATCTTATGGTTAATGGGGCGTTCGACAGGAATAGCCGCGTGGCGAGCTCTAGGCTAGTCTTTTTTTCAGATGCATTAAACCTATCTCTCGGGACTTCTCGCACGCACCATCGTGCCACCCACAAAAACTTGTACTCTGAGTTTAGTAGTATGTTATACAGGAAGAGAAGAGGTGCACTCATGCACTCCTCCTCTCACACACGCGTCTATTTTTTCTCGAAAAGGAGGATGATGACCCTCGGCCTCTGCATCTAGGAGTCACACACGCAAATTATTGAAATATATCAACTATAGTGCTTTGATGTGTCGCGTCAACTCGTACATTAACGAGAAGTTTGATTATCCTCTCCCTCGCGGACTTAACTGCACCTGCGTTTGGCTGTATGACAGGTTGGCCACACACCTGTCGGGCCCACCTGTCATACACGCAAAGGCAGGAGCGTCCCTCCCTCGCCCATGAGCGTGGTGGCTGGCAAGACTAGGAGAAGCTTTCGCTACACGCTCTCCCTCCCGCACGCGGTGGACATGCAGCAGTTCAATCGATGTCAGATGGCCAGAAGCGTACTGTAGTACTCCTCCAGTGCAGTAGTATTCCATCATTGTTCGACTTCTCGAAGAGGCAAAGAGCCAAGCGCAGCCCGGATGCTCGTGTGGCAGTTTCATGTGTAGAGTAGTCTAGGATAGCGTGTACCGTGCCTGTAAGCTTAAAATCATCGGGGTCAGCTCCATGCTATGTGGCCGTCTCAAAGTTCAAAAAAAATTAAAATAGTCTTCTGGCCCTACCCGAAAACTGCCGCGCGTACTGCCCGGGAAAAGCCCCGCCCTCAACTTTTAACTATGCGAAAATAGTTCGAGCTTGTTCATTCTATATAAATACAATACTTGCTATATGTTAATTCACCCGTGGGGTTGTTCAATGAATGGAGGGGCGGGGAGCACAAGTGAACAATATTGTAGTACTACTAGTAGTAAGTAGGAGTCGTACAGTAGTCACCTTAAATAGAGAGTTTCTTTTCTTTAATGCAACGTACACAAATTGAAACGCTTGTTGTGGAGAGAAAAAAGATAATCACTCCACTATATATGGACGCAGGGGCCTGAGCGCTTGCTTTACTAGGGTTGCTCTCTTCATTCTCTCATCCTCTCCAGATATAAACAAGACAGCGGTAGCGGCATTTTCTCTCTGCTCACCGCTGGTCACAGATCCGGCCGGATCCTTTCTGCCGGTGTGTGTAGAGGACTAAAAGGTGCATCGTTCACGTGGTCATCGCCGCCGAGGGAGGAAACCCACAGCTGTTGGAGGGGCCCGATCCTCTGCCCATGTCGTTCTCTCCGACACAACGCCGGCTCGGGAGGTCCTCCGACCCTTCTTCCTCCCTGCCGTATTATCCGCAGATCCGACCTGCCGCCGCTGACATCCGGGCAACCCTTAGGTATAAGTTCTTCGAAAGCGGCCTTGCTCTACTGCCCCAGCTCCCCACGTGTGTGCATGTGCATATTTTTCTACTCCCTTCAGCTCTTCCAAAGCCACCTAAATTTTTAGTATTATTAGAGGTAAAGCTACTTCATGCATTCGAATCTAGGGCTTTGTTCAAACAACGAAGAAAGGGGGGAAAGTTGTAGCATGAATCTAGGACTTGATTCAAAGAGGAAATAATATGGTGAAAGTAGTAGAGATCGGATACCCAACCGGTCTCTTGGTCGAAAAGGGAAATAATGGGAAAACGCAGTACAAACTGGATAAGGAACAGATCTATTATTGGTTGAACAAAGGATAGAAAGTGGCGGCTGGTGGACAAGTCAACAGAGTATGTCCAGGATTAGATTTGCTGCCATCACATCGTAAAAGGTCTCCAGGATTAGATTTGCTGCCCTCACATAGTAAAAGGTCTCATGATTAGATTTGCTGCCCTCACATAGTAAAAGGTCTCAGGATTAGATTTGCTGCCCTCACATAGTAAAAGGTCTCCAGGATTAGATTTTCTGCCCTCACATAGTAAAAGGTCTCCAGGATTAGATTTGCTGCCCTCACATAGTAAAAGGTCTCCAGGATTAGATTTGCTGCCCTCACATAGTACAGGTCTCCAGGATTAGGTTTGCTGCCCAGCAACTGTTTACTTTCTATCTTTTTGTGCAGATAGGGATATCCATTTCACCTTGTTGCTATTGTAACCTTTTGGTGAACTGCACAAAACACTTTTTTTGAAATGAGTGTCTTATGCAGTTCAACTAAAATGTCACGTGGGCAACATCTCTCAATTTTGGTGGAACTGCACAAAATGGTGATTGGAGTTTCCAAAATCTCCGTCAAGTTCTGCTGGTAATCTCGTGCAACATTTAATTAACCTTTGCAAGATGGAGCCGTCACTGTCACCACAATGGCACTTTATTTTAGTGGAACTGCACAAAAGGATAAGAAAATTATAGTTGCACCTTACATGAGCCGGACAGCCAACCTTAATGTTCCTCAATTTTAGTGCAAGTACTAAAGAAGAACCTGCCAGCTCACAAGAGCAAGTACTTCTTGCTAGCTGAATGATGCAATCTTTGCTTCATTTCGGGTGAACTGCAGAAAAAGGCGCACGAATTGAATCATGAAACTCTAGGAAGACCTCATCCAAGTAGAGCTGGAGGTTGAGTTCAAGGAGGCCGCTATTAAAGCGAAATCATGCTCTCCTGTCTCCTTGTTTGTGTTGTGCAAACATGTTGTGCAAACAGGAATACTCAAGTACAGATGTTGTGATGGTCAAGAGCATTTGCCAAGTTCTTCGATTGTATGACATGGCTAGCCAAGGTGGATTCAATCCCGATATTCACTTTATCAAAAGGCTCTAATGGGTTGGTTCTGAATCTTGCAAGTTGGGAATCAGTGGGATGTGTAGGCATGTTTGTTGTACTTATTATTTGAATCTTATTTGTTGGTTCTGAATCTTGCAAGCTAGGAATCAATGAGATGTGTAGGCATCTTTGTTGTACTTATTATTTGGATCTTATTTGTTGGTTCTGAATCTTGCAAGCTGGGAATCAATGAGATGTGTAAACATCTTTCTTGTACTTATTATTTGGATCTTATTTGTTGGTTCTGAATCTTGCAAGCTGGGAAACACGGAATGATGATGCAGAGGACAACAACCATAACAAACAGTTCAAACTTGGTAGTATTATCTTTGTGAAAGTACGACAAATGTGTTGATCGTGTGCGTCCTGAGAATAATAATTCTAATTGTTGTGCATGTTGATCCTGTGGCACTGGTAGAACGAGCGAATGCATTGCTTGTTTTAAGTATAAATTTCTATTAAAGCTAATTAAATTTAAGTAAAGTGACCACTAACTCCTGTTATTACAGTACCAATACAGACCCGCTCGTGAACCGACGTGTGGCCGAGGGTGCATCTTCTGCCGGGCGTGCAGCGGATGAGGGAGGGGTAGTAACTGTTGTCGCCTGTACACACTCAGCTTACTGTTGAATCCAGTTCCCCAAGAGCTGAAAAACGAACTGCTTCCGCAGCCTACACACTCGTTCACTCGAAGAGACTCCAATGGCGATCTGAGGGGTGAGCCTGCTGGATATGAACTTCAGCAAGGAGTTCCCCTTTGAGTTCGCCGTTTAGTCCTATGGCTGCACCAAGTTGAATGTGATGTACACCAACGATACGGACTCGGTGAAGCTCTGCCTCGCCTCAGTCCTATGGCTGCACCAGGTTCTGGAGCATTCTCCTGTTTCATCGGCAGCGCCTACTGCACCTTTGCTACGGTGGAGAGAAGGAAGAACGCGACGATTCGGCCATCTGGTGCAACAAGCTTGTCGACATCCAGAAGCAATACAAGATCATCAGCAACGGGCAGGAGAAGGACTCCGTGGTTGACCTCGCTGAGACCATCATCGACCCCTGATACGCCAACATGAAAGAAGACGACTTGAACACGTGGGAGGTACCTCTGAATCTAGCCTACATAACCTATGCGGCCAAGGACGCATACGCATGCTACGACATGTACATGCAGATCTTGGACATCAGGGTGTGTCTGCTTCCCGTAACCGACGAGTACATGGACAGCGGCAACATCATGATCAAGCGTGCCAGGAAGGTCTAGATGTTGTACTATATCTGTTTATAAGCACCTTTATCATCTGAGTGTTTCATGCATTAGCCTATGTGTCATAATTATCTGTTTTGTCCGAAATATTTCTTTTAAGAACCCATTAACCTAATTGCTTTTTTAGTGGCTATTTGCTTATGTATGTAAACTAGTTCACTTGTCCGTAAAAAAACTAGTTCACTCGGCTGCCGTGCTATGAATCTCCTTCCTCCCAACATATTCCCCTCCTCAGGTGGACCTAGCAGGCCTCTGAATTTTCTCCCACTTTCTTTTTGATGTAAACTGAGTTTTCTCCCAGTACTTTCCCCTAGAACCAACTCAACTGTCCCATGTCTAGCCTAAAAAATAATAATACCCCACGTACTATTAACTCATCAAATTAAAATGATATTTTATTTCGTAAGTTGAAAGTTCTTACAAAATAATAATAATAATTGTTTATATATAACTTTGCAAGTTAACTCCTAGTGATTGCGTACATAAGCTTGCAAAGATTTTACTGACGTGCAATCATGTGTCTATGTTTTTATAACATTTGTCCGTCTAGCCCAACATGATATTTTCACCCAGCCGAGCAAGTCTGCGGATTTCGAGAAAAATGCAAATGGGATTTAAACCGGCTGCATAGATGCTACATCATTGTTTCACCCAGCCCACCAAATGGACTAAAAAACAAATGGACTGGCTGACATGTGGGCCAGTAGGTCGAAGCCTAAGAAGGCGTTGGATTTACATCCAACGGCCGACATTCTTCTTCAATCTCTCGTCTTCTTCCCCCAGCGCTACCAGAACCGCCATAGTGGGTGGCTGACTTGTGGGCCTACTAAGTTGACGAGGACTGAGGGCTTTGTCAACTTAGTCAATATGAACGATTCTAGCTCTAGTGACCGTACGATGTCCATGCAACGGCCATAGTGCTTCTTCAACCTTTGGTATTCTTGCTCCAGCCGCCCAAAGCAGTGCCGGTCATGCCGCGTGCTCCTGCCTCTCGTGGCCGGCTGTGATGCCACGAAGGCCTCACCGCCCCCTACTACTCCCACCGCTGGCCCAGGTTATCCCTCTACTCACCCACACCCCCTGTTATTCTGCGGCGACGGCAGCCTCACGCCGCAGACGAACCAGTGAACCCTCATACTCCTCTCCGCGTGGGCATCCACTGCCGCGTCTTCCCCGGCTCCACGTCGTCCCCTTCCTAGGCCTCGCCATTGTCCACCGCCTTGGTGCTCTTGGCGCGGCGTGGTCAATGTGGTCAACGACCGACTTCCATCGGAAGAGTACTGTATGTGGAGAAGCTGACAGCTGGGTCCACGGCCACAGCCCAGTTCTTTTGTGATTTGCCAAGTAAGTCGCTTTGTCAGGCCCATTGGGCTGCAAATCTTTCAAGACGAGGAGAGCTTCATTCGGCTGGCCGAGAAAATGGCCTATCAGTAATCAGAAATGGGCGGTACATTTTTAAAACACATCAAACCAGCAATTAGTTTGAAATATCTTTTTTTCATTTCGAGATTTTAAATTACATTAATTTTTATATGTGGAGAATTTGTTGGATTTTATATCGATAGACATTTATTTTTAGTTTGAATGTGAGTCGAAATTTCGGGATTAGAAACAGTTCGGACCGCACCGAAATATGCAAAATTTCGTATAATTTTTTAACCATGGCCACAATATGGGCTGTAATGCTAACAAAAAGAATATGGGCTCCAAAAAACCTTAAGAATTAGCAAATGGGCTGTAAATTATTAGAAATAATGGCAGATGGGCTGTATGCTGTTTTCCACAGATTTGAGGCTTTCCTAAAAAAAGGTTGACGCACAAGCAGTGACTGTTGGATGTCCATCGAACGGCCGTCGTGCTTCTTCAATCTCTGCTCTTCTTGCTCGAGCCGCTCAAACAAGCGCCGGCGGGACTGCCTCCTCCCTCCTCCCCGCGGCCGGCTGTGCTACCGCGCAGGCCTCACCGCCCCACTATACTCCCATCGCTGGCCTAGCCATCCCTCTACTCACCCACACGTGCTATTATTCTCCAGCGACGGCAGACGAACTAGTAAACCCTGGTACAGTCGCACTCCCCTCCGTGTGGGAAACAACTGCCGAGTCTTCCCTGCCTCCATGTCTATCCCTTCCTAGGCCTCACCGTCGTCCACCGCCCTGGTGCTCTTGGCGTGGCCTGGTCAACGTGGTCAACGACCGACATGCATCTGAAGTGGACTGTACGTGGAGAGGCCGACAGCAGGGTCCACGGCCGCACGCAAGGAAAAGCCTCCTTATTACGCGCAAAATAATGATTCCTCCACCTGACATCAGGGACCCACCAAAAAGGCCTCTATATTTCGCGAAAAAAATGTTACCGCCGCTGACAGCTCAGACCCACCAGCTATATCTATGCATGCAAGGAAGTGCCTCCTTATTACGCACAAAAAAAGAATACTCCCCCTATTAGTTGGGACCCAGTATAGTGGCAGGCTGACTTGTGGCCCTACTAAATTGAAAGGGGCGGAGGGCTTTGTCAACTTAGTCAATATGCACGATTCTAGCTCCAGTGACCATACGATGTCCATCCAACGGCCGTAGTGCTTCTTCAACCTCTGGTCTTCTTGCTCCAGTCGCCCAAACCAGCGCCGGTCGTGCCTCCTGCTCCTGCCTCCTGTGGCCGGCTGCGATGCGGCGGAGGCCTCACCGCCCCCTACTACTCCCACCGCTGGCCAGGCCATCCCTCTACTCACCCACACCCCCTGTTATTCTGCGGCGACGGCAGCCTCACACCGCGAACCAGTGAACCCTCGTACTCCTCTATGCGTGGGCATCCACCGCCGCGTCTTCCCCGGCTCCGCGTCGTCCCCTTCATAGGCCTCGCCATCGTCCACCGCCCTGGTGCTCTCGGCGCGACATGGTCAACGTGGTCAAGGAACGTCTTCCATCGGACATGGACTGTACGTGGAGAGGCTGGCAGCTGGGTCCACGGCCGCAGCAAGGAAGTGCCTCCTTATTACGTGCAAAATAATTATTCCTCCACCTGACAGCGGGGACCCACCGGACGGGCCACCGTATTTCGTCAAAAAAACGTTTGCCCCTGACTGCTGGGACCCACCAGCTACATCTTCGCACGCAAGGAAGTGCGTCCGGGCAAAAAAAACGATTCGCCCCCTGACTGCTAGGACCCACCAGCTACATCTTCGCACCCAAGGAAGTGCCTGACAGTTGGGACCCACCTGGTCGAAGCGTACGTAGCGTTGTCATTCTGGTCGCGAACGTGTACGTACATATATAATGGTGGATGTAGAGGCGCGCATGTGTCGTAGTAGAGACACGCACGTAGCATGTACACGTATGTACAGCGGCCAGGGTGCAAGAAAGAAAATATGGCCACGTATGCATACATACGGGCGGGGTCTCGAACGCCTACTCGCGCATACGTACGGCCAGGGCTCATGTACATGGCTGGGTCGGAATGGAGAAACAACGTCGTCGTCGTGTTCATGGGGAGGCAGCGGAATGTGTTGTGTTCATGGGGAGGCAACGGAATGCGTCGTGTTCATCGGGAGGCAACGGAACGCGTGGGAGCCAACCGGTTGGGTTACAACGGAATGCGTGGTCGTGTTCATCGGGAGGGCTTGGACGGAACAGGCGATGGAAACGAGGCCTGGCGTACCACACAATGGAGGAAACAGACCTCCTACATTCGGAACGGGGTCCTGTTGATCGGGAGGGGTCTGGCGTACTGCAAAACGGAGGAAACGGACCTCCTATGGTCGAAACGGGGGTCCTCTTGATCAGGAAGGGTGTGGCGTACCGCAAAACGGACGAAACGGACTTGTGTTGGAGCGCTACGATCGAAACGGGGGTCCTGTTCATCGGGAGGGGTGTGGCGTACCGCAAAACGGGACTCCACGGGATACTGTTCATCTCCACCGTTGACCTCCTCCAGCCTCCACGGGCTACCGTCGACCTCCTCCAGCCTCCACGGGCTCCTGTTCATCCAGCCTCCACCACGCGCTACTCCACCGGCTACTGTTCAACCACCCCTCCACCGTCTACTGTTCATCCAGCCCTCCACACCATGGGGTCCAGTTCAACCACCCCTCCACGGGCACCCCTCCACCGTCTACTGTTCATCCAGCCCTCCACCACACCACGGGGTCCTGTTCATCCAGAGGCAATGCCATCGCTCACTGTTCATCCAAACCCCGCCGCAATGCTCGTTGTTCATCCCAGAGGCAGCATCGATCGACTTCAGTTAGCAGCAGTAGCGAAGGAATCGCTCGATCGGGTTCAGTTAACAGCCATCGATCGATCGCTCGGGTTCAGTAACGCATAGCCTGCAGTGCAATCGCTCGGGTTCAGTTAGAGCCCAACACCTCACTCGGGTTCAGTTAGAGCCAACGCCTCGCACACATGCGCGTAAGTGTATGAGAGAAACGCGCATCGCTCGGCCCGACCTCCCACCATAACCGGGAACTCCCGGAAATTTTCCTCCCCCTCGCTTCTACCACGGTTTTTTTCGTCATGGACGGCCCAAAGAATGTCATGCAGCTGCGTCTCCGGCCCGCCCAGGACGAAAAGCCCATTTTCTGTCATAATTTTTTGTCATAGAAGTAGGATCCCACCACATCTATGATGATATCGGGTTTTGTCACAATTATCGTCATAGAAGTGTCATATGTATGACAGAAAAAAAATTTGTTCGGCCCAAAATGTCACGGATGTGTCTATTTTTTGTAGTGCAATGATGTTTCAACTACCATGATAGTTAAATAAAGTATATTCCTTTGTTGTAGGGAAAAATTGGCGTTTCGCAAAAACAATATAACCATAGAGCCTCCACCAGCCATATTGCATGTAGTGATAGCATTTATCTGTTCATTGCTCTACTGTGTTATATTGCCAGCATATTCCATGTGCTGACCCGTTCTCGGGGTGCAACGTATCATGTTGCAAACTTTTCAGATGATGATTAAGATGTCGTAGGTCGCTTGTCATGCACTCAGCTATGCCGTTGGAGTTGATGGAGTCACCTTATCTTCCAAGCCTTCCGCTGTTATCGTATTTAGATGGCCTTAAGCCATATTTATTATAATAAGTTCTCTTTTGAGACATTCGTTGTAATAAGTGTGTGCTTTATACTCTGTTATAAATCCTTCGAATTACCGTGTGTGTCAGCATTACCGATCCAGGGATGGCACTGAAGCACAGAGACTTGACCGTCTAAGGTTGGGTCGCTACAACGGCACAGCCACCGCTCAGGACGTGCAGGCAGCCGTTGGTCTCCTCCCTTGCCGCCGACGACAGCGTGAACGATGCACCTACACCCCTGCCCCGGTCGAGGTGGTCTGGCCGGATTTGTGACCAGCCGTGAGCAGAGAGAGAGTGTGTGGCCACCTATGTCTTGCTTAGATCTGGAGAGCATGAGAGAGTGAAAGAGAGAAACCCTAGTAAAGCAAGCGCTAAGGCTCCTGCTTATATATATAGTGCAGTGATTTTTTTGTACTGGCTTCAAAAAAATGTGCTCCTACGTGTACCGCGAGTGGCCGTGAGAGAACTAGTGCATGCGTGCACCACTTCTCTTCATGAGAGTATAATATACTATGCCCAAAGAACATTCGCCACAAGAGTAATAGTATAAGTGTGTGACGTGTGAGTTAAAATAAAAGGTGTGTGACGTCTTTTGTTTTTTAGAAGTTCTGAGGGTATGGTGTGAAGAGCTCATTTGTGTGTGACGTCTATCTATATATAGACGGTGGGTGTGAGAGGACTCGGGAGAGTCATGACTTGTGAGGTGCATGTGTGCATGAGAGAGAGGGGGGCATGTATCAATGCAATGCATGTGTCCATAAATCATTATTCGACAAACGTTTGCCACAAGCCATTTCCAGACGAACGTCGTAACAACCGTTAGATCGACATCCGACAGGGTTAGTTTTGCCTTGTCATTTAACAAAACAACCACTCCTCCTACAGACAAATCTTCCACGTGAGTGTTAGCAAGTGTCGTATGCTCCTCCCTCCATTCCAAAATGCAATGCATATAGCTTTATTGAAAATTCGAACCTCGCAAACTTTTACCGAGTTTTTGTGTACCAAAATGCACATATGGAATACCCAGTATATACCATTTCATTCACCTTCGAGAAGTAACTATAAATATGGGGGAGGAGTCTACAAAGAAAGACCATCGTATCACCTGCAGCAATTTCTACCATCCTTTGGTGTGGAGGAATATCATAGGAACTCTATATGATATGATTTTATAGGATTTTTTCCTTTAGAGCGAATTGGTTCATAGGAATAGATTCATATACTCCACATTTCAAAGGAAATAAACATGATATCATTTTTATAGATTTAGAGCCACTTGGTTCATATCAATGGATTCCTATACTCCCACAATTTCAAAGGAAAATAAACATTAGCGTATATTCAATAGAAAAGTTCCTATGATGTGAACCAAATGACATCTCTATTCTAATCCCTCCTCATAGGAATTGAGATACATGTCATCTCTAGATTCAATAGAAAATTTCCTATGATGTGAACCAAATGACATCTCTTTTCCAATCCCTACTCATAGGAATTGAGATACATGTCATCTCTTTCCCTACAACTTCCATGTATACATATTCTATTCCTAAATAGCTAGTACAACCCACTAGTAGCTTTTTTCCTAGACATGCAACTATGGCACAAGAACATGTCATGCATGCAAGTCATAAATCACATTGTTTTTGTACTCTATGCATGCAAGAACCACATCATCAATTCGTGTATGTTACTCATAAGTTATTTCTTGCATTAGATTTTGTATTGACAAGGTATGTGTTGGTCGCATGCACACATATGCAGTTCACATTCACATTTTTGTTAGAAATGTCATTCTTTTAACTGCAATTCATTTTTTTCTCTTTGTACTCCCTTCGTCTAGGTGTGTAAGTCATCTTCCGAAAAGCAAATAATCCCAAAACACTTAGGCACGGTACTTAACTCCCTCCTCGTTTCTTGTTTCGTGACATATCAACCAATAAGAGATGTGGGCCATGCATGCTTTCAATGGCTTGAGACTTTCAAACATGACATGGAGTGGTTATTTCATTGCATGGAATGCTATTAACTAGCAAAAAACCTAAGATGACTTATACACCTAGACGGAGGGAGTATTACATTTTCATTTAAGCATACATTCACTCCCCATTAGTTATGGATGTTTATGGAGGAACTTTTATGCGTTATTTTGAGTAGAGTAGCAAATTTCACGCGGCCGCGGGTATATCAAAATGTAGGGCCCATGCATCATTGCCTTTCGGTCGAACCTACATCCATAACTTTTTGTACGTATATCTCCATTGGTCCCCAAACCCAAATGCTGCCTCGTTCCTGTAAAACCAAGGGGCCCACACATATTAAGGCGTCGACTCGAACTCAATCCTCTCTTGTTTACTACAACGTGGCCCCGCACGCCGTAGTACTCCTACAAACCCTACCGCCGCACGCATCATTGGTTTTCTTGAAGAGGACAAGGGAGAAGCGGATTTGTAGTGGAGGCGCTTTAAAAAAGGATTTGTAGTGGAGGCCCCTACCCTAGGGTGCCCTATAGGTAGCTGCCGCACGCATCATTGGTTTTCTCTTTTCTTTATGCTCTTGCGCCCTAGAGTGAAATGATGGTTGCTTCGTCCGTCCAGCTTAATGCAGGAAAGGTGGGGATTTGTGATTTGACCCCTCGTCGCTCATTTACTACTACTGCGATGCTACGACCGGGGTGCCCCAAGTCCATTGCTGCTCCGAACTGTAATTTGGTGCATCGCACGTGGAACAAGACGGTGGATAAGACACATGTCGGCCAAAGGGGTCCTATTAAGTGTGTCGCCATTTCGTGTGCGGACTGACCCTGCTTGAGTTGCTTCGCCAACACGACAGGAGCAGCCAGCCACTTGGTTTTGCTCCTTGGTGAATCCCAACTATATTAATCTAAAAAGATATTGTACTACCCTCTCCATCTTGGTTTATAGGGCGTGCACATAGTTCTAGGTCATCCATTTGACTAACTAAATACGAGTTACTATGTCACAAAAGGTATATCATTGGATTCTTAAGCGGATGTAGTTTCTAAACATATACTGTACATCACATATATAGCCAGTTAAACTCTCAACATAGAACGACGTGCATGCCCTGTAAACCTATACAGAGGAAGTAGTAGACTAGCCACAATGGAGAGTAACATACACTAGGAACATACACATATCCCTAGACTATGTTACTACCTTTCATAGTGGGTAGTAACATAAGTATGGTAACATGCAAAGCCTCATTTATTAGGTTATAGACTCATATTGCATTAGGACATGTGATGTTACAGTAACTAGCTAAAGTTACTCAAGCTACCTCTCTCCTCATTAACTCATTGCCACATAAGAAAATTTGTTGAGTTGGACTCGATGTTAATGCTGAAGTTACTCCCACTGTGGCTAGTCGTACAAATGAGGTGATTTTACCGAGCGATGGGCGGGGGAGCATGGCCTGTCATGTGGTCCCTCATGTCATGATGTACCAAGGCGATGCGCGTCCCTCTTGAGGCAGAACAATGGCAGAAGCAATACGCGGTTTTCTTGAAGGAGATGATGGCGAAGCGAAGTGTTAAATAATGCTTGCTTCGTCCGTCTGGGAAGGTGTGGCATTGTTATTTGATGTCTCATTGATCATTACTACTACTGGGGCGGTACGTCTGGGGTGCGTCCCCCTGTTGTTCTGCACTATTATTTGGTGCATGACACATTGACCCCGTTGCTATATGTCCCACATGTCGGTGAGGAAGTACATAATTCATGAAAGCGAGTGTCGACAGAGGAGTACAAGATACGGCTTGGTTTTTGTTACTTCACACGATCCATCGATACAAAACCCGGACTAAAAAGGTGAGGGCGGGTCTTTTCCCGCGCGACAGGCAGGGGAGTTTGTCATAGTCTGTTCGAGGCAACGAGGCAGGAAGGGAAACAAGCAAATAATGGTTGAGCGACTTATGGCATGTACAATGGTTGATAAGATAGTCTTATCTTAAGTCTTGCATGCAATTTAGAGATGACAAAAAAGACGTCTACAAAGGGTCATGTCTTAGCCTTATTTTCTATGACTAGCTATTCCTAAAAACGCGGTGAGACATATTGTGCTAAGAGATCATCTCATGTCTTCTCTTAAATAAGAGAAGACAAGCTTTTTCTTACGAGTTCTCTCTCCTCCACTTCATCATTTATCCTACGTGGAACTCCTAAGATAGCACCATGGTACATGCCCTTAGTTTTGGGGAAATTTGATTTTACGGAGTATGTACCCACTATGGAGGTAGTACTACTACTTACTAATCCCTCCTTTCCAATTTATAGGGCTCATCTAAAAAATTTGTTTTTCTGTTTTGTAAGTATCAATTCTACTAGTAGTAGTAGTACCACCACATGTTTGGATTTCGAGGTGCGTTAAATCACCCGATGCAAGCAGTGTCAAGAGGAAACTCACCAATGCATGTAGAAATTCATGGAAATTTAGTGGTCATGCATGCATTCATTCTAATTAATGCTTCGGTAAACATAACTTCTTGAGAAAAACAAGCGTACTAATTACTTGTGCAAACTACGGAATTAATTCCTCCACTCACCGTCTACCTTGGTTGGAGAGATTTTGAAATTGAGCCATAAACCGAAAAGCAGGGAGTAGTAACATAGCCTAGGGTAGCTTGTTGCACCATGGACTCCAAGGAAATTGTTGTAGTACGATTCCTATGTAGTACCATTGTACTACTGCTACTACTACTAAAAGACATATTTTCAAACAATATGATAATCTCTCTAACCAAGGTAGGGACGAGGAGCAAACGGAGGGAGTAGTAAAATTTTCTCCTCATCCTGCGAGCCACCGCGCGCGTGGGCGAGGGAACGGGCATAAGGCTAGTCGTAATGGTAGTATCATAAGTGGTATCATGCATGCATGCCAACTAGACTTTTTGGATGATATGGCACATAATTAAATAAGGAAAGAGAGGGTGTGGTATTATATCATGATACCGTATCATATTAAATGTTGTACTACTTTGTGTCATGCATGATAATTAATAAGGCAACCTAAGATACTAACTTATGATACTTAGCATTACGAAACTAGTATCATATGCTAGTATCATATGCGTGATACTAGTATATGATACTCCGCATTACAACCAGCCTAAGGCGTACTAGTAAGCAAGCTTCACCTCGTCCTGCGAGCCACCGTGCCCGTGGGCGGGGGGAGACAGCGTACTAAGCAATCTTCTCCTCATTCTGTGAGTTGATGGGACACATCAAAAGTAATACGTACGCATAGAGCATCTCCAGTGTATAGAGCCTTGCCTCTAAGGTAGACCCCACATGGTTTGCCTCTTATCTATTGAAAAAACTGAGCATGTGAGATGGTGAACAGAGGGAGTACGATACCATTAGTACTATAGTTCTTTTGGAAGGGTTGTAGTAGTTCCTCCCATTCACATTTTCACATTTCAAGCTTCAATAAAAACGCCCCACTCCTCCTCACCTTATCTCTCATCTTTCATTTTTTCGATGCAATGGTCGAGATACCATTTTTTCGATAAAATTCTTGAGATATCAATAGTTTTTACACATGGGATTACTCCTGGATGGGTCAATCACAACAGGCATTTTGTAAAAAAAATGCATCTTGATGTTCCGTGCAATGCATGGGCATCTTGCTAGTCCATGAAAACAACACATGGCAAAATTTCATGGCGAATGAGGGATTTCAATGTGCTGGGAGGGGCTTTTTGGATCTTGCCCGGGGCCTTTGCCACCGATGAACAGGGAATGGCTCGGGTGCTCATGCATCCTCCAGCGCGCTCGTTGGAGAAAAGCTCGTACGAGTTGTGCTTTTTTATCCCACCACGCCGCCTGAGCCGCCCGCAGACTGACCAACGACCCGCAAATTACGCCATCCAACCGTAGTCGCACACATTCCGACAGCAACTCAACCGACCGGATGAAATTCATGTAAGCATGGTGATATTTCATATAAACAATGACGGAATTCATATAAAATACCGGATTTTCATACAAACATGACGGATTTCATTACATTCCAATCAACTAAGCAGTGCTAGTTCTGAACATCACATGTATAATAATACCTAGCCTAAATGGTCGCCCATCGATCCATTTGTCTTCCTCATCTCCGGCAACACGATCACTAGACTATCGGGAGCCCTGGAGGTATATGCTTCAGCGCAAAGGATGGCTCGCTTCCCCACGGCCCAACTTACATCGTTGGCTGATGCCCAAGATGAAGATGGAAGGGGGCTTCTCCGCTTCCGTGGAGCCCGTGTGGGGTCGATGAAGGTCCTCGCAACAAAAGGATCTGGCAAGACACCTACTGTGTACGCCGACGTCGCCTCCATGGTGGCCTTCATGGGACCCAAACGGCGACAGCCCCCCGTGTCCTACTTCTCCTCGATGATGACGACGGACGCGGAGGCGCTGGCCATCGATTCACCGCTCTCCCACACCCGGCTTCTGTCTCTGCTTGCATGGCGCGACCGACGTCATGGGAGTCTCGGGCACAGAAATGGGAGACACAGTCGCGAACACAGGAGGCGATGTACGAGGCAGCGACATGGACGGCAGCGACGACGCATGTGCACCGCTCCTGGTCGAGCTGGCCTGGATCAGCGAGATGCTAAACCGCGCGCCAGCTTAGGGTGGCAATTGGCTCTGTCGGGCGAGGGGAGGGAGGTGGATCAGCGAGATGCATATCTCGTATCCGGCGGGCTCGGCAAGCCACCCAGCTGGCTTGGATGCGGGATAACTACTCTTCATAAGCCATTGGAAGAGTGGACAAAATGGTGACGGGGGAGATAGGGGAGCGGCGAAGGTGGGTGATTCTTGGCCGGCGTCTGGCCTCGTTTAAATAGGAGATTAAATAGACGGCGGATGGGAGAGCTCGGCCGGTGTCGTGGGTTTGTCACGGTAGAGGTCCTAGTGTGAGGACTTAGTCGTGGAGCCATCGCAACGAAGTTAGCTTAAAGGGGTTAAACGAGACAAAGGACATAGGGAGTTATACTGGTTCAGCCCCTTGCGATGAAGGTAAAGGCCTAATCCAGTTGGAGGTGGTATTGCTAGGGTTTCGATGACCAGGTTGCGAATACGCTTAACCTGGCTCTCGATCTGTTGTTTCTTGTCCCTAAACTGCCGGCGGGTCGTCCCTTTATATACACAGGTTGACGCCCCGCGGTTCACAGAATCCCGGCCGGCTCATAACGTGTCCGGCTCGGTATCTACTCTTTCCTATCTTACAATACAAGTCATACACCTACGGCGGTTTACATCTATGGGCCCTAACTCGCCTTCGGGCTTTGGGCCTTCTTGTTAAGTCTCCTTCGTAAGTCACCATCTTCTATGTCTTAATGGGCTTCAGTTCTTGTAAATCATCATGAACATAACCCGGCCCCTCCTGGGCGGTTTACACTCAATAGTTATATCCCAAACATTAGGCTCCAGGTTGATTTGAACTTGTTCATATCAATCTTCAACTCTTAGGAAAATTCTTTTTTCATTATCTTCGCGAAGACTTGTAACTCGCCTACGTCATCTTCTGAGATCATGATAACTCGCCGTGATGTCACCTGTCATTAATTTTATACAAATCCAAAATCATATATGTATCTTCATCTTTAATGAACCTCCGAAAATCAAGGCATCGGCCCTATTACATATCCAATTTGGAGCTCCTCGATTCCCGCGCATGCCACTTATCCATTCTCCTTATAAATAGGGCCAGGGGTCCTTTTCACTTTCCCTCCTCAGCCTCTTCGTCTTCATCGTCTTCCTCGCGACGTGTTGCTCTCGAGCCCAGCCGCCACCATCGATCCTCTCCACTGCATCACCATTGGCCGCTGCATCAACCTGATTAGTCCAGATCTCTCTCGCGCGTCTCCGCCGTTCCAGCAACCTCGGTAAGTTCTTCCTCCTTCCCCCTTCGTAGATCCCATTAGGGTTCATACGAGCTCATGGAGGTTCAGCACTGTTCTTCACTTGTTCTTTGTTGTAGCATGAATTTTTGATTCAAACTTGATATTTTCCTGTGCGGCAATAGCCATAGTCCTTCTTTCCTCATCAGAGTATCTCTTTTTAGGTAGAAAAATCCAATCTAGACCTCTATAAACTGTTTAAGTACCAATATTTAGGTCTGAATATGTTTTCATTTTCTGACACGGGGTAGATCCAAAATTGTGATATCAATCTGTGAAAACTGTTTTTTCATCATTTAGTCATTTTCCAACTTCAGATCTACACCTTCAATATATATGTAGGGGGTTTAACTCCGAAAATAATTACCTGCCAGTTACCATTAGTCGCCTCTTAAACCGCCGATTGCTCATCTCTGCAACTTGATAACATCAATCTCCAGTTTAACACTTTTGCATGCTTCAACATTTTCTGCCTCGCAAGCTTTAGCGAATTAACCATGAACCTTAAATCGGCACAAATCTTCTTTCAGGTTATCGAATAAATGGCCAAGTCCTTTTATTCATGTAACTGGGTTCAATCCCGGGTTACAGAAGAAGAGCTGAACGGGTATGTTGCCACTGGCGCTTTAGCCAAAAAGGAAAACATCCAATGGAGAGCCCCTGGTCTTGAAAATCCTCCTTAACCCAAGGAAGGGGAAGTGATCATTTTTGTTGACCATCCGAGTCGAGGATTCAGTCCTCTCGGATAAATTTTTTTCATGTGATGTGCGTCATTTCCTCCAACTTCACCCTCAAGATATTGGACATAACTCCGTATCCAATATTTGCAATTTTCAAGTGTTCTGTGAAGCTTACCTGCAAGAGGAGCCCACAGTCGAACTGTTCAGAGATTTCTACTATTTAAACCACCGTACAGAATTTGTGGATGGGCCCAATACTGAACTTGGCGGGGTTTCAATCCAAAAGAGAAAAGATGTCAGCTTCCCTCACGCTGACCATCATAGCCACCCCAAATACTGGAATCAAACTTGGTTCTACTACCAAGATACATCTCCAGCTGGTGAGAATCCTCTGCCGGGTTATCGTGCTCACCGGTTTACCAGTACACATCCACTCCCCAAAAGACTCACTGCAAAGGAACAAGACAAGTATGCACCACAGCTTTCAAAGCTCAGAGCCTTTGTGGCAAACAGTTTAACAAGCATTGATTTTTTCCATTGCTGCGTGTCTTGGAGTATTTTGCCTTTAATCCATCGCCCTGGTTTAATGTGTGAATATACAGGGGACGTGAAAGACCCTCAACACCATATTGATATTCAGCTGACTGATGCTGAAATTACTGAAGCCGTCAAGAAAATGCTGAATGAACCGGTGGCTGAGTGTAGCAAAACAGGGCTTAGTCCTTTCTACGCTTCAAATAAACTGTCAGCTGTAAGAATTTCCTAACTCATGCTTAATCCATACTCTTGACACTCCCTTACTATCTTTTCAATCTTTAACATGGTGATGATCCATTCTGGAAGAACAAACTGCAGGATAAACTAGCAAAAACAGCCTGTCTCAAGACCAAGGCCAACAAGAAGCCCGCCAAGAAGAAAACCATCGACTCTGCCGAGTTGAACATTGATGATGACAATGATAACCAGGAATCAAAGGTAGAACTTGATTCACTTGGTTCCTTTTTCATGCATCTCATTGACAATGATTATTATCAGGACAACGCTGAAGCTAGCCGTGCAAGTGACGCAGAGGTAATTATTCTTTCATCCGGCTCAGAAACTCTGCCCACACAGAAAACCCGACAAGCAAGCGGGAAAGTAAGATTTTCTCACCCTCTAGCTCAATTGGATCCAAACTTTCTTTTGAAGAAATAGCAACACGAAGCTTGCCGCACAACCCGGAACAGCGGCCATGTGGTAACTTCTTCCGGTTTACCGAACACGTCGGTTCGTAAATGCCGCTCAGAGGTTTCTTATACTTCTAACACATGTTATCCCAAGGCGGGTTATTTCCAACAACCTCTTAATCCGTCTGACTCAAATTATCAGGGAACTTCTCATTCTTCCTCTGGCGAGTCAACAGGAACACAAATTCCAACCCTCAAAATTGTTCCTGGGTGAGCATATTTAATTGACCATTCATAACTTATGTTTGACAATTATATTAACCTGTTATTTGCGTCTTACTTTCAGAGCCAAGGCCAGACCCACTAAGAAAGCCAGACTGAATACTCTGGTTGATGATCCCACTCAATTTGAACCGGAAAGGACCCTGGAACCTTCTAATCCAAATGCTGAAAACATTCCTGATGATCCACCACCACAAGACCATGCAGTCTTTGCTGACCCTATGGCAATTGACCTGACGAGCAATGCTGATAAACCGCCAAGCCCAACTAAAGTTGCTGATGACAAGACTGGCGATGTTATAGTCACTGGTGTTAGTTATACAGCCCCAAGCAACCCCACTACTCTGTCAAAACATAGTGCCAAAGAAGAATTTTCTGTTGTTGACAAAGGCAAGTGGAAGGCAGACTTGGAAATCTATGCCCACCTCAGCACCCAAGATATTGATTCTGGGTTTTTAAACCATTTGTACACAGGCCGTGACTATGAAGCCGGTTTACTGAATATGATGAAGGAGCGATATGAGGTAAATGTTGTTAACTCTTCATAAATATTCTTCCCTTAGCCGCCAAGTTTATTGGACATAAAAGAATAGAATGTACTGTAAACTTTGAAGAACCATACAGATCAACTGCAGTAGCCCCCAAGGGCTGGTTTATACCGTCAATATGAACCGGGACTTGTAGAATAACAACTCTTTAATGTTGCCTGTGTATCCCCCAAGGGCCGACTTAACAAAGATGTTAAGTTGGGACTAATTATGCTTTAAGGCTCAAAATTCTTTTTTAGGACCTTTACAAAACTGGTTAACCACCGAGCTGATAGTGGAAGAAAAAATCCATAGTTTTAACCGGAGCAAATATGCATTAGCCCCCAAGTGCAAAGAATAATACTTGTATTGAGCTTGGGACTTGTAATTTTTTTATAAGAAGCAATAGACATTAGTCCCCAAGTGCCAAGTATATTACTTGTTATGTGCTTGGGACTTTGAATATGCACTGTCATCTCATAAATTGCTTGTCTCTTACAGGCTGAGCTTATCAAGAAGGAATCCCAAATCGCCGACCATCAAGAAAATATCAAATCACAAAAAGCAGAGACTTCCAAAGCTAAGGATGAACTAACCAGTGCCGTAGCATCAATGGAAAAACTGAAGGAAAGCTTCAAAAATAAGCGGGCAGGTTGGGATATAGAAATGTCAACTCCACTGAAGAGGGCCGAGGATGCTGAAACGACCCTTAATCCGGTAACGGAGGAGCTGACTGGCTTGAAACAACAAATAAATGCCATGACCGCTGCCGTTTTTGGTAAATAGCTTCTTCATAAGCTTTAAACATGTATCATCTAACAAAATGCCAGTTTACAGACTTTTTTGATGATGCAGGAACCCGCGTTGCTCATCCTGGCTCAGATATGCGGCAAAAACTAAAAGCCGCCTATACACTTATAGAGCAGTTATATACCGGCATACAACGAGTTATCTACACAGCTTCCCATAACAAACCACCCCCAACCTTGATCACGGAGACGTTGGAAAGGGTGGCGATGATGCCTGCCCGGTTTGAAGAACTAAAGAAATCAGCTGCCAGGGCTGGTGCACTTACTGCACTAACTCGGGCCAAAGCATCGATATCTGATCTTGATTCGGCCGATTTGGGAAACGGCTACCGAGCATAAAGGAGGACGGGTCAGACTTTAATACTGATGACCTCGGAGCCCTGACGAGGGAAATGCGCCCCTTGGCTAGCAAATTGGCTGAAGAGACTGATCTTTCATACTATCAGTCGATTTATGATGCCAACAACAAGAGAGTTAAAGCGCCAACTTATGATGCTCCAAATCTTATTCCTCCAATCCGTAAGCATACCTATGCCCCTGATGTTGATCCCTCCACACTTATAAGTGATGAGGCTGTATTCAAAGCCTTAACTAGGATCGATTGGGAAACCATTGACTTCCAGCTGCTGGGTAGAGAAGAGGAAGATGAACCGACGCTGGATGATCCACAACCTTCAAGTCAACCAGACCAAGATTCATAAACCGGATGTTGGCTGAATAGCTGCTTTCTGCAAGACTTGGTGAAATGGTAATTCTTTTGGGCATCAAAAACGCTTGTAATAGGCTACCTTAAACTCTTAATCTGCTATGCCATCGTGCATATTTGCTTTGCATGACACTGCTAATCCGCCATATGAAGATATGCCACATACGCTTATGATATTAGAAGTTTGAATCTGTTCCTGCATACAACAGATTAAAGTCTCCTGGTGGTTTACAGCTGGATGGATTATAATGCCCAATATAAAGCCATGGGAAACTAACATAGTTTATAACCAACGCTGGACTTAAGGATAAGCATATATAATTGAAAATATATCATACCTGTGATATTTGATCACACTGTTGTTTTACCAAGCCAATGTAATAAGGGTGATAACCCAAAATTGGAGCACTAGCAAGTATCATTTATTGCCGGCTTATGACCAAAGCCAGGTCGGGTTAATAAGCATCGGATATTTTCTTATCTCATACTAGCGAGTTATAGTCGAAAGCCAGGCCGAGTTAACAAACACCGGGTAGTTTCATGTATGAACCATAAGGCATCACAACCCTCATCGGCTTTTTAACTAGGTATTACTATGTCACAGGAGAAAATACCTCAAAAAAGTTCAAATCAAACAACAAAAAATCAACGCTTTCATAGGCAGCCAGGCCTAAAACTCAAGTGCTTTCGCGGGCCGCACAGCCACTGAGTTAAACCTTTATACAAACCTTATAAGCCAGACCTCACACAACCAATCGTCGTTTTAACTTTGACAAGTTCAGGGTCTGTATAAGATTGACTTGTCAAAAGTACGATGGGTCATTCCAGGATTACCTGGGCGGAGTGGCAGACATAAAAAGGCAGGATAACCCGGGGTTTTAGGTGAATGCACCTGGCTTCCAAGCCTGGCTTTTAAGCCTATTACAAGGGTTATAAAAACTCTTGTCCTTTAGAACAAAGAGCCCCCAAGCAATATTTTTGAACTGTGCTCAATGGGCACCTATGTTTGAGTTGTGCTTTTGCAACTGACTCTCTTTGGTCCGTTTAACCTGGTAGCAAGCCCACAAGGTTGTATATATATATATATGGCCTATAAGCCGGACCAAAGGGTAATCATAACTTCGCTTTATAAAGCATAAGCCCCCAAACGACCAAAAATTTGTTATTTAAAGAGAAAACGATAGAGTCCCTGCTTTAACAGGGATGCCGGCTTTATTATATTGATGATAATATATACATTGTCAAAAATATGTACATCAGAAGAGCCAATGGCTCAGGTGTAGTAAGGCCGAAGATGAGCAATATTCCACGGCCGATGGGTCTCCTCCTCCGACTTACGTGAGTCTTTGTGCTCTCGAACATCGATAAGGTAGTAGGACCCATTGTTGAGATTCTTACTGACCACAAAAGGTCCTTCCCACGGTGGGGATAACTTGTGCATATCAGTTTGATCCTGGATAAGCCTCAGCACCAGATCACCTTCTTGAAAAGTTCTAGTTTTAACCTGGCGGCTCTGATAACGACACAGATCTTGCTGGTAGATCACCGAACGAGCCGCCGTGATGTCACGCTCCTCATCAAATAGGTCCAGTGCCTCTTGACGTGCCTTTTCATTGTCAACTTCAACATAAGCCGCCACACGTGGCGAGTCATGACGGATGTCACTAGGGAGAACCGCCTCTGCTCCGTAAACCATGAAGAAGGGCGTGTAACCCGTAGATCTGTTGGGGTGGTATTAATGCTCCATAACACGGAAGGTAACTCCTCCACCCAACAACCCGGCGTCCTCTGTAAGGGAACCATAAGCCGGGCTTGATGCCTCTTAGGATCTCTTGATTGGCTCTCTCAGCTTGACCATTAGATTGGGGGTGAGCCACCGACGACACGTCAAGCCGGATATGCTCACGTTGATAAAATTCTTTCATAGCACGCTTGGACAGATTATTGCCATTATTAGTTATGATACTGTGGGGAAAGCCAAAAAAGAAAATCACCTTTTTAAGGAACTGAACCGCCGTCGCCGCGTCACATTTACTGACCAGCTCGGCTTCAACCCACTTTGTAAATTTGTCAACTCCCACCAGGAGATGTGCCTTTTTGTCCTTGGACCTTTTGAAAGGTCCAACCATATCAAGTCCCCAAACTGCAAACGGCCAAGTAATTGGAATTATCCTCAATTCTTGAGCTAGCACATGGTCTCATTGTGAAAATTTCTGACATCCATCACACCTACTAACCAGGTCTTCAGCGTCAACATGAGCCGTCAGCCAATAAAATCCGTGATGAAAAGCTTTAGCCACGAGAGACTTTGAACCGGCATGATGACCACAGTCTCCTTCATGAATCTCACGCAGGATTTCACGGCCCTCTTCTAGAGAAACACAACGTTGAAAGGCCCCTATGACACTGCAGTGACGCAGCACTCCAGTGACAATTGTCATTGACTTAGACCGCCGGGTTATCTGCCTGGCTAAGGTTTCATCCTCCGGTAACTCGCCCGGGGTCATGTAAGCCAAATAAAGGACTATCCAATCTGGGATAGCATGAATAGCTGCCACCAATTGTGCTTCAGGGTCAGGAATAGCAAGATCCCCCTTTGTAGGCAACTTGACTGAGGGGTTATATAAAATATCCAAGAAAGTATTGGGTGGTACCGGCTTACGCTGAGAACCCATCCGTCTTAAAGCATCAGCCGCCTCGTTCTTCCTTTGATCAATATGTGTCAGTGTTCTAGGAACGGGGGTCCCCAGACTTGCCAGCCTGCAGCCCACGGCGTGGCTGAGCTAGCAGGTCTATACGGCCCATCTTCATCGATGAGGTATTCAAGACCCTCGCGAGGAGGACGACGCAAGACCTCCTTAGGAGCGGCCTCGCCAGGAAGGCCCACGATGGGCGGAGAGATCAAGGCAAGGCAAACCTCGCGAGGTCCTCGTGACATGAGCCATGACGATCGAGACCAGGCGGGCGCCAGGCGAGCGCCAGCGCGCGCAGTGTCCTTGCTTCCTCTTTGGTGCCAAGGGGCAAGCGCAGGCGCGGAGTACTGATGCATCAAGGAAAGGTTTCCATATCGATGCAACGAGATCAAGACTAGCAGGACGGCAAGACGGAGGTCACCATGGAGCCCAAGATGGCGTCACCACCAGAGCCTTTTGCAGGCGAAGACTAATTTTGTCAGGATAAGCTGTACTAGCTGTCCCCATTCAAATTGGCCATTGTTGGCTCCCTTCCCGCTCAATATTTGGGGAGAGGACCAGGGCCTATATAAGTAGAATTAGCCACCACAGTGGGGAGGAAGAAAATGAGAGAGAGAGAAGGAGAACTCCTTCAGAGGCATCTCACCCACACAAGTTCGCCAAGCACAAGAACACCTCAACCTCAGGAGGCTGTTCTTCCCCTTGTACTGTTCATCATCAGCCCAAGAGGCAATCCACCGCCACCACACTCGAGTAGGGTATTGCACCACAACGGTGGCCCAAACCAGTATAAATCTTGTGTCTTTGTGTTGCAAGTTCGTGGAGTTCATCCGCGAGATCTTAGAGAGCTAGGGCGTGGATCGATAGGGAGAAAACCTTCGCGTGCACCCCAATGTTCGAACCTCGAGGGTTTTGCCGGAACCCGTGATCCGACATTTGGCGTGCCAGGTAAGGGTGCGCCGGAGCCTCTTCCCCGCCAATTGACCCGCCGACGCTCCGCGGCCCCGATGTCCGGTGACCCAAGGGCCGACTCCGACCGCTGGGCAACCTGGACAGCCCGGGCGGCGCCACCTGCCCATGAAGACCTCGACCCCGCACTCCAGGCAGCGCGAGCACCGCCTAACGCAGCGGAGCATGGGCGGCGCGGCCAGGCATCATCCACCCTCACTACACGACAAGTGCGAGCCGCTGCAAGGGCCACAAGCCACGCCGCAACAACGGCACCACACACCCGGCAGGAGTAGGCGAACATGCGGGCCGCGCTCACGGTGGCGCGGGAGTTGCTGCGGTGCCGACTGATGGACAGAGGCTGCGACGCACTGCTGGAATGTGTCGTTGATCTGCTGGATGCGGCGGTGTCAGGAGCGCCGCCTTTCTGCTATCTGCTCCCTTCCCGGGCCGCTACTGGACCTCACGACGGGCCCCGCCGCAACCACGCGCCCTCGGGTGCGCCTGGGGGATTCATCAACGCCAGGACAGCCGGCGGCGCCGGGGGCCCCGTTGCCTCCACGCCGCCTCCGATGAGCATGGGCACGAGCATTGCCCCCCATGGCCCCAGCGAGGCGTCGTGCTATCATCCTCAGGACGCCGCGCTGGGCCGGGCGACGTGGAGCGTGGGGCACTATGGCTAGGTGTTTGGGGTGACAGCCCTGGAAGCCTATGTGCCCCGCATGATGGACCAGGGGTACACGCCGGAGGACGACCCCGGCTCGTTCCTCGGGCCAGGATGTGAGGAGGAGGCGTTAGGAGTTGAAGCCTTCCAGGAGCCGCCAAAGAGCCCCGCCGGCCGCGCCGTCGACGACGGATACAGGGGAAAGCTTACGCTAACCATGAGTCACAGATGAACCAGGTCACGGCGCCAAACGATGGTTCCGGCAAGGCAATGCCCGCCCCAAAGGAGAGACCCACTGGGGGCTGCGTGGACGGGGCCAGGATCAAGGCCCCTCCCCTGTCACACGGAGCAAGGCAATGCCCGAAGGTAGGCCCTCTGTCGGGGTCGCGACGGCGACCTTTCCCCCGGCAGATTCCGGTCGTCCCAGCGGTGGTAGGGGGTGGCGCAAGGCAGGGCCCTCGTCAGGCGATACGAAGTAAGGATCACACCTGTGAAGATCTCCGCCCGTGACACTCTCAGTTATAATGAGTGGGGTTGTACACGCCCCGGAGCCTCAGGAGAGCCGCCCTCGGGCCTCAGGGGCTCCCTCCCATGCCTAGTGGCAGCACTTAGCTCCGCACTGGTGAGAACATGTCGAAGACTAGACTAGGCGCCGGACGCGGCCATTTGCTTTGGATCTCTTTTCTATGACCCTGCCTTCTGGATTTGTATTTAAGTTGAAGTTGAATTTTATTTGATGCGCGCGGGGGATGCCTTTTCTCGTTCGTGCTATTTCTCTCAGTCTCGTTCTTGCCTTGTTTCAGAGTTCGCGCAAGTCGCTCCCCCCTCGCGGGCCCCTCATGAGCCGGGATGGGCATGAAGCACATGAGCCACGCACGTGCCAAGCCGTGGCTGCGCTTGCTTATCACGCGGCCCCCTCGGGCGTGTCGACGAACTCATCAGGAGCTCCTCAAAAACCCGTAATCTCTTGGGCCGGTTTTGGGCTTATCCAAGCTAAGGTAAACCGCAACAACAACCTTGCCCTGGCATGCATAAGCTCGTAAAGACGCGTACTCAATTTAGCACGGAAGGATAAAAGCTACGATTGTTTACATGAGGGCTCCCTGCTACCTCTTGAGCACTGCGTTGCTTTTCCCCGAAGAGGAAGGGATGATGCAGCAAAGTAGCGTAAGTATTTCCCTCGGTTTTTGAGAACCAAGGTATCAATCCAGTAAGAGGCTACGCGCGAGTCCCTCGTACCTGCACAAAACAAATAAATCCTCGCAACCAACGCAAATAGGGGTTGTCAATGCCTACACGTCCACTTACGAGAGTGAGATCTGATAGATATGATAAGATAATATTTTTGGTATTTTTGTGATAAAGATGCAAAGTAAAATAAAGGCAAAGTAAAGAGCAAAGGAAATAACTAAGTAGAAGGAGATTAATATGACAAAGATAGACCCGGAGGCCATAGGTTTCACTAGTGGCTTCTCTCGAGAGCTTAAGTATTCTATGGTGGGTGAACAAATTACTGTTGAGCAATTGACAGAATTGAGCATAGTTATGAGAATATCTAGGTATGATCATGTATATAGGCATCACGTCCGAGACAAGTAGACCGACTCCTGCCTGCATCTACTACTATTACTCCACTCATCGACCGCTATCCAGCATGCATCTAGAGTATTAAATTAAAAACAGAGTAACGCCTTAAGCAAGATGACATGATGTAGATGGATAAACTCATGCAATATGATGAAAACCCCATCTTGGTATCCTCGATGGCAACAATACAATACGTGGCTTGCTGCCCCTACTGTCACTGGGAAAGGACACCGCAAGATTGAACCCAAAGCTAAGCACTTCTCCCATTGCAAGAAAGATCAATCTAGTAGGCCAAACCAAACTAATAATTCGAAGAGACTTGCAAAGATAACCAATCATACATAAAAGAATTCAGAGAAGATTCAAATATTGTTCATAGATAGACTTGATCATAAACCCACAATTCATCGATCTCAACAAACACACCGCAAAAAAAATTACATCGAATAGTTCTCCACAAGAGAGGGGGAGAACATTGTATTGAGATCCAAAAAGAGAGAAGAAGCCATCTAGCTAATAACTATGGACCCTTAGGTCTGAGGTAAACTACTGACACTTCATTGGAGGAGCTATGGTGTTGATGTAGAAGCCCTCTGTGATTGATGCCCCCTCCGGCGGAGCTTCGGAACAGGCCCCAAGATGGGATCTCATGGATACAGAAAGTTGCGGGGGTGGAATAAGGTTTTTGGCTCCGTATCTGATCGTTTGGGGGTACGTAGGTATATATAGGAGGAAGGAGTACGTCGGTGGAGCAACAGGGGGGCCACGAGGGTGGAGGGCGCACCACCTACCTCGTGGCCTCCTCTTTTGTATCTTGACGTAGGGTCCAAGTCTCCTGGGTCTTGTTCGTTGAGAAAATCACGTTCCCGAAGGTTTCATTCCGTTTGGACTCCGTTTGATATTCCTTTTCTTTGAAACCCTAAAACAGGCAAAAAAACAGCAATTCTGGGCTGGGCCTCCGGTTAATAGGTTAGTCCCAAAAATAATATAAAAGTGGATAATAAAGCCCAATAATGTCCAAAACAGTAGATACTATAGCATGGAGTAATCAAAAATTATAGATACGTTGGAGACGTATCAAGCATGCCCAAGCTTAATTCCTGCTCGTCCTCGAGTAGGTAAATGATAAAAACAGAATTTTTGATGCGGAGTGCTACTTGGCATAATTTTAATTTAATTCTTCTTAATTGTGGTATGAATATTCAGATCCGAAAGATTCAAGACAAAAGTTCATATTGACATAAAGATAATAATACTTCAAGCATACTAACTAAGTAATTATGTCTTCTCAAAATAACATGGCCAAAGAAAGTTCATCCCTACAAAATCATATAGTTTAGTCATGTTTCATTTTCGTCACACAAGAATGCTCTCATCATGCACAACCCCGATGACAAGCCAAACAATTGTTTCATACTTTAGTAATCTCAAACCTATAAACTTTCACGCAATATATGAGGGGGGTTATGTGGAGAAGACAAAAAAGGAGAAAGTCTCACATCAACGAGGCTAATCAATGGGCTATGGAGATGCCCACCGATTGATGTTAATGCAAGGAGTAGGGATTGCCATGCAATGGATGCACTAGAGCTATAAATGTATGAAAACTCAACAAAAGAAATGAAGTGGGTGTGCATCCAACTTGCTTGCTCACGAAGACCTAGGGCACTTGAGGAGGCCCATTGTTGGAATATACAAGCCAAGTTCTATAATAAAAATTCCCACTAGTATATGAAAATGACAAAACAAGAGACTCTCTATCATGAAGATTACAGTGCTACTTTGAAGCACAAGTGTGGCAAAGGATAGTAACATTGTCCCTTCTCTATTTTTCTCTCATTTTTGGGCCTTCTCTTTTTTTTAATTCCACACTTGGGACAATGTTCTAAAAAAATGATGATCATCACACTTCTATTTATTTACAACTCAATGATTACAACTCGATACTAGAACAAAAGATGACTCTATATGAATGCCTCCAGCGGTGTACCGGGATATGCAATGGACCAAGAGTGACATGTATGAAAGAATTATGAACGGTGGCTTTGCCACAAATACTATGTCAACTACATGATCATGCTAAGCAATATGATAATGATGAATGTGCCATGATAAACGGAATGGTGGAAAGTTGCATGGCAATATATCTTGGAATGGCTATGGAAATGCCATAATAGGTAGGTATGGTGGCTGTTTTGAGGAAGATATGAGGAGGTTTATGTGTGAAAGAGCGTATCATATCACGGGGTTTGGATGCACCGGCGAAGTTTGCGCCAACTCTCAATGTGAGAAAGGGCAATGCACGGTACCGAAGAGGCTAGCAAGGATGGAAGGGTGATCCATGGACTCAACATTAGTCATAAAGAACTCACATACTTATTGCAAAAATCTACAAGTCATAAAAAACCTCGGCACTACACGCATGCTCCTAGGGGGGTAGATTGGTAGGAAAAGACCATCGCTCGTCCCCGACCGCCACTCATAAGGAGGACAATCAAATAACACCTCATGTTTCAAATTTGTTACATGACGTTTACCATACGTGCATGCTACGGGACTTGCAAACTTCAACACAAGCATTTCTCAATTTCACAACTACTCAACTAGCACGAATTTGATATTATTACCTCCATATCTCAAAACAATCATCAAGCATCAAACTTCTCTTAGTATTCAAAACACTCATAAGAAAATTTTACTAATCTTGAATAACTAGAATATTAGGATTTTAAGAAAATTACCATGATATTTAAGACTCTCAAAATAATCTAAGTGAAGCATGAGAGATCAATAATTTCTATAAAATAAATCCACCACCGTGCTCTAAAAGATATTAGTGAAGTACCAGAGCAAAACTATATAACTCAAAAGATATAAGCGAAGCACATAGAGTATTCTAACAAATTCCAAATCATGTATGGCTCTCTCAAAAGGTGTGTACAGCAAGGATTATTGTGGTAAACTTAAAAGTAAATACTCAAATCATACAAGATGCTCCAAGCAAAACACATATCATGTGGCGAATAAAAATATAGCTCCAAGTAAAGTTACCGATAGCAGTAGACGAAAGAGGGGATGCCTTCCGTGGCATCCCCAAGCTTTGGCTTTTAGGTGTCCTTAGATTATCTTGGGGGTGCCATGCACATCCCCAAGCTTAGGCTCTTGCCACTCCTTGTTCCATAATCCATCAAATCTTTACCCAAAACTTGAAAACTTCACAACACAAAACTCAAAGTAGAAAATCTCGTGAGCTCCATTAGCGAAAGAAAACAAAAGACCACTTCAAGGTACTGTAATGAACTCATTCTTTATTTATATTGGTGTTATACATAATGTATTCCAACTTCTCTATGGTTTATAAACTATTTTGCTTGCCATAGATTCATCAAAATAAGCAAACAACACACGAAAAACAGAATCTGTCAAAAACAGAACAGTCTGTAGTAATCTGTAGCTAGCGCAAGATCTGGAACCCGAAAAATTCTAAAATAAATTTCTGGACGTGAGGAATTTATCTATTAATCATCTGCAAAAAAATTAACTAAATTTCACTTTCCAAATAAAAATGGCAGTAGTTCTCGTGAGCGCTAAAGTTTCTGTTTTTTACAGCAAGTTTAATAAGACTTTCCCCAAGTCTTCCCAACGGTCCTACTTGGCACAAACACTAATTAAACACAAACAACACAACCAAAACAGAGGCTAGATAAATTATTTATTACTAAACAGGAACAAAAAGAAAGGAATAAAAATAAAATTGGGTTGCCCCCAAACAAGCGCTATCGTTTAACGCCCCTAGCTAGGCATAACAAGCAAGGATAGATCTAGGTATTGCCATCTTTGGTAGGCAATCCATAAGCGGCTCTCATAATAGATTCATAAGGTAATTTAATTTTCTTTCTAGGAAAGTGTTCCATGCCTTTCCTTAATGGAAATTGGAATCTAATATTTCATTCCTTCATATCAATAATTGCACCAATCGTTCTAAGGAAAGGTCTACCAAGAATAATAGGACATGAAGGATTGCAATCTATGTCAAGAACAATAAAATCTACGGGAACATAATTCCTATTTGAAACAATAAGAACATCATTAATTCTTCCCATAGGTTTTTTAATAGTGGAATCCGCAAGGTGCAAGTTTAAAGAGCAATCATCAAAATCATGGAAACCTAACAAATCACACAAAGTCTTTGGAATCGTGGAAACACTAGCACCCAAATCACATAAAGCATAGCATTCACGATCTTTAATTTTAATTTTAATAGTTGGTTCCCACTCATCATAAAGTTTTCTAGGGATAGAAACTTCCAATTCAAGTTTTTCTTCATAAGATTGCATCAAGGCATCAACGATATGTTTAGTAAACGCTTTATTTTGACTATAAGCGTGAGGAGAATTTAGCACGGATTGCAACAAGGAAATACAATCAATCAAAGAGCAATTTTCATAGTTAAATTCCTTGAAATCCATAATAGTGGGTTTAGCAACATCTAGGGTTTTAATTTCTTCAATCCCACTTTTATCAATTTTAGCATTAAGATCAAAAAATTCCGAATTCTTGGAACGCCTTCTAGGTAAAGGTGGATCATATTCAGTCCCATCATTATCAAGGTTCATATTGCAAAACAAATATTTAATAGGGGACACATCAATAACTTTTAGATCTTCATCTTTATTTTCATAGGAACTAGAAGAACATGCTCTTATAAAGGCATCTTTCTTAGCACACATCCTAGCGGTTCTTTCTTTGCACTCATCAATGGAAATTAAAATGGCTTTGAGAGACTCATTGATATCATTCTTAGGTTGAATAGATCTAAGTTTCAAAGAATCAACATCAAGAGAAATTATATCAACGTTCCTAGCCAACTCATCAATCTTAAGCAATTTTTCTTCAATCAAAGCATTAAAATTCTTTTGCAAAGTAATAAATTATTTAATATTAGATTCAAAATCAGAGGGCATCTTATTATAATTTCCATAAGAATTGTTGTAGGAATTACCATAATTATTAGAGGGATTACTAGGATAAGGCCTAGGGTTGAAATTTCCTCTATACGCATTGTTACCAAAATTATTCCTACCAACAAAATTCACATCCATAGATTCATTATTATTCTCAATCAAAGTAGACAAGGGCATATCATTAGGATCAGAAGAAACACTCTTATTAGCAAATAATTTCATAAGTTCATCCATCTTTCCACTCAAAACATTAATTTCTTCTATCGCATGCACCTTTTTATTAGTAGATCTTTCAGTATGCCATTGAGAATAATTAACCATAATATTATCTAGGAGTTTAGTAGCTTCTCCTAAAGGGATTTCCATAAAAGTGCCTCCCGCGGCCGAATCTAAAAGATTTCTAGAAGCAAAATTCAATCCGGCATAAAATTTTTGTATAATCATCCACAAATTTAAACCATGAGTAGGGCAATTACGTATCATTAGTTTCATTCTCTCCCAAGCTTGTGCAACATGTTCATGATCAAGTTGCTTAAAATTCATGATATCGTTTCTAAGAGAGATGATCTTAGCGGGGGGGAAATACTTAGACATAAAAGCATCTTTGCACTTGTTCCATGAATCAATACTATTTTTAGGCAAAGACGAAAACCAAGCTTTAGCACGATCTCTAAGTGAAAAAGGAAATAGCTTTAATTTAACAATATCATTATCCACATCTTTCTTCTTTTGAATATCACACAAAGCAACGAAGCTATTTATATGGGTAGCGGCATCTTCACTAGGAAGGCCAGAAAACGGATCTTTCATGACAAGATTCAGCAAAGCAGTATTAATTTCACAAGATTCAGCATCGGTAAGAGGAGCAATCGGAGTGCTAATAAAATCATTGTTGTTGTTATTGGTGAAGTCACATAATTTAGTACTATCTTGACCCATCGTGACAAGCAAACGAACTAACACACAAGCAAACAAAAAGCAAGCGGGCAAAAAGAGGCAAATAGAGAAAGAGATGCAGGATAGAGAGAGAGGGTGAATAAAACGGCAAGGGTGAAGTGGGAGAGAGGAAAACGAGAGGCAAATGGCAAATAATGTAATGCGGGAGATAAGGGTATGTGATGGATACTTGGTATGTTGACTTTTGCGTAGACCTCCCCGGCAACGGCGCCAAAAATCCTTCTTGCTACCTCTTGAGCACTGCATTGGTTTTCCCTGAAGAGGAAGGGATGATGCAGCAAAGTAGCGTAAGTATTTCCCTCAGTTTTTGACAACCAAGGTATCAATCCAGTAGGAGGCTATGCGCGAGTCCCTCGTACCTGCACAAAACAAATAAATCCTCGCAACAAACGCGAATAGGGGTTGTCAATCCCTACACGGCCACTTACGAGAGTGAGATCTAATAGATATGATAAGATAATATTTTTGGTATTTTTGTGATAAAGATGCAAAGTAAAATAAAGGCAAAGTAAAGAGCAAAGGAAATAACTAAGTAGTAGGAGATTAATATGATAAAGATAGACCCGGGGGCCATACTAGTGGCTTCTCTCGAGAGCATAAGTATTCTACGGTGGGTGAACAAATTATTGTTGAGCAATTGACAGAATTGAGCATAGTTATGAGAATATCTAGGTATGATCATGTATATAGGCATCACGTCCGAGACAACTAGACCGACTCCTGCCTGCATCTACTACTATTACTCCACTCATCGACCGCTATCCAGCATGCATCTAGAGTATTAAGTTAAAAACAGAGTAACGCCTTAAGCAAGATGACATGATGTAGAGGGTTAAACTCATGCAATATGATGAAAACCCCATCTTGTTATCCTCGATTGCAACAATACAATATGTGCCTTGCTGCCCCTACTGTCACTGGGTAAGGACACCGCAAGATTGAACCCAAAGCTAAGCACTTCTCCCATTGCAAGAAAGATCAATCTAGTAGGCCAAACCAAACTAATAATTCAAAGAGACTTGCAAAGATAACCAATCATACATAAAAGAATTCAGAGAAGATTCAAATATTGTTCATAGATAGACTTCATCATAAACCCACAATTCATCGGTCTCAACAAACACACCGCAAAAAGAAGATTACATCGAATAGTTCTCCACAAGAGAGGGGGAGAACATTGTATTGAGATCCAAAAAGAGAGAAGAAGTCATCTAGCTAATAACTATGGACCCGTAGGTCTAAGGTAAACTACTCAAACTTCATCGGAGGGGCTATGGTGTTGATGTAGAAGCCCTCCGTGATCGATGCCCCCTCTGGCGGAGCTCCGGAACAGGCCCCAAGATGGTATCTCGTGGATACAGAAAGTTGCGACGGTGGAATTAGGTTTTTGGCTCCGTATCTGATCGTTTGGGGGTATGTAGGTATATATAGGAGGAAGGAGTACGTCGGTGGAGCAACAGGGGGCCCACGAGGGTGGAGGGCGCACCTGGGGGAGGGGGGGTTGGCGCGCCCCCTACCTCGTGGCCTCCTCTTTTGTGTCTTGATGTAGGGTCCAAGTCTCCTGGGTCTTGTTCGTTGAGAAAATCACGCTCCGGAAGGTTTCATTCCGTTTGGACTCCATTTGATATTCCTTTTCTTCGAAACCCTAAAACAGATAAAAACAACAATTCTGGGCTGGGCCTCCGGTTAATAGGTTAGTCCCAAAAATAATATAAAAGTGGATAATAAAGCCCAATAATGTCCAAAACAGTAGATAATATAGCATGGAGCAATCAAAAATTATAGATACGTTGGAGACGTATCACTCGCCCTCTCAAAATGCTCTTACAGTCTTCCAGGGCCACGCCCAAGTTTTTACAGGGTAAACGACAAGGGAACGAGGAATCAGCCGGATATGTCGCTCACCGCGTCTCCCATATCATCTTCTGATGCACCGCTGGCGTCATTGTCGCCATCATTGGCATCACCTCCACCTTCACCATCACCGGCGTCGCCGTCGTCAACCACGACGCCTTCGTATGCCACGACCACTACCCCGTCATCGTCAGAAGCGAAGGCCCTGACCAATGCATCCACATTGTCTTCAACCCATCGTGCCAGATCGCCCCGGATGGCTTCTGGTAAGGGAGCAATGGCGGCGTCAAAATCGAAGTTGGGGTCGATGTTCCTGAGGTGGCTGAAGGCACGGGAGAACGCGTGCCCGAGCAGACCGTGACTCCTCTCCTCAACAAGTTGGCGAGCCCTCTCGGAACGGTTCTGCAGGCGCGTCACCACATCCCCAAAGAAGCGGAGGTGGCTGGTGTAGTCGTTTGCATGGGGATGAGGAGCATTATCATCGCAGATATGGCCTAGGGCGGTGTTGGCCCTATTCCTGAGGTCCTCAAGCATGGGGGCGTGCACACGTTCCAACGTCCGCCGCTCAAGCACTTTGTCCCTATTCTGCCGCGCGAGGGACTCGACGTCGGTGACCCGCTGCCAAAGAGAGAGCAGCTCGGCACGGGATGAAACTAGCTCAGCCTGCGCCGAGGCCAGGGCTGATGCGGTGGACTCCTCGTGCCGCTCCACCTCGACCAGCCGGGACTTGAGGGCAGCAGTCCTACCAGCGGCCCCAGCTTCCACGAGCTTCAGCTTCAGGTTGTGCCTGCTCTCGAGATCCGCGTGAGCCTCGGCCACACGGCGGTCGACCTCCTCTTGGGCCCTGACCTCGCGCGCCCCGACGTCGTCCTCCGCCTGAGCAACCTGGCGCTCCCTCATCTCCAGCCGTTCGAGTTCAAGGCTGCGCTCCACAGCTTCCAGCGCCAGCACCTCCTCGCGCTTACGGATCTCTTCCTCCTCGGCGGGCGACCCCCTCAACGACGCAAGAGCAGCCCTGCGCGCCTCCACCTGCTGATCCAAGACAGCGCTCCAGGCTTGGAGCTCCCACGCAAGTTTCTCCATGGCCTCGTGACGGTGGTCACCTTCCCGAGCCTCCTCCAGAGCTCGGGAGCAGGCCTCACGGGAGGCCGCAAGGGAAGCCTTGGCCTGCCTGTTGTCCAGCTCGCGTTGGTGGTGCCCGAGGTTGATGGCCACCTTCAGCTTGTGCCACTCCTCTGCCAGCCGAAGACCCTCGGCCTCGAGGTGCGCGTCGACACCCTCAAGTTCTTCACCGAGTCGGTTCATCGTGCCCATGGACTCCTGGAAGAGCTCATGACAAACAACGCTCCGCCCGTGCTCGAACTCGAGCACATGGCTCATCTCGCCCTCCGCTACAGGGGCTGTGGGTGACGCCTGACGCGGTATGTCCCCTCTCAGCAGGGGGAAGGGGGCTGGCACTGCCCCGGGCGCCGGCTGGGTCTTGCGAGGGGCCCGAACTAAACAGGGCCCGCTGCTTGAAAATACCCCAGGACCGAAGCCAGCCAGCCGCCGACAGTGGTCAGGGGAGGAGCCCTTGGCATGCTTGCCATGCTCCAAGCTAGACCGCGAAGGAAGGACAGCGAACGCGCAAGCTCAAGACGCCCTGATGAAGGGCTAACTCCCATGGTGGACCCCGCCCCGTGGGCGGCGCACGAGCTTGCGGCGCTCGAGCTTGGCATGTGCAACGGAACGAGAGGGAGCTGCTTCTCAGGAGATTTTACAGCCTTGGCAGAAGGGGTCCTGAGGGGACAATCGTCAGGAAGGAAAGCGACACATAGAAGATCACCAAGATAACGTAGTTACTCGTCAATGGCAATATATTTCCTCCGTTTCAACGGCCCGAAGGTGCCGCTGCCGCAACTTGGGGCTCCCTTTCTCTTGCGGAGTTCTACGAAGTCCACGCATAGCCAGCCGAAACACTGAACATGGAGGCCAACGCGAGGCGCGGTTGGACAAGTGCTCAGAGGGGCAGCCTCAGAAGTGCCAGGCTGAAGAGAGCTGGCCGGTTCTACCTTGTAGTGACTTGCCGAGGCCTCAGGGGCCCCGGCCGCGGGAGACGCAGGCTGCACTGCCCCTTCAACCGCCGCCCCAGGGCAAGAGTCACGGGACTCTGAGGTCGATGCTTCAGGAGCCCTGGACGGCATCAGCATCTCGGCGCCTTCACTATCGGCCCCTAGCGGTGCGCGCCCCCTGCACCAACACTTGGGGCGAGCTCTGCGCCAGCGTCGAGGAAAGGAACCATGACGATGGGGTTCTCGCGGGGCCCCACGAGGCCAGCCGGGCGCAACATCCACTCGTCGAAGGAGGGCATCTGCCCCGCAAAGGACATCTTGTTCGAGCAACGATACAAGACACAACTCTTCCTCGGCAAGTCGTCCGGCAACGGGACGCCTGTCAGGACCTCAAACACCATCCGCCGCGCCTCATGGGGGAGCTTAGACTCCTGAAGTCTCATGTGGTCCTGGCTGCTGAGCAAGGCCCACATCAGCCGGGAGTGGCGCTGAAGCGGAACAATTCGGCGCCGGACGAACTCCCTCACCACCATAGGCGCAGTCACGCCAAGGCCTTTGAGCCATCTCAACCGCAGCCAGACGGGGACAAGGCGTGGATCGGCAAGCCTCCGATGGCACCGGCCGGAGTTAGGAATGGCGGGCTCGGACGGAGAAGAGAGCAGGGGGCTGAGCACTCAAGTGTCAACAAACACCCACCGTGTCCGGAACCTGTTCGCGGATGGTGGAAGCTCGAAGTCAATAGCATCACCGGCCATCTCTGCCACGGCCTGAAAACTCAGGCTCCCGGAGCTCTGCCTAGGATCAATCAGGTGTAGCGAGTAGAAGTGGCAGAAAAGAGCCACGGAAGGAGCAATGCCGACCATGGCCTCGCAGACGAAGGCGAAGACGACCAGCAGGGTCACGGATTTGGGATCAAGGTGCAACATGTGGATCTGGTAATGGGAAAGCACTGCGTCGAGGAAGGCGGAGAAAGGAGGGACCAAGCCGGCCCAGAGGGCGTCGATGAAGAAGGGGACCTCGGTGGCCATCCGGTCAAGGCGAGCACGGGAAGCAGGCCAAGCCACCGTCTCCCCCCACTCATTAAAGTTGGATGCGAGCATGGGACGCACCTTGCCCATGGCCTCGTTGTTGAGCACCCGCGATCGGCCTACTGCGGGCTCGGCGACCTGGGGCGCACTAGCCGAAGGCAGAGGCTTCTTCCCTTTATCCGCTTGCGTCGGCGCCATGACGACGGGGAGAGCAAAGCTAAGGTCAGATTGGAAAGAGGAGCACAGTATGGGGAAGCAGAGGAATAGGAGGAGAATGGCGCAAGTGATGGAAGAATAACCGTGTAGACCGCGGTGGCCGTTTAGCCAGGCTCGTATCAAGGCAGCATGGGGAAGCAGAGACACCCACGTCCAATCAACCGCCACGCGTCGACCGAGGCCGCAGGCTATAGGGCCCGCGGAGCTCCGCACTTGACCCTTGGCTTCGCCTCGAAGCCAAGCCCGAGCGTGCGTTGGGCCCGGGGGCTACTGTTGGCGTTCTGGGAACGAGGGTCCCCAAACTTGCCTACCTGCGGCCCATGGCGTGGTTGAGCTAGCAGTTCTGTACGGCCCATCTAGATCGATGAGGTATTCAAGACCCTCGCGAGGCGGACGACGCAAGACCTCCTCAGGAGCGGCCTCGCCAGGTATGCCCACGAGGGGTGGAGAGATCAAGGCAAGGCAAACCTCGCGAGGTCCTCGTGACATGAGCCATGACGATGGAGACCAGGCGGGCGCCAGGGCGCGCAGTGTCCTTGCTTTCTCTTTGGTGCCAAGGGGGGAAGCGCAGGCGCGGAGTACCGAGGTATCAAGGAAAGGAAAGGTTTCCATATTGGTGCAACGAGACCAAGACCAGCAGGACCGCAAGACGGAGGTCACCATGGAGCCCAAGACGGCGTCACCACCAGAGCCTTTTGCAGGCGAAGACTACTTTTGTCAGGATAAGCTGTACTAGTTGTCCCCTTTCAAATTGGCCGTTGTTGGCTCCCTTCCCGCTCAATATTTGGGGAGAGGACCAGGGCCTATATAAGTAGAGTTAGCCACCATAGTGGGGAGGAAGAAAACGAGAGAGAGAGAGAGAGAGAGAGAGAGAGATAAGGGGGCCTCATTCAGAGGCATCTCACCCACACAAGTTTGCCAAGCACAAGAACACCTCAACCTCAGGAGGTTGTTCTTCCCCTTGTACTGTTCATCATCAGCCCAAGAGGCAATCCACCACCACCAGACTGGAGTAGGGTATTACACCACATCGGTGGCCCGAACCAGCATAAATCTTGTGTCTTTGTGTTGCAAGTTCGTGGAGTTCATCCGCGAGATCTTAGAGAGCTAGGGCGTGGATCGATAGGGAGAAAACCTTCGCAGGCACCCCAGTGTTCGAACCTCGAGGGTTTTGCTGGAACCCGTGATCCAACAATATGCTCGACCTGATAACCCTTGAAAATACCCACAATAGCATCAACCTCTCGATGATAAGCCGCCATAAGCGGATCCTTAGAATCCCAAGTACCAGAAACTTGTTGAGCCACCAAATCTGAGTCACCAAAGCACCTCACCCGGCTTAGGTTCATCTCCTTAGCCATCCGAAGATCATGGAGCATGGCCTCATACTTAGCTGCATTGTTAGTGCAAGGGAACATCAAGCGGAGAACATAACAAAATTTATCACCTCGAGGGGGAGCTAGCACAACCCCAGCCCCCGAGCCCTCCAATTGCGTGGACCCATCAAAGTGAATAGTCCAATATGTGTTATCTGCAGCTTTGTCCAGTCATTAATGAAATCCACCAGTGCTTGAGACTTGATGGCCATGCGAGGCATATACTTCAAACCGTGAGGTCCAAGCTCAATGGCCCATTTGGCTATCCGACCTGTAGATTCTCTATTCTGGATAATATCCCCTAAGGGAGCCGAACTTACCATAGTGATAGGATGGCCCAAAAAATATTGCTTAAGCTTCCGACTAGCCATGAACACCCCATATACAAGCTTCTGCCACTGCGGATACCTCTGCTTGGACTCGATAAGCACCTCACTGAAGTAATAACCCGGCCTTTGAACTGGATATTCCTTGCCTGCCCCGTTCCATTCTACCACAATGGATATGCTCATAGCCCGGGCATTAGCAGCCACAGATAACAACAACGGCTCTTTATCAACAGGGGCAGCAAGAACGGGCGGCTCAGCCAGCTATTTCTTTAAGTCCTCAAACGCTGCATTAGTGGCATCACTCCAGACAAAGTTATCCGTCTTTTTCAACATATGATATAGAGGGATAGCCTTTTTCCCAACCGGCTTAAGGCTGCAATATGACCCGCCAGTCGTTGAACATCATTGATACACGCCGGCTTAGCTAAAGATGTGATGACCTTGATATTCTCCGGATTAGCTTCAATGCCTCTGTTAGAAACCAGAAAACCCAAGAGCTTGCCTGCCAGCACACCAAAAATGCACTTTGCCGGGTTAAGCATCATCTTATAAACCTGGAGGTTATCAAAGGTCTCCTTCAAATCGTCTATCAAAGTATCCTTCTTTCTGGATTTCACTACAATATGATCCACATAAGCATGAACATTGCGCCCAATTATGAAGACAATTCTGCACACAACGCTGGTAAGTCGTCTGGGCACTCTTGAGCCCAAAAGGCATAGACACATAGCAGAAGGCTCCAAAGGGAGTTATAAAAGTTGTCTTCTCCTGGTCCTTAACTGCCATCTTGATCTGATGATACCCAGAATAAGCATCCAAAAAACTCAAACACTCACAACCCGTCGTAGCATCAATAATCTGATCAATACGAGGGAGAGCAAAAGGATCAGCCAGACAAGACTTGTTTAAGTCTGTATAGTCCACACACATACGCTAGGTGCCATTCTTCTTGAGTACCAGCACCGGGTTAGCCAACCATTCCGGCTGAAAAAATTCAACAATAAACCCAGCCGCCAAGAGCTGGGCTATCTCTTCACCAATGGCCTTACGTCTCTCTTCGTTGAAGCGACGAATAAACTGCTTGAACGGTTTAAACTTGGGATCAATATTAAGAGTGTACTCAGCGAGTTCCCTCGGTACACCTGGCATGTCAGAAGGTTTCCATGCAAAGATGTCCTGGTTCTCATGGATGAACACGATGAGCGCGCTTTCCTATTTCGGATCCAGATTAGCACTGATGCTGAACTGCTTGGATGAATCGCCAGGAACAAAATCCACCATCTTGGTATCATCTGCCGACTTAAACTTTAGGGCCGGGTCATCCTCCATAGTTGGCTTTTTCAAAGATTTCATCTCTGCCGGGTTAACATTATCTTTGTAAAATTTCAACTCCGTTGCACAGACCGACTCAGCATAGGCTGCATCACCTTCCTCGCACTCTAAAGCGATCTTCTGGCTCCTGTGAACAGTGATAGTTCCCTTGTGACCTGGCATCTTGAGCTGTAGGTAAACATAACATGGCCTGGCCATGAACTTAGCATAAGTCGGCCGTCCAAACAGAGCATGATCAGGGCTCCTGATCTTCACCACTTCAGAAGTCAATGTCTCCGACCTAGAGTCGTGATCATCTCCAAAAGCAACTTCCAGAGCTATCTTACCAACCGGGTACGCCGATTTACCAGGTACCACACCATGGAAAACGGTGTTTGACGATTTAAGATTTTTATCTGTCAACCCCATAATAAAGGATATTGATGCTGCTTCCTCCGTCCATGAGTACCTTGGTGAACTTATACCCTCCGACCTGAGGTGCGATCACCAATGCTAGGTGACCCGGATTATCAACCCGGGGCGGGTGATCTTCCCGACTCCACACAATGGGCTGCTCAGACCAGCGCAAGTAACGGGGAACTCCCGGTTCTATGGTGTTCACCGCCCTTTTATGAACCTTCTGATCCCATTTGCATAAACTTGTGGTGAAGGCGTGGTACTGCCCACTATTCAACTGCTTTGGGTTACTCTGATACCCATATTGCTGCTGCTGATTCCCCTGACCTGACTGTTGATGGTAGCCACCCTGACTGCTTTGATTGCCTTGATTACCTTGGAATCCAGTGGTAGAAACGCCACCGTCATAACATGGTCTGTGAGAGCAGGACCCTGAACCACCGCCCGGTCCATGACTGTCTTCAAACAGATTGGAATTTGTATACTCCTTCATAATGAAGCAATCCTTCCAGAGGTGGTCAGACGGTCTTTCTCATGTACCATGCCTTGGGCAGGGCTGATTTAGCAGCTACTCAAGATTGACACCTGATCCTCCAACCTGTGGGGGCGGTTTACCCTTGCGATGTTGACCATTACTCTGCGTATTGGTGTTAGCCACAAAGTCCAAACTGTTGCCAGCTTTGCGCTTACCGTTGTTTCCATGGCTCACCGGGTTATGCTGCTGCCCTCTAGTGTTGATGCTCTTCTTTCCCTTTCCCGGTTTTTCATCGTCAGACTCAGGGTCCTTGGTACCATCAGAGTCAGCATACTTAACCAGAGCCGCCATGAGCGTCCCCATGTCATTGCAGTGGCGTTTGAGCCGTCCTAATTTCTGCTTCAGGGGCGTGAAATGACTATTGTTCTCCAACATTAAGACTGCTGAATCGGCATTGATGCGATCTGACGGGAGCAAGATTGTTGATACCCGGCACACCCAATGGGCTGTCAATTCACCTTCTTCTTGGACACAGGCGGCTAAATCAACAATTGACATGGGCTGTTTGCATGTGTCTTTAAAATTTTGTATAAACCGGGCTTTTAACTCGGCCCATGACCCAATGGAGTTGGCTGGAAACCCTTTCAACCAAGTACGATCCATCCCTTCCAACATCATGGTGAAATACGTAGCACATGCAGCATAGTCAACATCCAGCAGTTCCATCGCCATCTCATAACTCTCAACCCATGTTTCAGGGGGTAAGTCGGTAGTGTAGTTGGGTACCTTACGGGGACCCTTGAAATACTTGGGTAAGCGTACGTTACGCAGAGCCGGCACCAAACACGGCAGACCCAAAGTCCTGAAAGTTACACCTATCTCCACCGAAGTTGTCAGATGAACCGGGGAAGGTTCGATCCGCGTACTGAGCCGCTAGCTCAGCCTCCCGACGCGCTCTTCCTTGATCCACTATGTTATGGGCATTAACCCCACCACCTACCGTGTTATGTCCACGGGGCGGCTTACAATTCCGCCCGCTGCTTGACACAGCTGGTTCCTCGATATGCCTGCTATAACTCTGGCTTGGGCGAGGGGTTGAATGAATCCTTTCATGATTATAAGAATAAGCCTGCTGTTGAACCAGTGCTATCTTAAGAAGCTCCCTAGACCTTCGCATTTCAACTGCCGCTGGAGACTCGCATTCAACTGGGAGAGCCGCCAGTCGTGATGCTGCAGCGATCATGTTATCCAAGGGGTTAGAATAATGACCTGGTGGCGTCGGCACATGCCGCGGTGGAATGTTGTTCTGACGAGACGGGTTCGTCGTGCGCGACTGAGCCGGTGCTCTCGTCCCAGGTGTCTCAACCCGGTTTATCACTGGCTGGTTACTAGTCCCTGCTCCAGGCATGTTAAAGAGATTTCTCGCCTCGTAAACTGAAGGCAGGCGAGTCTAATGCATCCTCCTCATGACTTCGTTTGAAGCATTCTGATCCAGCATGAGCCGGAAGGACTCTGACTGAATCCGCTGTGCTTGAGCATCCAAAAGCAGCCCGCTCCTCGGCCATCCTAGTGTTTTCTATGCTCAGCTCCTCCTTGGCTTGTGCTATCTCATCACGCAATTTTGCGACCGCCACATTATGCTGATCCTGATCCGCTGGGTTACCCACCGCTATTAACAATGCTGTCAGCTTATCCAGCAAGTCGGTTAAGACCTGAGCCGGCGGGCGCACAAGGCCTCCTGCCCCGGCAGCCGTGGCCGCTGTGGACCCGGAAATCATCTCTGCCGCAGTTGATGAGTTCTGCACTGGCTGCGTACCGGCCATAAAGATCGCAACCCTGCTCGGTGGCCCAAAGGGGTCCGGAATACTGTCACCATCAGAACGGCCCCCAAGCCGGCCGTCTTGCAGTTGATACAACGACTCGGTCTCACCGGTGGATGACTCGCCGTCCGAATAGATGACCGTCTCATCATCAGATACCAATCTATTCTCAGATTCCGCACCATGGATGAATCCCACGAAGGCACGATTCATGGCGGGCTGAACCCGGGCGGGTCTTGCACGCTGAGTTGTCTCGATGATGTCGGTGCAGATGTCCGGCTCAGGGCCTAGCTCGCCGATCTTACCGATGAAAATGTGAATTCCGCCAAAGGGGATCCGGTACTCGTACTCAATTGAGCCGGCCTCAGGGCCCCAACCTGCGTCATCGATGTAGAGCTTGCCGCGATGACTCTTGGTCATCCGGCCCATGGCGTATCCCTTGATCCCTTCAAGTTACCCTCTAAGAACTTGAAACCATCAGGTGATAGCCCCACGGTGGGCGCCAACTTTCGTGGGTTTGTCACGACAGATGTCCTAGTGTGAGGACTAAGTCGTGGAGCCATCGCAACGAAGTTAGCTTAAAGGGGTTAAACAGGACAAAGGAAACATGGAGTTATACTGGTTCGACCCCTTGCGGTGAAGGTAAAGGCCTAATCCAGTTGGAGGTGGTATTGCTAGGGTTTCGATGACCAGGGAGCGAATACGCTTAACCTGTCTCTCGATCTGTTGTTTCTTGTCCCTAAACCGCCACCTGGTCGTCCCTTTATATACACAGGTTGACGCCCCGCAGTTCACAGAATCCCAGCCGGCTCATAACGTGTCCGCCTCAATATCTACTCTTTCCTATCTTACAATACAAGTCATACACCTATGGCGGTTTACATCTATGGGCCCTAACTCGCCTTCGGGCTTTGGGCCTTCTTGTTAAGTCCCCTTCGTAAGTCGCCATCTTCTATGTCTTCATGGGCTTCAGTTCTGGTAAATCATCATGAGCATAACCCGGCCCCTCCTGGGCGGTTTACACTCAATAGTTATATCCCCAACAACCGGCGTTACATTTAATGTCGGCCCAGTCATGAACGCACGTGTGTTTAGAGTGGGTTTCTCGGGTTCCACACGGGTTTCATGGAGGCGTTTTAATGCGACAAGGAGGCGTGTTCATCCTGGCGTGCAGCGAGAGTGGCACCCTCAACTCTGACGTATGACACCGCATCGTTCTTCCACTGGCGTGTGGGCTCTTTGGGTACATGGCCTGCATGTCAGTGACCCAACGCAGGCAGCGCATGGCAGAGGAACTTTTGGTGGGCCAGGGCGGTCAGAAGTGGGCATTTCATAAACCGATGATTGTTCATTGAGTGTGACATCTTCTATTTCATGTAGATGAGCCTACTATATAATGTAAGAGAATTTCAAAATTTTCATATATACGTTGATAGCCCGTTTGATACGTTATGATTCATAAAGACCGCTGCAAACATCAATGTCCTGCTTATCACAGATAAAATTGATCAATACCCATAACAATCCATGTCTTTAACAAAGGGTGCATGCAAGTATAGGTTGAGCGTGTGTCTTGCATCGTGTGATGTGTGCATGTAGGAGTGTGAGTGTTGCGTGCGTGCATGTGTACGTTTCGGTGTCGCATGCATGTGTGCGTACGTGCGTGTGTCCGTGAGTGCATGTGCACGTGTCAGTGTTGCACACCTGCATGCGTGCGTGTGTTCATTATGTGTACGTGTCAGTGTTGCACACCTGCATGCGTGCGTGTGTTCGTGCGAGTGTTGCGCGCGTGCATGTGTACGTGCGGGGTGAGGCTACACATCAGTCGACTGAATTTTTCATCTCTGGTCAGTCGATTTTCCAGCCGTTGGATACGAAATCAAGGGCCTGCAGTTTATCTTCAACTTCCACCCCCTTGAGCCGCCAGCCACCACCGGCCAAACCGCCGGCCCGCACCGCCACGCCTCCCCGCCCGCCCAAAAACCACTCCCCACCACCGGTCCGCAGCCACCACGGCCATCCCTCTAGCCCCCCCCTCCCCCGCATCGAGCTTTTTCTTCGGCCCCACGCCACCGCCCAATCACCGCGCCCCCCACTGTCGGCGACTACCAACCAGAGGTCTCAAGACTTTGAATCCCCACAGTTCACTAATTTATTACCATTTCTGTCTTCCATATACGCGCTGACGGGAGGGCCCTATAGTAATGTGCACTGCTGAATGTGGACCATTTGATTGGTCAATTGATCGTGTCATCAAGAAATTACGGAGCTGTATGGTGAGCCAGTGACCATATGATCACCCTAAAATGTATTTTATTAACACAGTATAGACTCAAACTACCATTTCTTTCTTTCATATACGCGCCGACAGGTGGGCCCCATGGTTACGCGCCCAGATGGTGCAACACTAGTTGCGCCACGTGAACGTTTGACTGGTTAATTGATTGTGTCATCAACAAAATACAGAGTTGTATGGGTGAGCCAGTGACCGTATAATCACGACATGTATTTTTTTAACACGGTACAGACGCAAGCGCTCATATATACGCGCAAGCACTCACCGCTATAAGCGCACACACGCAGACCCTACCCCTATGAGCACCTTCGAGAGAGTGAGCCAGCATATGATCTTGAGATTTTATGAAGTCACCATAGGTGCCTCGTAGTCGAGTGGAACGTCTCCTCCCACTAAACGCACATCACCGGAAAAAACTGAAATTAACCCAGGATAAATGCGAGCACCAGGACTTTAACCCTGGTGGGCTTGGGAAACCACTATCCTCCTAACCATCCAACCAGAGGTTGGTTAGCACCATAAAATGTATGTGGTGACCGTGATGAGCTTATTCTGAAGTCCAGTGACCATATCGTGCTTTCGCTTCAAATACAATGACTGTAAGTGTCGTCAACAAAATATGGAGCACGCATCAAATACAATGTCCGTCAGTGTCATCAACAAAATAAGGAGACGTATCGTGAGCTAGATACCGTATGATCACCACGAGAATGTATACGGTGACCGTAATGAGCATATTCTGAAGTCCAATGACCGTATAGTGCTTTCTCTTGAAATACAATGACCGTCATGCGTGAATGTGTCAGGGGCATGCATACTTTTAGAGGGCCGAGACAAACTTTGTGTGCGCATGTGAAAGTGGTGTAGAAAGAGGTAGTGTCTGGTGGAGACAAGGAGAGATGTGCCCTTCATTTCTCTTTCCCGCGACTAATATTTTAGGAGAAAATATAAACATTCACAATCAGAACAAATATTTTTGGATGCACCATGCAATTAACTTTCATGTATAAAATTGTACTATTGTATATGCTTATTTTCTTAGTGGCCGATTGCGTGTGTGGTGTGGTGGGCACATCATTTCTAGTTGGGGTGGGCACATCAATTCTAGTTGTGGTGGGTCAACAAGAGGACTCATGGGTCGGTTCCATCTTGTGCCACATAGGTTGGACCGAGACGCATTATACGAAGACCCGTGTGGAGGACTCGGCATACAAGACGAAGCTACCAGAGTCGTGGAGGACTCTATCCCCACTGGTGATAAGCCGACTATATATGATTTGTAACCGTAGGCCCCGAGTATGTTATAGAAGCCTGGGGGCTAGTTCGTCGATAGTATACACACACGCACAATGCCTAGTATTCACGTGTACTTTGTACACACCCCTATCACTAATATACAGTACCAGGAGTAGGCTTTTTCCTCACCTGCAAGGGTCCGGACTTGGGTAAAAATTTTCCTCGTATTACCATACATCCTAACGGTCAGGGATATCCTACCGAATGATTTGATGGAATCATATCTGCCAACTACTAAGAGGGAGGTGTGTCTTGGGGGGGGGGGGGGAATGTATGCGAGAGAGGCTTAAAGATAATGTGCGTCCGGGAGACACGTAGGCACATCTATGTGCGTATAGAGGGCTAGTAGAGACCGTGCGTGTGTATATATGCATGTGAGAGAAATAGTGTTTTCCAACTAAGATTAGTGAAAAGAGTGGCACATAGTTGTCGGAAAGAAAGATGGAGATATAGAGAGAGTGTATGCGTGAGACACCCCGAGACCCCGGGAGAGATTGTGAGCATGTGTGAAAGGGAAATGCCGATGTATATAAAGTGTGTGCACTTATGCGTTAGATAGAGAGATATATAGCGCGTGTGTGAGAACGGGCCGAGGCATAGTTCATCTACGTGTAAAAGGCGATTCTACGCATTAAATTAAAATATAAATGGCATTATCATTTTTCAACGAGATCATGAATTTTGAAATTTGCGTATGAACAAAAATAGGTCTATCAGACACCCATACTCTATTGAATTCTAGCATTTGCATGTGTTTTTTTTTATATTATCGATCCATAGAGTGAGAGCGGTTTGAAATACAGGCAATGCATTGCTTTTGCAATTCATATATAAACATTAATTAGTGCACTCCATGTTGTTAGTGTGAAGCACTTTATAAATTTGACACTTACATGGATACATTTCAAATTTCTGGCTACGAAATAGAATACATGTTGAATTCAACATAAAGGGGGTTTCGAAGATTCGAATTCATAGGAAGTGCATTCATCTATTTGAATCCGAGATAAAGGCATTTGTAAATCAGATCTAAAAGGGGGCATCAATCTTTGTTGTGAGTTTGAACATGCTATATATATTCATACGCATGTCTAACTATTTTTTTGCATCCAAGGAAATTATATCTGGAACCATGCATGAACTGAGGTAGGTTGCATATTTTTTAATATATACTCGTGTACAATGTATATTCAAATGTACCCCCTCCATTCCAAAATAATCTTAGTTTTAGGATTTTCAAGAGTCAAGATTTGTGTGAAGTTTGACAAATCCTGAAAGTTCAAATCAAGAGAACCGAAAATGTTAATGCGTCTGCTCCCAAATATTGAACGAAGCGCCAAATAAGCCTCTGTGTGACGCCCCGAGACCGATGTGCCAGGTGTCTTCCAGTTATTCGCCGACATTGCCATGTAATTTGCTTGTGTGTTGCATTTCATCATGTCATCATGTGCATTGCATCATCTATTTTCAAAACTTGCATCCGTCCCGGTCTCCTAGTTCTTTGCGTTGTCCGTTCTGAGCCTAGACACACTCGCACGCGCCCATGGCACCTCCGAAATAGTATTTTATAAGTGGCCAGAAAAATGTTCTCATAATGGGTTGAAAGTTGGCGTGCGGTCTTATTATAGTGTAGATAGACCGCCTATCAAGTTTCATCGCATTTGGAGTCTGATTGATGCCCCAACGGATAAATATAGCGGCATTATAGCCGGTCATACGTCGGACGTTTTCGGTCTCCGGAAACGGTTGTCGGGTTGCTTTCCTCCTCTCTCTTCTCAGTCTAACCACACACTTGACCCCATTCGCCTAACCCCTCCTTGGACAGCGCATCGACCCCCTCGAGTGCACGTCCGGTGTTGTCCCGAACCTGACCCGAGCAGTCATCACCGTTGAACTTGGTTCATCCCCTAACATCTATAAAACATCACCGTTTTCTTATTTGGACTCCCTAGCCTATTTTTCTCAACCGCCCGATTTCGATCAGAGGGTCCAACCTCAATTGTTTTTACCTATATATAGTCCACCGCCTACTAAATCAGATCAAACCCTAGTCTAAACCTACCCCTAGACCCTCCCCTAACCTCTCAGCTGCCAGCCACCTACCCCCACTCCTCAATTTCTGAAGCCACCCTCTCCCCCGTAGCCACTTGGCGCCTCCTCCACCACCAGCCGCTGTGGCCTGTGAAGCCCATCCGGGGCCCGTCCAGGCCCGGGTCTCTCCACAGTCGCCCGTACACCGCATCGAGCTCCTCCCCTCGATCTGGTGCGTCCCTGCGCCGGCCGAACCTCCACCTCCTCCTCCTCCTCCTTACCTCGTCGCCGGCGAGCGCCGTCGTTGGACAAACCGACCAGGCCAGTACCCCGCCGCACTGCTCTTTTCCCTGGTCGTCTCCCTCTCCTCCTCCCTCTAACCTCTCTTTATCCCTCTCATATTCAGTACATGGGATGTGTAAAGATTACCCCTCTTGCGACATGCCTACTATGTGGTTATGCCTCTAAGTCGTGGTTCGACATGTGGGAGATATAGCCGCGTTGTGGGTGTTACAAGTTGGTAATCAGAGCCATCCCCGACTTAGGAGCCCCCTGCTTGATCGAATCGCTGGCGTTGTTGAGTCTAGAAAAAAATGTTTTGAGTCTTATAGGCTTATATATTTCGGAGAGTAGGATTCTTTTTACTCCTCAGTCCCTTCGTCGCTCTGGTGAGGCCTCCGGACGTAGAGTTTGACTCTTCTCTCCTCAAATTTCATGAATTTTTTTTAGGATCACGCGGGTATCTTGGAATCGTTCCGATGGTTTTGTGACGAGAACATTGTTCTTGGTGCCTCCTGACATTTAGGGGTTGTGGTAGTGTCCCGGGGAGTTGAGCTCCGAGGTGTTGTCATCACAATTTTATCATTGCAGTTCTGGAATACTTGAGTTTCACCGACATCGAAAATCTCTTTTATGCAGTTGTTGGTGAGATAACCTCGACGCCACCCAGTACTGGGGCGAGAGTTAGGGAGTATTGCCATAACTCGTATAATGGATGCTTTTCGAAGGTTGAGGTAATTGATTTCCGAAGGTTTCTTGGTTATGTGTTGAAGGATGGATACACCTGGATGTAGGATTTGCTAGTTTTGGGTGAGATACTATGCTTCCCCTGTATCCCCAACACCTGATTGCATAACCAGAAAGTTTCGGGAGTTTATAAGTGGGAATTCAAGTAGCTCCTAGAATATCTTTCCAACAGACACATGATACGATATGGGATCTATCATACGTTTGTTTCCGGCTTATGCTGCAAGCCTATCCTTTGTTTTCTTTTTGGTATTCGAGTTGCTTCAATGTCAAGTGTTGATTCCATACCTTTCCTAAATGGTGTTCTCATACTCCGATGTGAATACTAATCCTTCTTGATAATCGAGATTGTCATGTCAATCCTTTTTCAACCGGCGTGTTTCCCTTCAAGTGGATCCGATCATTTCAACATTCGCAAGATCACCTCTGGGTTTTCCCAACGTTGTTCGTTCCATCTGTCCCCAAGGTGCTTTTGTTTTTCCCGCCCTCCCACCCTTTTTCTTCAAGGACTCGGTTTTCTTAATCAAGTATCCATTTTATTGATGTGAAGTCTCTTCATCCTTTTCAATCAATGTTCTTACCCGGTGGTTCTGATGAATATGCTCTACAAGTTCATTATTCTTCGTTCTCTTTCTTCTCCGGTGGATTCAATTCAAGCTTTGGTGTTTATCATATCCTTTTCCTCGTTTCAAATGTTTTCTCATGCCGGTGCAACTCTTTATCATCCACTTCTCTCTATTCAATTGTTCCAGAGTACTGAAGATATCTCAAAGATTCGTGTTTCCACCCTGCTTTCGTTCAAGCTCTTTCGAGGATGTTGTCTCATTCAAGCCATTTAATTCAACCGGTGCAATCTCTCTTTTCTAGCAATTTCTTCAATGGTGTATCTTTTGAGTGGGCCCTAACCCACAGGTCTTTTTCCCAGGATCTTACCCGACTCTTCTAAATTTCCCAGAGCTATTCTAAAATTCATTTCAAAGTTTGACGTAAGAATGAATTGTCATCAGTCAAATGTCTTTCTCCAAGATCTTCAAATTCTTTTCATCGTCGGTTCAACCTTTCTAATATTCATCCCGAAGTACCTCAGCAATTCATGGTGGTGTTTCTCATCATCATTCTCGAATTTTGAAGACCTAAGAAGAGTTTTACTCTAAATCTTATCCGTTCTCTCAAAGATTCGTGATTCTAGCTTGTTTCCATCCTCTCATAATTGTTTTCAATTGTGAGAATTCTTTTCACCCATCCGGAGCAATTTAGGAGTCTTTTCAGTTTGATTCTCCAGAGCCCATCATCTCAGAAGTATTCATTCTCAGCTTTCAGCTCTCTTTCTCTAAATCTTACCAGTGCATCGCTCAAGTATTCTCTAATTAGTTTGTGATCTCTTCGTTCTCTTGTATCAAATACCCTCAAGTATCTTCATTCATTTTCAAGTCTTCCCAGTGAATTGTGCCTTTGCTACTCTCTTTTTCAATTCTTACGGTGGTTCATTCAAGAGTTCCCTTCCTTGGTTATCATATCAATTTATTCGTTGTTTCAATCCTACCAGTGGTTCGTTGAAGACCTTACCAAGTTTGCGCTATATCTATCTTAATCCTTTCTACAAGAGTAAGTTGTATGCAATCCATTGCTTGTCATCAATTTAATTGGTGAAGGATACACATAACGTAATTCTTATTTTGGCTATTCTTATTTTGGCTTCTTCCAAGTGTTTAATTCTGTTCTACCAGAGTTTGTTCATGATATCAAATTCTCGGTTCCAAGTTGTTCATCTTTTCTTTCCGGAGGTTCATCAAAATTCTTGATCTCTTTGGTTCATATTTCTTTTACGGAGCTCCAAGTTATTTCAATTATATCATTTCAAAGCTCCATCTAATCATTGCAAGGTTTCAATCTTATTCTTTTCACCCTTCACTTCCTTTTGATCATCCTTTTATTACCGGAGTTCTTCATGGAGGTTCTCCATGATGGTTCATCAAGGATTTAATTTGTTCTCGAAGTGTTCGCCAGGAGGTGCTCAAGCATTCTTCATCTTGCGTTCCAAAGTGCAATTCTTTCTACCTTATCTTTTGAGGTGGTGCGATGTCACTCTTGACAATTTCCCTTCGTGTGTCGTGTGTCAACACTTGTCAAGAATGAGATAGTTAAACCCATCAATTTCTTCGAGCATGAGCTCTCCTTAATCCATCAATCACTTCGTTGGATTTATCTAGGGTTATATTTCACCTAAAGCTTTCCCTAAGGATTGTTGCTATCTATGGTGCTTATAAATGATCCAAGTTCTTCATTTATCCTCCCGGTGAAATAGTCTCTCGTCTCCTTGGTGATATCAATCCAATCTTTTGTTTCCATAGTGGCAGAATTTCACCTCATAGTTTTGAGATGTTTTCCATAAGCCCACAACAAGCTTACTCTTTTCGTTGTTAGTTTTCCAACAACTCTGTTCGGCCCTTCTCCTAAATATGCTTTTCAAGCTCATTTGAGGTAGAAGATGTTGTTTTCTCCTCCATTCTTTGGATTCCATTCTTACATTTGTTCCGGAGGCATTGTAATGTTGCACTCTTCGACCCATCATCCCATTTGTTGTCAAAGTCATGTTCAATTCCTTCCATTTACAATCGGAGTGATGTCCAAATTATATCATTCTTTTTCGTTCTCTATCTTGTTTTAACCGGAGTGTTGTGTCTATCATTCCTCTTCTAACCGGACTCTCATCCAAGTGCTTTCATTTTGCCAAGTTCATATTATTGCCTTCCGTTTCCAACCGAGGTGTTGTCGTAATTGATCTTTATCGTTCCTTGTAAATCTCGTTTCAACCGGAGTGATTGCATGTACTTCCTATAAGGTTCTAGTAATGTTCCTTGTTCCTCTTTTCTAACGGAGGTTTTCAACTTTGTTCATCTTCGTTCTATTATGTCTTTCAATTTGTTCAACCTCTCAAGGTTCGTGGTTTCACTCGTTTGTCAAAGAAGCAACTTAGTTTTACCTTTTCCCTTTCCTCTTTCGTTTCCCCCGATGCCATCCTAGATCTCGGGACGAGATCCTCTTGTAGTGGTGGAGTGTTGTGACGCCCCGAGACCGATGTGCCAGGTGTCTTCCAGTTATTTGCCGACGTTGCCATGTCATTTTCTTGCGTGTTGCATTTCATCATGTCATCACGTGCATTGCATCATCTGTTTTCCAAACTTGCATCCGTCCCGGTCTCCTAGTTCTTTCTGTTGTCCGTTCTGAGCCCAGACACACTCACACGCGCCCGCGGCACCTCCGAAATAGTATTTTATAAGTGGCCAGAAAAATGTTCTCAGAATGGGTTGAAAGTTGGCGTGCGGTCTTATTATAGTGTAGATAGACCGCCTGTCAAGTTTCATCTCATTTGGAGCCTGTTTGATGCCCCAACGGATAAATATAGCGGCATTATAGCCGGTCATATGTCAGACATTTTCGGTCTCCGGAAACGGTTGTTGGGTTGCTTTACTCCTCTCTCTTCTCAGTCTAACCACACACTTGACCCCGTTCGCCTAACCCCTCCTTGCACAGCGCATCGACCCCCTCGAGTGCACGTCCGGAGCTGTTCCGAACCCGACCCGAGCAGTCGTCACCGTTGAACTCGGTTCATCCCCTAACATCTATAAAACATCACCGTTTTCTTATTTGGACTCCCTAGCCTATTTTTCTCGACTGCCCGATTTCGATCGGAGGGTCCAACCTCAATTGTTTTTACCTATACTACTAAATCAGATCAAACCCTAGTCTAAACCTGCCCCTAGACCCTCCACTAACCTCTCAGCCGCCAGCCACCTACCCCCACTCCTCAATTTCCGAAGCCACCCTCTCCCCCGCAGCCACTTGGCGCCTCCTCCACCACCAGCCGCCGTGGCCCGTGAAGCCCATCCGGGGCTCGTCCAGGCCCGGGTCTCTCCACCGTAGCCCGTACGCCGCATCGAGCTCCTCCCGCTCGATCTGGTGCGTCCCCGTGCCAGCCGAACCTCCACCTCCTTCTCCTCCTTACCTCATCGCTGATGAGCACCGTCGTCGGACAAACCGACCAGGCCAGTACCCCGCCGCACTGCTCTTTTCCCTGGCCGTCTCCCTCTCCTCCTCCCTCTAATCGCTCTTTATCCCTCTCATATTCAGTACATGGGATGTGTAAAGATTACCCCTCTTGCGACATGCCTACTATGCGGTTATGCCTCTAAGTCGTGCTTCGACACGTGGGAGATATAGCCGCATCGTGGGTGTTACACTCTGGTCACCTGAAACCGCGCGAGACTAATGTTTGGTGGTAGGACATTACTGTCCTGACTCTAGCCCGTGTAGCCTATCGGCCCGATGTCCAAAGATATAAATCGGGGTAGGTTTGTAACTTCACCAAGATGCCAGTCTCAACCGCCTCCGAAAAGAATTCATACGCCATGGGCGCCTAAACACCCATCCACTCATCCAAAATCTATCCCGCCCACCATTTGGGACACCTGAGATTACTGTCCTACCCCCAACCCACAATATGTCCGAAATTTTAGATGGGGGCAAAGTTTGTAACTTTCCCCAAATTTCAAAGAAGCGCGTCCCAAACCGAAACATTGTTCCCCCTCCCTCCGTTTCCCCATTCATACTCCGTGGGCGCCAAAACACCCTCTCCACCAGCCGCGAAACCCCAGCCTCCTCCGTCCTCCATCCCGTCGCGCCCAATCCACCGCCGCCCTCCTCCATCACGCCGGAGCCGGTACCCCGATGTCATCGTCCAACGCAACCGCAACCGCAGCACCCTCAAGGACTTTGTAGCTAAAGCCGAGGCAGAGCTGCCTCCACGACGCCGACGTGCGCTGTACCAGAACCACTTCAACCACGCCGTCCTACGCATCACCGCTGTCGCTCCACTGTCGCAACCATCCACTGCACCGGAGTAGTTCCCGCTACACCATCGTTCGCCGCCTCAGATCTGGTTCCCCGTTGCCGACAGACGGCCACCGCACCACACTCAACAACTTGGCCATGGGTTCGTCCAAGGCTCCACCGTCCTCCACAACTTCTCGTTTCTAGCGAACCACAAGAAGATCGTTGGAAAAACAGAAGGAGGACACAGCACAGCCAGCAGAAAGAGGTACTCCTCTTCCCTTATTCATGCAAATCTTACGTCTCTGCTCACACCATATTCATCCCACGAAAGAAACTAGTTGAGCGCTTCTTACTGCATCTTCGTCGTGATACTGAATGCACAAGGTTTCCTACCATTTACTATTTCACATTGGCTAGAGGTCAGTAGCCCGCGCGGATTTTAATTCAGGGTCAGTTGAATCGCAATTAAAAGAAGTAGCACCTGCTTAGGCGCACAGAGCACCTAGTCCGCCTGTTCGCCGGGGAAGCGGCACATCGGTGCCTACATAGGGGTGTGGGGCGCAGGAGCTGCTTGCGCCAGATCCGAGGTCGGCGGGGCTTGAAGGGATGGCCGGGGGCGGTGCCAAGCACAGCGGTGCAGTGAGGTCGAGGGGAGGGCGGAGGCAGGGGACTGGGCCAGTGGCCTCTAGCGTTTCGAGGATGATCATAACACTGACTGACTAGAGGTAGATGAAGGCGATCTGCCCATTCTTTGTACATCGGACGGTGCAGAAAAAATGGACTGACCTATTTGTTTTCAGTCGACTGTTATTTTCATAGGACCACACCTTGTGGTATGCTAGAGGAGCATCTGCATTTCCCAACTATCCATGTACTCATATTTCAAAATCCTAGTATCTAGTAATTTTGTGTGCCATGCATGTTGTAGAGCTATCATATGTCTCCTGTCATTTTTTTCTCACCGAGCTGCTATCTGCTACCTTTACACTGTACTACTTGTGCACACACTTCACCCATACTCACACTATTGTTTTTATGCATGGGTATTTCAGACTCTCACGCAGTGTTGATGAATACAAAAAAGAAAATACAAAAGTCGCTCTAGTGTAATTCGAAGATAAGCACTAAGCGTTTCAGCGCTCTAAAGGGTGTAATGTCAGCAGATGGAGACAGTAAATGTAGCTCTGCAGTTGATGATCTCAATTGCCACACACAACCATCCCAGGTGCTTGCTTCAACTTTGCGCTGTCAAATGTGGTTGCATGTTGCATATGGTGTCTAGCTTGTATTGCTTCCAATTTGGTTAAATTGCATCTGCTTACTTTACACATTATACCTTTGATAATGACATGCATTCCTGTTTTCGATACATACTACATATGTCTATTAACCATGTCCGTACATCAAACTAATGCTTTTTGTATCCCTCATCAATCACTTATGATGAGACAGTCACCCCAGTGGGCTACTGCGAGACGCCCTACTCATTTAAAGAGTGTAGTGTCATCCTCCCCACATGATTATCAAGAAACAACAAGGCTAAATGAAGATAGTCAACGTAGCTCTCTAGTTGATGACCGTCGTTCCCCCACACCACCATCGCAGGTGCTTGCTCTTACTTGGCAGTGTGATGTGTGGTTGCATGTTGCATATGGTTTCTACCTTGTAATGCTTCTAATTAGGGTAAATTGCATCCGCTTAGTGAAAGTGCAACTATCCCTAGGTGGTCTTGGTAATTCCTAACAACATATAGCTCATTGAGCTAATGCTATTTCAAGATAAATATTTTAGAAAGGTCAATGATTTTCATGGCATGGATTAGAAATGTGGACCCCTCAAAATGCTAAGGACAAAAGATTGGCTCAAGCTCTAAAGCTCAAGACAATACATTTTACTTTTAGTGATCCAAGATCACATTGAGTCCATAGGAAAAGCCAATACTATTAAAAGGGGATGAGGTGTTGCTTAATGGGTTACTTGCTCAAAATGCTTAGTGATATGCTCCAAAACCCTCAACCACTTTCTCATATACACATATGTCCCAAACCAAAAGTAAAACTCGGCCCCACCGAAACTTTCTATCTGGCACCACCGAGTTCAGTTGACATAGCCACTGCCACAAAACCCTAGTCTTTTCGGTCTCACCGATAGGGATCTCGATCTCACCGAGATGGGATTGCAAATTCTCTGTTTCCCTTCATAACGTTTCGGTCCAACCGAAATGAGCGATCGGTCCCACCGAGTTCACAATGCAAACTCTCTGTTTCCCCTTCGTAATGTTTCGGTCTCACTGAGATGAGCGAATCGGTCCCATCGAGTTTGCCTGACCAACTCTCTGGTTAGCTTATTACCAAAATCGGTCCCACCGAGTTTGTGTAATCGGTCTCACCGAGATTACTTATGCCCTAACCCTAATGAAATCGGTCTCACCGAGTTGACATGTCGGTCCGACCGAAAATCCTAATAACGTTCACATTTTGAACTAAATCGGTCCAACCAAGTTTCATTATTTGGTCCCACCGAGTTTGGTGATTTGTGTGTAACGGTTAGATTTTGTGTGGAGGCTATATATACTTCTCCACCCACTCTTCACTAGTGAGGAGTGCCATCAGAATATGCCAGCACTTCCATCATACACTTTCTGAGAGAGAACCACCTACTCATGTGTTGAGGTCAAGATATTCCATTCCAACCATATGAATCTTGATCTCTAGCCTTCTCCAAGTTGCTTTCCACTCAAATCATCTTTCCACCAAATCCAAATCTGTGAGAGAGAGTTGAATGTTGGGGATACTATCATTTGAAGCACAAGAGCAAGGAGTTCATCATCAACACACCATCTATTACCTTTTGGAGAGTGGTGTCTCCTAGATTGGTTAGGTGTCACTTGGGAGCCTCCGTCAATATTGTGGAGTTAGACTAAGGAGTTTGTATGGTCAAGGAGATTGCCTACTTCGTGAAGATCTACCCTAGTGAGGCAAGTTCTTCGTGGGTGATGGCCATGGTGGGATAGACAAGGTTGGTTCTTCGTGGACCCTTCAGGGGTGGAGCCCTCCGTGGACTCGCGCAACCATTACCTTTCGTGGGTTGAAGTCTCCATCAACGTGGATGTACGATAGCACCACCTATCAGAACCACGCCAAAAATCTCCGTGTCTACATTGCATTTGCTCCCTCCAAACCCCTCCCTTTACCTTCATGTGCAATGTTTTACATTCCGCTGCTATACTCTTAGACTTGCATGTGTAGGTTGTTTACTTGACTAGTGCTAAGTTGCTAAAATCTGCCAAGAATTAAAATTGGGAAAAGGCTAGATTTTTATTTGGTCAAGTAGTCTAATCACCCCCCTCTAGACATACTTTCGATCCTACAAGTGGTATCAGAGCTAAGGTCTCCATTTGCCTTGATTTCCATAGCTTTTGGTGATCATAGCCTTGGTTTCACAACCTAGGAGAGTATGGCGTCTAGCGAGGGAAATTACCACCGTAGAGGTCCTTACTTTGATGGTACTAATTTTGCTAGTTGGAAGCATAAGATGAAAATGCATATTCTTGGACATAACTGCGCCGTTTGGGCTATTGTGTGTGTTGGCTTGCAAGGTGAATTCTTTGATGGGAGAGAACCGAACCGTGAAGCTACCGCGGAAGAGTTGAAGATGCTGCAATACAATGCTCAAGCTTGTGATATTCTCTTCAACGGATTGTGCCCCGAAGAATTCAACAAAATCAACCGTCTTGAGAATGCAAAGGAAATTTGGGATACTTTGATTGATATGCATGAAGGTACCGACTCAGTCAAGGAATCCAAATTGGATGTGCTTCAAAGTCAACTTGACATGTTCAAAATGAAGGATGGTCAAGGTGTCGCTGAAATGTACTCTTGGCTTGCTCTCATCACAAATGAGATTGCCAGCTTAGGAAGTGAAGACATGACTGATAGATTCATCAGCAAGAAGATCCTAAGAGCCTTGGATGGAAAATACGATACCGTGTGCACATTGATCCAAATGATTCCCAATTACAAAGATCTCAGGCCAACGGAAGTCATTGGAAGAATTGTTGCGCATGAGATGTCACTCAAGGATAAGGAAGAGCTTCACAACAAGTCAAGTGGTGCTTACAAAGCCTCATGTGATGCTCCCACATCATTAAGTGAGAAACAAGCCTTCAATGAAGAATTGATCCTAATGGTGAAGAACTTCAACAAGTTCTACAAGAGTAGAAGCAAGGAGAGAAGTTCCAAGTCAAGGTCCTACAATGACAAAAGATCTTCAAGTCGTGAACGTAATTTCTACAATTGTGGAAGACCCAGACACTACTCCAATGAGTGTACGGCTCCCTACAAAAGAAGAGAAGATTCTCCCAAAAGAAGAAGTGGGTGAGAAGAATCACCACCAAGAGAGAGAAGAAGTAGAGATGACCGTTATGAATGAAGAACATCACGGAGAAGCAAGGATTCAGAAAGAAAGGACAAATCATCAAGTAGCTACACAAAACAAAGAAAGCAAGCTCATGTTGGTGAATTGGTATCCGACTCCTACAATCACTCCCAGAGAAGTTATCACTGCGACTCCAAATATACTCAAGATGAAGGTGTTGCCGGCCTAGCACTTGCGTCAACCAACTCCTACGACATATTTGAGTCACCAAATGAAGGAATTCGAAGATGCTTCATGTCTAAAGGCCCAAAGGTATCACACCCCGAGTACGTTGATTTCAATAGTGATGAAGATGATTTTCTAGGTGATGATGATTTACTTGTTGACAATTCTAGTGATGAAAACTATGATGATCTTGCTATTAATCATGCTAATCAAGATAAAAGGAATGACGATGATAAGAAGGAGATTGAGCGTCTAACTAAAGAACTAAACACTCTTAAGTTAGCTCACGAAACTACCTTGGAAAATCATCGAGAGCTTTTAAAGACTCATGAAAAGTTACGCTTTGAAAATCTCAACCTTGAGCAAGAGCATGGGTTCTTAAAAGAGATCAATGATGATCTTTGCAAGAGAAGTTCTTCTTACATTGCCAACCATTTACTCTTGTCTACTTACATGCCACAAGTTAAATCTAGCAACAAGAGTAAGAAAGATTCTTCTTCTAGTAGTAACAATAATCATGCTAAATCCAATGTTGTTGCTTCTAGTAGTTCTCTTGATTCCACTAATGATTCTCTTAGCCAAGTTACACTTGAGCAAGAAAATAGCTTATTGAAGGGAATTATAGAGAAAGGTGTTTACAAGAGCCTTGCCGGAAGTAAGCAATTTGAGGAAATTGTATGCAAGCAAGGAAGACACCGGAAGAATCAAGGAATTGGTTTTGAACGAAGGTTCAATGCCAATGGAGTTGAGTGGGAAGAAGATCAATACCCCAAGACGAAGTTTGCTCCTCAACACGAGAAGTATGATCCTACTTCTTTCCAAGGAACACAAGCTCAAGATGATCTTCCACCACAAGACCACAAGCAAAAAGGCAAGGACAAGCTTCAAGAGGAGATTGATGCATTTGAAGAAGCTCCCAAGGCCTTGGTCAAGTGGGTTCCCAAGACTACATCAAGTTCCACTTCATCAAGTACGACTACACCTCCAAGGATTCCCATCAAGATGGTGTGGATCCCGAAGAAAAAGAACTAGAGAGTTCTTGAGTGTGACTCCTCCAACATACTTCACACATATCTTTTGGCAAGGACATGTGCGAACAACTTCCATATCTTGCACTAGTTCAAGGAGTCACAAACCCTCTTGTTAGTAATACAAGGGACAAGGTAACCTAATGCTTTCATGGACATCATCTTATGTGAACATCACTCTATGTCTGTGGATATCCTTGTTTATTCCTTGTGGGACTAACCCATGTAGGTATTGAAAGTACAACTCACTCCAATGGATTGCTCCAAATGATCTACATCAACATTGAGCATCTACATTTGCAACACCTACATGAAATCATGATAGACAAAACCCAAGGTTAGTTCATCCCTCTTAGGGGGGATATCACATCTAGGGGGAGCCTTACTCTAAGCAATTGAGCTAAAGCAACTCTAAAGGTGTGAACACAACAATGCTTTATGTAAAAGTGGCAATCCCACTTGTGCTTAAACAATGAGTATGACCTACGATCAAATGTTCTTATTTGACTCCTCAGTCAATATACTCATATATAGATCACCTAGTCATTGCCAATTGCTTGATAGATGCTGGAGTGTTTGTGCATGCTTTGCCACATGTTTGATTTGCCATCTTATTGTGTGAGCATGTTGGTTGCATATTTTACTCATTCGAGGACATCCACTTGTTCTTTTGATTGTTTGGCATTTTTCTCTTTTTCCAAGTGGATGGACAAGAATGCCTAAGAACCCCCTCTAGCTATCTATGCTTTTATCGTCTCAAACTCTATTCATGCTACATCACAAAGTTTGATCAAGTTAGATTCGAACCACTCTGTGTGAGAAGCACTCGGAGTCCCCGATTCGTCATAGACATAAACTTCCAAAACCTCTTTGTGCATTTCGGTATGATCGAGTCATCCACTTCGGTCACATCGACTTCACTAAGTTTATCTAGGTTTTCCATCTCGGTGCAACAATTTGAACTTTTCGGTCACCCCGAGTTGCAGTAACCGCTCGCGATTCTGCATCTCGGTGCTACCGAGTTGTTCCACTCGGTCACACCGACAGGGTCGGGATATATATACCCACGGGTGAGATTTTGGAAATTTCTTCAAACTCCTCAGCCTGCGCGTGTGTCCTGCTCTGCCTCCTCGGTTCTTCGGATCGTCTCCTCGCCGCCAGCGACCTCTCTCCACTGGCTTCCATCGCCGGCAACGAAAATCTGCTCCGTCGTTGACGCCGTAGCGAACCTCCGCCGAACTAGGGTATGGGTTCGACTCTATGTGCTAATTCCTTAACTCTGATTCATAGCACATTACTTTGCCATGAGCATCACCACGTATGCAAAAAATCCATCCACTGAAAACTTCCTTAGGTTAGATTGGATTTGAAAATTTAGGGTTAGGTCTCCGCCGAACTCATCTCGGACCGACCGAATTGTAGAAATTGGTCTCACCGATTTGGCTTAGGCCATAGCACATGCATTTTCAGTCCGACCGAAAATTGCAAATCGATGTGACTGAGTTCGATTCTCTGTGAAACCCTAGCAGTCTCGGTGCCACCAAACTGTGACTTGGTCTGACCGAGTTCAGTAGTTTAGGTTCCAAAAGCTGCTTCGGTATCACCGAGTTTATCAAATCGGTAGCTCCGAAATGCTTTCTATGGGGAACTAAAACTAATTTTTTAAGTAATCTGTTTTGCAAAAACTCTGCACTTTGTGATGCTCATCCACTATACCTCATCTACAACTATTCACAGGGTTTGCTATCAGTGATTGCCAAGATGTCTGACCAGAGTGACAGTCAGAACAAATCTGAGGAACATGTGCAATTGAGTGAGGGTTTAGATCCCTCAAGCAGCTATGATGAGGGTAGTAGAAGCACACCCAGTAACTTGCCCAAGGCAGCCACTAGAGCATGGAAGAAGAAAACCTCAGGCTCTGAGGATGAAGATTATGTGGCTGTTGAGGATGAGGCCACCTCAAAGAAGAAAGTCTTGAAGAAGGAATATGGGTCAGCTGCTACAACAAAGCCAGGGATGCACAAGAAGGCACGTGCCAATAGAATGCCAACATCCAAGCCTAGGAAAGCAGCCTTGGAAGAAACTATGGAGTTCACTCTTGAACCCAAAGAGGCCGGAGAAGGAAATAAGAGAAAAGAGAGGGTTAAGAAGACCACTGCCAGAGTCCTAGGGAGATCATCCATGTTTAAAGATCCTGTAGAAGAAGAGGGAGAGGAAGAGGATGCTCCAGCACCCAAAGCTCAGAAGCTTATGGGAGATGCTATCAAGTTAGGGGCTGCAACAACAAAGCCCAAGTCTGCTCCCAAAGCTCAAGCTCAAAAGTCAAAGCCCAAGAGGAACACTAGAAGTATTCCTGCTGAAGAGAAGAACAAGGCCCTAGTGCCTCAAGCTGAAGAAGAGGATGATGAGTCTCTTGTTTTGAGGAAATTGAAACCCAAGATCCCAGATCACAATGATGCTCATACAGTGGCTGAAGACGTGCACATCAGAAAAGATGCTGGACAAAGATTGTGGAGACAGTCTGATCCCTATGCTGTTAGGAGGAGGACTGCAGTTGACTACAGATTTCATACCAAAGAACAAAAAGACTTTTATGAGACAATTTTTCTTGACAAGAAGCCCATTGTTTGTGACATCAGATGGGTCGATTGGGAATTCATCAAGGAGAATGAAGATCACTTCCCAGGAGTATATGACAGCTTCAAAGCATGTGGAGTAGATGAGTTTGTTGGACAAAAGCTCACAAAATGGAATGATGAGCTGATCATGCAGTTTTACTCCATGATAACCCACAAGTATAGGGGGTCACAATAGTTTTCGAGGGTAGAGTATTCAACCCAAATTTATTGATTCGACACAAGGGGAGCCAAAGAATATTCTCAAGTATTAGCAGCTGAGTTGTCAATTCAACCACACCTGGAAACTTAATATTTGCAGCAAAGTATTTAGTAGCAAAGTAATATGATAGTAGTGGTAACGGTAGCAAAAGGTAATGATAGCAAAAGTAATGTTTTTGGTATTTTGTAGTGATTGTAACAATAGCAACGGAAAAGTAAATAAGCAAAGAACAATATATGGAAAGCTCGTAGGCAATGGATCGGTGATAGAGAATTATGCCGGATGCGGTTCATCATGTAACAGTCATAACCTAGGGTGACACAGAACTAGCTCCAATTCATCAATGGAATGTAGGCATGTATTCCGAATATAGTCATACGTGCTTATGGAAAATAACTTGCATGACATCTTTTGTCCTACCCTCCCGTGGTAGCGGGGTCCTAGCGGAAACTAAAGGATATTAAGGCCTCCTTTTAATAGAGTACCGGACCAAAGCATTAACACATAGTGAATACATGAACTCCTCAAACTACGGTCATCACCGGGAGTGGTCCCGATTATTGTCACTTCGGGGTTGCCGGATCATAACACATAGTAGGTGACTATAGACTTGCAAGATAGGATCAAGAACTCACATATATTCATGAAAACATAACAGGTTCAGATCTGAAATCATGGCACTCGGGCCCTAGTGACAAGCATTAAGCATAGCAAAGTCATAGCAACATCAATCTCAGAACATAGTGGATACTAGGGATCAAACCCTAACAAAACTAACTCGATTACATGATAAATCTCATCCAACCCATCACCGTCCAGCAAGCCTACGATGGAATTACTCACGCACGGTGGTGAGCATCATGAAATTGGTGATGGAGGAAGGTTGACGATGGCGACAGATTCCCTCTCCGGAGCCCCGAACAGACTCCAGATCAGCCCTCCCGGGAGGTTTTAGGGCTTGGCGGCAGCTCCATATCATAAAGCGCGATGAATCCTTCTTCTTTATTTTTTTTCTCCCCGAACGCAAATATATAGAGTCAAGGTTGAGGTCGGTGGAGCTCCAGGGGGCCCACGAGGTAGGTATTGGGTTTCGTAGTAATTTCAAAAAAATTCCCACGCACACGCAAGATCATGGTGATGCATAGCAACGAGAGGGGAGAGTGCTGTCTACGTACCCACGCAGACCGACTGCGGAAGCGATGACACAACGTAGAGGAAGTAGTAGTACGTCTTCACGATCCAACCGATCAAGCACCGAAACTACGGCACCTCCGAGTTCGAGCACACGTTCAGCCCGATGACGATCCCCGGACTCCGATCCAGCAAAGTGTCGGGGAAGAGCTCCGTCACCATGACGGCGTGGTGACGATCTTGATGTACTACAGCAGCAGGGCTTCGCCTAAACTCCGCTACAGTATTGTCGAGGAATATGGTGGCAGGGGGCACCGCACACGGCTAAGGAATAGATCGCGTGGATCAACTTGTGTCTTTCTGGGGTGCCTCTGCCTCAGTATATAAAGGACTAGAGGGGGGAGGCTGGTCGGCCAAGCTTGGCGCGCCAGGAAAGTCCTACTCCCAGATTCCCCCCCCCCCCCAATCCTAGATGGAATAGGATTCGCGGAGGGGAAAAGAGAGAGAGGGGGCCGGCCACCTCTCCTAGTCCTAATAGGACTAGGGGAAGGGGGAGGCACGCAGCCCATGTAGGGCTGCCTCTTCTCTTTTCCACTAAGGCCCATCATGGCCCATTTAGCTCCCTGGAGTTCCGGTAACCTTCCCGGTACTCCGGTAAAATCCCGATTTCACCCGGAACACTTCCGATATCCAAACATAGGCTTCCAATATATCAATCTTTACGTCTCGACCATTTCGAGACTCCTCGTCATGTCCGTGATCACATCCGGGACTCCGAACAACCTTCGGTACATCAAAATGCATAAACTCATAATATAACTGTCATCGTAACCTTAAGCGTGCGGACCCTACGGGTTCAAGAACAATGTACACATGACCGAGACATGTCTCCGGTCAATAACCAATAGCGGGACCTGGATGCCCATATTGGCTCCTACATATTCTACGAAGATCTTTATCGGTCAGACCGCATAACAACATACGTTGTTCCCTTTGTCATCGGTATGTTACTTGCCCGAGATTCGATCGTCGGTATCCAATACCTAGTTCAATCTCGTTACCGACAAGTCTCTTTACTCGTTCTGTAATACATCATCCCGCAACTAACTCATTAGTTGCAATGCTTGCAAGGCTTATGTGATGTGCATTACCGAGAGGGCCCAGAGATACCTCTCCGATAATCGGAGTGACAAAACCTAATCTCGAAATATGCCAACCCAACATGTACCTTTGGAGACACCTGTAGTACTCCTTTATAATCACCCAGTTACATTGTGATGTTTGGTAGTACCCAAAGTGTTCCTCCGGTAAACGGGAGTTGCATAATCTCATAGTTATAGGAACATGTATAAGTCATGAAGAAAGCAATAGCAACATACTAAACGATCGGGTGCTAAGCTAATGGAATGGGTCATGTCAATCAGATCATTCTCTTAATGATGTGATCCCGTTAATCAAATAACAACTCATTGTTCATGGTTAGGAAACATAACCATCTTTGATTAACGAGCTAGTCAAGTAGAGGCATACTAGTGACACTTTGTTTGTCTATGTATTCACACATGTATTATGTTTCCGGTTAATACAATTCTAGCATGAATAATAAACATTTATCATGAAATAAGGAAATAAATAATAACTTTATTATTGCCTCTAGGGCATATTTCCTTCAGTAGGGGGCGCACCCAGGGGGCAGGCGCGCCCCCCACCCTTGTGGCTAGGGTGTGGGCCCCCTGGTCTTCATCTTTTGCAAGGATTTTTTATTATTTCCAAAAAGACGTTCTGTGAAGTTTCAGGTCATTCCGAGAACTTATGTTTCTTCACATAAATAACACCATGGCAATTCTGCTGAAAACAGCGTCAGTCCGGGTTAGTTCCATTCAAATCATGCAAGTTAGAATCCAAAACAAGGGGAAAAGTGTTTGGAAAAGTAGATACGACGGAGATGTATCAACTCCCCCAAGCTTAAACCTTTGCTTGTCCTTAAGCAATTCAGTCGACAAACTGAAAGTGATAAAGAAAAACTTTTACAAACTCTGTTTGCTCTTGTTGTTGTAAATATGTAAAGCCAGCATTCAAGTTTTTAGCAAAGATTATAAACTAACCATATTCACAATAACGCTTAGGTCTCATGTTTACTCATATCAATGGCATAATCAACTAGCGAGCAATAATAATAAATCTCAAATGACAACACTTTCTCAAATCAATCATAATATGATATAACAAGATGGTATCTCACTAGCTCTTTCTGAGACCGCAAAACATAAATGCAGAGCACCTTTAAAGATCAAGGACTGACTAGACATTGTAATTCATGGTAAAAGAGATCCAGTCAAGTCATACTCAATGTAAACTAACAGTAATGAATGCAAATGACAGCGGTGCTCTCCAACTGGTGCTTTTTAATAAGAGGATGATGACTCAACATAAAAGTAAATAGATAGGCCCTTCGCAGAGGGAAGCAGGGATTTGTAGAGGTGCCAGAGCTCGGTTTTGAAATAGAGGTGAATAATATTTTGAGCGGTATACTTCCATTGTCAACATAACAACCAAGAGATGGCGATATCTTCCATGCTACACACATTATAGGCGGTTCCCAAACAGAATGGTAAAGTTTATACTCCCCCTCCACCAACAAGCATCAATCCATCGCTTGCTCGAAACAACGAGTGCCTCCAACTAACAAGAGTCCCAGGGGGAGTTTTGTGTGCAATTATTTTGATTTAGTTTGCATAAAGCATGGAACTGGGCATCCCGGTGACCATCCATTTTCTTGTGAGGGAGGAGCGGAGTCCACTCCTCTTGAGAATAACCCGCCTAACATGGAAGATACGGACAACCCTAGTTGATACATGAGTTGTTCGAGCATACCAAATAGGATATTTATTTGAAGGTTTAGAGTTTGGCACATACAAATTTACTTGGAACGGCAGGTAGATACCATATATATAGGTAGGTATGGTGGACTCATATGGAATAACTTTGGGGTTTATGGAGTTGGATGCACAAGCAGTATTCCCGCTTAGTACAGGTGAAGGCTAGAAAAAGACTGGGAAGCAACCAGCTAGAGAGCGACAACAGTCATGAACATGCATTAAAATTAATCAACACCGAATGCAAGCATGAGTAGGATATAATGCACCATGAACATAAATATCATAGAGGCTATGTTGATTTTTTTTCAACTACATGTGTGAACATGTGCCAAGTCAAGCCACTCGAATCGTTCAAAAGAGGATACCACACTATCATACCACATCACAACCATTTTAATAGCATGTTGGCACGCAAGGTAAACCATTATAAGCTCCTAGCTAATTAAGCATGGCACAAGAAACTATGATCTCTAGTTGTCATTGCAAACATGTTTATTCATAATAGGCTGAATCAGGAACGATGAACTAATCATATTTAGAAAAACAAGAGAGGTCGAGTTCATACCAGCTTTTCTCATCTTAGTCAGCCATCATATATCGTCATAATTGCCTCTCACTTGCACGACTGAATGATGTAGATAATAATAATAGTGCACGGGCATTGGACTAAGCTGGAATCTGCAAGCATTCAATAAACAGGAGGAGACAAGGCAATATGGACTCTTTTGTCAGATCAACAATAATGCATATAAGAGCCACTTCAACAATTTAATTATGGTCTTCTCCTATCGACCCCCAAATAAAAGAAAAGAAATAAAACTATTTACACAGGAAAGCTCCCAACAAGCAAAAAGAAGAACAAGATATATTTTTGGGTTTTCTTTTTAATTACTACTACAAGCATGGAAATTAAAACTAGCTAAAAGCTATAGCTAATTCTTTTTGTTTTTCTTAAGGTTTGTTAAACACACAAGAAGAAAGCATAAAAAGGAAATAAACTAGCATGGATGATACAATGAAAAAGTATGAGAACCGACATCTAGCAATGAGTATGTGAACATAAATGTAATGTCGGTGAGAAATACGTACTCCCCCAAGCTCAGGCTTTTGGCCTAAGTTGGTCTATGGCCACGGCTGGCCTGGCGGATATCCAAAGTTGTAACTGGGGTCGTACTGAGATGCAGCAGTCATTGCATCATGGGCTGCAGCTTGGAGGGGAGCTATCTCAGCTCTCCTCTTATACTCTTCCGCCTCCTCTCTGGTTGTAAAATATCTCCCTTTTGCCTGAAAGTCAAAGAAAGTAGAAGCAGGGAGAGCGACGTGATAGGTGCGCCGTCTGTCAAAGATTAGTCGGTACTGGAGGAACTGATCGTTCCTCTCAACAAACTGATGACGAACCATAGCCTCATAATCCAAATAAGTAGGAGGCAACTCAATATCATCCTCACGTATGGTTATACCAAGAAAATTAGCTATGTGGGTTGCATAAATTCCACCAAAGAAATCTCCATTAAATCTATTAAGATGCAACCTACATGCAACAATGGCTCCCAAATTATAAGATTTATCTCCTAACACAGCACTCCTAAGAATACTGAGGTCAGGGACACACATGTGACATGCCTCATCTTTACCATTACTGCATCTACCTATGAAGATAGCAAAATAATGTATAGCAGCAAAGTGAATGCTCCCTATGGTAGCTTGTGTTATGTCCCTTGATTACCCCATAGTTATACTAGCAAGAAAATCTCTAAATTCAGATTTGCGAGGTTCCCTAACACTACCCCATTGTGGAAGTTTACAAGCAGTGGTAAAATCCTCTAAGTCCATCGTATAAGATTTTTCATAAAGATCAAACATGGCAGTTGGAGAATTGCGTGAAGATGAAAATTCAAACCTCCTCACAAAGGAACTAGTGAGATAGTGGTACTGGCGGCACTTTTCCTCCTCGAAGCTCACAAGATCAGCGTTACGCAAATATGCGTTAATTTCTTCGTTGATTTCCTCTCGATCCATAAAGTCCTCTGAAGGCCATTCACAGGGCCGCACTGGAGCGTCCCTTGGTGGCTCATCATCAGCATCACGCATTGCAAGCCCGGGTTCTTGTTTCCTTGAAGAGCCACCTTGGTACATTTTCCTAAACATATTTCTTCCTCTGAAATTTTTAGTAACTTCAAATAAAAGTGAACCAAACTCACTAATATTGATAGCAACCACTCCTACAAGTGCCTAGAGCCTATATCATGCATCAAAACTACTTGGAACCATATAAATTTGACATGCAAGCTGAAGAACAAGGTCACCTAGGCAGCACAAATTTGCAATGAATAAAGCACTAGAACAAAACTAGTTGGACTAATAGAGGAGTCACATACCAAGGAACAATCTCCCCAAGCAGTTTTGTGAGAGGTGCTTTGAGCAAGGAGATCGAAAATGGAACCAAACTGAGCTTGGACTCCGGTTTGAACTGGATAATCGTGTTTGTGGGAGGAAGAAGGAGTGTGTGGGTGCAGGAATAAGTGGAGGAGGGCCACCATGGGCCCACGAGGCAGGGGGGTAGGGCGCGCCCTCCACCCTCGTGGCGAGGTGGATGCCCCCCAAGCTGTGTTCTCAGTGCCAAATATTCTCAAATATTCCAGAAAAGATCATATTTAAATTTCAGGGCATTTGGAGAACTTTTATTTTCGGGGTATTTTTATATTGCACGGATAATTCAGATAACAGACGGAAAATACTTATTTTTATTTTATTTAATATAAATAACATAAAGTAAAAGGAGGGTACAGAGAGTTGTGTTTTCTAAATTCATCCATCTCATGATCATCAAAAGGAATCCAGTAACAAGGTTGATCAGGTCTTGTTAACAAACTCATTCCGAATAACATGGAACCGGAGAATTTTTGAATAACACTAGGTTACCTCAACGGGGATATGCACATCCCCAACAATAATAATATCATATTTCTTCTTGACAGTAGGAAGAGGAAATTCAAAACCTCCAAAAATAATCGATGGAATTTTTCCAATAGAATTGATACTGTGGACTTGAGGTTGTTTCCTCGAAAAGTGTACCGTATGCTCATTACCATTAACATGAAAAGTGACATTGCCTTTGTTGCAATCAATAACAGCCCCTGCAGTATTCAAAAAGGGTATTCCAAGAATAATAGACATACTATCGTCCTCGGGAATATCAAGAATAACAAAGTCTGTTAAAATAGTAACGTTTGCAACCACAACAGGCACATCCTCACAAATACCGACAGGTATAGTAGTTGATTTATCAGCCATTTGCAAAGATATTTTAGTAGGTGTCAACTTATTCAAGTCAAGTCTACGATATAAAGAGAGAGGCATAACACTAACACCGGCTCCAAGATCACATAAAGCAGTTTTAACATAGTTTCTTTTAATGGAGCATGGTATAGTGGGTACTCCTGGATCTCCAAGTTTCTTTGGTATTCCACCCTTAAAAGTATAATTAGCAAGCATGGTGGAAATTTCAGCGTCCGGTATCTTTCTTTTATTAGTAACAATATCTTTCATATACTTAGCATAAGGATTCATTTTGAGCATATCAGTTAATCGCATACGCAAAAAGATAGGTCTAATCATTTCAGCAAAGCGCTCAAAATCCTCATCATCCTTTTTCTTGGATGGTTTGGGAGGAAAAGGCATGGGTTTCTGAACCCATGGTTCTCTTTCTCTACCGTGCTTCCTAGCAACAAAGTCTTTCTTATCATAACATTGATTCTTTGATTGTGGGTTATCAAGATCAACAGCAGGTTCATTTTCTATATCATTATCATTGCTAGGTTGAGCATCAACATGGACATTATCATTAACATTATCACTAGTTTCAGGTTCATTACCAGATTGTGTTTCAGCATCAGAAATAGAAATATCATTTGGATTATCAGGTGTTTTAGTAATAGGTTCACTAGAAGCATGCAAAGTCCTATCATTTTTCTTTTTCTTCCTTTTAGAAGGACTAGGTGCATCTATATTATTTCTCTGAGAATCTTGCTCAATTATCTTAGGGTGGCCTTCAGGATACAAAGGTTCCCGAGTCATTCTACCAGTTCTAGTAGCCACTCTAATAGCATAATCATTATTCTTACTATTCAATTCATTGAGAAAATCATTTTGAGCTTTAAGTACCTGTTCTACTTGAGTGGTAACCATAGAAGTATGTTTACTAATAACTTTAAGTTCACCTTTGACATTAGCCATATAGTCACCCAAGTGTTCAAGCATATCAGCACTGCATTTTATTTCTCTACCAAAATAAGCATTGAAGTCTTCTTGCTTAACCATAAATTTATCAAACTCATCTAAGCATGGCTAGCAAACTTAGTAAATGGGATTTCAGCTTTATTATATCTATAGAGACAATTTACCTTTACTACCTATGTCGGGTTATCAAGACCATGTATTTTTTCAATAGGAGATGGATTAAAATTATGCATTTCTTCGACAGGCGGTAAATTAAGACCATGTATTTCTTCAATAGGAGATGGATTAAATTTATGCATTTCTTCGACAGGCGGTAAATTAAGACCATGTATTTCTTCAATAGGAGGTAAATTCTTAACATCTTCAGCTTTAATACCCTTTTCTTTCATGGATTTCTTTGCCTCTTGCATATCCTCAGGACTGAGAAATAGAACACCCCTTTTCTTCGGTGTTGGTTTAGAATAGGCTCGGGAAGTGTCCAATTATTTTCATTAGTCAACATATTATTTAATAGAATTTCAGCTTCATCCGGTGTTCTTTCCCTGAAAACAGAACGAGCACCACTATCCAGGTAGTCTCTGGAAGCATCAGCTAGTCCATTATAAAAGATATCAAGTATTTCATTTTTCTTAAGAGGATGATCAGGCAAAGCATTAAGTAATTGGAGAAGCCTCCCCAAGCTTGTGGGAGACTCTCTTCTTCAATTTGCACAAAATTATATATATCCCTTAAGGCAGCTTGTTTCCTATGAGCAGGGAAATATTTAGCAGAGAAGTAATAAATCATATCCTGGGGACTACGCACACAACCAGGATCAAGAGAATTAAACCATATCTTAGCATCACCCTTTAATGAGAACAGAAATATTTTAAGGGTATAAAAGTAATGAGTTCTCTCATCATTAGTGAATAGGGTGGCTATATCATTTAATTAGTAAGATGTGCCACACCAGTTTCAGATTCATAGCCATAAAAAGGATCAGATTCAACCAAAGTAATTATATCAGGATCAACAGAGAATTCATAATCCTTATCAGTAACACATATAGGTGAAGTAGCAAAAGCAGGGTCAGGTTTAATTCTAGCATTAAGGGATTGTTGTTTCCATTTAGCTAATAACCTCTTTAAATCATATATATCATGGCAAGCTAAAATAGCTCTAGCAGATTCTTCATCCAGAACATAACCCTCAGGAACAACAGGAAATTCATATTTATTAGGGGGAGAGTCTTCATCATCACTTTTGTCAATATTATCAGTTTCAATAATTTCATTCTCTCTAACCCTAGCAAGTTGTTCATCAAGAAATTCACCAAGTGGCAAAGTAGTATCAAGCATAGAAGCAGTTTCATCATAAGTATCATGCATAGAAGAAGTGGCATCATCAATAACATGCGACATATTAGAATGAATAGCAGAAGCAAGTTTAGGTGTCGCAAGCTTACTCAAAATAGAAGGTGAATCAAGTGCAGAGATAGATGGCAGTTCCTTACCACCCCTCGTAGTTGAGGGATAAATCTTGGTTTTTGGATCTCTCAAGTTCTTCATAATGATAAGCAGATATAAATCCCAAGTGACTCAAAGAATAGAGCTATGCTCCCCGGCAATGGCGGCAAAAAATAGTCTTGATAACCCACAAGTAGGGGATCGCAACAGTTTTCGAGGGTAGAGTATTCAACCCAAATTTATTGATTCGACACAAGGGGAGCCAAAGAATATTCTCAAGTATTAGCAGCTGAGTTGTCAATTCAACCACACCTAGAAACTTAATATCTGCAGCAAAGTATTTAGTAGCAAAGTAATATGGTAGTAGTGGTAACGGTAGCAAAAGGTAATGATAGCAAAAGTAATGTTTTTGGTATTTTGTAGTGATTGTAACAATAGCAACGGAAAAGTAAATAAGCAAAGAACAATATATGGAAAGCTCGTAGGCAATGGATCGGTGATAGAGAATTATGTCGGATGTGGTTCATCATGTAACAGTGATAACCTAGGGTGACATAGAACTAGCTCCAAATCATTAATGTAATGTAGGCATGTATTCTGAATATAGGCATACGTGCTTATGGAAAAGAACTTACATGACATCTTTTGTCCTACCCTCCTGTGGCAGCGGGGTCCTAGCGGAAACTAAGGGATATTAAGGCCTCCTTTTAATAGAGTACCGGACCAAAGCATTAACACATAGTGAATACATGAACTCATCAAACTACGGTCATCATCGGGAGCGGTCCCGATTATTGTCACTTCGGGGTTGCCGAATCATGACACATAGTAGGTGACTATAGACTTGCAAGATAGGATCAAGAACTCACATATATTCATGAAAACATAATAGGTTCAGATCTGAAATCATGGCACTCGGGCCCTAGTGACAAGCATTAAGCATAGCAAAGTCATAGCAACATCAATCTCAGAACATAGTGGATACTAGGGATCAAACCCTAACAAAATTAACTCGATTACATGATAAATCTCATCCAACCCATCACCGTCCAGCAAGCCTATGATGGAATTACTCACGCACGGCGATGAGCATCATGAAATTGGTGATGGAGGAAGGTTGATGATGACGATGGCGATGAGTTCCCCTCTCCGGAGCCCCGAACGGACTCCAGATCAGCCCTCCCAAGGGGTTTTAGGGCTTGACGGCGGCTCCGTATCGTAAAACACGATGAATCCTTCTTCTTCATTTTTTTCTTCCCGAACGCAAATATATTGGAGTCAAGGTTGAGGTCGGTGGAGCTCCAGGGGGCCCACGAGGTAGGGGCGCGCCCTCCACCCTCGTGGATAGGGTGTGGGCCCCTTGGTCTTCATCTTTTGCAAGGACTTTTATTATTTCCAAAAAGACGTTCGGTGAAGTTTCAGGTCATTCCGAGAACTTTTGTTTCTGCACATAAATAACACCATGGCAATTCTGCTGAAAACAGCGTTAGTCCGGGTTAGTTCCATTCAAATCATGCAAGTTAGAGTCCAAAACAAGGGCAAAAGTGTTTGGAAAAGTAGATACGACGGAGACGTATCACTCCACTGCTCACTTTTACCCAGATGGGAAGATCATATGGATGTCTGAAGGTACTAGGTACCAATCCACTATTGAAGAATGTGCCAAGCTGATCAATGCCCCAGAGGAACATGAGGATGACTTGGATGTGTATGCCAAGAAGAAGAAAGACCACAACTCCATGGCAAACATGTACAAAGAGATCCCTGATAAAGCTTTGGAGACTCACAAGCTTGGATCTGTACATTACTTGTTGTCTGGTCTGCTTACCATCAACTGGATCCTAAGGCGCACATTGTTACCCAAGGCTGGAGATCACAAGATGGTTAGAGGACATTCCATCAACATGCTACAAATCTTTGATGTCCCTCAAAAGATTAAAGTCATGAGCCTGATTGTAGCGATAATCAAAAGGACAGCTGCTGACCAAAAGAGAAGCTGTGGGTATGCTCCACATATTCAGGAGCTCATCGATTCTAAGATGGGCACAGGAACATACTTGTTGGACAAGGAGCATCTACCCATTTATCCTGAATTTGAAGATAACGAAGTTGTCATGAATGAGAATGAACCGTCATCAGCTCAAGCACAAGAGAAGAGAGCCAAAGCTAAGGCAGAGAAAGCTGCAAGGATGCCAAGTGCAGAAGAAGCATCTCAGGTGTTCCTCAAGTCAAAACAAGATCATTTGGGCTATCTGATTCAAGCTACATTAAGGATTGAGAAGGGCTTGGCCACCCTGACTCAGGATCAGGAGAGCCTAGCGAGGATTGTTGAGACAAAATTTTATGATCTTGACCTCAAGGTAACTGAGGTACAGACTGTAGTTGAGCAGCTCCAGGAGGAAGCAGAAGAGAGGAAAGGGAAGGCAACTACTGATGCTTTTCAGCGAGTACCAAGGAGTCCGAGGTCTGCTGCAGTGCATGTACCTGTTTCTAGAGCTACATTGTCTGCACCAGCAGCTACAGCTTCAGTGCCACCTCCAGCGGCCACTCCACCAGCTCGAACTACATTGACAGATGCCTTCGTCCTTGGAGTTCTCTCTACACCACCTACCGAAGACTGAGTCTGAGAGACATATAGCACTATGCATTTTCAAATTTTTTGGTAACTTGTTGCCAAAGGGGGAGAAATATGTATAGATCATAGGCTTCGAGAGAGAGTGTTTTGCCTTTTATCTCTCTTGCTTTTGGTTGAACCTTTTTATGCGCTTGGTTGACACACTATGTCTTTGTCTGTGTGAGATACTTGTTTGATCATGTGATTGATCATATGCTACCTTAATGCTTGCTTGGATGATATTATCTCTTATACTCGATATATGATCATTCACTTTGCTTGGTGATGAGTGCATGTTTTTAATGTTTATCATTTTGAGCGCTCCACCAAGATGTATGTGACATGGAAGAGTGACCCATGATCCTAATCGATTGTGCATTTGCATTCAAAAGCAAATTTTAAATAATGCACAAATTTAGGGGGAGAACTTGCCTATCACATACTTCTCAAAGCGATGATGTATTTCAATCTTATAATCATTTGTCGAAGCTTTGATCTATCTGTTGTCATCAATTACCAAAAAGGGGGAGATTGAAAGTGCAACTATCCCTGGGTGGTTTTGGTAATTCCTAACAACATATAGCTCATTGAGCTAATGCTATTTCAAGATAAATATTTCAGGAAAGCTCAATGATTGGCATGGCATGGATTAGAAATGTGGACCCCTCAAAATGTTAAGGACAAAAGATTGGCTCAAGCTCTAAAGCTCAAGACTCTACATTTTACTTTTAGTGATCCAAGATCACATTGATTCCATAGGAAAAGCCAATACTATTCAAAGGGGGTGAGGTTTTGCTTAATGGGTTACTTGCTCAAAATGCTTAGTGATATGCTCCAAAACCCGCAACCACTTTCTCATATCCACATATGTCCCAAACCAAAAGTCAAACTCGGCCCCATCGAAACTTTCTATCCGGCGCCACCGAGTTCAGTTGACATAGCCACTGCCACAAAACCCTAGTCTTTTCGGTCTCATCAATAGGGATCTCGGTCTCATCGAGATGGGATTGCAAACTCTCTGTTTCCCTTCGTAACTTTTTGGTCCAACCGAAATGAGTGATCGGTCCCACCGAGTTCACAATGCAAACTCTCTGTTTCCCCTTTGTAACATTTCGGTCTCACCGAGATGAGCGAATCGGTCCCACCGAGTTTGCCAGACCAACTCTCTGGTTAGCTTGTTGCCAAAACCGGTCCCACCAATTTTGTGTAATCGGTCTCACCGAGATTACGTTATGCCCTAACCCTAATGAAATCGGTCTCACCAAGTTGACATGCCGGTCCCATCAAAAATCTGAACGTTAACATTTTGAACTAAATCGGTCCAACCGAGTTTCATTATTTGGTCCCATCGAGTTTGGTGATTTGTGTGTAACAGTTAGATTTTGTGTGGAGGCTATATATACCCCTCCACCCACTCTTCACTAGAGAGGAGCACCATCAGAATAGGCCAACACTTCCATCATACATTTCTTGAGAGAGAACCACCTACTCATGTGTTGGGGTCAAGATATTCCACTCCAACCATATGAATCTTGATCTCTAGCCTTTTCCAAGTTGCTTTCCACTCAAATCATCTTTCCACCAAATCCAAATCTGTGTGAGAGAGTTGAGTGTTGGGGGGACTATCATTTGAAGCACAAGAGCAAGGAGTTCATTGTCGGTGTCAAAACCGGCGGATCTCGGGTAGGGGGTCCTGAACTGTGCGTCTAGGATCGATGGTAACAGGAGACGGGGGACGCAATGTTTTACCCAGGTTCGGGCCCTCTCTATGGAGGTAATACCCTACATCCTGCTTGATTGATCTTGATGAATATGAGTGTTACAAGAGTTGATCTACCACGAGATCGTAATGACTAAACCCTAAAAGTCTAGTCTGGCTATGATAATGATTCTCCCCTCCGGACTAAGTCCTCCGGTTTATATAGACACCGATGGGATCTAGGGTTACATAAGGTCAGTTACAAAGAAAGGAATCTACTTATTTGATCGCTAAGCTTGCCTTCCACGCCAAGTAAAGTCCCGTCCGGACACGGGGCAGTCTTCGGTCTTCGTATCTTCACGGCCCATCAGTCCGGCCCATGGCTAAGAAGCCGGACGCCCGAGGACTCCTTAGTCTAGGACTCCCTTAGTAGCCCCCAAACCAGTCTTCAATGACAAGGTGTTCGGCGCATAGATTGTCTTCGGCATTGCAAGGTGAGTTCCTCCACTAGTGACTTCCAAGTAGTGTGTTCGGCCTTCCATTTAATGTTGTACCCCTTGGCTTCTGCGCATCGACAACTTCAGCTTCCACGTGTCGAGCGAATGCGAGAGGTCAGGGTATTTTTGCACATACCACCCTGACCATACCAGAAAGGTGCCTATGTAAAGATAATAGATCTCAGATCCCCTCCAAATCTCACGGAAGAAACCCTCAGAGCTTGTGGAGCAGAACCACCCCAACATGGCTAGCGCTCCCAGCTCTTCCTCTCGTCCCCACAACTCCGAAAAGGGGGATTGGGAGAGATGTTTAGTTTCTCACAGTCAGTTGGTGAAGCTGCAAACACAGGGCTTTCTTCCCCCGCGGATTTGGTCCCCATACGAGCAGGGATGACGTCCTTCAAGGGCGGGGCTCAAGCGGAGAACTTCGGAGAACGAATATGCTTCGTCTCGTTCTTGTTAAGAGGTGTCGTATTTCCGATCCATCCCTTCCTCCAAGGTCTGCTGGAGTATTATGGCCTTCAACTGCATAGTCTCACTCCCGCCTCTATCCTTCATGTTGCGGGCTATGTCGCTCTATGCGAGCTATTCCTGGGTTGCGAGGCCCATTTCGATTTATGGAGAAGATTGTTCTTCCTCGTCCCTCGTAATCAAGGTGGGCCAATTTTTAAAGTGGGAGGGGCCGAAGTGTGGCGCATCGCCGGGACCAGATACCTGTCTGGCACGCCGAAGAAAGCTTCCGAAGAATGGCCTTCTGAATGGTTTTACATCAACGACGTCGCTCTTCCCGACCCCGTCCGTATGGGCCTCCTCGAGTTTTGAAGTGCTCCATTGAAGAAACGCCATAGCTGGCGTCCTCGGAGCCTCGAGGAAGAGGATAGTGCAGAGATCAGCCCGCTGCTGGGCAAGATTAAGATGCTTGCTCAGTCCGGATTGTCAATAGTCGTGGTAATGACGATCTCCATAACGCGGGGGGGTCCAGCCACTCCAATACAGAGGGTTGCCCATGTGGCATTATAACGGGGAAGACGACGCCTCACGCTATGGTCGGAAGGGCCCAAAGACCCCCGCCACTCTGGCCAAAATATTGGTCGAACTGTATAAAGGGGAGAAGGAGGAGTTCACCCGTCTCCAATATCGAGATGGGTTTTCCATGTATAACCCTCCTAGCTGGGTAAGCTCTAACTCCACTATTTTACTCCTGTCCCTGAATCATTCTTGACAGGCAGTATCTTATCCGCTTGTAGCAGGAATGGCAAAAGGTTGTCGAGGGGATCCACAACCCTACCCCTCAGCAGGAGAATCGCAACCGGGATCATGACCCCGGATATAAGGAAGATCCGGACATATTTGTGGAGCTCGAGGATGGAATATTCTATCAGATGAGGTATGACGGTACGGATGTACCCATCATCGCCGATTACCCCGGTCTCCTTCCTGCTTCGCATGTAAGTAATCCGGAGATACCTTGTCCAAGAGAGTTTTCTCATTCCTCCTCACCCACCGCATTGTCCTATGCTCAAAAGGGGGGGCGTTCGGCGCGCCATGCTGCCCCGGGGGCATCTCCATAGAGATCGGCCCCCACATCGGGCGAGCCTTCGAAGAGGAAGGCAAACAAAGATACGGCCGATCTTTCATCAAAGAGGTATGGATTTGCAAATATGCACCTTGGCAGTCACATCAAACTGTGACCTTTCCGTTTACCCTGTATCAGGAAAAAGGTGTGCCGGGCTATACCCGGGGGTCCAACCGGTGATACCTCCCGCGGCCAGGATCCAGATCCTGTCGTAAAGACGGGGGCTGATGCGGGGGTAACGCCGGACTGTCCTCTAGCCGAGGACTCGGATGATGTATCCGTCACCAACTCGGAAGTGGAGAGCGCCATGAATCATCGGCGTCGTAGGGCCATTTCACAAGAGCCCGGTTTTTCAAAAGAGGCATTTAATGCCTTCAGCTCGGCTGATGCATATATCCGAGCTGCTCGAGATGGGCTTAACAGAGTCATAAAGTAGCATTTAAAAGATGTGCGGGTAAGTTTACTTTGTCTGAATATGATGACCATATGCCAGTAGCCCCCGAGACTTGAAGCAGTTGGTACAAACGATTTAAGGATCGTTGTATAACCAGGTTCTTACGGAGAAGAACGACATACTAGCCCAAGAGCTAGAAAAGTGCCGGACACAGCTAACTGTTGCTACCGCCGAAATGGAAAAGCTCAAGAAGGCGTCCTCTGGTAATATTTCCCTCCATCGAGAAACAATGATTATATGACAGCTGTGCTAATACTGCTGCATGTCTTATAACAGGGTCGTCGGACCAGCTGGAAGAGAAACTGAAGGCCGCTCAAACGGACAAGAAAGAGGCGAAAAGACTGCACGCCGCAGGCGAGCACGTTCTGACCCGAGTCAGAGAGGAGAAAAACAAACTCCAGGATTCCAACATCCAGCTGGGCGAGGAACTGAAAGATGTGCGGGCCCAACTGGCCGACTCCGTGAAGGAGAATAAAAGGCTCCGAGGCAGCATATTCAGTATGTGGCCGGACTTACCTTATAATAGTTCGAAGATGAAAGGTACTGACAAAGTTATGTTTGTAGGTATGCTGACAGGCCGTCCTGAAGAGGAGGTGTTCGGATCATCAGATGATCTGCTGCAGGGGCTATCGCAAATGCACGAGCAAGCTTGGCAAGCAATCCGGAGTGTTGCTAAGGCCTTATGGCCATCCGCCTCCCCTCCAGGAAGTGGCGAGCTTGTAGAGCTACTCAAGGGAGCGCGGCGACGTATCTGATTATGGAAGATATCGGCCTGCCGGGAGGGTGCGCGAGAGGCCTGGGCCATGGTGAAAACACGGTATACCAAGCTTGATCCGAATCACATGGCCCGGGTCAGACCTTTAGGGTCAGATAGGAAAGAAGTGCCCGTTAATTTGGTATATGACCAAGTAGCAGTAGCTGCCAAATATTCCCAACAGATTGTAAGTTGGATAGCCTGTTGGATGGTATAGAGGAGGAAATTTATGAGTCTCAGTGACTATGTACTTTCCTTGACATATGTAAATTCTAGCTGAATTGTAAAACGATTGTCATGGCATACCTTTTCGCTTCAACCTCGGGACCTGTCGTGGAATTATCACGGCAGATGTCCTAGTGTGAGGACTTGGTCGTGAGGCCAACGCATCTTTGTAGTAGCTTGAGAGGGGTTTGAGCAGAATCAAAAGACGCAACACAAGACAAGGATTTAGACAGCTTCGAGCCCCGGGAAACATTATCCAGTAATAGCCCTACATGTTTGTGGCTAGATCTCATTATGCTCATGAGAGAGTCGCCGCATAAGCCGGCTCCCGTCAAGGCCCAGTATGCTGGTTCATGTGATGGTGGACCGGCTTAAAAGGAAAGACATAAGGAATATTCTCCTACAAAGGAAGCAAGACTAGAACATCTGCCGTGATAATTCCACGACAGTTGGCGTCCACTGTGGGGCTTGCGCACGGTAATATTGAGTTTTTGGAAAGATCTATCTCAGGATCAAGATGTTCGCGATTGAGCAGATGAAGAAGAGTCAGCGTGAAAAAATCGCTCGCGCCTGATAACCTGGCGTAGGACAGCCCGTGCAGAGCCGGCAAATTCATTATTTCTGATCAGAGTTATGATTAAGTCTGAAGCTGGCGGTATGAGGTTAAAAGCGAGGAGACTAGGGTTACATCGCGTGCAGCCGCCGCCTCGAAAGACACCAATACCGACAGGAGTATGATCTGTCCAATCCGCCTACCTGCAGTTTTCGCCGAGACCGACAGAAATAAGAGCCATCTAATTTGCATGGCTGCAAGTTCGACCGAGACCGGCAAGACTTTTTGCTGCCATTAATTGAAGGAGTCGGCCCGGCCCGACATGTATTTTTCGTTGTGCCAGAGTCAGATTCGATTACGGCAACCGAAGACAGTGCCTACGCTGGTTACCAGCCCCGAGGGCATCAACTGATAGCGCATGATGATCGGAGACTGCGAATCAATTTGGAAGTACGTCTGTATCTATGAGCAAGCACGGATCAATCAAACAAGTACTACTTATCATATCAAGTAAAAAGACGAGAGTTATGTTTCATAATGACCAGAGTCACGTTTCATCTTCTTATAAGATCTAGATGGAAGAAAAGTCAAAGAAAAAAAGGCCACTACCCAGAAGGGAACACGGACGTGGATTCATTGAACCGGCCACGGCTCGGAAGCGGATGTCTCCGCAGACTCACACTCCCCGTTGACCCGCCTCGGCCGGCGTCTGACATCGCCTCTGAGCCGGCCGCCACCGCTGCAATACACCTCCACAAGCCGCCGCGGCCCATGCTGAGTTGCCGGGCCGGCCCTCCGCTCCTCCACTGCTTTCCCGCGTTGAGTCACCGGACCAGCCTTTCGTTTCCTCCGCTGCCGTTCCGCGCTGAGTCGCCGGACCGGCCCTCCGTTCCTCTACTATAGCCGGCCAAGCCGCTTCACTCCTGCGACCTTAGGTTATCCTCTGCTGCAACCTTCAAGCCGGCTCTGCCGCGAGCAGCCACCGTGGCCGCCTTGAGTCGCCGAATTCCTTCCATCGCGGTGGCCCGCGTCGTTGCCTGTTGAGAAGCTCCGGTCCTGTATCCGTTGCAGCCCTGTCTCCGCCTCGCGCGACCGTAAGACGCCGCCTGCACCGGCGAGCCGACCTTCCCATCTCGCCTTCGAGCGCCCCTGTGCGACGTCCTGTGAGACGCAACCAGCGCATCAGTTTCTATCAGCTTTAGTGCCCCTGAGCTTCACGGAACCTGGCTCTGCGATTTGGCAAGAGCACAGTTCGGGGATGGACAGAAGTATTACTACAACAAAAGGACAGAGCAATCCAAATGGTCTATACCTGATGATTGAAGGATGGCACAACATGACCAGGAGGATCCGCTTTGAGCCGCCGTTTCTCGGCTCCATTACGGACGCACTTCAAGCCGCCGGTGCAACCTCTCACATGCATTTTTTCCTTCGCTATCGAGGCCTCCGCTTGACCCGCCCGCCTCCATTACAGCGTGTTTCATCTCCACCTCCACTGGCGAGTCGACCCTCCGCGTCTAGTCGCCGAGCCACTTCCGTTGCCCTCCACTAACCGTTACAGCGCCGTGACTCATCTCCTCTTTGCCAAGGCACCCCCTGCTGGTGTGATTTTGTCTTACTGGTACAAAGCAAAAGAAAATTGGGGGATAATGGAGCAGTGCATGTTGACTCAAAGACTAGTCTGCCAACAATAATGGGTTAGGAGTCCCAGTGGGCAAGGCATTATGCATTACCAGCATCTACGCTCATCTGACAAATCACTAGGTGCTATCTGTTCCATATATATTATTAACACGGATGAAATTGTTTGAAAACGATTACTCTGGTCTGTGATATTCTTTTGCAGGATTATTATTCATCACAAGTTTGTCGCAAAGGGGCGTGCACTAATATTATTTTTGCACTAGTACGTTCGTGTTGTGCTACCAGACGGATATGTGCGCAAGTCGCCGTCCCCGCTACATCAACACACGCGATTGACTCATTTTAACTCGCCCATCCGTGCCGGCTTATAACGCCACGATCGACTCATATGTTTGATCCCGTGGCCGACTCGTCCATCATTGATTTCAGCTTCACCATGATGATCATCAACCTCGCGGTGGATAATTTCTGGCTTAACATATCAGGTGAAATCCATCCAGTATATTTTTATATTATATATTGTTTTCTTTAAAAGAGCAATTATGTTGGCTTGCAAGTTCTCCAATGCAAGACAAATTATATCACTAAGCTGTTGAAGGACTCATACCGGTTTGTAACACGGTCAAATATGAAGAATCTCAACACAACTTCTCGAGTCGTCTTAAGACTCGGGGGCTACACAGACATGACTGGCAAAATTGGCCGGTTTTAGTGAATTCAAGAACTCCGGGTCATTTGAGGGAAATTAACCCGGCCCCGGAGGCTACTGCCTATTGGTGAAAAATTTAAAGGCCGTCAGAAGATTTCCGACTCATAAAATGGCCTGACAATTATAAAGTTCCGGCTCAATGGAAGAGCCCCGGGTTATCAGGAAAAGACTCCGGTTCAAAATCCGGCTCAAGGGAAATCTGTTTTCTCGCAAAGCTTTGAAGCTCTCAAATATCCGGTTTAAAATTCCGGTTCAAAGAAGTCATCTCTCGCAAAGTTCGAGTTCTCAGAAAAATTAAAGGTTGCCAAAGATAAATTGCTGCCATGATGCGTGGTTCAAACATGGTATCCTGCCTTACGGCTTATCTTATTATGGTCACTTGGGGGCTTTCTGCTCATCAAGTATAGCTGTCGGTACCCTCTTGATCGGCGCAATGCCAAATCTTATATGGTCACTTGGGGGCTTCCTGTTCAAACATAGGTCGTATTCGAACCAAAGAGAACATAGATGTCGGTACCCTCTTGACCGGCACAATGCCAAACCCACTAGGGGGCTTCTTGATCGTATTCGAATCATAGCTTAACCCTTTTGGGTCCGACTTTGATCGTATTCGAATCAGAGTCGTTAAAAACTCTCAAGGTCATTTGGGGGCTTCCTATTCAAACATAGGTCGTATTCGAACCAAAGAGAACATAGCTGTCGGTACCCACTTGATCGGCGCAACGCCAAAACCACAAGGGGGCTTCCCGATCGTATTCGAATCTAGCTTAACCCCTTTTGGTCCGGCTTAATGATCGTATTCGAATCAGAAGCCTCGCTCTTTTCTCTCTGTTTGGCTTAAGTTTTTTGAAAACAATCTTTGGTTTTGTCTTGAGACCTTTTTGTTCATATCTAAAGCATATATGTGGTTTCGATTAACCCGGCTTGACTTTGGATGATAAGTCGCCATATATGACAATCATAAAAATTTGGAAGTTTTGGCTTCTAAAGATTGGGTTATCGCCCTTAGTTCACAGGTTTCCTAAACCGGCAGTACGATTCAATATCACAGGAACCGGTTTTCCAAATTGGATTATATTATTCAAATCTTTAATAGCCAACATGGCTAGATTTTTATTATGGTTATCAATAACCAATATTATGATTGAGGTTTTCAAAGTCGCTTCAGTGCAATGGATATTATTTTATCAATGGATATAATTTATTCTACAGTGGAAGGAATAGTCCCGAGTCACTGCAGGCTTACGACCCGGCACTTGGGGGCTACATTATTCAAATTGAGATTACATCAAATATGCAAGTCCCATGTCACTGCCAGCATGCATCATGGCACTTGGGGGCTAATGTAAAGTCATTTTTTGATCAACTTATTGAAGATCCGACTCATCCCATTGTAATGAGCCGGCCCTTGGGGGCTACCAATTGCTCCTGTCAAAAAATCAAGGTACACAAGCCTCAGTCCATTATATTGAAAGATCCACTACTCAGTTGGTAGAATACAAAGCTCTTAACCTTGTGGACGTGGGTTCAAGCCCCATGGTGGAGATTACATCATATGATGTTATTATCAATGAAGAATATACAAAGTCCCAGCTCAGCAATATCTTACTCAGACGTCCTTTGGGGGCTACACGTTGCTGCTCAAGTTTACATGATCATATTTACAAAGTCCCTGCTCATTATTGCATAATGACCCAGCCCTTGGGGGCTACACTGGTTGAAGTTTTTATAAGTATAAGGCAATTACAAGTCCTAGGTTGCTGCAAGCATGACAACCCGACACTTGGGGGCTACATATGTGGAATATGCAGTTTATGATTAGTGACTGAGATAAACAAAACCGGATTTCTTCAAAGTTGCGGCATTTATATTGAAGCAAGTCTTAAGTTATCATTTTATTCTCTTCTTAAGACTTGGGGGCTACAAGTGATATGCATATAAAGGAGGAACGTCTTCAAATTCTCAGTTTTGAGTAAATAAGGAAGATCAATTGTGTGAACCGACGTTTGCTACAGTCGTGACCCGGAATCATCAGTTTTTATAACCCGGTGATTTTTGGAAATCATAGCTCGGCAAGTTCTACATTTTCAATGCGGCTAAATATCAGTTGAATATTTGAAGACCAATATTTTTGTCAAGTCAGAGCATTGAAGACCGACTCCAATGGATTCATTATTTATAATATTTCTTCTACAAGCAAGTTGATTATGAAGCCGGTCTATTAACCCGGATTTTCTAGAAGGAGGAAATGACAAGGACTTAAGGATGATCAGGTGCCGGCTTACAAAATATTTAACCCGGAGCACAACCTGTCAAATTTGTTCTTGTGTTTATATTGCAGATTAGTTTAACATGGATAAATCCAAATTAAACTGGGAGCTAATGTCGGCAATATAACCCACGGTGTAACCCGGCTGGATGTGTGACCCGGATGGATCTTGGCGACTCACCGGTGAACCGCCCGGAGCTTGGCAACTCACGGGTAACCCGCCTGATCCTGGCGACTCATTAGTAACCCGGCGGGCGGGTCAGATGGACGACAAGGCCAAAGGCCCAGTATGCTGGTTCATGTGATGGTGGGCTGACTTAAGAGGAAAGGCATAAGGAATATTCTCCTACAAAGGAAGCAAGACTAGGACATCTGTCGTGACAATTCCACGACATGCCCCGAAGGTGCGGAGTGTTTCAGAATACCCATGCGGCCGAATAGACCGGGGTATGCATGGAAACCAGGCGTAAAGGTCAAAGTTGCTTGAACAAACAAGTTGTATTCGGCTAGTTATGTTATATTACATTAAAGTTGTAAGAAACATCTTCCGGAGAGAATAGTTCCGTTAAGGGTTCCTTTCCCTGGGTGTGCATGCGTTACAGTGCATGTCTGAATTGTGATTAAAAAAATCGCAATATATATATATATATCTTCTGGGTGTTCGCAATGGAGCGAATGCAAAAAACATCTTTAATCCACAGACCGAATATTCCCTTAAGAACGCTAGCTTTCGGCTTCACCCAGTCTGAGGTACACATCCAGATGACCCGGCAGTAACAATCGCAGAGGTGCTCCCTTTATGCCCTAGACGAACTAATGGGAACGTAGGGCATAAGCACAGGAGCCAGGCAACCCAGCTTGGCCCAAACTTAAATCATATCGATGCATATAATGGCGAAGAAAAGGTACATATGGGAAAAACGCATATGTGATGAGCTAGATGCTCGGATAATAGCAAGCTTCTGTACAAGAAGCCCTTTGGTATAATGGACGTACATATTTGAAAGCATATGTGTGCATCAGGGGTGCACGGTCTAACCGCATGAAAGCTTTAAGGCTAAAGAGAAAAACGAAAAGAGAGAGAAAGACGAAAAAATGTATTATGGAAACATCAGGGAGAAGGAGACGAACAAAGAGTTCGGTGCTTAGGCGTAGAATCTTCGGAGTCTGGCCGCGCTCCAGGGGTTCGGCTCGAGGCAATTATCTGACGCGTCACGCAGGCGGTACGCTCCTCCGGTGAGAGCTTCGTCGATGATGAAGGGACCCTCCCATTTGGTCTTGAGTTTGTCCTTTTTCTTCTCCGGCAAGCGTAGAACGAGTTCGCCAACGTTATAAGTTTTGGCCCGTACTTCTCTGCTTTGATATCTGTGGGCCTGTTGTTGATAAAATGCGGAACAGGCTTTTGCAACGTCATGCTCCTCCTCCAGGGCGTCTAGGATGTCCTGCCGATCGAGCTCGGCCTCTCTCTCTTCGTACATGCACACCCGAGGTGAGTCATGTATAATGTCGCAGGGTAGCACAACCTCTGCGCCGTACACCATGAAAAAAGGTGTGTATCCGGTAGTGCGATTGGGCGTGGTCCGCAGCCCCCAGAGTACGGAGTCAAGCTCCTCAACCCAGTGTGTGTCTGATTCCTTCAAAGAGCGCACTAGTCTGGGCTTGATGCTGCTCATAATAAGACCATTGGCTCGTTCGACTTGACCGTTTGTTTGTGGATGATAGACAGAGGCGTAATTGAGTTTAATGCCAGGATTAGCACACCAGGTTTTCACATCACCGGATCTGAATTCTATCACCGGCCCGGACTCGGCCGTTTTAACTGGTTTGGCCTCTATCCACTTAGTGAATTTATCCACCATAACCAGCAGATATTTTTTCTTATGTCTTCCTCGTTTAAGGGGTCCAACCATATCTACTGCCCAGACCGCAAAAGGCCAAGTGACGGGGATTGTTTGTAGGGCGGTGGGGGGCATATGGCTTTGGTTGGCGAAGAGTTAGCATCCGACGCAACGTTGGACAAGGTCCTGTGCATCTTCTCGGGCCGTCGGCCAATAAAACCCTATACGGAAGGCCTTGCTAACAAGGGCCCGAGCTACGGCGTGGTGCCCGTCGAGACCGGCGTGAATCTCAGCCAGGAGCTGCCGCCCCTCCTCCTCGGAGATACATCTTTGAAGGATTCCGGTAGCGCTTTTCTTATAGAGCTCTCCGTCTTGAACCTTGTAGGCCTTCGAATGCCAGACAATGCGGTGGGCCTCATTCTGATCCTCAAGAAGTTCCTTCCTATTAAGGTAGGCGAGGAAGGGTTCGGTCCATGGGGCAATGACTGCCATAATGAGATGGGTCGACGGTGTTATTTCGGTGGCTGAGCCTCCGATGATATCGGTGGATTCGGAATCTGGGGTTGTGTTCAGATCCGGACTGGTGCTACTGCTCTCCCCCTGCCACACTATGGATGGCTTAAAAAGCCTTTCCAGAAAGATATTGGGCGGGACGGGGTCGCGCTTGGCGCTGATACGAGCAAGAACGTCCGCCGCTCGATTACTTTCTCGGGCCACGTGATGGAACTCGAGCCCCTCGAACCGAGCCGGCATTTTTAGGACGGCATTACGATAAGCTGTCATCTTTGGATCTTTTGCATCGAAGTCCCCATTTATTTGAGATATTGCAAGGTTTGAGTCCCCACGCACTTCCAGGCGTTGTATGCCCATGGAGACAACCATCCGAAGACCATGCAATAAGGCCTCGTATTCGGCTGCGTTGTTGGAGTCTGTGTATAGTATTTGGAGTATGTACTGAATGACGTCTCCAGTGGGGGACGTTAAAACGATGCCCGCTCCTAGCCCTGCCAGCATTTTGGAGCCATCAAAATACATAACCCAATTGGAATATGTGTCATACTCTTTAGGGAGTTCGGCCTCTGTCCATTCAGCGACGAAGTCAGCCAGTACTTGGGATTTAATAGCTCGACGTGGTTTGTATGTAATATCAAATGGAAGGAGCTCAATGGCCCATTTGGCAATCCGGCCCGTGGCATCGCGGTTGTTTATTATGTCGTTGAGTGCTACTTCGGAAGCCACCATGATCAAACATTCCTGGAAGTAGTGTCGTAGCTTTTGGGGCGCCATAAAGACCGCGTATGCTATCTTTTGATAATGGGGGTACTGGGATTTGAATGGTGTAAGGACAGTGGATACGTGGTATACTGGCTTCTGAAGCGGGAATTTGTGTCCGTCCTGTTCTTGTTCAACGACGAGCACGGCGCTCGCCACTTGATGTGTTGCCGATATGTATAGCAGCATGGGTTCGCCGACATTTGGCGCGACCAGTATTGGGTTGCTCGCTAGGAGCGTTTTTATTTCATCCAGTCCGGTTGTTGCCGCGTCCGTCCACTCGAAGTGATCGGTTCGCTGCAGAAGGAGATAGAGTGGCAGTGCCTTTTCTCCCAATCTAGAGATAAAGTGGCTTAGAGCTGCCATGCAACCCGCAAGTTTTTGGACTTGTTTAAGGTCTGTTGGCGTAGCCAACTATGACAGAGCTCGAATTTTGGCTGGATTTGCTTCAATTCCTCTACTGGAGACGATGAAGCCCAGCAGCTTTCCTATGGGGACGCCAAAAACACACTCTTCCGGATTGAGCTTAATGTCATATGCGCGGAGGTTGTCGAATGTGAGGCGTAGGTCGTCTATTTGTGTTTCTACATGCCTTGTCTTGATTACAACGTCGTCCACATAGGCTTCAACTGTCTTTCCGATCTGTTTCTCCAGGCATGTTTGGATCATGCGTTGGTAGGTGGCACCGGCGTTCTTGAGCCCGAAGGGCATGGTGTTGAAGTACAATGGCCCATATGGGGTGATGAATGCTGTTGCACCTTGGTCGGACTCCTTCATTTTGATTTGATGGTATCCGAAATATGCATCGAGGAAACACAGTGAGTCGTGTCCTGCGGTAGCATCAATGATTTGATCAACGCGGGGAGGGGGAAGGGATCCTTAGGGCAAGCCTTAATGAGGTCTTTAAAATCGACGCACAAGCGCCGGGATTTATCCTTCTTTGGTACCATCACCAGGTTTGCGAGCCAGTCCGGATGTTTTATTTCTCTAATGAATCTGGCCTCGATTAGCTTGGCTAGCTCCACTCCCATGGCTTGACGTTTGGGTTCGGAAAAGCGCCACAATGTTTGTTTGACCTGTTTGTATCCCTTTAATATGTTGAGGTTGTGTTCGGCCAGTTTGCGCGGGATTCCTGGCATGTCAGAAGGGTGCCAGGCGAATATATCCTAGTTTTTGCGAAGAAAATCCCTTAGCGCGTGTCGACCGTTGGGTCTAGTTGTGCCCCAATAGATGTTGTCTTTTTTGGGTCCGTTGGATGGACCTGGAACTTGACTATTTCTTCCGCTGGCTTGAAGGAGGTGGATTTGGGGCATTTGTCTAAGATCACATCGTCCCTGTCCACCGTGGAGCGCAGTGCAGTGAATTCTTCGGCTGCAAGGGCTTCAGATAATGCCTCAAGGGCCAGGGATGCGGTTTTATTTTCGGTGCAGAGTTCTATGTCCGGATCACTAGCGAGAGTGATTATGCCTTTGGGCGCGGGCATCTTATGCTTCATGTACCCGTAATGAGGTACAGCTTGGAAGCGTGTAAATGCTTCCCTCCCCAAGAGGGCGTGATATCCGCTGTTGAAATGGGCCACTTGGAAGGTTATTTCTTCGGACCGATAATTCTCCGGCGCGCCGAATACCACATCGAGTGTTATTTTTCCCGCACACCGCGCCTCCCTACAGGGAATGATTCCTCGGAAGGTCGTGCTGCTTTGCTCAATGCGGCTCCTATCTATTTCCATTTTGTGGAGTGTATCTTCATAGATGAGGTTTAGTCCGCTGCCGCCGTCCATGAGAACCTTGGTGAGCCGGAAGTCGTCCATGATTGGACTGAGGACCAAGGCGGCTGGTGCTCGGACTGTCCTGTATTTTGGTTCGTCACCGACATTAAAAGTTATAGTCGTGTCGTTCCAAGGGTTTATTGCTGCTATTTGACAGACTTCGGCGAGTCCGCGTAGTGCTCTTTTGCACCTATTGTTTGAGGCGAATGTCTTGAAGACCGTCAGTACTTTTGGGTCATCGTCTTTTGGGGGTGTTGTTCTGGGGTATTCTTGGTGAGGATATCCTCGCCGCTCTTGGCCACTTGCCGGAGTATCCAACATGCTCTAAGGCTATGTGTTGGTATGTTATCCGGTGTTGCATGTATTTTGCATGGCCCATCGAGCCATCCTTCCAGAACGGTTCCGCGCCTCGTACTAGACTTATATTTCTTTACTATTGGACCGGGTGTGTTGCAAGGGTGCGCCCTTTTCGCCTGAATGAGGGATTGAGTGGGGACCGGTGGTTCCCAACGGGCTACCTGAGTTTTCCAGGCGCTTTCCATTGTGTTGTACTTCAATATGATAGTTGCGAAGTCAGTGAACGGTAGTATGCGACTGTAGTTGATGGTGTTGAGGATTCCTCCGTCCGTGCAATTGTTGTGGAATGCTGAGATCGCTTCCTCGTCGTGGCAATCTTTAATCTTGTCTTTGACAAGAAGGAATCTGGCCTAGAAGTGGTGGAGCGTTTCCTAAGACTGTTGTTGTATTCTCGTGAGAGCGCTTATATTTGGGTGGGTGGGTGTTTTAAAGCTGAACCCTGACCCAATTTTGGATCCGGAGTCTGAAGGAATTCCGAACTTAATAGATAGGGCTCCAGGATATCCACTGATTTCTTAGGCCCGTCGTCCGATTCTATGTTCGGAGGGCAGGATGCATGTCCTCGCAGGTGGGTGTCCGACTCTTCAAAGCCGGAGATCCGGACATAGTCTGTCTTTAGTATGGAGGAAGAGTTGTCGTCTCGCTCCTCCACTATCGCTATCTGGTGGGTGATTGGTGGATATTTGATTTCTCTCTGATCGGGTTGAAGCCCAATTCGATCGTAGTCTGTGGCGACCCCCAGGGCGGCGATGCGATCTAGGAGCTCGTTTAAAGACGAAAGCTCCGCTGGATCCATCTTCTTGGAGTGTTCGGAGTCGATACGAAGGGGATTTTCGATGACTCGGGAGGTCATTGCCGGCTTAACAACCGAACGGGCGGTCATGGTAAAGCCGCCCAGCCGGAGGGTTTGGCCTGGGGCCAGTGCTCCTCCAGCGGTGATATCGTCCTTGAGAACAAGGAGAGCCAACGATCCTGTCGTCGATGCCATAGTGGAACTCTCAATGAAAGCACCAATGATGGTGTCAAAACCGGCGGATCTTAGGTAGGGGGTCCCGCACTGTGCGTCTAGGATCGATGGTAACAGGAGACGGGGGACACAATGTTTTACCCAGGTTTGGGCCCTCTCTATGGAGGTAATACCCTATGTCCTGCTTGATTGATCTTGATGAATATGAGTGTTACAAGAGTTGATCTACCATGAGATCGTAATGACTAAACCCTAAAAGTCTAGTCTGGCTATGATAATGATTCTCCCCTCCAGACTAAGTCCTCCGGTTTATATAGACAACGGGGGGATCTAGGGTTACATAAGGTCGGTTACAAAGAAAGGAATCTACTTATTTGATCGCCAAGCTTGCCTTCCACGCCAAGGAGAGTACCGTCCAGACACAGGTGTAGTCTTCGGTCTTCGTATCTTCACAGCCCATCAGTCCAGCCCATGGCTAATAGGCCGGACGCCCGAGGACCCCTTAGTCCAGGACTCCCTCATTCATCATCAACACACCATCTATTACCTTTTGGAGAGTGGTGTCTCCTAGATTGTTTAGGTGTCACTTGGGAGCCTCCGTCAAGATTGTGAAGTTGAACCAAGGAGTTTGTACGGGCAAGGAGATCGCCTACTTCGTGAAGATCTACCCTAGTGAGGCAAGTCCTTCGTGGGCGATGGCCATGGTGGGGTAGAAAAGGTTGCCTCTTCATGGACCCTTCATGGGTGGAGCCCTCCGTGGACTCGTGCAACCATTACCCTTCGTGGGTTGAAGTCTCCATCAACGTGGATGTACTATAGCACCACCTATCATAACCACGCCAAAAATCTCTATGTCTACATTGCGTTTGCTCCCTCCAAACTCCTCCATTTACCTTCATGTGCAAGGTTTTACATTCCACTGCTATACTCTTAGACTTGCATGTGTAGGTTGTTTACTTAACTAGTGCTAAGTTGCTAAAATCTGCCAAGACTTAAAATTGGGAAAAGGCTAGATTTTTATTTGGTCAAGTAGTCTAATCACCCCCCTCTAGACATACTTTCGATCCTACACTTTGTTAACATATTTTACCTTTGAATATGACATGTCTTCCTATTTTTGGTACATACTACATCTTTCTATTAACCATGTTCTTACATCAAGCTACTTTTCTTGGGTATCCCGCATCAGTCACTTCTGACGAGACACCTTCAAGTTGACAATGTAATATTGGTTGCATCTTTCATATCATTTCAAACATGTATTGCCTCTAATTTGTTGAAGTGCCACTTATAATGAGACACATCTAACTTGGTAGGGTGATTTTGGTTGGATCTTTCATATGGTGTCTAGATTGCATTGCTTCCAATTTGTCGAAATGCCTTCTGCTTAGCGTTTTTCGTACATATTCCATCCTCCTACAATGTGGTTGTCATACATAAAAGTTGTGTTCGTCAGTATCATGCATCAATGAATTTGGAAGTGCGAATTTCATTCCTTTTTCTTGTGTGTTTACTTGACAAGGCAAAATCTAAAAGGACGAAGGCACGGAATGATGGTGGTCCTCTGGAGCAACTGAAACAGATGATCTATGCAGATTCTCCTGCTACTCCTACTGTAGTGCAAGTTCCAAATCTCATCTCCCCTACTCCACAACCCCAGGTGCTTGCTCTAACATGGCAGTGTGATATCTGGTTGCATGTTGCATATGGTGCCTAGCTTGTATTGCTACTAATTTGTTAAATTGCATCTCCCTAGCTTACACATTATACATGTGAATATGACAATCCTTCCTGTTTTTGGTACATACTACATCTGCCTACCACACCATGTTCTCACATCAAACTACTGTTCTTGTGTATCCTGCATCTATCGCTTATGATGAGATAGTCACGCCCGTGGGTTAGTATGAGACGCGCTACTCTTATAAAGAGTGCAGTTTCATCCTCTCCACATGATTCTCAAGAAACAACAAGCCTAAATGAAGATATTGAACATAGCTCTGTACTTGGAGACCGCACTTCCCCTACACCACCATCGCAGGTGCTTGCTCTAACTTCGCAGTGTGATATGTGGTTGCATGTTGCATACGGTGTCTAGCTTGTGATGCTTCTAATTAGGGTAAATTGCATCTGCTTAGTTTACACATTATACCTGTGAATATGACATACCTTCCTATTTTTGGTACACACTACATCTATGTGTTAACCATGTTCTTACATGAAACTACCTCTCTTATGTATCCTGCATCAATCACTTATGATGAGTCACCTTTATTCGTTGCATATTGCATATTATTTCTAGCTTGTTGCCATGTGTTGCTTCTAATTTTGTCAAATACATTTGTTAGGCCACCCTTTTAATTTGGCAGAGTTATATTGGTTTCATCTTTCATATGGTTTCTAGATTGCATTGCTTCTAACTAGTTTAAACACCTTGTTCTTAGTTTACACTTTATACATCATACATGTCAATATGTCATGCCGTCCTGTTTTTCATACATATTCCATCCTCCTATCATGCGGTTGCCTTACATGAAAGTAGTGTTCATCAGTATCATGCATCAATGAGTTCTGAAGAGCAAATTTTATTCCTTTTTCTTGTGGGTTTGACTTGACAAGGCAAAATCAAAAAAGGGGAAGGAAAAGAGTAAGGAAGACGATGATGGTGGTCCTCTACGGCAACATAAATGGGGCATCTGTAGGCGATGATGGTGGTCCTCCTAATTAGTGTAAACTGCATCTGCTTAGCTTACACATGATACGTGTGAATATGACACGCTTTCTTGTTTTTGGTACATACTATATCTGTCTATCACACCATGTTCTTAGATGAAACTACTATTCTTGTGTATCCTGCATCAGTCACTTATGATGGGACACCTTTAAGTTGGCAGTGTGATATTGGTTTGCGTCTTGAATATGATTTCTAGCATGTAGTGCTTCTAGTTTGATGAATGCCACCTATGACGCGACAGTTTTAACTTGGCAGAGTGATATTGATTGCACCTTCCATATGGTGTCTAGCTTGCAGTGCTTCTAATTTGTTGAAATGCCTTCTGCTTAGTTACCACATCATAGGTGTGAATATGTCACCTGTCCTATTTTTCGTACATATTCCATCCTCGTATCATGTGTTTGCCTTTCATCCGAGTAGTGTTCGTCTGCATGAATGAGTTCTGAAGAGCGAATTTTATTCCTTTTTCTTATTGGTTTGACTTAACAATGCAAAATCAATACAGCTGAAGGAAATTAGTCCGGCAGTGGATGATGGTGGTCCTTCGGAGCAACTCAAACAGAGGGTCTCTACAGATTCTACTCCGCCATCCACCCAACAAGATTCGCAAGACAACACAAGGCTGGACAGTCGACGTAGTTGTGTAGATGATGAGCACAACTCCCTACTCCACCATCACATGTGCTTGCTCTAACTTGGCACTATTATATGTGGTTGCATGTTGCGTATGATGTCTAGCTTGTATTGCTTCTAACTTTGATGAATTGCATCTACTTACTTTACACATAATGCCTGTGAATATGACACATGTTCCTGTTTCTAGAACATATGTGTAGATGATGAGCACATCTCCCCTACTCCACCATCACAGGTGCTTGCTCTAACTTGGAATTGTTATATGTGGTTGCGTGTTTCGTATGATGTTTAGTTTGTATTGATTCTGATTTTGTCGAATTGCATCTGCGTAGCTTACAACTTATACCTGCAATGATCACTTACCCACAAGACACATTTAACTTGGGAGTGTGATGTAGGTTTCATCTTGCATTGTCTTCTAGCTTGTACTGCTTCTAATTTCTTGAAATGGCACTTACGACGAGACACTTTTTACCTAATAGAGTGATATTGGTTGCATGTTCATATGGCGCCTAGCTTTCATTTCTTCTAATTTTGTTGAAATGCCTTCTGCTTACTGTTTTTCATACATATTCCATCCTCCTATCATACGTGTGAATATGCAATGCTGTCTTTTTTGTATATATTCCATCCTCCTATCCTACGCTTGACTTACATCAAAGTGGTGTTCATCTGTATCATGCATCAACCAGTTATGCAGAGCTAATTTTATTCATCTTCTTGTGGTTTTGACTTCATAAGGCAATATCAGAAAATAGGAAGGAAAAGAGTAAGTTAGGGGATGTTGGTGGTCCTCCGGACCAACGCAAACATAGACTCTCTAGATTTGCCACTACTACTACTAATGAAGTTGAAGTCCCAAGTCTACATGATGAGTTCATCTCCCGTACTCCACCATCGTAGGTGCTTGCTCTAAGTTGACAGTGTGATAATTGGTTTCTTCTTCAATTTTGATTAAATTGCACCTGCTGAGTTTATACGTTATACATGTGCATATGACATGCCTTTCTGTGTCTAGAATACACCGCATCTATCTATCATACCATGTTCTTACATCAAAGTACTGTTGTTGTGTATCCTGCATCAGTCACTCATGATTAGACGCTTTTAACATGGCAGTTTGATAGTGGTTGCATCTTGCATTGATTTTATGTTGTACTGCTTCTAATTTTTCGAAATGGCACTTATGACAAGACACTTTTAACTTGGCAGAGTGATATTGGTTGCATCTTTCTTATGGTGTCTAGCTTGCATTACTTCTATTTTCTTGAAAATCCTTCTACTTAGTTTACACATCATAGCTATGAATATGTCACATTGTCCCGTTTTTCTTACATATTCCATCCTCATACGGTTGTCTTACATCAAAGTATTGCTTGTCTGTATCATGCATCAATGAGTTCTGAAGAGCAATTTTATTCTTTTGTGTTGTGGGTACGGCTTGACATGGAAAAGTCAAAAAAGAGCAAGGAAAAGAATATAATATGAAATGGTGTTACTCGTCGGGTGAAATGGAAAAAGATCTGCCCTCAAGATTCTGTTGGTACTTATAGTGCAGTAGAATGTCCAAGTCCACCGGCTAAATCTACAAACACAGTATCACCTGCTCCACCAGCTGCAGCATCCGCTTCAACTATACCAGCATCTCAACGGGTTACTCGTTCATTTGCTCCGGAACTGGCCAGTTCCCAAGCTGCCTTCACACCTAACACTACTTCTGAAGCACTGCTGACACAACAGGACTTGCAAGATCAGATGAACCTCATGAGCATCAACACCAAGACGGTACCTGGCCGAGTCAAGTTGCAGTTGCATTCTCCTTTATATGTACTCTCACAGTTTGATGTGCACTAACACTTTCCATATTTGTTGTTGAACTAGCACCGCGGCGCAAGCAGAAACAAACATCAGGGATAATGCTTGACAGATTTAACAAAATCTAAAGGAGGAAGAATGGAGATCCATTTTGAGGCAGGTTTAAAAAGGCCACGTGATACTACAGTGTCAGCCAAGTTAGTATCAAACGCAACCGTTGCCGTTAGGTGTCATGCACGTATCCTCCCAACGTGGATCCAGTACAGGAATGAGAAAGACAATACCCAGTTTAACACCTTCCTTGACCATTTATCTATAAGTAATGTTATTCATCGCAATTTGTAATATTGTCTTGCTTTGTCCCATACTTTCTAGCTTCCTCCTAATAAGACTCACATTCTTTTTTCAACAGATGAGGTTCAAGTTGGATCCGAAAGATGATGCAACTAAACAAGCATGCACTCATGTTTTTCAGTCTGCTCTGCGACAGTATCGGTACCACCACTGGTGCGTGTCGGTCCTAAACAAACGGTATTTAACCCCTTTTCGCGACGGCATTTGGAACCATCGCCAAGTGAGTGTGGGCGATAGGGGGGTCCTTCCCACACGACCCAGTAACCGTAGGGGATAGGGCCCCTATAGTACTCCAACTCGTTTCTTCTCGCATTGCCATCACAGTCGGTATTTTGTGGTGCTATGTTTATGATGTGCGGCCCATCACAATATTATAGAACGTGTACGTTGCGCGGCCCATCACAAACGGTTCACTGTTAAGAAGATTAGCTAATCGTCGTACGAGTGTCAGACAGGATTACGAAACGTCGGACCGTCATAACATCGTTGTACATGACAACTATCACACACGCTATTCTGTGGTGCAACGTTTACGATGCATACTTCATCAGAAACAATTCATGGTTGTGAATCGTGTACGATAAGGCAACTAACACAAACGTTTAGTTTGCCCGCACCGTTTGTGATATTGTCTGAAATCGCACATGCTTTGGAAACGGCAACAGTGTGAATGCTTGCACACGTTTCCTCTGTGTGGACCGTCTCGGATTATGGCGTATATCGCAAACGTTTGTGTTTTACCAACCGTGTGTGCCGTAACAACCTGGAGAGCGTAATTTCACCGTAATTTAATTGTTTCTATTTGAAATTGTACCGGATTTGAATTTGAATGTATGCTACAGCTTTGTTCATATCAATCAGGTTCAAACAACCAATGCATTATTTCATTCATAGATACATATGTTCAAGAATTACATAAGGACCAAATAAAGAATTATGAACCATAGTTGTATACTTGTACTATTAAAGACGGTAAAGAAAGAGGCAAAATATATTCTGGTTGCTGAAGAAGGTGAAGCGGAATGCCCATATTGTGCCCTCCTCCATGCAGAAGGCATGCACGACTCTAGTCCAACCCCTTGTGATGGCCGACCGCCCATCCTACACGGTCTTCATGAAAACATCTAGATAATCATCGTGTTCTGGTAGAAATACTTTAACCTTTGCATGCCCACCAATCATGTAGTTTGAGAGGTAATCTTGAGTAAACTGTTTTGGCAACCACTGCAAAGGAAAAAGATTCAGACATTGTCATCTAACACAACTCATTATGGGCAGTAAAAAGAAGGCTGCAGAGTTCTTACTTACCATCTTGCAGTTCGTTGTTATCTTGAATAAAGTGTAAACATATAGTTTAATTGCCATCTTTGGACCCATTTTACTAACAATCTTTATCAGCTTCCTCACTTGATACTGGTTCATCGATATCTCATTGCCCCATATGCAGAATGGGTCGAAGCACGGATCTTTACCATTGACATATCTACCTAAAAGCACCAGGTTAATATTAGAGGCTAAACAGCAATTGCACAATGACGTAGTACAAGACTCTTTTATAATATGTCTATATACATCCGTATGTGGTAGTCCATTTGAATCTTTGAAAGGACAAATATTTAGGAACGGAGGGAGTATCTTATAACATCCAATATACTCACATATTAGACAAATTAACATCTTATATTATGGGCCGGAAGGAGTTTAGTGCATTCTTACAAATTATTGGCTGATTAACTGCTGCTGTATCCAGGGGTTACAGTTAGTTTGAGCTAGTTCAGGCTCAAATAGCCCTAAAGTATATCTAAACATGAGGGCTAGTTTGAGCTAGTTGCATCTATAACCCACCCAAAAAAACTACCGAACCCAAGAGGTGCTAATTGGAACTAGTTACCCAAGTGCATTTATTCTCAATCTAACCCTGCCATCCAAACAACTCTTTGGATGGAGTTAGTTCAGGGTTAGTAATGAGCTAGAAACTAACTCTAACCTCTAGCTAAGTTGAATATCCAAACAAGGATGTTTTGTTGTTGTTGTTGCTGTTGCTGCTCTTCTACGTATATCTAGACATCATTAGAACGTTAATGTAACACTCTTCCTTGTTTCTATGTTGCCTAGGTTTGCATATTTATACATTAAGTACAGTGCATGTTGCTATATAGCCACAGATATATTACATATGGCCCTAGTTAACCTAACGATAAATGGGTTGCAGATATATTCAGTTAAAAGTCCGATTCACCGATTAGTCCCTTACCAGTCGCCGGCCTATACGATACCAGCTACCGATATCCTGAACAGTGAGCAGATATATAAGCCATGGGATGAAACTAACCTCGATGGAAAACAGTAGTCGTTCCCAAAATTGTCCTGTGTAGGTACATCAAGAAGCATGTTAAGCACAACAGTTCATACTTGCACATACAGAACATGAAGTTGTGAATAACTGGAATAAACAAGGCATACTATGAACAACCAAAGATAGCATTTGAAACTGGACATAAGCTAACTACAAACAACCGAACAATCAAAAAACTTTAGAAGAGGCATATGCTAGCTATAACAGGCTTAACAACAAGCAAATATATGCATTCATATCGGTATGTTTAAAACTGGATTGATGAAATGTACTGCACAATAAATAATTGCACACATAGAGCATCACATTGTGAACAACTGAAATAAACAAGGCATACTGCAAACAACCAGATATAGCAATTAAAACTGGACATATTCTCACTACACTACAAAAGGGACTCGACAAAATAAATCATGGATTTCCCCCTGTGAAGAGGTACGCCAAAGCAAATCATGGGTTTCCTCACTTGTCACAGATGGGCTCGTTCCCATGGGAAGAGCACGAACCCTGGATGTGCTCCATGTTGTCGCAGATGGGCTCCTTCCCCTTGGAAGAGCACGGCTGTAGGGTGCCCTCCCAGATGTCGCAGACGGGTGCTTTCCCCTTGGAAGAGAAGATGGGCTCTTTCCCCTTGGAAGAGCCGAAGAGGGTGCCCTCCTCGTGGTCGCCGTCCATGAGGTCTGACTTGGAAGCTGTGGATCCCAAGCCAGCATCGCAGAACGTGTCCTTCAGAAATAACAAAAGGGGCTCGATGGCGATGTAGAATGGCAAATTGTTGACAGTGAGTGAGAGGAGATCAGCGACGGGGCCATGGATGGGATTGACGGCGGTTGAACCCAAGGGGTTGGGGGTGGGCCACTTAACCTATGACATAGCCCGCCCCAGGCCGTCGCTATCAATGACCTTGATGTCGTAGCCGGCGGATGAGACATGCCCGCATACTCTAGCCCACTGCTTGAGTGACTGCCGCCAGTAATGGTCGTCAGCTTCCTCGGCGACGTCGGGCGAAGACACCGCTATACACCTCTTTTGGGCCTGAGGGAGTCCAGGATTAGGGGGTCTCTGGACAGCCGGACTATCTCCATTGGCCGGACTGTTAGACTATGAAGATACAAGATTAAATACTTCGTCTCGTGTCCGGATGGGACTCTACTTGGCGTGGAAGGCAAGCTAGGCAATACGTATATGGATATCTCCTCCTTTGTAACCGACCTTGTGTAACCCTAACCCTCTCCGGTGTCTATATAAACCGAAGGGTTTTAGTCCGTAGGACAACAACCATAACATACAATCATACCATAGGGTAGCTTCTAGGGTTTAGCCTCTCTGATCTCGTGGTAGATCTACTCTTGTACTACCCATATCATCAATATTAATCAAGCAGGACGTAGGGTTTTACCTCCATCAAGAGGGCCCGAACCTGGGTAAAACATCGTGTCCCCTGCCTCCTGTTACCATCCAGCCTAGACGCATAGTTCGGGACCCCCTACCTGAGATCCGCCGATTTTGACACCGACAGGGCCAGTCGCTCCTCAAGCTCCACGGGAAGTGTCGTGGAATTGCCACGGCAGAGGTCCTAGTGTGAGGACTTAGTCGTGAGGCGAACGCATCTATGTGGTAGCTTGAGAGGGGTTGAGCGGAATTGAGAAACACAACACAAGACAAGGGTTTAGATAGCTTCGGGCCCCGGAAAACATCATCCGGTAATAACCCTACGTGCTGTTTGGGGCTTGGTCTTATTATCATCCTGAGGGAGTCGCTGTAAACCGGCTCTCCCAGTTATCCCTGACCCTTAAGATTATTTTTTATCCCCCTTGGGGTGCCCTGCCCCTCCTTATATATGTTAAAGGGGCCGGTTACATGTTAGAGTCCAACTCGGATTAAGACTTAAACTATTTTGACTTCTCTTCATGGGCTTCTTAACGTCTTGGGCTTCATAACGTCTCGGGCGACTATATCTGCCGAGTTATGACTGTCAACCAGTTATCATTGTCTGTCGGTTTATGACTTTCAACCAGTTATCACTGTCTGTCGGTTTATGATGGTCTGCCGGGTTATGACTGTCTGCCGGTTTATGATTGTCTGCTGAGTTATCATCTGACTTAACTCCTGCCAGGTTATCATCTGACTTATCACTTGACTTAACTGTCATCCGGTTTATCAACCTGCCGGTTTACCGTCTGGGTTAACTGTCTGTCTTAACTGTCTGTCTTAACGGTCAACCGGTTTACCAAGTCCCAGCCAGGTTATAACTCCGGCCGGATCACACCGTGGGGTATATCCCCGACATTAGCCCCCAGTTTAATTTGGATTTATCCATGTTAAACTTATCCTGATCATCCTTAAGTCCTTGTCGTTTCCTCCTTCTAGAAAATCCGGGTCAATAGGCCAGCTTCATAATCAATTTGTTGACATTGGGTTTGTCACAGAGAAATATTGTGAAGAATAATTCATTTGACTCAGCACCCAATGCTTAAAAATATCGGTCTTTAAAATACTCATCTGATCTTCAGCCGGTTTAAGAATGTAGAAATTGCCGGTTTAAGAATGTAGAACCTTGCCGGTTTATCATTGCCGGTTTACAAATATTGATGGCACCGGGTCATAATTGTAGTTAACATCAAGCTTGAAAATATACCTCTTATATGCCTATCACTTGTAGCCCCCAAGTCTTAAGAAGGTAGCATCGCAACAGCTTAAGACTTGTTTCAATATAAATATCACAATCTTGAAGAAATCCGATTTGTTCATCCCAGTCATTAGTCATAAACTAAGTATTCCATATATGTAGCCCCCAAGTGCTGGGTCATGATGCAATAATAAGCAGGGACTTTGTAAACATATTCATGTAAACTTTGAACAGCAACATGTATCCCCCAAGGACCGGCTCAGTAAGATAATATTGAGCTAGGACTTGATATAGACTTCAATGAAAATAACATCATATGATGTAAACCCCATCATGGGGCTTGAACCCACGTCCACAAGGTTAAGAGCCTTGTGCCTTACCAAATGAGCAGTGGACCCTTCAATATAATGGATTAAAAGCTTTGTACCTTGAATTGTCGACGGGAGCAATTGGTAGCCCCCAAGGGCCGGCTCATTACAATGTGATGAGTCGGGTCTTCCATAAGGTGAGCAAACAATGTCTTTGCATTAGCCCCCAAGTGTCATGGTGCATGCTTGCAGCGACATGAGACTTGTGTATTTGATGTAATCCCAACTTGAATAATGTAGCCCCCAAGTGTCGGGTCGTAAGCCTGTAGCGACTCAGAACTATTCCTTCCATTGTAGAATAAATTATATCCATTGCGCTGAAGCGACTTTGAAAACCTCAATCATAATATTGGTTATTGATAACCATAATAAAAATCCAGCCATGTTGGCTATTAAAGATTTGAATAATATACCCAATGATTTATAAGCGCATGATTCCAATGGCGCAATCCAAATATATATTGGCGACTTATATCCAAAGCCAGGCCGGGTTAACAAACACTGGATAATTTTTCATCATATACTGGCAACTTATCGTCTTAAAGCCAGGCCGGGTTAATAAACGCCGGTGATTTATAATTATGCTTTATTCAACCTGTTTCTGCATACAACAAGTTTAAAGTGTCCTGGCGGTTTACCGCCGGACGGGTCATAATGCCCAACATATAACCCGGGTTTCTAACCAAGGCTGCACTTAAGAATAATTAAATATAAAATATATCATACCTGTGACATTGAATCACATCGTTGGTTTACCAACTTTTTGTAGTAAGGGTGATAACCCAAATCTAGAGTACTGATAACTCCTCCCATATTTTGCCGGTTTATAATAAAACCATACCGGGTTGTAATAACCACCGGATTATCCATATATAATACTGGTGACTTGTAGTCGAAACCAGACCGGGTCAATAAACGCCAGATTATAACTGATCATGTACTAACAACTTGTAGTTGAAAGCTGAGCCGGGTTAATGAACGCCGGTTTATCAAAACCATTATAAATCTCAGCAAAGGAGAAAAAAACTTGGCAAATAAAAGCATATGAAAACTTCTAGTCGAGGCTTTTCACGGGCTACCAGGCCCCAAATTCGAGGCTTTTCATGGGCTGCCAGGACGCTGAGTTAAACCATTTTGCAAAGCCTTTTAAGATGGACCTCAATCTTTAACCAATCGTCGTTTTAACTTTGACAAGCTCAGGGTCTATGAGATTGACTTGTCAAAAGTTCGGCGGTTCATACCAGGTTTACCTGGACGGAGTGGCTTACTTAAAAAGGCAGGCTAACCCGGGGTTTTAGGTGTATACACCAGGCTTCCAAGCCGTGCCTTGATAGCCTATTACAAGTGTAGATTCTTTGTTCATTGCGAAGCAAAGAATCCCCAAGCAATATTTTGAGCTGTGCTCAGTGGGTGCCTCTGTTTGAGTTGTGCTTTTGCAACACTCTCTTTGGCCCCTGAGTAATTTCCCTGGTGGCCTTGCGCATATCAAGAGGTGTAGCTATGGTTCGATTATGACCAAGCCCCCAAGTGATTTCCCTAGTGGCGTTTTGCCAATCAAGAGGTGTAGCTATGGTTCGAATACGACCAAGCCCCCAAGTGACCAAAAAGATAAGCCCATAAGGCAAGATACCCATGTTTGAACCGCGCATCATGGCAACAGGTCCTCTTCGGCAACCTTAAATTTTTGCAAGAGATAAATTCTTCTTGAACTGGGATTTTGAACCGGATAATGATAGCTTCAGAGCTTTGTGGGAGACAAATTTTCCCTTGAACCGGATTTTAAACCGAAATCCTTCTTTTTAAGCCGGAAATTTTCTGACGGCCTTTAAATTTGCACCAATATGGCGTTTTAAGGTCCTGCATTAGATAACTTTGCAAGCCGGAGTAATTGCTCTTTTAAAGAAAGCAATATATAATATAAAAATATACTGGATGGATTTCACCTGATACGCCAGGCTAGTAGTTATCCACCGCGGAGTTGATGATCATCATGGTAAAGTGGAAATCAATCATAGGTGAGTCCGCCGTAGGAGCAGACAGATGAGTCGGCTGTGATATTATAGGCCGGTGCAGATGGGAGAGCCGGCCGCGGCATTGTAAGCCCGACTGGGTGAATCTGCCGCGGTGTTGGAAACCAGCGCGCACAGGTGCGGACTGACAATTCGGGCATGGCAGCGGTAGTCGGTGTACGCGCGAGAGTTGGCCACGACATTTAAACCGGCGCAGGCACAAGAATTGACCACAACATTTAAACCGGTGCGAGCTTTCTGTCCATGGTACGACATCACTTTCGTAGTGGACTTTGTCCCGCATAAAATATTTTGAAAGACAGAGTAATTGTTCTGAAACAACTTAATATGTGCTAATAAAATATATAGAGAAGATAGCACCTGGATTTGTCAGATGAGCACCGATGCTGGTAACTCGTAATGCCTTGCCCACTGGGACTCCTACCCCATTATTGTTGGCAGACCAGTCTTTGAGTCAACATGCATGCACGCACTACTCCATTATCCCCCAATTTTCTTCTGCCTTGTACCAGAAAGACAAAATCACACCAGCGGGGGGGTGCCTTGGCAAAGCGGAGGCGAGTCATGGCGGCAGCGGTGACTCCGCAACATGGAGATCGAGCCGGTTTACTGAGGCGACTGTGATTTGGAGGTTTTAGTGAACCGGAGCAAGGTGTGGATGCTCCGGCGAGTCGTTTGAAGTGCGTCCGCCACAACGGCGGGTTGGAGAGGCGCAGCTGCGGCCGGTTCAGTAGGCACGGGCGCCGGCAGGCACGACAGATTAGAGGAGCGGTGGTTCAAGTGCAGCACGCTCGTGAGACGACGCGCGGGTCATGTAAGGAGCATGCGGGCGGCCCGAGCTACGGACCGGCGAGCGCGGTGACGGTTTGTAGGCGAGGGTGCAGGACGACTCAGAGGAGGCGGACACGACATCGGCACGGAGGAGGTAGACACGACGCACGAGTCAGAGGCGGCTTGAGGCCAGTAATGCGGAGCCACGGCGACGGGCCTAGGGGGACCGACGACGCGCAGAAAGGCGGAACAGAGACGCGGCTCGGCGTGGTCCAGCTATGGAGGCGCGGCCTGAGGAAGCCCAGCGCCCGGAGACCCGGCGCAGATATGTGCGCGTAACACAGCGCGATGGCGCAACAGCGACTCAGTGCAGCTTCGGCTTAAGATGCGGCCGGGCGGTTTGTCGAGCCGGAGGCGAGACGAGGCGGCACCGGCAAGTTGGAGGCGGAGGCCATACGACCGAGCGGCTTAGGAGGCCGTAGCAGGGATTTGGCAGCACAGGCAAGGTGATGGAACGACGAGGTGCCCGGCATCCGACAAAGCAGTCTGCGGCCCCGGCCAGTGACTCGGCCTGATGCCTCCTGTGGCGGTTTAGCCGGCAGAGACGGCAACAGGGCCGGCCCAACGCGGCAACGGGGGTAGCTGATCGAGGCCACAGCCGGCTCGTGGCGCGGCAAAAGAAAAGGCTCAGGTAGGCCCACGGCTACACAGGCGAGCAGGACTAGCATCTGCGGAGGCGGCAGGCGGCTTGAGGTCGTGGCATTGAAGGCAAGCAGGTCAGCGCGGGGTGAGCCGGCGATGTGAGGCTGAGGCAGCGGAGTTCTAGCGGCAGCGGAGGCCAAGGCGCCTTAGCGTGATCGCGGCCGAGGCGGTGGTTTGAGGCAATGGCGGCAGACCCCGCAGCAGTAGAAGAGTGGCCGGTCGACACAGACGGGTTTGACCTAGTCGCGATAGTCGTGGATAACCCACGCCCGCCCGGGCCATGGTTTTTTTAGCTGTGTGTCCCCACCTTCGTCCTATCCACCCATCAAGAGGTGCCTCGCCGAGATACTTTCCTGTCTTTGTATCTTGCAGCTTGAGGAGGCAGGGCGGTTAGACGGCGACTCGTTGGATCGAGGCGAGGCCTGCAGTGACTTGAGGCGGACGCAACAGATGGCGACTGGACGCGGAACCGCGAGCTTCAGCGGCGGAGACGGAGGCGGAGGTAAGCTACTCAGCGATCCGGTAGGAGGCAACGGCGTCAAACGGAAACACGACATCTTGAAACAAAAATCCGGTGGCGGTTGCTTGCAAAGGAGAAGAAACGGAGGCGGTTCACCCGCTGAGGTGCCTCGGCATAAACTGGCAGCTCGGGGCCTTGGCGAAGGCGGCTCGGGAAACGGCAGTTTGAACGCACGGTAACCTGGCGGAGACAAGCGGCGGTTCATATGGCGACTTGGAGAGAGGCCGCAAGGGCGGCTCGTGGCCAGCTCGACACTGATGGCGGGTTATCGGGGTAGCGGCGACTCACGTAAAGCGGCGGCTCAAGACCAACTTCGGCGGAAGCGACTTGAAGGAGGAGTCCTTGCGGCGGCTCAGCACAGGCAGCCGGTTTAACCCAGTATCTGGTTCAAGGCACGTTGAGACCGTACGGCGACTTGAAGAAAAATGCTGACGAGGGGACAAGCCCGCGGGCTGTTCAATCGAAGTTGTGCTCGCCGCTCGGAAACTGGCTTGAAGGCGACATAAACCAGCGACAGCGACTCAGGAAGGCGAGGCCCCAAAGGCGACTCGGACAGGAGGTGGCGACTTGAGCAGTCTGCTGCATCGATTCGGAGCGGAGATGTGGCCAGAGACGAGCGAAGACATGGTGGCAAAGCCGGCTGGTGGCGTTTCCTCCGACAGTCACCAGGCCGCAAAGGTGAGGCCGGGAAATCCCGGTGGCGGTTTGACCGAGCATCATTGCCTTGACCTGCCCGGATACTGGATTAAACCTGTGGCGGCTTAGTCTTAGTAAATCCGGGTCGTCCGTGAGAACTCATGTGAGTACGTACATGTCTCCAAGTAGTATTCGCTGGTACGATTTGACGCCCCCGGGACTTGAATAGTACATGATAGCAGAAATTGTCCGTCTTGAGGACTTGGCAACTTGACGATCGGATGTAGATGCGCCGATAGTTTTGGCGGATTGACTGCAGACTTCTGCTGCTGTGTACGAATCAACTAATCATTAAAAATACTTGTTGGTCTCGATAACATCTGACTGCACCGAAGAAAAAACGATCTTGCTTTGATGGATCGTCCGGTCACATCGGCCATGGCTCATGGGACACTTCAACCTTAACTTCTCCGACTGCCCATGGATGACATAGATCATGTCCAAAAAATTGTTAACTCCTTGATCTCTGAAAGAGATCCCTTTAAGAATTCAACATCACTATGCGTAGCCCCACGGTGGACGCCAACTGTCGTGGAATTGTCACGGCAGATGTCCTAGTGTGAGGACTTAGTCGTGAGGCCAACGCATCTATGTGGTAGATTGAGAAGGGTTGAGCGGAATCGAGAAACGCAACGCAAGACAAGGGTTTAGACAGCTTCGAGCCCCAAAAACATCATCCGGTAATAACCCTACATGCTATTTGTGGCTAGGTCTTATTATCATCCTGAGGGAGTCGCCGTAAACCGGCTCTCCCAGTTATCCCTAACCCTTAAGATTATTTTCTCTCCCTCTTGGGGTGCCCTGTCCCTCCTTATATATGTTAAAGGGGCGGGTTACATGTTAGAGTCCAACTCGGATTAAGACTTAAACTATTTTGACTTCTCTTCATGGGCTTCTTAACGTCTTGGGCTTCATAACGTCTCGGCCTTCATAACTCTAGGCGACTCCATCTGCCGAGTTATGACTGTCAAACAGTTATCATTGTCTGCCAGTTTATGACGGTCAACCAGTTATCACTGTCTGCCGGTTTATGATGGTCTGCCGGTTTATGATTGTCGGCCGGTTTATGATTGTCTGCTGAGTTATCATCTGACTTATCACCTGACTTAACTGTCAGCCGGTTTATCAACCTGCCGGTTTACCATCTGGGTTAACTGTCTGTCTAAATGGTAGCCGGTTTACCAAGTCCCAGCCGGGTTATAACTCCGGCCGGATCATACTACGGGGTATATCCCCAACAGGAAGCGTAGCCGGGCTTAGGCTGCGACCCTCTGGAGTGGGGGATGGGGATGGCGATTGGGATCTGTGGGAAAGGGGGTGTTTGGCAGGCGTCATCTAAGAAACTCAGGGCGGCCTGGGTATGGAGAACGGTGGTAAGCTACACGGGCAAACCGGCAGATGTTGACAATGGAGGCATTGCGGCGGCAGCGGCAGCGGCAACGGGGACCTTGCTAGGGCTTTGAGCGAGGGTGTGTGTGTGTGTGTGCGCGCACGCCCAAGGAGGTTTTGGTGTGTGTGTGTGTGCGTGTGTGTGTGGAGGGGGCGCAGGGTGTTTGAGGAAATGACGCGGGTACTGAAAATTTTACTTCGCGGGAGTCAAACGCGGGATTGAAATGCCGGGCTATTGAAATTTTTTATGATAGTGCATCGCACACGGTCCGGAGATAACAACCGTGTGTTATGAAATAGAAATACCCTCGAGGCGGGCATATATTATCTAGGGATGCAGGCGGGATTGGGAACAAGAAACATCGCACACGGTCCGGAGATAACAACCGTGTGTTATGAAACAGATAAACCCTCGAGGTGGGCAGATATTTTTGAGAGGGGAGCCTCATGGAGCCCAATGTACTGTGCGGATGTGTGCGTGACAGGTGCACCGGTGTGGCACACGGTTAGTTTGATTGAACCGTGTCTGTTGCATCATCCGACTTATCTAATGTTCATAAATTTGGCGAAAAATGACGCGGGAGAGGGTCAGAACACAAACACACTTGCATGTGGATCAAATTTATGTATCAAAAGGGTGGTTTGATTTTCAAATACCAAATGCAACTTCGATGTGGCACCTCTCTCGCAAAGGCACTGTATTGCTTGCCCCCACCCCCTCGTGTCGGCACGAAGGGAATCCTAAGCTATGAATGCATGCCCCATCCCTGCAACCGAGGTTCACCTAGCAAAGTGCGAAGTAGCTAGCAGTCCCCCTCCTCCCTCATGTTGGCACGAAGGGAATCCTAATCTATGAATGCATGCCCCCTTGTCGGCACGAAGGGAATCCTAAGCTATGAATGCGTGCCCCCCAAATCGAGGTTCACCCTAGCAAAGTGCGAAGTAGCTATCAGCCCCCCTCCCTCGTGTCGACACGAAGGTAATCCTAAGCTATGAATGCATGCCTCCCCAACCGAGGTTCACCCAAGCAAAGTGCGAAGTAGCTAACAGCTCCCCTCCCTCGTGTCGGCACAAAGGGAATCCTAAGCTATGAATGCATGCCCCCCTAACCGAGGTTCACCTAGCAAAGTGCGAAGTAGCTAGCAGCCCCCTTCCCTCATGTCGGCACAAAGAGATTCCTAAGCTATGAATGCATGCCCCCCCAACCGAGGTTCACCTAGCAATGTGCGCAGTAGCTAGCAGCCCCCCTCCCTCGTGTCGGCACAAAGGGAATCCTAAGCTATGAATGCATGCCCCCCAACCGAGGTTCACCCTAGCAAAGTGCGAAGTAGCTAGCAGCCACCCCTCCCTCGTGTCGGCACGAAGGGAATCCTAAGCTATGAATGCATGCCCCCCCGATCGAGGTTCACCTAGCAAAGTGCGAAGTAGCTAGCAGCCCCCCTAGTGTCGGCACAAAGGGAATCCTAAGCTATGAATGCATGGCCCTCCCCCCAACCGAGATTCACCTAGCAAAGTGCAAAGTAGCTAGCAGCCCCCCACCCCCCCTCGTGTCGCCACGAAGGGAATCCTAAGCTATGAATGCATGCCCCCCAACCGAGGTTCACCTAGCAAAGTGTGAAGTAGCAACCCACCCCCTAGCCACACACACACACACACTTTCAGTCGGTGGGCCAGAGAGGCATATATCTCACCAAGATGGATCGTAAAACAGACCAAGAATAATCAACCTTGATCGTACAACCTCTCTCTTGTTGTTGGTCCAAGTGATGGCCGTCCATGCGACCCCGGAGATGGGCTAGCTCACCAATAATCATGCAAGCAGCTAGTCCCCAAAGACAACCACTGCGTGCGTGTGGCCCAAACATATGTATGGAGAGGTGTGTTTTTGAGTAACAATGGAACAACTTTGATGTGGCACCGTGATTTTGAACTAGAAATCCCTAGATTGAGTGAGGGTTAGGTTGACGATGCATATGTATGTTACACCACACTTCAAGCCAACGACGGGGATTCATGCATGCATGTGTGCATAGTATATGCGCTCAAACTTAATTAGGTCTGAATCTCACCATGACCTATACTACAATAACATGAACCAAATGAAGAATCCGCCATGGTAACCTATCTTGTTGTTGGTCAGGTGATCATGGATGTCCATGTGGGCCCACGAATATATAGGCTTGTCGCCGATAACCACGCGAGGGAGTGTACCGTTTGAAGGCAACCACTACATGCATATGTATGGAGGTGATGCGTGCATGCATGGTTGAATACACAACATGGATGTGGCACGTGTGTCAAAAATCGTACACTAGCTCCCCACGGAGCGAGATCGGTTCATGATGTGTTGTTGTACTAGGCACTTCGACTCGATGGGAGGGATTCATGTGTACACATGCATGTGTTTGTGCTCAAGCTGTATCATGCATGTCATCCCAGAGAAAAAATAAGAATCCCCTCGTAAGTCAAATTAACCTCTCTTGTTGTCAGGCAAAAAGTAGTGATCGACCAAGCGGGCCCACAAATGGAAAGCATCGATATCGCTGATAACCGCTTAAGTGGGTGCGAGAGGACAACCACCACCGCTTTGCATGTGGGCCAAACATATATATGTTGAATACCCAAAATGCACAACTTTGATGTGCCACATGCCTCAAAAACAGTAAACCATGAACCCACACAGAGCGAGGTTCATATCAAGCATACTACATATGATGGTCCCCTTCCCCCCTCTTCACCACATACTATATGCTCCTGCCGTAATATATGTACAACCCAAAAGAATCCTCATCGATGGTAAAATTAATTAACCTCTCCCGATGTAGGTCAAAGTGATGCATGCATGCATCGACGATGGCCTTGTGGGCCCACAGATGGAAGCGTCACACCTGAGTGTCCTAGCTAGGATATGCATGTGGCCCAAAAAGGTGTTGTGTGATGTTTGAATAACCAATTTCACAATTTTTATGTGGCACGTGCCTCGAAAACCAAAAAGTCCCGACACTGAGTGAGGTGTACTTGTTCACGGACGCGTACGTATAGTATATATGCTAGTCCCCTCCCACCTCGTCGACGCGTACTATATACCACCATAACACAAACAAAAAGATTATACCTTCCTGGTCAAATTAACCTCGTTTCCGGCTATTCGTCAATGTGATGGACGACGACCTCGCAGGCCCACAGAAGGCGTCATACACGAGCATCGAGTGTCGTGTAGGACAACCATCGACTGCATGTGGCCAAAAAATTTATGTTTGAAAGGGTTGTGAAATTTTTTAAATAATGATTTCACGACTCTGATGTGGCATCGGCTTGCCTAACAAAACGGCCAACCCACACGGTGGCTCACAACTCGTAGTGTACTACGAGCCACCTGCCACCCGCAGATGCACACACCCCCACACACACACCGTGAATCTACCGCAACTACGATGCATGTTAAATTAATTATCCCGCGGTGAACATACATGTTACCAAAGGAGGGACGTTTTAATTTTGAAAATATCATAGAGATCATTAAGACGTTTTAGTACATTGATTGATTTTCTATAGGTATAATGTGCAAAAATCAAATTTGAGCTACATGCACACGTGACAATGCACATAAATGGATTGCAAAAACACATGTGTCTCACTGGGTGCATGTTTACTCCCCGTGCAAATTTCAAACATTTAGAATCTTGATTTTAAATTATAGTACATCCAAAACTTATTTGAAGTTCATGAAACTTATCGTGTTGTCATATGGACACCAATAGAAAGTGGCATTGTACTTTTTTGTCAAATTTGAGACCAGTTTTGATGTAATCTTTATCCAATTACAGACGGGAGATTATTAATAATTGGGAACCAATATCCCAAACGAATTATTTATTCGAACCGTGAGCGTTAGACCAACAATGGATACGTGCCATGCTTCGGTTAAGCAATAAAGCGGCAGCATTAATCATCCAAATAGAAAAACAATATATGTGTCGCTGCACAACCTGTGGGCCGTGCGAGCAGACGTGAGTTGACAGGATGCGTCCGCCGCGCATGCAGATGGGGAGGCATGGGTGCAGGTGTGTGAATTGACGGAGGCGTGCTCGCTGCGGAGTGTCATCATGAGGCGTGCGAGTACCTGTGTGAAACTTTGGTAGGCATGCCAGTAGTCCGGTGCGTAGGCTCATCGAGAGGCGAGCCATCAGTTTGACCGCCGCCCGCCTCTCTCCCACAACTCCCACTACTCCATATTAATGGTGCGCCCGAGCGGCCGCAGCCCCCATCCTCGCTACGCACACACAATCCTCTCTCTCCGCTTGCATCCTCGACACCGCTCTCAGTCCTCAAAGCCGTTAGTGTATGAGGATGCCACCGAAGCGCCCCATCAGAGGGAGTGGCGACGCCGGGGCTGCTAAAACATGACTAGAACTCGAGACTCTAAAAGTTTAGACATTAAAACCAGCAACTCGACACACGATGCAATCAAAAATTCAACAATGAAAAAACTAAGTGGCAATGGCGAAAAAGGCTCAGATTGTCTAGGATATGATGAACTAATCTAATTTTATGTGTGTGGCTATTTCTTGGACTCTAGGTATGAAAAATAGATGCAAATTAGACTATGAAAAACTAGAAAATCTCACCGAGCAACCTGAAAACTGATACCACTTGATAGAGGCGGGGCTCCCAATCTTTCGATGAGATGATAACTATCAATTTGGTGGAGACGACTTTGATAATCCGACTACAAACATGCACGACGTTGCGCCTTAGCAATCGCTAAACCAACTCCGAGAGGTTATTGACCACACCGGAGCACGATCAACCTGACCACGAAGGTCTATTCCTGCAAGCAATCGAAGAACAAGCAAGAATATGATAAAGCAATCTGAATATTGCAAATATATATGAAGTATTGATAATGGTGGTGATCCGGAAGCGGTCTTGGTCTGGTCGTTGGACATAAACGAAGTACACAAAGTTGCAATGGCTAACTTTTAACTAAACAAATCCCAAGTCTAAACGATGCCTTAAGGGCTATATTTATAGGGAAAAGAGAGGGAATTTTGTCCACCCTTGGCAAGGTGGGACTAAAACACCTCCTAAGTCATTTTCCCTACAATATGGACCCTAAAAATAGATTACATGGGCCTCGCCCAAAATAAGGTGGTGCAACACCAATAATAAGCTATGGACGAAATTTATGAAAGGCCATCTTGTATATTTCGTCCATCTTCTTGTATGTCATCATGGTGGCTTCAAAGTCCGGAAATCTGCACTTGAACCTCCGTTCTTGTTCTCTTCGCACGCACCTTCATCTCCGTGCTTGACCATGCTCCAATGTTCAACCTTCTTCTCTGTGCTAGGCCCTTCAATTGCAAGCAACACAAATGTATCTAAGTTAGGCAGCATCATATTCTCATGAATACTAGAAACATTACCAAGAAACAGAAGTACCTGATAATTTAATTGGTGTATCTGAGCTCTAGCAACTGTTCCAAGAGGTAAAACAGCAGGGGATATGGGTGTAACTTTGGTAGCCATGTCCTCATCAAGTCCAATGACGACGGACAGCTGGTTAGTCATCTATACCCATTTATGTGTCAAATAGATCATAGGTTTCTCTGGTTACTCCTGCCTCCCCCTTTTTGGAATAGAAATCATATGGTCATGTTCTCCCAATCTATGAAATCTGAGTAAGTTTCGTTAGATCCGTGTAGTGTATTGATTGTTTGAATGGTACAGGTGATAAGTGATTAGTTGTTTCATCTGTGCAAATGATTTCTGCTAGTAATCCGACTAGGGTTAGTGTTCATGCTAATAATTCCTAGCCAAGGCTTGACAATTGATTTTCAATGACCTACATATGTTTGTGCCATTATTTTCTTCAAGATTGGTATGTACATAGACGACTGTGCTTAAAAGTCGAACCATAATCTCTGGATATGTATAAATAAATAGCCATAAATTCCTAATCCTACTTCACGACATGTAAACGTTGATTTGATGCCAAATTTGTTTTACTATTTGTATAGGTGCTGTCTGACGATGTGGACAACGAGGATGAAGATGTCCAGAGGAGGTACAACAGGCAAATCCTGAGGGAGCTTTTTGCGGGAATGCATAACAGGCGTATTAGGACCTGGAACGGCGGCTATGGATGCCCATTTTGCAACCAGAAGCTTCATGACACGTATCTAAGTGTTCTGGCGCATGCAAGAGGACAGGCCGTTGGCTCCTTCAAGCATAAGTATTCTCGCAGGGTGGCGCACGGCGCGTACGCTGAGTACCTGGAGAAGCTTCAGGATCATGCCGGCCTGTGAGATGAGATGTGGGATGGATCAAACTATATATGTACGCTTGAGTATGCTTAATGCTGTTGAACTATGTACTACTTATGGTTGAACTATGCTTATGTACATGTATGCTTATTATCTATGTCTGAGTATGTTAAATATTTCGCCAAATTTTGGTAAAAATTACAACGTAGGACCAATAAACTAGGACAGAGGTTGTACGCCAATCACGCACGATTCCCAAAATTGTAACCGTGTGCAATGGCTTTCATTTTGCCTGCTGTGTCAATCACACACGGTTCGCTCTAGCAAACCGTCGCCCCCAAAATTCTTTGTGGGACAAAAAACCCTCACCACCCAATTCAAAAAAGAAAAAAGAAAACCCTGACCATCCCCACGTCACAAAAACCCTCACTCCGCCCGCCACCCCCTCGGCCCCTCCGGTACGTTCCCCATTCACACTTGCACATGCTCCTCCGCGTTTATGCTATGGCACGCCCATCGCGGCGGTAAACACTTAGCTCGACGCCTGCCGCCACCGCTAGGCTACTGGCAAAGCAGACCGCATTCCGCCACTTCTGCTTGCCGCCGCCTATCGCCATCGACTGTCTCGGCGCTGCTCATGGTTGACCCGGCTCCGCTCGATTGGGGAATCTGCCGTACTGAGGGTTCCTTCTCATGGACGACAAGGTAACTAATTTAACGAGATATTATCTCATTTCACTTCATCTGCCTCCTTTAATCACCAAGCGGAAATCATCGTGAATTCATTTTTATTTGAGCTGATTTGAGGGTTTTCTTTCATTCATATAATGTACAGTGCGTCGACACTTCAGGACTTTGCGACCTCCGCCAGAGATTCCATCTCACCGTACCAGATAACTTGAGGACGCGCGCGGTATGTTCAATCTCACCCTAAATCGGTTGGCATGGCCTACTTTCCTGAACATATTCTAAATATTGCTACATTTGGATAAAAGGTGCCATATGCACCATATACGCCAAAGGGGATTCCCCCCTCTTCTTTCTATATTAGGCAAATTAATGATGCATTGTTCTTTTGATTACTCTCATATTTCCATGACATCATGTTTACCCGATCTGTTTAATTATAGATTTTTTTCCTTCAATTTCAACTGTTGTATAGTTCTTTCAATTTGGGCCCATATTTGAATGTTACCTTCTTTAACAATTCTACCATTTTCTGCAGAACATCCCTTGCTATGCAACAGATTATGTAGTGCACAATTTTTCCCTTTACATAGATGAAGGCTCCACGGATGTCATACTGCACACAAACCATGGATTTACAATCGTTGCTACTATAAGACTTGATGAACATGGTGATTCCTATTATCGCCCTGGCTTTTGGAAAGAAATTGCAAAGTTTTATGTACTGAAAGCTGGCACTAAAATTGAACTGCACATAAAAGGCCCTGGTTATGACATATATGCTAACTTCCCCGACAAAATCATCCTTCTAGACTTTGTTCGAAGTAAGTTTTCTTTTCAACTATCTGCAAGTTGACTTACCTAGCAATGTCAAATGAATTGTGTAGTATTTAAGCAACCAATTGTTATTTCATTTTCATACTATATTCCTACCTAATAACTTCTAGGTACCAATACACTTTTCTATTGCCCTGTTTTAACTAAATATTAGTTTTAACTAAATATTCCATGCACTCTCATTTCTATTAGAAAGCGCCGCTGACAAGGAGACTTCGGAGGTGGAGAACCAGGCTGCCAACAAGTGGAGGCGGGGCGAGCTAGAACCGCAAGCAACTCCAGCAGGCCTAGACTTCATCAGCAGCCTCCCCGATGATATGTTGAGAGTCATCATCTCCCTCCTCCCAATCAAATATGGGGCGCGGACAATTGTCCTTTCCTGGCAGTGGCTCCCCCTATGGAACTCCAGCCCTCTCAACCTCATCGACACCCACGAGCTCTGCCATGGCTATCGCAAAAGCTTGGATGCGTTCTCCAAGATCCTCGACAGTCACCTTGGCCCAACCAAAGGCCTTAGAATGGGCAAGTTCCATTCCAGCGGCAAGGACCGAGCCAAGCTTGACGACTGGTTCCGATCCCCCGCCCTAGATCAGCTCGAGGAGCTCACTTTTGATGATGGGCATATGCGGTCGCTGCCAACGTCTGCACTCCGCCTCGCGCCCATGCTGCGCGTCGCCATGTTCAGGAACTGCCATCCCCCTCTTAATGATGAGCCCGCTCTTATTCTACCACGACTGAAGCATCTCAAGCTCATCATCGTCTGCCTCCGAGCGCCTACTCCGTGGCTGTACTACACTCGAGTACCTTCATCTTCAGGCGATCAATGGGTTGAGTACCTTCCACGTCACCTCCATGACTCTACGGACTATTTATGTGTGTTGCTGGTGCGGCAGGAAGACATCACAAGATGTGTAACATGGTATGGTCATTGAGGACACACCTACACTTGAGAGATTACTTGTAGTTGATCAAGAAGGTCGAACAAGAACCAATGTCATTTCTGCGCCGAAATTAACAGTGGTGGGCTACTCATCTTACAAATACTCCGAACTTGTTATTGAATCCATCAGGTACAACAGCCGCCTTCTACCTATCCTTCTACAAATTAACATTATTTCTAATTTTGAAGATGTTTGTTCGTCTATCATTAAGAAAATGATTCCGACAAGCTTGACCCCGAAACTACACACAGTGAAGGTCTTGGCACTAGAATCTATCGACCCCAACCTGGAGCAAGCTGTCAGTTTCCTGAGATGCTTTCCGTGCCTGGAGAAGCTATATATCGAGGTGATGTTCCTTTCCTGTTAAATGTTAACCATAAGGGAGTTCAAGTTTTCTTAGGGAACTTTTCATCCACTCCAACCTCTTGTGAATAAGGCTACATTTTTCTAGAATGTAATCAAATGCCCGTGTTAATCATGTCAGATCGAAGATGGCATGTTAATGCATTTTACAAATCCTGCAAACCAAATAGGCCTATAGTAATGTTCAAAACTGCATGTAGGCACTAACACGTTTTCTTCTTTTGGAGATAAGATTAGGCCCGATGGTGGATAATGTGATACAATATAACAACGTCGAATGCCTAGATCTGCAGCTCTCAGAAATTACTTTGAAGTCCTACAGAGGGACCTTACCGGAGATTATATTCGCCAGGTTCTTTGTTCTCAGAGCAAGGGTGCTGAAGGAAATGAGGTGTGCCCTACATCTATTTCGCAAAATGATTGGTTTGTTGATCAGCGCCGGCTCCTGCGGCAGAATGGAGTAGGCTCCAAAAATGCTGAATTTCATTTTGGAACTTCAGATGACAGAGTAATCTGAAGTCGTCGTGTCAACCCCATACATGACTTCTCAGTGGCCGACCCCTTTGCAAAAAGTGTGAGGTTTCGAAACCAGACTTACAAGCGGTGATATTAGTTTGATCCTCTCGGATATCCATGTTCAGTGGATCGGCGCGAGCATTTGTAGCTGATGAGCTGAATTTCATTTCTAATATCAGCTTGAACCTTGTAATCTTTGAATTTGAGCCATATAACTCTAGAATTTGAACCTTGTAACATTTCGAGCTTTTGTGGTACAATTGTTGAAATGGCATCGTATGAGACTTGAATATTGCGAACACTATTTTGACCTTAATTTGCAATGGTCTTGGATTTTATTAACCATTCCGGAATCAGTTTACCTTGTCGATCTCACAGCACACGATCTGTATAGCTAACTCGACTGCGATCTTCGACATTATTGCACACAGTTGGTTTCTTCCACCATGTGCACTGTAGAGCGCAGAATTACTTATTGCACTCGAGTGTCCATCATCACCCTTCTGTGTAACTTTGACCTCATCACCCACGAGTAAACTTATGATCGAAGTCATTCCACACACTTTGTTTTTACAAAGATTTTTGCCAATAAACGCCCACGATTTGTCCCTCTTCTAGCCAACGCGTGGCCAAATAAGCCGGGCGGGAAGCATGCGCGGTAAACAGCACGGTAGCGCGGGAACAGGCTCACCGACGATTCATTTGGCGCCTCTTCGAGCCCGCGCGTGCAGGGCGGTGTTGTCAAGCGTGCACTGGAATCCTCCGCTATGAACGCCATGACAAGACGTGACGATTACAGGCCGGACGGCCCCCATTTATTACAGGGGCCATTTAACCCTTGTGTCTCTTCAACCTTTTGATCGCGCCCCACCATTGCAAGAAGCACACCCACCACGAGAAATTCTTAGAGGGTATCCTACGTGGCTCCAATGGAGCTCCAAGTGGCTGCCGACGACGAGCAGCAGTTCACCATGCGTGCCGTGGTGGACACCCACATAAGGTTCATGGACCTCCTGGTGGTGTACACCAACGACCCGGTCTGGGTGGAGCACTCCATCCACATCATGGAGATGTTGCTTGCCGTGGAGAAGTACAAGGTGGTCGGGTTTGACCTCAAGTACACCCGCGCTCATGCCGGGTCTCGTCCCAAGGTCGCCATCACCCGATTTGCGTGCGCCACCACGTCCTCGTCTACCACTACTGCCTGGCCAAAAGGCCTTGTGAGCGTTTCGCCAGGTTTGTCAACAACCCCCACTACATGTTCTCTATGGTGGACATCACCAATGATGTAAAGGCACTCGAGAATTCGGGCATCACCTGCCAGAATCTTGTCGACATCCAGGGCCAATACAAGACCTGGGGCAGCAAGGAGCATGAGAAGGACTCACTGGTTCACCTCGCCGAGGCCATTATCGGTCTTCGCACACGTTTCCGATTACACACTAGTTTGCCTCGTATCACACATCTTGTTCATTTGAACCGTTTCTGCTCTTATGTCTCAACGCAAACAGTTCATCCGAGTGAACCGCATGCCTTATATCACACACACCTTTGATCTGGCTGACCGTTTCTTTTGTGTTGCCTAATCACAAACAATTCATCCGAGTGAACCGTATGCTGTACATCGCACACACCTTCATCTGGCTGCCCGTTTCTTTTGTTCCTCCTCATCGCAAATAGTTAATTGAGCTGAACCGTATGCCCTGCATCGCACACGCAACAAAAATCTGAACCGTGTTTGATGCATCCTCCATTGCAAACGTTTTGCACATTTTTGATAGTTTTACACCACCGTTTGCGATTATGGCATCACACACAGTTTTGTTGAAGGGTCTCTGATCGTAGTGTCGCGTTAGCAGCATCCTGCAGTAGTGCACCTTAGAAAATCTCATTTTGAAGGCAAGGCTAACAATGAAATCGCCCTAACATCTCAAGTGGAATATATTACAGATGAAGACTAGACATCCCTTGTTAAACACTGGTCTGATCCAAAGTATCAGGTAGGGTATATGTATTTGATTAGACCACATATTGAACTTGTATTTATGTATGTGCCTTACAAGTGCATCTTCTTCTAGGATAAATGTTTGAAGAACAAGACCAACCGTTCTAAAGTGAAATTCCAACAGACAACAGGATCTCGTAGCTATATTGCACACTGCGAGGCTCTTGTAAATAGCTGCTAGTTCCTTCTTTTTTCTATGCCATATTATCGTATCTATATTGACTTGTTCCAAATATAGAGGAAAGCCCGTGCGGACCAAAAAGAACCTAAACCGAATGCAGTGCAAATCTTTAAGGATTGCCACACCAGCAAGATGAAGGGCATGAGCACACTAGTTCAAGCCGTTGTTGTAAGTCCTTACTCCTCCTGCCTTTGAACTGATTGGTACTGTGATTTGTTCATTTAACTGCTTGGTTTGCAGCCAATGTCAGTTACTCTATTCACTTTTATACAAATTGTCTTAACGTATCATTTCACCTTACATGGTTTAAAAGAGATGAAGGATATTATTTTGGTCTTGATCTGTAATCTAGTTGTGATGTTCACGTGCGCACACAATGATACAATAGCTTGTTTGTTTTATACTTGTTTGCCCATGTTCATCCTACTTTAAACCATGTCGCTTTATCCTTAGATGTCAAAGAATGTGAGGAAATAGACAATACAGTAGGCATGCTACATGGACATATGTTCCAAAAGTGATTTTATTATGTAGTTGGCACTACAATACATGCTAATGTATTAGAGTAGTTCACCAAAATAAGTTATGTATAAATGTGAAACCTACTTTGTTTGTTTTTGTCTCATTAGTAACTTATCTGGTACGCTAATCTACAAGTTCAAACTTTCAGCAAGCTATGGAACAAATGATTGAACAACCACGACCACCTGAAGGTGATGAGGCTACCACAGGCACAATGTCACCTCTTGCTGCAGTGCGTCAGTATCTCTCCACTAACAGTGCAAAAAGCACCTTCCTGCGTAATTCTGGGATGGTTGTCAAGGTAACCTCGTCCAAATCGCCTACCGAACAAAATCTTCCAGCTAGACAAAGTGATATATCTGTGCTCCAGAAAAAAGTCCAATCCCTAATGGACGTCGTTTCGGAAACAAGAAAAGTGGTTGACAAATGTCATCAAGATATGAATGATTTTGAAACCAGACTATCAAACATTTGCTTCTTTGTTCAAGAGCAATGGCAGAAAAAGGAGAACATCGTGCTGCTCCATCAGATTCTACAGCCTGAAACATTAGCACTCAGATAAGATGATCTGTGCTTCTATACATTTGATGGTGCTTTTATCTGCAGGGACTGTAAACTTTATGCCAACAGGCCTTTTGTTGTAAGGTTGGAATTTATTTTGTTGTGATACAACATTTATGATGCTGCCAAAGGCTGCAGTAATTACGATGCTATTTTTGTATAGTGCAGGTTTATCTTAGTAATGTATTCGGACGAAAGCTTCGTAGGAACCCAACATGCCAACATTCGTCGGGCCCATTCCAATATGGCTAAAAACGATTATGGGCCAAAATTTGCATGTAGCCCACTAAAAATATATGGGCCTAAATCAACATAAGCTTTCATATTTTTCTGGTAGGCCTGTGCCCATAGTGGGCCTTTATCAGGCCTAAACATAATTTGGGCCCTCGGTAACAATACGCCATTTACCGGTGTAAATATCTCGAGCCCATAAAAAACATGGGCCTTTAATAGGACGAAAGTGAGAGTGCGCCCTGATTGTGCCAAATAACCCACTGGTCTTAGCATGTCGAAATGGTGGCCCATTTACAATGCGGATCGTTCACAGGCCAAAATTCAGATGGGCCGTAAATGCGCCGACCTACTACGCGGGCCTTTAACAGGCCAGAAGTTCAGTCGGGCTTGATTAGTGTCATTTTTATATGGGCCGTTAATAGGCCCGATGTGACGTTGGGCCACATATGGCCCACGAATTTCGTCCGACATTAATAGGCCGAAAGTCACAAGAGGCTGAAAGTGGCCCAAATCTATAGTGGGCCTCTAACAGGCCGAATGTGAGACATGGCCGAATATGACACAAATCCTTCACGGTGGTTTATGGGCTGAAAGTTTCAATGGCCTATAAATGGGACAAAATGAAGCAGGACCTTTATCAGGCCGGAAACACACCGGGCCGTAATTCGGCCCAAATACTTAGCGGACTGTTAACGGGACAGAAGTGACCATGGGCCACGATGATGACAAGTTTAGGACGGGCCGTTGACGAGCTGATTTGACACTAGTCATACGGGCCTTAACTGAGAATGTTGGGCCTTTAGCTGGGCCGGCCCATTATGGTCTGCGAAATCTTGTGGGCCTTTAGCTAGGCCGGCCCATTATGGTCCGTTAAGTCTTGTGGGCCTTTAGTTGGGCTGGCCCATTTAATATTTATGGGCCACTTTTGGGCCGGTCCATGTGTCAACATATCATAGGTGCATCTCGCCCATTGGATGAGTGACACCTGTGCCAACACGGAGCTGACACGTGGTTCCGTTAGCCAATGGGAATTTTACACGTGGAAAATCGGCATTGGTCGTGGCTGTTAGCTGGTTATGGATTCAAAATCAGACCCGATAGTTTAACAGCGACCCATTATGGTGGATGCCACGTGTCGGTCACCCTTGACAAAAGCACTTCCATGACATGGCATTTATCGTCATGGAAGTGGACACTTCCGTGATGATAATTTTTGTAATGTCATGGAACACTTCCGCGACAACACATGTATGACTATCTTGATTCTTTCATAAAATCGTCATGGATGTACATGCATGATAGAAAATGTGACCTACCATGACAAACACGTATCATCAAGGAAGTGTATTTTTTTGTAGTGATACCAACATACCCCCATCGGCCAACGACAGGATGGAGTTGCGCGATGGGGACGAGCACTGGATGAGCACGTGATGATCATCCGGCTCTGTAGGTATAATTAATTAACCTAATCTATGATCTCCATCACCCGTTCCCCTTGTCTGGTTGAGATCAAATAACTAAAGCTCCCCCAACATGATCGTGCGCCAACCCCAACCACTGGCAAAGCACGCGCGGAGGGACGCGACCCGAGCGCACCTCGGAGCCTAAACGGCGAGCAGAGCATGTGGAGGGATGCGACCCAAGCACGCATCGGCGCCTAAACGGCGAGCAGAGCTCACGGAGGGACGCGAGCAGGGCGTGTCGCGACCGCCTCAACGGCGAGCAAGCACATGCATAATTATTTCATATAACAGTTGAACATAGTAGGGAATAACCCTCCACAAGCCGGCGGATGCATATATACCATATCACACTATGTCCTGGTTTATTGGTCCTCTTTGTATTTTGTGCTAAACTTTGACCATAGATTTAACTAAGAAAGTATTAATGCATGTAACCAAAAATACACTGTTGGATTCTTATTTGAACATAGTTTACAACAATATTATTTTTGATGACATGCATTAATATTTTCTTAGTTAAATTGAAGGTTAAAATTTGGCACAAAATACGATGGGGACCAATAAACCAGGACGGAGGTAGTACCTACCAACGCAGACGCCTAGTGCAGAAATTAATGGTGTTATACAAATGTCCCACAATCCACGCAAATGCTTTCCGCCTCTTCCCTCATCAGTTTCCCGCCACCAGCTAGTGGCTAGCTCCATATGACCCAGGTGGCAACGCACCGTAGCGACATTGTGTGCATATCTAGTCCACACCCATCTACCATTAGTTATTCCAAGCATGCCAGGTAACCAAACCTTCGATGTTGTCCCCTACCTGCATTACATCTTTGGCGAGGAGAATGAGCCAGAGCAGGTCGAAGAGCAAGAGCTTCATCGGCCAGTGCAGGCGCCATGGCCCATTGGCAGCGATATCACCGTGCTGTTACTTGGGCGCACAACGGACATATTGTAGAGGAAGTGTGATGAGTATTTTGCCATCCACCATGCAAAAGATCCAGAGCTGTTAGGCGGCATGATCAATGACCCACCCGAAGGGCTGCCGTCACCGGTGCTCATTGAGAGCCTAATACCCTGCTAGGAATGGATAGAGGTCCTCTGTGATTCAGTTATGAGATATTACTGTCTGTGGCCTCATCATTGCCGCCGCCGGCCGTGTCAACCTCGATTCCGATGATGTGGTGGTGATACGTCTCCAATGTATCTATAATTTTTTATTGTTCCATGCTATTATATTGTCTATCTTGGATGTTTTATATGCATTTATATGCTACTAGCACATATGCCCTTGCGTTGCAACGGGAGAAAAAAGTAGTATGCATTTAAAGTTAGTGAGAATTATCTATGTAAGCAAAGCCATGTCTGCAAGTGAAAAAAAGGAACATTTAGCTTCTAGGTTTCGGTGCGTGTGAAGTAATCAATCCGCTATTTTTCCATTCACTGATCGAGGACATTTAAGAAGATTTTAAACACTTGTTATGAATTTTCAACAAATGTTCCCATATTATAAAATGTTCACAAATTGAAATAATGTTCATGCTTTTATAAAAAAAGTTGTTTTTTTTCAAAAAATGTTTGTGAAGTTTAAAAGATTTTCCTGTTTTAAATTATGTTCGCGTTTTTCTGAAAGTGTACACATTGAGAAACTTCATACTTTAAAGCCTCCTCGATTGAAAGGAAAAGTAAATTTAATAATTCATGGGCCTTTTCTAGCGTACGATGACGCAACAAAAACTCTTAAATGCCCTCGATAAATGAATGGAAAAATAGTGGATTGATTACTTCACACCCAGCGAAACCTAGAAGCTAAATGTTCCCTTTTTCACTCGCACACATGGTTTTGCTTGCACATATAATTCTCACTAATTTTAAATGCATACTATTTTTTTCTCCCACTGCAACGCAAGGGCGTAGGTGCTAGTTTCACCAAAACAACAATATGTTTTGGATTTGGAGCATTTTTAAAATGCCATTGTCTTTTTAGAAATCTCGAACAATTCTTTTTAAAGTATTTTTTTGAAAAAACGGGAAACTTTTTTCAAGTTGCGAATATTTTTCAAAATAGCAACATAATTTTGGAATTCCAACTACTTTATAAAATTTGATTATTTTTGAACTTTTGAATGTATTTTGAGAATTTTAAACTTATGAAATAAATTCTATTAAAAAATTAAACTTGGAAAGGAAAAAAAGATAGGGGAAGGAGAATAAAAAAAGTAAAACACAGAAACAAAGAAAAATGGGCTAACCCATTATTGGTTGTCATGTGCGAAGCTCCGACTATTTGTTGCCTGTTTAAAAGGAACATTTAGATTCTTGGTTTCGTCGGGTGAGAAGTAATCAACCAACTATTTTCCATTCATTGATCTAGGGCATTTAAGAGTTTTGTTACGTTATCGTACGCCAGCAAAGGCCCATGAATTATTCAATCGAGGAGATTTTAATGTATGAAGTTTTTGAATATTGTAGGGAACATGAACCATTTTTAAAATGCTAAACATGGTTTTGAAAATTATGTACACTTTCAGAAATACGCAAACAAAATTTGAAACAGGAATATCTTTTAAAATTCACGAAAATGTTTTTTGAAAACATTAACTTTTTTAAATAAAAACATGGACATCATTTGAATTTGTGAACATTTTTTAAATCGGGAACATGTGTTGAAAATTCATAACATTTTTCGAAAATGTTTATCTTTTATAAGCCGACATTATTTTGAATTGTGAAAATTTCACTAAACCAATAATATTTTTCAAATTTGGAGCATTTTCTAAAATGGCATTTTTTGAGAAATCTTGAATAGTTTTGAAAAATAATAATCCTTTCTGAAAAATGGCAAACTTTTTCAAGTTCCAAATAATTTTCAAAATAGCAACAAAATTTTGGAATTATGAACATTTCCCAAATTTTGTTTTTTGTATTGTGAACATTTTTTGTGAATTTTAAATTTGTTAAATAATTTTTGTAATAAAATAAATTTGGAAGGGAAAAAAGAGATAGGGGAAGGAGAATAAAATAGAAGTAAAACACAAAACAAAGGAAAATGGGCCAGCCCATTATTGGTTGTCCTGTGCGAAGCTCTGACTATTTGTTGCCCTGTGCGTAAAATAGAAATTTCCTAGCTGTGTGGGCAGAAAATAAGTGGTCTTACTTCGCAGGGCCACAACACGCGGCCCATGCATGAAATTCTGGAAAAAAGTCTTTTGTTTCTAGCAGAGGAAGACATAAGAATTTAGTACCACCTGAGATAGGAAAATATTTTTTCAGCGGTGAACGGATGAAAAAGTTTGTGAAATGCACCTTGCTTTATTAGTAGGTATAGAATTCTTTTCGGAGATAAACAGATGAAAAAGTTGGCGAAACACACCTTGCTTTATTAGTAGGTATAGATTTTATATTATTTTTAGCACTAACATATTAACCTAGTACCTAGCGCCAGTTAATGTTTTTCCCTTGTTTTTGACTTTTCACGGAAAATCAATACCAAACGGAACGAAACTTTATGATGATTTTTCTTGGACGACAAGATTGCTAGAAAGCTTCAGGAGGAGGCCAGAAGACCCACGAGGAGGCCACAAGCCCTAGGGGTGCACCCCTAGGCTTGTGGGCCCCTCATGGCTCTCCTAACCCTAACTCCAGCACTATAAATTTCCAAATATTCCCCCCACATCAGAGGGCACGCCAAAAATACTTTGTTGCCGCCGCAAGCTTCTGTTGTCGTGAAATCCCATCTTGGGGCCTTTTCCGGCATTCCCCCAGAGTGGGATTCGATCATCGAGGGCCTCTGCACCAACCTTGCCACCCTTCCGATGTTGTGTGAGTAGTTTACCACAGACCTACGGGTCCATAGCTAGTAGCTAGATGGCTTCTTCCCTCTCTTTGATCTTCAATACAGTGTTCTCCTCGATGTTCTTGGAGATCTATTCGATGTAATCTTCTTTTGTGATGCATTTGTTGAGATCCGATGAATTGTGGACTTATGATCAGATTATCTATGAATATTATTTGAGTCTTCTTTGAACTCTTTTATGCATGATTGAGATAGCTTTGTACTTCTCTCTGATCTATCGGTTTGTTTTGGCCAACTAGATTGGTTTTTCTTGCAATGGGAGAGGTGCTTTGTGATGGGATGTAACACCCCCAGTGTCACGCTACAGTAATCCCCTATTAATGGTGCCATGTCATCATGTTACTGTTGCTAACCTTCACTTGATCCAAATCACCATTGAAATTCAAATCCAATCTAAGGTCAAAATTCAAATTTGTCAAACTTCAAATTAAAAATGTTCATGGTGTGGCAAATAATCCCTAGATATTTGTCATGTTGGAAACAACCTCTTTTGGATTCCCAAAGTGCCCCTGGAAATTATTTAGTGGTCCAACAGCTTTTAATATTGGCCTTTTCAATTTCTCTAAATGGTTAGACATCTCCTTTTCACTCCATACTTTTTGTTTCCATCTCATCATATCGTGCTAGAATTATGTGCCAAGTTTTGTTCAAAACAAAACCCATTTGGTACTAAAACAAAATGCAAAACAGGTCAATAAAAAGAAAAATAGTAAAGGAAAGCTAAAAATAAAAAGATGGAAAAAGAGTCCACTGTGCACTGGGCCAAGTGCACAGTGGCGGCCCAACCCGCCTCCCCCCGTTGTCTTCTTCCTTGCTACAGAGAAGCAGGGGAGGTGGCGGCCATCCACCAGCCAGGGCGTCACCGTGTCGGCCATCCGCCGCTCCCCGGCGAGGATAAGGCACTCCCCGGCTCTCTCCCCCTCCTAACCCTAGCGCACACTTTCCCCTCTCCCTCCCCCTGGACGCCTCGCCACTTTCTCCCTTCTCTCTGACTCGAGCGCGCCCGCGGTCATCCTCCGTCGTCACCGCGGCCACCGGAGTCATCTCGTCCTCCTGACCTCGCGTCCGAGCCGGAGGCCACTACATCGCCCGCATCGAGCCAGCGACCATTGTGGATCACCGGAGCTCCTCCGCTCCATCCGTCGATGACTCCGTCGAGGACTCCGTCGACCCGCTGCAGTCCTAAACATCCAAGGGCCACCGTGAGCCACACCGTAAGCCACCGCACCGAACCCCTCTTCCCTTCCCCTCTCTGCACGTGTAGTTGTCGTCCCCCTTGCAACCGAGCTCGCCTTTGCCCGCGCTCGTCTCCGGCGTGACCATGGTGACCTTTTGGTACCGTGCGCGCCACCACCATGAACACAACGTCGGATAGACAGCCCCAGCCCTTTTCGTATACATGTTTGCGCGCCACAGTGCCGTCCCCGTCGAAGCCCAACCGCCACCGCGCCGTTCGTCACCGTCGTTTCAGTCGACATTGAGCTCGACCGAGTTCTCGGCCGTGCTCCTCGACACCGCAGGGACCCGTAGCGCCCTCCAGTTCGTGCAACCGCCCTCTCCAGCGTCGATTCCGCCGTTGCCCGGAAGCAGCCGCCGCCGCTGCAACTCGTTGCCGGCGCCCTTTGTAACACCCTCGATGCGGCTATATCTCCCACGTGTCGAAGCACGACTTAGAGGCATAACCGCATTGAAAGCAATGTCGTAAGTGAGTTAATCTTCGCAAACAACCCATGTAATACAATAAGGGAAAAGAATACATAGTTGGCTTACAATCGCCACTTCACACAATTACATGAATAAAGCATTACATCAACCAGATACAATCAAGGTCCGACTACGGAACCCAAAATAAAAGAAGACTACCCCAAAAGCTACAAAGATCCCCGATCGTCCCGACTGGGCTCCGCTACTGATCAACTAGTATGAAACAACATAAAGGATAAGATCTTCAACGAGCTCCTCCTTGAGCTTGGTTGCGTCACCTGCTCGGTTCAACGGCACCTGCAAGCTGGTTTTGGAAGTATCTGTGAGTCACGGGGACTCAGCAATCTCACACCCTCGCGATCAAGACTATTTAAGCTTATAGGTAAGGTAAAAGGTATGAGGTGGAGCTGTAGCAAGCGACTAGCATATATGGTGGCTAACATACGCAAATGAGAGCAAGAAGAGAAGGCAAAAGCACGGTCGAGAAACTATGATCAAGAAGTGATCCTAGAACAACCTACGTCAAGCATAACTCCAACACTGTGTTCACTTCCCGGACTCCGCCAGAAAGAGACCATCATGGTTACACACGCGGTTGATGTATTTTAATTAAGGTCAACTTCAAGTTTTCTACAACCGGACATTAACAAAATCCCATCTGCCCATAACCGCGGGCATGGCATTCGAAAGTTCAAATCCCTGCAGGGGTGTCCCAACTTAGCCCATCACAAGCTCTCACGGTCAACGAAGGATATTCCTTCTAGCGGGAAGACCCGATCAGACTCGGAATCCCGGTTACAAGACATTTCGACAATGGTAAAACAAGACCAGCAAAGCCACCCGGATGTGCCGACAAATCCCGATAGGAGCTGCACATATCTCGTTCTCAGGGCAGACCGGATTGTCCAAACTTCCGGTAGGCCAACCCAGAGTTGCCCCTGGTGGCCACCGGCGGCTGACAGGTTGGACCATCACTCAGAGGAGCACTGGCCCGGGGGTTTAAATAAAGATGACCCTTGAGTCTGCAGAACCCAAGGGAAAGAAAAGGCTAGGTGGCAAATGGTAAAACCAAGGTTGGGCCTTGCTGGAGGAGTTTTATTCAAGGCGAACTGTCAAGGGGTTCCCATTATAACCCAACCGCGTAAGGAATGCAAAATCCGGGAACATAACACCGATATGACGGAAACTAGGGCGGCAAGAGTGGAACAAAACACCAGGCATAAGGCCAAGCCTTCCACCCTTTACCAAGTATATAGATGCATTAATTGAATAAGATATATTGTGATATCCCAACAAGTAAACATGTTCCAACAAGGAACAACATCTCCATGTTCCAACAAGGAACAAACTTCAAACTTCACCTGCAACTAACAACGCTATAAGAGGGGCTGAGCAAAGCGGTAACATAGCCAAACAACGGTTTGCTAGGATAAGGTGGGTTAGAGGCTTGGTTCAACAATATGGGAGGCATGACAAGCAAGTGGTAGGTATCGCAGCATAGGCATAGCAAAAGAGCGAGCAACTTGCAAGAAAGATAGAAGTGATTTCGAGGGTATGGTCATCTTGCCTGAGATCCCGCAAGGAAGAAGAACGAGTCCATGAAGAAGACAAACGGACGTAGTCGAACGGTTCCTCACAAACGCGACGTTATCGGAACTAGCCCAAAGAAACAACACCGGAAAGAAGCAAACAACATAGTAAACAACCAAGCATAATATGGCATGATGCACAACCAAGTATGATGCATGTCCGGTTTAATGAAGCATGGCATGTCAAAGTGCACAAGCAATCCTACAAATTAAGTGGAGCTCAATATGCAATGAGTTGCATATTGAGGAACACCACGTCAATTATTTAGTTCTCTCTCGGTTATGAACCCAGCAATATTAAATGTAGTTAAACATGGCAAGATGGTGAAGCATAACAAAACTATACTATCTAAACAATTTAAATGGGGCCGGATATAACAAACAACGCATCCGGTAAATCCCCATATGCATTAGTAATTTAATGTAAACAACAATTTTAAACATTCTTGATGTTGTTATCATCATGCGGATGACATTGCAAGTTTATATGCAAAATTTATGAAAAAGTTGACATGATAAGATATGAGGCATTTGTCATCATGGCGGAAAGAAAGGGGTGCCACGACAACGATACCAAAAACGGTGCCATGGCAACGTCCCGGTTCCGGTAACTCGATTAAGATACCGATGCAAAGGAGAAGTGTGCGGATGCGTGCAAAAGATGGTGGGGCACTCCCAGATACCGGGTGTCCCATGAGTCGACGATGGTGACAAGGCAAAAGAGGGGCAACGTGCACCAACAATTCGAGCACGGAGCAAGCACGAGCAACTCATACATCACACATGCATTCGTTCACGGACGTCGTTCTGACGGTTATACCTTCGAAGCGTGCGTTATCGGAGGGGTTCGAGTTTGATGCGGTGTAGGGGAAGTAGACGTTCCGCGACGGTAGTCGAAGTAGTTGTTCTCGTTTCGTAGTTGTTCGGGGTCGCGACCTGGAACTTGACGTCCACGGGGTCTTGTGGGTCGACGATCGTGGTTCACGTTTTGTAGCAGTTCGAGTCATTGGTGGAGGAACTTGGCGGTCCATGTAGTCGAACTTGGCACATCTGAACGGTACTTGGGGTCTTCGGACATGCCGGACTCGGTTCTTGTGACGATAGTGGTACAAGGAACTTGTGTTCCGGTCGTGTAGCCGTACTCGAGGTGGTCTTGACGAAACCAAGTCCGACGGTGTACTTGGCGTAATCCGAGTCGACAGTAGTTGTACACGCCAATCTTGGTCAAACTTGGAGGGACCTCGGTAGTCGTTCCCGTTCGTCTTGGTACTTTTGGCGCCATCTTGGCCTAGGCGACGGTAGTGGTACTTCCATGTAGACAGCCGCGGAACTTGATGCATCATCCTACGTAGTCGTACTCGGTGTCCTCGGGGTATCGGCGGTAGTCGTACTCGAACCGGGATCTCGAGGCGGGGCTTGAGGACGGGTGTGATGCGGGAGGAAAGCATGCGAGCAGGGGATCGCGGGTAGACACAGGCGCTGCCGGCTGCCTCGTCACTTCCTCCAGGAGACGATCGACGAAGGCAGCGGGACGGTTGAACGGGCAACAAGGAGCGGCAGACCTCCGGATCTGGCCGGGCGAGCACGGTAGGGAAAAGCACGGGGGCCCTGCGTGCGGCGGAGGTGCAGGAGAGGTCCGGCGGCACGGGACCTCGAGGGAACCGGGCGCGAGGCTCCTGTGGCGGCGAACGACTGCAGCAAGTCGTCAGGGTCGCGCGTAGGGTGGCCTTTGGGAGTGAGGCAGGGGTTGCAGGCGCGCAAGGAGAGGAGCCCTACAGGGTTGGAGGGTTCGACGCGCTGAGAGCAGGTCCATGGAGAGGACTCGAGGGAGAGGGGTGGCGCAAGGTGAGGAGAAGCGGATGGAGTCCGGCAGGAAGGCTGGCCATGGGTCGGGCGAGCGCCCATGCGAGAGGAGGGAGGAGCGGGGGAATTGCTAGGTGGAAGGAGGGGAAGGGAGATTGAGGAGAGACGAGCGAGACAGCAGCGCTCGCTGTCTCCTAGCAGCGTGATGGAGATCGAGGGGAGACGAGGTCGAGGGAGCTTCTGGCGGCGCGAGGGAAAAGGGACGAAGGAGGAGGAGGGGATCGATAGGGATGGGGTCTCGCTTGGGCCTAGGGTTACCGGGGCGCGGTTGGGCCTTGGAGGCCGGCCCAAAAGAGAGGAGGAGTCAGCTGGGCTTGCTGGATTGGGCTCTCCCTCTCCTCTCTTTATTCTCTAAACGAAAAGAAAATAGCGAGAGAGAGGAAAAAGAAGGGGGGTTAGGGAAAAGAGTTTGAGCAGGAGGACAATTTTCCTTGACTCATAAAAATAAACATGACCACAGAAAAATAGAAGTGGCAAGATGAAGGAATTAAATTCAAATTCATTTGAATATACTTCAAATGGTTTTGAATTGGGACTAGGTTCGGTGTGGCCAAAATGTTTGGGTTTTTGGTGGAGCTCCGGAATATGATGAAAGAATATATGGCAATGTTGGAGACCAAGACTTAAGATAACAACGGCATTGGGATATTTGCAAGTGTGTTTATGGGTGAATCCAAATTATTGGAATATTTAATATAGCTCCCTAATATCGGGAGGATATGTTATAAAGAGAATCACCACGTGAATTCCCTCGGTTTAAATGGATCGAAGATCCATACGGTTTATTTAGTTGAGTTAAGAAAAGAAATGACATGATGGCATGATGACATGATGCAATGCACATGATGCAAAGATGAATGCAACAGACGAAACAAATCACACAACGAAACCCGGAAACCCTGGAAGGCATTTGAAGCTCCGGTCTTGGGGCGTTACACCATTTCCGACCTGCCCAGCTACTGCCGCGTCTGCCACTCGACGTGGTTTGTTCACCGCGTCCGAACGGCGCCTCTCGCGCGTCAAATAGGCCCCAGACGGCTATTTCTGAACCTCGCTGGCGATGCGCCGCCACGAAATGGCCCGCCGGAGTTACTCCGGTCACCAGCGCCGGCGTGGGCTGGCGTGGACGCCTGGGGCCCGTCCCCTAAGGCACTAACCGTGGGCCCGTGGGGCCCTATTGACTGAGTTGACTCAGTCAACTCTGCTGACTGGGCACCCCCCTTGTCAATGACAGGCGGGGCCCTCCCACTAATTAATTTTGGTGTTTTTTATCTTTCATTATCCTAAGCAGCCACTGACATCCGGGGCCCACCCCCTTAATTAGCTCTGTTTAATTAAAATGAACTCTGTTAGCTCTCTGTCAATGACATGTGGGTCCCATTGGACCCACAAGTTAGTTTTGACCTGGTCTGCGAGTCTGTTGACCTGCTGATGTCATGCTGATACCTTACTTACGTCATATTCCTTTTCTGTTAATTTAAAATTTCAGAAATGTTTAAACCTTTAGAAATTCATAGTAATTAAACCGTAACTCCGATGAAAATGTTTTCTATATGAAAGTTGCTCCGAAAAATCCAACAAATCCGAATACGCGGTCTGTTCATCTCTCACATGCCCCTAGCATGCTGAACATGGGACATTCCCCCTCCGGTCATCTGTCTGACAGACGTTCGGAACCGGGAAAACTTTCCCGGATGTTATCCTCCTTCGCCAGTATCGCCTAGCGCTGCGTTAGAACACCTCTAGCACCGCTTATGGTCATGTTATGCTTATTTTTGCGTGTATTTACGGTTTCTTCCCCCTCTTCTTCTCTGGTAGACCTCGAAACCGCTGTTGATGCCCCTGTGATTGACTACGTCGATGACGACCCCTCCTTGCCAGAGCAACCAGGCAAGCCCCCCTTTGATCATCCCGATATCGCCCATTCCATTCTCTCATGGTTGCATTAGATTTTGCTACTGTAATTGATTGCTCCTATTATGATGCATATCCTGCTTTTGTATCCGCTGTTGTACCTTACCTGCTTATCATAAACTTCTTAGTATAGGTTGGTTAGTGATCCATCAGTGACGCCCACCTTGTCCTTGTTGCCCCTGCTTCATCATCGAAGACCCGATCAATGGGATGGAAGACCAGGCCCCGGCACCGCACATCACCCCCCCTAGTTGTACGACTCTGTAGAGTTACCATTGAGTGCCGAGGGTGGAGCCTCTTACATCACTCATGAAGAGATCTCTGTAGTGTAGCTATACGGTCGAGGTCATCGAGGGTGATTTCCTCCTTAACCACTTCCGATACGGCTCTGTCGTGCAACCCCTCAAGTGTGAACCTCGAGGGTGGATCCTCTTACGTTCACCTTGATGATTAAATCATGTGGAATTCACCGGGGGTGATTCCTCGGGTTTTCCCCTTGGTGTTAGACACACAGTTACTATGGTTACTATGACTTTGCACTGAGCCGTGTTATTAAAGACGGGTCGGCCCTGAGGCGTACCCGCGCGAGCTTAATTGCGAGTGATGTGGAGTCGGGTTGACCTGGAAGGTGCCCGCAAGATACTTACGAGGCGTGGCCGGGAATTCTTAGCCCTTGTCGCAAGTACTCGAGACGGGGCAACAGGGTCACATCTTTCGTGAGTCTCTGCTTGTTACCGCGCGTTCCTAATCCACTACGATTTGGATATTTGATCCGAGGGGCCTCTGGCCTGATACCACTAACCATCATGTGGGCATTGTATGGGCGTTCTGTGTCGTATGCATCAGCCGAAGCTTAATAGACGTCAGCGACTGAACAACGCGCGCCGAGTTGGACTGGTAAGCTCCTGGCTTGTTGAAGGAGGTAGCTAGGTCTGCTCACCGGCCGCCCACACAACGTGCAGGAGTTCTTGGGGAGATGGCCCATGACCCCTGGGGGCATAGGTTTAGTCTGGCGTGCTGACCTCTCTATTAAGCCTAGGTCGGGTTGCGGCGTATTGTTTGGCCGAGGCAGGCATGACCCAGGAAAGTGTGTCCGGCCGGAGTTAATCGAGCATGGTGGGTAAGTTGGTGCACCCCTGCAGGGAAGAAAACATCTATCGATAGCCTATCCTACGGTAACGTACACTTGGAGTTGTATCCCGATCGATACAACTAGAACTGGATACTTGAGATGAGGAATGGATATGAGAAATGGATAGTATGGCTCTGGGATTGCTTTCTCGCAGGGAGTCGAGAAAGGATCTCAGGCCGAGGTTGATAACACTACCTACTTTACATTATGTTGATATGTACTCTTCTATATGATGCAAGATGCTTGAAGATGCTTGAAGATGCTAGTCTTCGATAGGCTAGGCTTTTCCCTTCTCTTCTAGCATTCTGCAGTTTAGTCCACAGATACAGCCCATTTACTTTGATACAGATGCATACTTAGTTTAGATCTAATGTATGTCTTGCGAGTACTTTGGATGAGTACTCACGGTTGCTTTGCTACTTCTTTTCCCCCCATACCCGATTGTTGCGACCAGATGATGGATCCTAGGAGCCAGACGACACCACTGAAGACTACTGCTACCCCGAGGGTGCCTACTACTACGTGACGGCCGCCGACGACTAGGAGTAGTTAGGAGGCTCCCAGGCAGGAGGCCTTGCCTTTTCGATCATTGTTGCTTTTGTGCTAGCCTTCTTAAGGCAATCTTGTTTAACTCATGTCTGTACTTAGATATTGTTGCTTTAGCCGACTCTTGTGTATTCGAGCTTATGTATTCGAGCCCTCGAGGCCCCTGGCTTGTAATATAAAGCTTGTATTTTTTTAATTTGTGTCTAGAGTTGTGTTGTGATATCTTCCTGTGAGTCCTTGATCTTGATCGTACACATTTGCGTGTATGATTAGTGTATGATTGAATCGAGGGCGTCACAAGTTGGTATTAGAGCCGACTACCTGTAGGTATCCCCCTTTCCAACTCCTTGGCCGAAGTTGAGTCTAGAAACCAAAAACTGTTTTACTAACTTGGCTGTGTGGCTTACGGGCCCATGTCGCCAATTGTGTGGTATTATGATCTTTTATTCCTCGTCTATACTCTAGGACTCTGATCTCTCTTCTATTCGAGTTAAATGGTTTTACTAACTCGAACATTAGGATCTCGTGATCACATCTGCCCGGAGAGCCCCTTATTTTAGATGATCGCCTGCTGCATCAAAAGATTCCGAAGATACTCTACGATATTCTCTCGGGACTTTGTGCTTGTTGCCTTTGCAATTCCCTACCACCGAAATATCCTTATGGATAACTACACACCAATCTTACATTCTAACCCATTGATCTTGTTATTACAAGATGCCCTGAACTGCTCTCCTTTGTTCCGAGAATCCTTTGAGCTTACCGCCTTGCAGTTCCTTGTCACCTGAATACCCCTACGGATAACTTTGTGCACCTACCGATTATCCGCTCATCCTTAGTTTATTCATGTACTTCGTCAAAGTCTTCGTAATACCATTCGTTCTTGTGAAAATCCTCAACAGCCTATTGTTCTTGAATTTCTTGCTTGCTTGCATTATGGTTAATACCATAAGTCTAAAAATCTTATTGTCATCCTTTGTCATTATTATTTTGAGTTTGTTGATACAATATGTTGCAAATGCTTGCAATCCTCAATCAGATCCTAGATTCATCCTTCCGGTTCAGACGCCATTTTAACATGTGTTGAATCTCGATCAATCAAATCGCCATCGATTGTACCCCTAAGGCTATTCTACCTATCCATCCCTAATCAGAGCATTGCTTCTGATCCCTTGTCTTGGAATTCATAATTCCTTTGCAATTGAGCTCTGAGTTAGTCAGTTGTTTCTATAATCTGATCTCCTTGCATTCTTTCTTCCTCTGGTTGAATATTGATGCTCACATCAGATCCACATTGTGGACCACCAGACCCCTTTTTCGGATTTTATCCGACAACGTTCTTCATATTCAATAAGCTTGTGAGCCTTTCCTCAGATACATAATGCTTTTGGTAAATTGTATCCTCCGCTTTCTCAAGCATGCTCTACTACCGAGCTTGTGTTACTTATTCTCAAAATTTATGATATATGTTCCTAAGATGCCCCAATGGGTTGAACATATGCCTTCCCTAATCTGTGTGAACTCGAAAGTTATGCGGGTTATACTCTACTGGCTTTTCGTCAGATAAAATTTCAATACTACAGCTTCATCAAGAGCGAGAAGTAAAATGAAAGGTTATGCATTGTAGAAGTGGGAGTCGACCCTGAACCTTGGTGTTCATGCCCACGGACACGGTGTGGAACTTATCATGAAAGCTTCTTGCAAGTATATTTAATCATTTGAATAATACTTTTGATATCGTGAATTGGATCCCTTGTAGTTATGGTCCCGACCATATTTCCTCCTTGATCCCATTTACGGGGTAAGTTAGAATTACTTATCCTCTGCAAATCATGTTTCTCCGTCCAACCTCTGCTCCAATTTACCTTCTGACATTACACCTAGTACATGATACTGGGAAGCTTTATACCCCATCACATCATTCCTAGCCTGATCGGCTATATTTTTATCATGTCAACTTTTAACTGTGTCACCTGGTCCTCCTTCCCGGAGCACAATTTTCGACGATGAGCTAAGCTTACGTCCATTTTCCTCATCATATCATTTCACCTTGAACAACAAGCTTGATTTCGAGTTTGTGACGTACCCATGGTTCCAATAACCTTTTGCTTCATCATTCCTTTGACTTGGTGTCATCGCTGATTGATTACATCTTCAGGAAATCTCTCGACAAATGTGTCGTGATCATCATCAGCCTTATGAGCTCTTCAAGGATATCAATCGAATTCATGATGAGAAATACAATCCTTCCCCTCGATGAATTATGTTATCATCGACAACATTCTTGCCTTCCCCAACACAAACTTGTTCATATAATTTTGGAAATACGTCCTTTTTGGCATGTCGATGGACTGTGGCTGAGCCCATCGGCCACACCCTCATCTTTTCCCTACTAAAATTGTATGACTTATTTTCTAAGTTGTTTCCGATGGATCCTTGATGTATCTAAAGTTTGACCTTTGCTTGAAACCATGTCAATGCTATCTCGAAGCATGCCTCTGGTAATCCGATCTCCAATAAGAACATTTGAAGCACCATACTAGATTTTCTTTATCAATTATCCAAACACTGTTGTATGGTTAATGTCATGAAATTTATTTCCCTTACCTAAATGGTTTTATACATCTATCCAGTCATGGATATCATGCTCTGCTTGTCCTTGGGAAGGATATACCCCTAAAATATGTGTTTAAAACACATTTTCCTTTCCATTATTCTGTTTAATCTGACAGTTATTTTTCCTTTCCATTGGTTTGTTTAAACCTTATTGTGATCTATATTATATAAGCAATAATTTTTCCCTGCTTATGTAAACACCTCATTGTATCACTATGTTAGTAAGACCCTGTTACTGTTGTTGATGACATTCTGGTAGCCACCGATGGACGAGAACTTTGCCTAATGGCCCGCCTCGTTCAACGAGCAGGAAAATGGTTCTCTTCGTCCTCGCCCTTGGTACCGACGTTGTTGCTGACATAACTGACAGGCTGCCCTCTGACATGCCTTTCTACCATGACCGTGCAAGATGTTATCGCTCCTTCTATTTTAATCCACATGGTGGGCCCATAACCCATAGTTCCACCAAAATCGGAACCTGACTCTCCTGTATATCCTTTATTCCGAAGTATCATTTGCCCTTGGCCTTGTGTGTTGTCACGAGCCACCGTCTGGGAGATGATCTATTCCCGATGCTCTGAACCCCTTCCTCACACTCTGTTCAGGTATCGATCGTTTTTCCATTCGCTTGAAACTTCCTATTGTACCTTCATATTTTGCTCTCGATGTTTTCTTAAGTTTCAACTCGAGAAATACTTCAGCCACATTCCCTGAATTGATCACCAGATAATTAACCCTATAAGGGTCAGTTCTCCTGAAGTTACTCTTTACTTCCGCACTTAAATCTCGGGACGAGATTTCTTGTAGTGGAGGAGATTTGTAACACCCCCAATGTCACGCTATAGTAATCCCCTGTTAATGGTGCCATGTCAACATGTTACTGTTGCTAACCTTCACTTGATCCAAATCACCATTCAAATTCAAATCCAATCTAAGGTGAAAATTCAAATTTCTCAAACTTCAAATTAAAAATGTTCAAGGTGTGGCAAATAATCCCTAGATATTTGTCATGTTGGAAACAACCTCTTTTGGATTCCCAAAGTGCCCCTGGAAATTATTTAGTGGTCCAGCAGCTTTTAAAATTGGCCTTTTCAATTTCTCTAAATGGTTAGACATCTCCTTTTCACTCCATACTTTTTGTTTCCATCTCATTATATCGTGCTAGAATTATGTGCCAAGTTTTGTTCAAAACAAAACCCATTTGGTACTAAAAGAAAATGCAAAATAGGTCAATAAAAAGAAAAATAGTAAAGGAAAGCTAAAAATAAAAAGAGGGAAAAAGAGCCCACTGTGCACTGGGCCAAGTGCACAGTGGTGGACCAACCTGCCTCCCCCCGTTGTCTTCTTCCTCGCTACAGAGAAGCAGAGGAGGTGGTGGCCATCCACCGGCCAGGGCGTCACCGTGTCGGCCATCCGCCGCTCCCCGGCGAGGATAAGGCACGCCCGGGCTCTCTCCCCCTCCTAACCCTAGCGCACACTTTCCCCTCTCCCTCCCCCTGGACGCCTCGCCATTTTCTCCCTTCTCTCTGACCCGAGCACGCCCGCGGCCATTCTCCGTCGTCACTGCGGCCACCAGAGTCATCTCGTCCTCCTGACCTGTCCACCAGCAGCGTCGACGTCTTCTCCCTCTTCCCCGGCCTCGCGTCCGAGCCGGAGGCCACTACATTGCCCGGATCGAGCCATCGACCACTATGGATCGCCGGAGCTCCTCCGCTCCGTCCGTCGACGACTCCGTCGACCCGCTGCGCTCCTAAACATCCAAGGGCCACCGTGAGCCACACCGTAAGCCGCTGCACCGAACCCCTCTTCCCTTCCCCTCTCTGCATGTGTAGTTGTCGTCCCCCTTGCAACCGAGCTCGCCGCTGCCCGCGCTCGTCACCGGCGTGCCCACGGTGACCTTTTAGTACCGTGCGCGCCACCGCCGTGAACACCGTGTCGCGTAGATAGCCCCAGCCCTTTTCGTATACATGTTTGCGCACCGCAGTGCCGTCCCCGTCGAAGCCCGATCGCCGCCGCGCCATTCGTCACCGTCGTTTCGGTCGACATTGAGCTCGACCGAGTTCTCGGCCGTGCTCCTCGATGCCGTAGGGACCCGTAGTGCCCTGCAGTACGTGCAACCGCCCTCTCCAGCGTCGATTCCGCCGTTGCCTGGATGCCGCCGCTGCTGCAATTCGTTGCCGGCGCCCTTTCCGGCCTGCCCAGCTACTGCCGCTGCTGCCACTCGACATGGTTTGTTCACCGCGTCCGAACGGCGCCTCTCGCGCGTCAAATAGGCCCCGGACGGCTATTTCCGAACCTCGCCGGTGATGCGCCACCGCGAAATGGCCCGCCGGAGTTACTCCGGTCACCAACGCCGACGTGGGCTGACGTGGACGCCTGGGGCCTGTCCCCTAAGCCACTGACCGTGGGCCCGTGGGGCCCTGTTGACTGAGTTGACTCAGTCAACTCTGCAGACTGGGCACCCCCCTTGTCAATGACAGGCGGGGCCCTCCCACTAATTAATTTTGGTGTTTTTATCTTTCATTATCCTAAGCAGCCACTGACACCCGGGGCCCACCCCCCTTAATTAGCTCTGTTTAATTAAAATGATCTTTGTTAGCTCTTTGTCAATGACATGTGGGTCCCATTGGACCCACAGGTCAGTTTTGACCTGGTCAGCGAGTCTGTTGACCTGCTGATGTCATGCTGACACCTTGCTAACGTCATATTCCTTTTCTGTTAATTTAAATAATTTCAGAAATGTTTAAACCTTTAGAAATTCATAGTAATTAAACCGTAACTCTGATGAAAATGTTTTCTGTATGAAAGTTGCTCAGAAAAATCCAACGAATTCGAATACGCGGTCTGTTCATCTGTCACATGCCCCTAGCATGCTGAACATGGGACATTCCCCCTCCGGTCATCTGTCTGACAGACGTCCGGAACCGGGAAAACTTTCCCGGATGTTATCCTCCTTCGCCAGTATCGCCTAGCGCTACGTTAGAACACCTCTAGCACCGCTTATGGTCATGTTATGCTTATGTTTGCATGTATTTATTGTTTATTCCCCCTCTTCTTCTCCGGTAGACCTCGAGACCGCTGCTGATGCCCCTGTGATCGACTACGTCGACGACGACCACTCCTTGCCATAGCAACCAGGCAAGCCCCCCTTTGATCATCTCAATATCGCCCATTCCATTCTCTCATACTTGCATTAGATTTTGCTACTGTAATTGATTGCTCCTATTCTGATGCATAGCCTGCTTTTGTATCCGCTATTGTACCTTACCTGCTTATCATAACTACTTAGTATAGGTTGGTTGGTGATCCATCAGTGACCCCCACCTTGTCCTTGTTGCCCCTGCTTCATCATCGAAGACCCGATCAACGGGATGGAAGACCAGGCCCCGGCACCGCACATCACCCCCCTAGTTGTACGACTTTGTAGAGTTACCATCGAGTGCCGAGGGTGGAGCCTCTTACATCACTCCTGATGAGATCTCTATAGTGTAGCTATACGGTCGAGGTCATCGATGGTGATTTCCTCCTTAACCACTTCCGATACGGCTCTTTCGTGCAACCCCTCAAGTGTGAACCTCGAGGGTGGATCCTCTTACATTCACCTTGATGATTACATCGAGTGGAATTCACCGGGGGTGATTCCTCGGGTTTTCCTCTTGGTGTTAGACACACAGTTACTATGGTTACTATGACTTTGCACTGAGCCATGTTATTAAAGACGGGTCGGCCCTGAGGGGTACCCGCACGAGCTTAATTGCGAGTAATGTGGAGTCGGGTTGACCTGGAAGGTGCCCGCAAAATACTTACGAGGCATGGCCGGGCATTCTCAGCCCTTGTCGCAAGTACTCGAGACGAGGCAACATGGTCACATCTTTCGTGAGTCTCTGCTTGTTACCGCGCGTTCCTAATCCACTACGATTTGGATATTTGATCCAAGGGGCCTCTGGCCTGATAGCACTAACCATCACGTGGGCATTGTCAAGGTAGTCAGAGTCAGGTCGATTATCCTCAGACAGAATCAATTCATAAGATCGAGTCGTGGAATCGAGGATTCTACTAGATTTACTCAGATAAGATATTTTGTATGCACACAAGAAATTTATATGGATTCTATAGAGTTTTGACAATAAATATGGAGCAAAGAACGTACACATCAATGCTAGTTGTATTCCACTTCTTTTTACGGCTAACCTACCATCTAGCTTGCATGTATGGAACATATATGAGAGGGAAATATATAGAACATTTAAACCTACAATGCATGAAATTTACTTAGGTTCTTTTAGAGTGAGTGAATAGTCGATCACTTGTCTATCTGATCTGCTATGCTAAACCATGAAGGGTCTTGCTCTCCTTCTTTGATCAATCTTGAAGCATCCTCCTTTTCATGCCAATTCCATCTGTTGACAAGCTTGATCCTCAATTTTGATCTAGGGTTTCTGAGAGCTAGATCAAAGGTGTCGGCGGCTGGGTGTTTGGGCTTGGGAGGGGAATAAAGATCCATGAGGTATATGAAAAGGGGTTTGGATGATGGCATACTATTCTGCTACAACTAAATAAACGGCTTAGATAAATTAGTAGAATCGTACATAGTCCATAACGTAGTCGGGATTGTACAGTTTCGCACATGATTCTATGATTTGGATCGCGACTCAATATGGATTCTACCTGATCCGGATTCATAGTGGGATTTGGATCGACATGCTTCCGTAGGGTCGTGAAGTCGTAGGATTCGAGCAGTCGAGTCGGGATTCTGACTACCTTCGGCATTGTATGGGCGTTCTGCGTCGTATGCACCAGGCGAAGCTTAATAGACGTCAGCAACTGAGCGGCGTGTGCCGGGTTGGACTGGTAAGCTCCTGCCTTGTTGAAGGAGGTAGCTAGGTCTGCTCACCAGCCGCCCACGCAACGTGCAGGAGTTCCCGGGGAGATGGCCCATGACCCCTGGGGGCATAGGTTTAGTCCGGCGTGTTGACCTCTCTATTAAGCCTAGGTCGGGTTGCGGCGTATTGTTTGGCTGAGGAAAGTGTGTCCGGCCGGAGTTAATCGAGCGTGGTGGGTAAGTTGGTGCACCCCTGTAGGGAAAAAACATCTATCGATAGCATGTCCTACGGTAACGGACACTTGGAGTTGTATCCCGATCGATACAACTAGAACTGGATACTTGAGATGAGGAATGGATATGAGAAATGGATAGTATGGCTCTGGGATTGCTTTCTCGCAGGGAGTCGAGAAAGGATCTCTGGCCGAGGTTGATAACACTACCTACTTTACATTATGTTGATCTGTACTCTTCTATATGTTGCAAGATGCTTGAAGATGCTAGTCTTCGATAGGCTAGGCTTTTCCCTTCTCTTCTAGCATTCTGCAGTTTAGTCCACAGATACAACCCATTTCCTTTGATACAGATGCATACTTAGTTTAGATCTGATGTAAGTCTTGCGAGTACTTTGGATGAGTACTCACGGTTGCTTTGCTACTTCTTTTCCCCCATACCCGATTGTTGCGACCAGATGACGGATCCCAGGAGCCAGACGACACCACTGAAGACTACTGCTACCCCGAGGGTGCCTACTACTACGTGACGGCCGCCGACGACTAGGAGTAGTTAGGAGGCTCCCAGGCAGGAGGCCTTGCCTTTTCGATCATTGTTGCTTTTGTGCTAGCCTTCTTAAGGCAATCTTGTTTAACTCATGTGTGTACTCTGATATTGTTGCTTCCGCCGACTCTTGTGTATTCGAGTTTATGTATTCGAGTCCAGGCCCCTGGCTTGTAATATAAAGCTTGTATTGTTTTAATTTGTGTCTAGAGTTGTGTTGTGATATCTTCCCGTGAGTCCTTGATCTTGGTCATACACATTTGCGTGTATTATTAGTGTACGATTGAATCCAGGGCGTCACATGGGCTCAATCTTGCAGTGTCCTCACCCAGTGACGGTAGGGGTATTGAGGCACGTATTGTATTATTGCCATTAAGGATAAAAAGATGGGGGTTTTACCATATTGATTAGGTCTATCCCTCTACATCATGTCATCTTGCTTAAGGCGTTACTCTGTTCTTATGAACTTAATACTCTAGATGCAGGCAGGAGTCGGTCGATGTGTGGAGTATTAGTAGTAGATGCAGAATCGTTTCAGTCTACTTGGCGCAGATGTGATGCCTATATTCATGATCATTTCCTTAGATATCATCATAACTTTGCGCTTTTCTATTAATTGCTCCATAGTAATTTGTTTACCCACCGTATGCTTTCTTTGAGAGAGAAGCCTCTAGTGAAACCTATGGCCCCCGGGTCTATTTTCCATCATATATTTTCAGATCTACAAAACCAAAAACCTAGAAATACCTTGCTGCACTTTATTTATATTTAATTTATCTTGCCTTTTGATTATGTTTTATGTCTATCTCTTTTAGATCTCACTCTTGCAAGTGACTGTGAAGGGATTGACAACCCCCTTTTGTGTTGTGTGCAAGTGTTTGTTAGTTTGTGTAGGTGCATATATTGGGGACTTGCTTGTGCCTCCTACTGGATTGATACCTTGGTTCTTAACTAAGGGAAATACTTATCTCTACTTTACTGCATCACCCTTTCCCCTTCAAGGAAAAAATCAACGCAAGCTCAAGAAGTAGCAGGAAGAATTTCTGGCACCGTTGCCAGGGTGGTTCTACATCAAGCCTACCAAGTACCTATCATAAACTCTCATCTCTTGCACTTACTATATTTGCAATTCGCCTCTCGTTTTCATCTCCCCCACTTCTAAAACGTTTTTAGAAAAATACAAAAATATTTTCCATTTGCCTTTATGTCTTACTTGGTTTGTTTGCTTGCCATAATTGTGTATTTATTCCAAATCAGAAAGCAAAAAGTTTATGGATCCTCATCCACTTGCTAACCTTTTTAAAAGATCCAACTATGATGGACCAATTGCTAGTGAGTTGAGTGCACTAGAGTATCTTTATGATGTTTTGCTTGAAATTCGTGAATTTGAAAATTGTGATGAAGTGCTAAAAGAAGAAATTTATGAAGTGATTCACAATAGCTCCTTGAACGAAAAGAATGATTGCAATGATGTTATGATAGATTCTATTAATGTCAATTGTGCTAATAATATGCAAAACCCTAAGCTTGGGGATGTTAATTTTGCAATGTCCACTACTTATTGCAATGATCATGATTGGGGTGATAATGTTTCTTATGATCTTGAAAATTTATTTAAGCCTCATGATGAATATGATATTGGTAATAATGTTTCCAATAAGATTGAAAATGGGTTTGGAAGAGTTTCAACTTTAGTTTAAAAGAATCCCACATATTTGGAGTGTGATCAATCTTATGATTTTTTTTATGAAAGTGGGTTCGGAGAGGTCATGACTTTATTTGATGATAATCGCACTATTTTGGAAGAGTGTCAACTTTGCATGCATGTGGATCATGTAGAGAATATGTTATGTGATAGCTATATTATTGAATTTGAATATGATCCCACATGTGATTATAATGAGAGGGGGAAATATGGTTGTATAAATTTTCATGTTATTAAATTACCTCTCTTCATGTTGATATTGTCAATGTTTTATTCTTCTTCCTTGCATATGCTAGTTTTTGCTTCCCTTGATAATTTATTTGCCTACAAAATTCCTATGCATAGGAAGTATGCTAGACTTAAATTTGTTTGTCACATGCTTTATGATGCTCTCTTTGTGTTTCAATTATTATCTTTCATGTGAGCATCATCGAAATCTCAATGCCTAGCAAAAAGGCTTTAAAGGAACCGCTTGTTGGGAGACAACCCAATATTTTTTGTTTATGATTTTTATGAGAATACACAATATTACTTCTGTAGTAATTGTGTTTTAGTGTTTTAGTTAGTGTTTGAGCCAAGTAAGACCTTTGGGATGGTCTATGGTGATAGCTGATTTGATTTTCCTGAAAAACTGAAACTTTTGCGTCCAGTAGAAGAATCCTATATACTTAAGAAGTTCACCCCCACCACTTGATTTATCTAAACATGCAGCATAGACAAATCAGCATCCAACCACGTGCAGCCATGTCATCATCGGTCCACCTCAGCAAATCTGCCACCTCAGCAAAAAAATCCACTAAACAAATTATGTGATTTAATCATTGTAGTACACATCGGTTCCTCTTTGTCTTCTGAAACTGACGAGATAAGTCTACTCTTTAAGAGCCGAGATGCACTCTTGCGTCTGCACGTCTCATCTTCTCTCCACTCGGATATCTTCAAGCCTCCACACTCGATTATAGACGATCCAGTCCGAACGCCCTCGCCTTCCGCCTTCTGTTGCTTGGATACTTTCACCTGCCGCGGCTAGACGGATCTGAGTGGGAAAGACGAGAGAGATCAAGGGAGCATGGCGGAGTTCGGTGGCCTCTGTCTGACGGGAGAAAGAAGGCAGCATGTTGTGAGGTTAGATCTACTAAATTTCCATTCATTTTTTCTCATATTCTGCTTGTGGCGACCATATACCATAGGGAGGTCCTCTGTAATGGTGCTCCAATGGTAACCAGACAAGTCCGAGAGAGATACACCGAGCGCAGGAGGCGACAAGGTCTGGACGTCGAAGGATCTTCGTTCGGTTGCAGCTAGATCGATCAGAAGTCCCCTACAAAATGATTGATTTGAAATTAGGAAATCAAGATTGCATCCTGGTTGGGACATTGATTTACTTACTTTCTTTCTGATTTGACATTAGGAAAAGTAATCAATTTATATATGATATGATTTATGCAGATTACTTCCGCAATATGATTTCTTCATGTTTTGGCACGTAATTAATCAGGAACATCACGATTTTCCTTTTATGCAAGTTTGTCATTCACATGCATCATACAACTTGGAATCTTTCAGTGGAGGCAATTTTCAAGTCCCCGCAACAGAAGAACCAATTTTCAGGAATATGGGAAAGTTTAGATTGCCAGAATCCGTTCTGGTACGCTATTTGGGTTCCTAACTAACTTACTTGTGGGTTGCTACTAACTAATTCTTAGTCTCTGATCATTTCATGCAGCAACATGTCAGAGTTTTGGCAGGGAAAAATATTTTCATGTGAGCTGCCTCAAAGTTTTAGGTGAGAACTATATATGAACAATATTATTTGTACGAAGAAGACAAGTCATGTCCTGACTACAGTTTAGTACTTCATTGTTGTATATGATTCCTTCGACTTGAATTGTGGTCTCTAAAGCTATCCTGTAAGAATATGTACAGTCCCTGTTGATACCCAAAATCTGAAAATTTGTATGTCCTTAGTAACAACTAACAACTTATTACTCTCGCCGTTGAAGACAATCGTGTTGCTTTTAAGTACATGTGCAAACGTATTGACTTAAATCCTTGATTCCACTGATATCTTTGTCACTAATGCCATCAACCTACTCTTTTCTTCATATCCATGAGTCAACGACGTACCCAATATATGCTGATGACCACCATATTTCACCTTTACTCATGGTGTTGTAAAACAAGAAAAGAAATATCCGTGCTGCCATATGAACAATCAACCGCCACTCCTCCACTCATGTTCTATTTATTGACTAGACACTTTTTCAGTACACCATTTTCTAGAAATTAACAATTTGAAGTTTAATTTTATGTGTGAAGAAAGTGCAATTGATACTCTAATCATAAGATACATGTTTCACATCTTTCAAGTACTGTTACACTAGCTTACGCTGGGTATATGGAGAATGGATCCAGATTTGAGCCAATATCTGCAAGACAAAATGGTTGTTTCATTTTATGCTTACATGCGCAAATGCATGTAAAAATATTTGTTCCCACTCATAATGATACTTATGACTATCTATTCATTTGTAGAAAAAGAGGGGGATGGTTGGCAAGATTGATAAGAGTGCAGAACAGGTGAAAAGGGAGATGGTTGTCTCGGTTATATTTTGTTTAAGTTATCAACTCAAGTACAAACAGTATATGTATTGATTTTTTTGTATTTCCAGTGTTGCTTTATTGGCTCCGGATTTGGTCAAATGTGTCAATTTTTTGTATTGTCATGGACGGCCTGTGTTGAATGCTTGGAGAATACCTAAGTAGTTAAGTATTACCTTTTCAAGAAAATAACATTTTGTATTGTAATTTTAAGATTTGCACTACATCATACTGTTACATGCTTTATGCTTAATTTTGAAAATAAAGAAATCAAGGATAATTCTACATTTGTTTTGCATTAGTTTTAGTTGATTGTGTAGAACCTAACTATACATTTTTAACAAGGGTCTCGCAACAACGCGTGGGATATCATCTGGTTGTTAAAATTCACAGAAGCGTCATAAAATTCTGAATTTTTTACAAAAGATTGTTATAAAAATTGCCTAGGTTTTCCTAATTTTTCAGAATTTGTGGAGGTACATAAGTATACAAAATTTCCAGATTACTACAGACTGTTCTGTTTTTAATAGATCCTAGTTTCATTGTGTTGTTTGCTTATTTTGATGAATCTATGGGTAGTATCGGGGGGTATGAACCATGGAGAAGTTGGAATACAGTAGATATAACACCAATATAAATATAGAATGAGTTCACAACAATACCTAAAGTGGTGATTTATTTTATTATACTAACGAAGCTTATGAGTTTTCTGTTGAGTTTTATGTTGTGAAGTTTTCAAGTTTTGGGTAAAGTTTTGATGGACCATGGAATAAGGAGTGGGAAGAGACTAAGCTTGGGGATGCAGAAGGCACCCCAAGGTAATATTCAAGAACAACCAAGCTTCTAACTTGGGGATGCCCCAGATGGCATCCCATCTTTTGTCTTCAATCCATCGGTAAACTTACTTGCGGCTATATTTTTATTCACCACATGATATGTGTTTTGCTTGGAGCGTCTTGTATTATACGAGTCTTTGCTTTTTAGTTTGCCACAATCATCCTTTCTGTACATACCTTTTTATAGGGACACACATTAATCATGAATTTATTAGAATACTCTATGTGCTTCGCTTATATCTTTTGAGCTAGGCAGTTGCTCTAGTCCTTCACTTATATCTTTTTAGAGCACGGCGGTGGTTTTATTTGGTAGAAATTGATGAACTCTCATGCTTCACTTATATTATTTTGAGAGTCTTGAAAATAGTATGGCAATATGCTTAGGTTATGAATTTGGTCCTAATATGATGGGCATCCAAGAGAGATATAATAAAAACTTTCATAAAGGGCATTGAATATATGAGAAGTTTGATTACTTGCATTTGTTTTGAGATATAAAGATGGTGATATTAGATTCATGCTAGTGAGTAATTGTGGTTAGTAGAAATACTTGTGTTAAAGTTTGTGATTCTCGAAGAATGCATGGCGGGAATTAGAGCATGATTTATCGTTATGTGATGAAGTTAGAGCATGATTTATTTTTGATTGTCTTCCTTATGAGTGGCGGTCGGGGATGAGCGATGGTCTTTTCCTACCAATCTATCTGCCTAGGATCATGCGTATTAGTACTTTGCTTTGATGGCTAATAAATTTTTACAATAAGTATGTGAGTTCTTTATGACTAATGTTGAGTCCATGGATTATACTTACTCTCACCCTTCCACCATTGCTAGCCTCTCTACTACCGCGCCACATTCGCCGATGCGTTGAACCCATCATACACCCTTCCTCAAAACAGCCACCATACCTACCTATTATGGCATTTCCATAGCCATTCCGAGATATATTGCCATGCAACTTCCATCGTTCCATTTATTATGACACATACCATCATTGTCATATTGCTTTGCCTGATCGTGTAGTTGGCAAAGCATTTGTGGCTTGGCCACCGTCCATATATTTTATACATGTCACGCACGATCATTGCACATCCCAGTACACCGCTGGAAGCATTCATATAGAGTCATATCTTTGTTCTAGTATTGAGTTGTAATTCTTGAGTTGTAAGTAAATAAAAGTGTGATGATCATCATTATTAGAGCATTGTCCCATGTGAGGAAAGGATGATGGAGGCTATGACTCCCCCACAAGTCGGGATGAGACTTGATGTCTGCTAGAACTATGTCGGTATTTCTCCAAAGAGGAAGGGGTGATGCAGCACACCAACGGTAGGTATTTCCCTCAGCGATGAGACCAAGGTTATCGAACCAGTAGGAGAACCAAGCAACACTACGTAAAAAACACTTGCACACAAATAACAAACACTCGCAACCCGACGTGTTAAAGGGGTTGTCAATCCCTTTCAGGTAACGGTGCCACAAATTGGCAAACAGACATGATAAAATATGATAGATGGGATAAATAGATCTCGGATAAAATAAATTGTAGCAAGGTATTTTTGGTTTAATACATCTGAAAATAAAAGCAAAGGAAAATAGATCAAAAAAGCAAATATATTAAGGAAGAGACCCGGGGGGCTAAGATTTCACTAGTGGTTTCTCTCTCGAAAAATAACAAATGGTGGGTAAACAGATTACTATTGGGAAATTGATAGAATTTCAAATAATCATGACGATATCCAGGCAATGATCATTATATAGGCATCATGTCCAAGATTAGTAAACCGACTCCTGCCTGCATCTACTACTATTACTCCACACATCGACCGCTATCCAGCATGCATCTAGTGTATTAAGTTCATGGAGAAAGGGAGTAACGCAATAGGAACGATGACATGATGTAGACAAGATCCATTTATGTAGAAATATACCCCCATCTTGTTATCCTTAATAGCAACGATACATACGTGTCGGTTCCCCTTCTATCACTGGGATCAAGCACCGTAAGATCGAACCCATTATAAAGCACCTCTTCCCATTGCAAGATAAATAGATCAAGTTTGCCAAACAAAACCCAAATATTGGAGAATAAATACGAGGCTATAGTCAATCATGCATATGAGAGATCAAAGAAGACTCAAATAATTTTCATTGATAAAAAGAGATAGATCTAATCATAAAATCAAAGTTCATTGGATCCCAACAAACACACTACAAAAGAATTACATCATATGGATCTCCAAGAGACCATTGTATTGAGAATCAAATTAGAGAGAGGAAGCCATCTAGCTACTAACTACGGAACCGAAGGTCTACAAAGAACTAGTCACACACCATCGGAGAGGCACCAATGGATATGATGGTGTCTAGATTGGATCTGGTGGTTCTGGACTCTGCGGCGGCTGTAATTGATTTTTGCCGACTCCCCTAGGGTATCTAGAATATTAGGCTATTTATAGAGCAAAGTGTTGGTTCGGGAGGCACCCGAGGTGGGCACAACCCACCAGGGCGCGCCCAGGTGGGTTGTGCTCTCCTCAGAGCACCCCCAGGCACTTCTCCGGCCAATTGGATGTCTTCTGGTGCAAAAAAATCGACAAAAAGTTTCGCTGTGTTTGGACTCCGTTTGGTATTGATTTCCTGCGATGTAAAAAACATGCAGAAAATAACAACTGGAACTTGGCACGGTGTCAATAGGTTAGTACCAAAAATGATATAAAATGACTATAAAATGATTATAAAACATCCAAGAATGATAATATAACAGCATGAAACAATCAAAAATTATAGATACGTTGGAGACATATCAACATTCCCAAGCTTAATTCCTGCTCGTCCTTGAGTAGGTAAATGATAAAAACAGAATTTCTGATGTGGAATGTTGCCTAACATGTCTTCTCATATTATTTTCTAGCACGAACATTTGGACTTCTATATTATTCAAAGCAATAGTCTAGTTTTGATATGAGACTTAAATAGTCAAGCATATCAACAAGCAACCATGCCTTTCAAAATATCAATGCTAAAATAAGTTATCCCCAGCCCATCATGCTCAATCATTGATCCATTCATAAAACACACTCGCATACTAGTTACACCCAATGCTCAAGTACGATCATAGTTCCCCCTAGTTGGTGCTTCATAAGAAAAGATGGAGACTCAAATACAAATAAAAATAGCATAAGGTAAAAGAAAGGCCCTCCGCAGAGGGAAGTAGGTATTTGTAGAGGTACCAGATCTCAAAGCGAAAATTGAGAGATAAAAACATTTTGAGAGGCATACTTTTCCCACCAACGAAAATAACTTTGAGCTCCCAACACTTTCCATGCTAGATATATAATAGGCGGTTCCCAAATAGAAATTAAAGTTTATTCCTTTTTCCACCATATTTTCACTTACCATGGCTAACCGTATCCACGGGTGCCCTCCATACCAACACTTTCAAGGAATTTATTATTTAACAACTAAAGCAAATTAATTTTTCATTTCGAGACTCGGCATCCCTAGTACCTTTGCCTTACTCTCGTGCAATGACAAGTGAGTAAACACTCATCATGAGAATAACACATCTAGCATGGAAAATATTGGCCACCCCTCACCGCCTCGCAAGAGGTACGAGCACACAAAAGAGAAATTTAGTTTCAAAATTAGAGATGGCACATACAAATTTGCTTAGAATGGAAAAATAATACCGCATATAGGTAGGTATAGTGGACTCATGTGGCAAAACTGGTTTAAAGGATTTTGGATGTACAAGTAGTGATCATACTTAGTGTAAAATGAAGGCTAGCAAAAGATTGAGAAGCGACCAACCAAGAAACGAATAATATCATAAGCAAGCATTGAGCATAATTAACACCAAATAATGCATCACAAGTAGGATGTAATTTGATTGCATGACTATTGACTTTCGTGCTTGCATAGGGAATCACCAACCTTAATGTTGGGTTTCGTAGTAATTTCAAAAAATTTCCTACGCACATGCAAGATCATGTGATGCATAGCAACGAGAGGGGAGAGTGCTGTCTACGTACCCACGCAGACCGACTGCGGAAGCGTTGACACAACGTTGAGGAAGTAGTCGTACGTCTTCACAATCCAACCGATCAAGCACCGAAACTACGGCACCTCCGAGTTCGAGCACACGTTCAGCTCGATGACGATCCCCGGACTCCGATCCAGCAAAGTATCGGGGAAGAGTTCCGTCAGCACGACGGCGTGGTGACGATCTTGATGTACTACAGCAGCAGGGCTTCGCCTAAACTCCGCTACAGTATTATCGAGGAATATGGTGGTAGGGGGCACCGCACACGGCTAAGGAATAGATCACGTGGATCAACTTGTCTGTTTCTGGGGTGCCTCTGCCTCAGTATATAAAGGATTAGAGGGGGGGAGGCTGGCCGGCCACAGGAGGCGCGCCAGAAGAGTCCTACTCCCTCTGGGAGTAGGATTCCCCCCCCCCCCCAATCCTAGTTGGAATAGGATTCCTTGAGGGGGAAAGAGAGAGAGGGGGGCCGGCCACCTCTCCTAGTCCTAATAGGACTAGGGGAAGGGGGGAGGCGCGCGGCCACCTTGGGCTGCCCCTTTCTAATTTCCACTAAGGCCCATCAAGGCCCATATGGTTCCCGGGGGGTTCTGGTAACCTTCCCGGTACTCCGGTAAAATCCCGATTTCACCCGGAACACTTCCGATATCCAAACACAGGCTTCCAATATATCAATCTTTACGTCTCGACCATTTCGAGATTGCTCGTCATGTCCGTGATCACATCCGGGACTCCGAACAACCTTCGGTACATCAAAATGCATAAACTCATAATATAACTGTCATCGTAACCTTAAGCGTGCGGACCCTACGGGTTCGAGGACAATGTAGACATGACCGAGACATGTCTCCGGTCAATAACCAATAGCGGGACCTGGATGCCCATATTGGCTCCTACATATTCTACGAAGATCTTTATCGGTCAGACCGCATAACAACATACGTTGTTCCCTTTGTCATCGGTATGTTACTTGCCCGAGATTCGATCGTCGGTATCCAATACCTAGTTCAATCTCGTTACCTGCAAGTCTCTTTACTCGTTCTGTAATACATCATCCCGCAACTAACTCATTAGTTGCAATGCTTGCAAGGCTTATGTGATGTGCATTACCGAGAGGGCCCAGAGATACCTCTCCGACAATCGGAGTGACAAAACCTAATCTCGAAATACGCCAACCCAACATGTACCTTTGGAGACACCTGTAGTACTCCTTTATAATCACCCAGTTACGTTGTGACGTTTGGTAGTACCCAAAGTGTTCCTCCGGTAAATGGGAGTTGCATAATCTCATAGTTATAGGAACATGTATAAGTCATGAAGAAAGCAATAGCAACATACTAAACGATCGGGTGCTAAGCTAATGGAATGGGTCATGTCAATCAGATCATTCAACTAATTATGTGACCTCGTTAATCAAATAACAACACTTTGTTCATGGTCAGGAAACATAACCATCTTTGATTAACGAGCTAGTCAAGTAGAGGCATACTAGTGACACTAAGTTTGTCTATGTATTCACACATGTATTATGTTTCCGGTTAATACAATTCTAGCATGAATAATAAACATTTATCATGATATAAGGAAATAAATAATAACTTTATTATTGCCTCTAGGGCATATTTCCTTCAGTCTCCCACTTGCACTAGAGTCAATAATCTAGATTACACTGTAATGATTCTAACACCCATGGAGCCTTGGTGCTGATCATGTTTTGCTCGTGGAAGAGGCTTAGTCAACGGGTCTGCAACATTCAGATCCGTATGTATCTTGCAAATCTCTATGTCTCCCACCTGGACTAGATCCCGGATGGAGTTGAAGCGTCTCTTGATGTGCTTGGTCCTTTTGTGAAATCTGGATTCCTTTGCCAAGGCAATTGCACCAGTATTGTCACAAAAGATTTTCATTGGACCCGATGCACTAGGTATGACACCTAGATCGGATATGAACTCCTTCATCCAGACTCCTTCGTTCGCTGCTGCCGAAGCAGCTATGTACTCCGCTTCACATGTAGATCCCGCTACGACGCTTTGTTTAGAACTGCACCAACTGACAGCTCCACCGTTTAATGTAAACACGTATCCGGTTTGCGATTTAGAATCATCCGGATTAGTGTCAAAGCTTGCATCAACGTAACCTTCTACGATGAGCTCTTTGTCACCTCCATATACGAGAAACATATCCTTAGTCCTTTTCAGGTATTTCAGGATGTTCTTGACCGCTGTCCAGTGATCCACTCCTGGATTACTTTGGTACCTCCCTGCTAAACTTATAACAAGGCACACATCAGGTCTGGTACACAGCATTGCATACATGATAGAGCCTATGGCTGAAGCATAGGGAACATCTTTCATTTTCTCTCTATCTTCTGCAGTGGTCGGGCATTGAGTCTTACTCAACTTCACACCTTGTAACACAGGCAAGAATCCTTTCTTTGCTTGATCCATTTTGAAGTTTTTCAAAATCTTGTCAAGGTATGTGCTTTGTGAAAGTCCAATTAAGCGTCTTGATCTATCTCTATAGATCTTAATGCCTAATATGTAAGCAGCTTCATCGAGGTATTTCATTGAAAAACTCTTATTCAAGTATCCCTTTATGCTATCCAGAAATTCTATATCATTTCCAATTAGTAATATGTCATCCACATATAATATCAGAAATGCTACAGAGCTCCCACTCACTTTCTTGTAAATACAGGCTTCTCCGAAAGTCTGTATAAAACCAAATGCTTTGATCACACTATCAAAGCGTTTATTCCAACTCCGAGAGGCTTGCACCAGTCCATAAATGGATCGCTGGAGCTTGCACACTTTGTTAGCTCCCTTTGGATCGACAAAACCTTCCGGTTGCATCATATACAACTCTTCTTCCAGAAATCCATTCAGGAATGCAGTTTTGACATCCATCTGCCAAATTTCATAATCATAAAATGCGGCAATTGCTAACATGATTCGGACGGACTTAAGCATCGCTACGGGTGAGAAGGTCTCATCGTAGTCAATCCCGTGAACTTGCCGAAAACCTTTCGCAACAAGTCGAGCTTTGTAGATAGTAACATTACCATCAGCGTCAGTCTTCTTCTTAAAGATCCATTTATTCTTAATTGCTTGCCGATCATCGGGCAAGTCAACCAAAGTCCATACTTTGTTCTCATACATGGATCCCATCTCAGATTTCATGGCTTCAAGCCACTTTGCGGAATCTGGGCTCACCATCGCTTCTTCATAGTTCGTAGGTTCATCATGATCTAGTAGCATGATTTCCAGAACAGGATTACCGTACCACTCTGGCGCGGATCTTACTCTGGTTGATCTACGAGGTTCAGTAGTATCTTGATCTGAAGTTTCATGACTATCATCATTAGCTTCCTCACTTATTGGTGTAGGTGTCACAGAAACAATTTTCTGTGATGTACTACTTTCCAATAAAGGAGCAGGTACAGTTACCTCGTCAAGTTCTACTTTCCTCCCACTCACTTCTTTCGAGAGAAACTCCTTCTCTAGAAAGGATCCATTCTTAGCAATGAATGTCTTGCCTTCGGATCTGTGATAGAAGGTGTACCCAACAGTCTCCTTTGGGTATCCTATGAAGACACATTTCTCCGATTTGGGTTCGAGCTTATCAGGTTGAAGCTTTTTCACATAAGCATCGCAGCCCCAAACTTTAAGAAACGACAACTTTGGTTTCTTGCCAAACCACAGTTCATAAGGCGTCGTCTGAACGGATTTTGATGGTGCCCTATTTAACGTGAATGCGGCCGTCTCTAAAGCATAACCCCAAAACGATAGCGGTAAATCAGTAAGAGACATCATAGATCGCACCATATCTAGTAAAGTATGATTACGACGTTCGGATACACCATTACGCTGTGGTGTTCCGGGTGGCGTGAGTTGCGAAACTATTCCACAATTTTTCAAATGTACACCAAACTCGTAACTCAAATATTCTCCTCCACGATCAGATCGTAGAAACTTTATTTTCTTCTTACGATGATTTTCAACTTCACTCTGAAATTCTTTGAACTTTTCAAATGTTTCAGACTTATGTTTCATTAAGTAGATATACCCATATCTGCTTAAATCATCTGTGAAGGTGAGAAAATAACGATATCCGCCACGAGCCTCAACATTCATCAGACCACATACATTGGTATGTATGATTTCCAATAAATCTGTTGCTCTCTCCATAGTACCGGAGAACGGTGTTTTAGTCATCTTGCCCATGAGGCACGGTTCGCAAGTACCAAGTGATTCATAATCAAGTGGTTCCAAAAGTCCATCAGTATGGAGTTTCTTCATGCGCTTTACACCGATATGACCTAAACGACAGTGCCACAAATAAGTTGCACTTTCATTATCAACCCTGCATCTTTTGCCTTCAACATTATGAATATGTGTATTACTACTATCGAGATTCAATAAGAATAGACCACTCTTCAAGGGTGCGTGACCATAAAAGATATTACTCATATAAATAGAACAACCATTATTCTCTGATTTAAATGAATAACCGTCTCGCATTAAACAAGATCCAGATATAATGTTCATGCTCAACGCTGGCACCAAATAACAATTATTTTGGTCTAATACTAATCCCGAAGGTAGATGTAGAGGTAGCGTGCCGACCGCGATCACATCGACTTTGGAACCGTTTCCCACGCGCATCATCACCTCGTCCTTTGCCAGTGCCCGCTTATTCCGTAGTCCCTGTTTCGAGTTGCAAATATTAGCAACAGAACCAGTATCAAATACCCAGGTGCTACTGCGAGCTCTAGTAAGGTACACATCAATAACATGTATATCACATATACCTTTGTTCACCTTGCCATCCTTCTTATCCGCCAAATACTTGGGGCAGTTCTGCTTCCAGTGACCAGTCTGCTTGCAGTAGAAGCACTCAGTTTCAGGCTTAGGTCCAGACTTGGGTTTCTTCTCCTGAGCAGCAACTTGTTTGCTGTTCTTCTTGAAGTTCCCCTTCTTCTTCCCTTTGCCCTTTTTCTTGAAACTAGTGGTCTTGTTGACCATCAACACTTGATGCTCCTTCTTGATTTCTACCTCCGCAACTTTCAGCATTGCGAAGAGCTCGGGAATAGTCTTGTTCATCCCTTGCATATTATAGTTCATCACGAAGCTCTTGTAGCTTGGTGGCAGTGATTGGAGAATTCTGTCAATGACACAATCATCTGGAAGATTAACTCCCAATTGAATCAAGTGATTATTATACCTAGACATTTTGAGTATATGCTCACTGACAGAACTGTTCTCCTCCATCTTGCAGCTATAGAACTTATTGGAGACTTCATATCTCTCAATCCGGGCATTTGCTTGAAATATTAACTTCAACTCCTGGAACATCTCATATGCTCCATGACGTTCAAAACGTCGTTGAAGTCCCGATTCTAAGCCGTAAAGCATGGCACACTGAACTATCGAGTAGTCATCAGCTTTGCTCTGCCAGACGTTCATAACATCTGGTGTTGCTCCAGCAGCAGGCCTGGCACCCAGCGGTGCTTCCAGGACGTAATTCTTCTTTGCAGCAATGAGGATAATCCTCAAGTTACGGACCCAGTCCGTGTAATTGCTACCATCATCTTTCAACTTTGCTTTCTCAAGGAACGCATTAAAATTCAACGGAACAACAGCACGAGCCATCTATCTACAATCAACATAAACAAGCAAGATACTATCAGGGACTAAGTTCATGATAAATTTAAGTTCAATTAATCATATTACTTAAGAACTCCCACTTAGATAGACATCCCTCTAATCCTCTAAGTGATCACATGATCCAAATCAACTAAACCATAACCGATCATCACGTGAGATGGAGTAGTTTTCAATGGTGAACATCGTTATGTTGATCATATCTACTATATGATTCACGCTCGACCTTTCGGTCTCCGTGTTCCGAGGCCATATCTGCATATGCTAGGCTTGTCAAGTTTAACCTGAGTATTCTGCGTGTGCAAAAACTGGCTTGCACCCGTTGTAGATGGACGTAGAGCTTATCACACCCGATCATCACGTGGTGTATGGGCACGACGAACTTTGGCAACGGTGCATACTCAGGAGAACACTTCTTGATAATTTAGTGAGAGATCATCTTACAATGCTACCGTCAATCAAAGCAAGATAAGATGCATAAAAAGATAAACATCACATGCAATCGATATAAGTGATATGATATGGCCATTATCATCTTGTGCTTGTGATCTCCATCTCCGAAGCACCGTCATGATCACCATCGTCACCGGCGCGACACCTTGATCTCCATCGTAGCATTGTTGTCGTCTCGCCAATCTTATGCTTCCACGACTATCACTACCGTTTAGTAATAAAGTAAAGCATTACATCGCGATTGCATTGCATACAATAAAGCGACAACCATATGGCTCCTGCCAGTTGCCGATAACTCGGTTACAAAACATGATCATCTCATACAATAAAATTCAGCATCATGCCTTGACCATATCACATCACAACATGCCCTGCAAAAACAAGTTAGACGTCCTCTACTTTGTTGTTGCAAGTTTTACGTGGCTGCTACGGGCTTAAGCAAGAACCAATCTCACCTACGCATCAAAACCACAACGATAGTTTGTCAAATAGACTCCGTTTTAACCTTCGCAAGGACCGGGCGTAGCCACACTTGGTTCAACTAAAGTTGGAGAGACAGTCGCCCGCAAGCCACCTGTGTGCAAAGCACGTCGGGGGAACCGGTCTCGCGTAAGCGTACGCATAATGTTGGTCCGGGTCGTCTCGTCCAACAATGCCGCCGAACCAAAGTATGACATGCTGGTAGGCAGTATGACTTATATCGCCCACAACTCACTTGTGTTCTACTCGTGCATATAACATCAACATAAATAACCTAGGCTCGGATGCCACTGTTGGGTTTCGTAGTAATTTCAAAAAATTTCCTACGCACACGCAAGATCATGTGATGCATAGCAACGAGAGGGGAGAGTGCTGTCTACGTACCCACGCAGACCGACTGCGGAAGCGTTGACACAACGTAGAGGAAGTAGTCGTACGTCTTCACGATCCAACCGATCAAGCACCGAAACTACGGCACCTCCGAGTTCGAGCACACGTTCAACTCGATGACGATCCCCGGACTCCGATCCAGCAAAGTGTCAGGGAAGAGTTCCGTCAGCACGACGGCGTGGTGACGATCTTGATGTACTACAGCAGCAGGGCTTCGCCTAAACCCCGCTACAGTATTATCGAGGAATATGGTGGCAGGGGGCACCGCACACGGCTAAGGAATAGATCACGTGGATCAACTTGTCTGTTTCTGGGGTGCCTCTGCCTCAGTATATAAAGGATTAGAGGGGGGAGGCTGGCCGGCCACAAGAGGCGCACCGGAAGAGTCCTACTCCCTCTGGGAGTAGGATTCCCCCCCCCCCAATCCTAGTTGGAATAGGATTCCTCGAGGGGGGAAAGAGAGAGAGGGGGGCCGGCCACCTCTCCTAGTCCTAATAGGACTAGGGGAAGGGGGGAGGCACGCAGCCACCTTGGGCTGCCCCTTTCTCCTTTCCACTAAGGCCCATCAAGGCCCATATGGTTCCCGGGGGGTTCCGTAACCTTCCCGGTACTCCGGTAAAATCCCGATTTCACCCGGAACACTTCCGATATCCAAACATAGGCTTCCAATATATCAATCTTTACGTCTCGACCATTTCGAGACTCCTCGTCATGTCCGTGATCACATCCGGGACTCCGAACAACCTTCGGTACATCAAAATGCATAAACTCATAATATAACTGTCATCGTAACCTTAAGCGTGCGGACCCTACGGGTTCGAGAACAATGTAGACATGACCGAGACACGTCTCCGGTCAATAACCAATAGCGGGACCTGGATGCCCATATTGGCTCCTACATATTCTACGAAGATCTTTATCAGTCAGACCGCATAACAACATACGTTGTTCCCTTTGTCATCGGTATGTTACTTGCCCGAGATTCGATCGTCGGTATCCAATACCTAGTTCAATCTCGTTACCTGCAAGTCTCTTTACTCGTTCTGTAATACATCATCCCGCAACTAACTCATTAGTTGCAATGCTTGCAAGGCTTATGTGATGTGCATTACCGAGAGGGCCCAGAGATACCTCTCCGACAATCGGAGTGACAAAACCTAATCTCGAAATACGCCAACCCAACATGTACCTTTGGAGACACCTGTAGTACTCCTTTATAATCACCCAGTTACGTTGTGACGTTTGGTAGTACCCAAAGTGTTCCTCCGGTAAACGGGAGTTGCATAATCTCATAGTTATAGGAACATGTATAAGTCATGAAGAAAGCAATAGCAACATACTAAACGATCGGGTGCTAAGCTAATGGAATGGGTCATGTCAATCAGATCATTCAACTAATGATGTGACCTTGTTAATCAAATAACAACACTTTGTTCATGGTCAGGAAACATAACCATCTTTGATTAACGAGCTAGTCAAGTAGAGGCATACTAGTGACACTAAGTTTGTCTATGTATTCACACATGTATTATGTTTCCGGTTAATACAATTCTAGCATGAATAATAAACATTTATCATGATATAAGGAAATAAATAATAACTTTATTATTGCCTCTAGGGCATATTTCCTTCACTTAACACCAATATTCTTACTAAAACATAATTACTCATCAACATGACTCACATATCACATCATCATATCTCAAAATTATTACAAAGAATCAAGTTTATTTTGTCCAGTGATCTTCATGAATTTTTTTATTATATCCTTCTTGGATATCTATCGCTTTGGAACTAATTTTCATGTGCTGCTTTTGATAAGCTCAAACAAATATAAGTGAAGATCATGAGCATAGTTTTTCTTTCTCTCAAATTAATTTAAGTTTAGCAAGAGATAATTTCTTGAAAATTGTACTATCTCTCAAATAAATGTAAGTGAAGCAAGAGAGCATTTCTTCAAAAAAAAAAATACTAAAGCACACCGTGCTCAAAAGGATATAAGTGAAGCACTAGAGCAATTCCATAGCTCATAAAAATTTAAGTGAAGCATAGAGAGCAATTCTAACAAGTCATGGCATAATTTTGGCTCTCTCAAATAGGTCTGTCCAGCAAGGAATCAAGACTTAAACAAAAAGCAAAACAAGCGAAGACTCATATCATACAAGTCCCTCCAAGCAAAACTCATAGTATGTGACAAATAAAAATATAGCTTCGAGTAAAATACCGATGGTCGTTAGAAGAAAGAGGGGATGCCACTCGGGGCATCCCCAAGCTTAGTTGCTTGCTTCTCTTTGGATAATAGCTTGCGATGCCATTGGCATCCCCAAGCTTAGGCTCCTATTACTCCTTATTCCTTCATCCATTGTAAGATAACCCAAAACTTGAAAACTTCAATCACACAAAACTCATCAAAACCTTCGTGAGATCCGTTAGTATAAGAAAACAAATCACTATTATAAGTATTGTTGCAACCCATTCATATTTTATTCTTGCATTATATCTACTGTATTCCAACTTTTATATGGCAAAAACTCTTCAAATAAAACCATAGAATCATCAAAACAAGCACACAACGCAAAGAAAACATAATCTGTCAAAAACAGAACAATCTGTAGCAATCTGCGTATTTAGAATACTTCTGTAACTCCAAAAATTCTGAAAACTTAGGACGGCCAGGGAAATTTATATATTAATCTTCTGCAAAAATAACTGGTATTTTATCACGCTCTGGTTAAAAATGAAAATTGTTTTCGTGAGCGTGAAAGTTTCTGTTTTTCATCAAGATCAAACAATTATCACCCAAGAAGATCCTAAAGGCTTTAGTTGGCACAAATACTAATTAAGACACATAAAACACAATCATAACAGTAGCATAATTGTGGAAACACTCAAGAACAGAAAGCAAAAGTCAAAAATAAATTTTATTGATTGGGTTGCCTCCCAACAAGCGCTATTGTTCTACGCCCTTAGCTAGGCATAAAGCAAAGGATCTAAGTTTTGTCATCTTTCATTCTAGATCCATAAGATGCCCTCATGACTGATTCATATGGTGGCCTAATTCTTGTTCTAGGAAAGTGTTCCATACCCTTCCTTCGTGGAAATTGGAACTTAATATTGCCCTCTTTCATATCAATCACGGCACTGATAATGCGTAAAAACGGTCTACCAAGAATAATTGGACAAGCCGGATTGCAATCAGTATCAAGAACAATAAAATCTATGGGCACATAATTCCTATTTGCAAGAATAAGAACATTCATTAATTCTTCACATTGGCTTTGTAATAGTAGAATCTGCTAAGTGCAAATTTAAAGAACACTCTTCAATATCGGTAAGACCAAGCACATCACTTGAAGATTTCAGAATTGTAGAAACACTAGCACCCAAGTCACATAAAGCAAAACACTGATACCTCTCCAATGTATCTATAATTTTTGATTGTTCCATGCTGTTATATTATCAATCTTGGATGTTTTATAATCATTTTATAGTCATTTTATATCATTTTTGGTACTAACCTAATGACATAGTGCCAAGTGCCAGTTGCTGTTTTTTCATGTTTTTTACATCGCAGACAATCAATACAAAACAGAGTTCAAACGCAGTGAAACTTTTTGTCAATTTTTTTGGACCAAAAGACAACCAATGGACCAAAGAAGCACCTGGGGGCTGCTCCGAGGGGAGCACAACCCACCAGGGCGCGCTTGGAGGCTCAGGCGCGCCCTGGTGGGTTGTGCCCACCTCGGGTGCCCCCCGGACCGCCTCTTTACTCTATAAATACCCCAATATTCCAGAAACCCTAGGGGAGTCGACGAAAATCAATTCCAGCCGCCGCAGAGTCTAGAACCACCAGATCCAATCTAGACACCATCACAGAGGGGTTCACCACTTCCATTGGTGCCTCTCCGATGATGTGTGAGTAGTTCTTTGTAGACCTTCGGGTCTGTAGTTATGTGACGCCCCCATTTCAATAGTACACTAATCATACACGCAAATATGTACGATCAAGATGAGGGACTCACCTGAAGATATCATAACACAACTCTAAAAATAAAATAAGTCACACAAGCATCATATTACAAGCCAGGGGCCTCGAGGGCTCGAATACAAGAGCTCGATCATAGACGAGTCAGCGGAAGCAACAATATCTGAGTACAGACATAAGTTAAACAAGTTTCCATAAGATGGCTAGCACAAACTGGGATACATATTGAAAGAGGAGCAGACCTCCTGCCTGGGATCCTCCTAAACTACTCCTGGTCGTTGTCGGTGGCCTGCACGTAGTAGTAGGCACCTCCCGTGTGGTAGGAGTCGTCGTCGGCGGTGGCGTCTGGCTCTTGGGCTCCAACATCTAGTCGCAACAACCAGGTATAGAAAAAGGGGGAAAGGGGGAGCAAAGCAACCGTGAGTACTCATCCAAAGTACTCGCAAGCAAGGATCTACACTACATATGCATTGGTATCAATGAAATGGATAGTATGTGTGGATCGAACTTCAGAATGACAGAATAAGAGGGGGATAGCTAGTCCTATCGAAGACTACGCTTCTGGCAGCCTCCATCTTGAAGTAGTAGAAGAGAGTAGATGGTAAGTTAACCAAGTATCATCGCATAGCATAATCCTACCCGGTGATCCTCTCCTCGTCGCCCTATTAGATCGCGAACACCGGGTTGTATCCAACACTTGGAAAGGGTGTTTTTTTATTAAGTATCCGGTTCTAGTTGTCATAAGGTCAAGGTACAACTCCGGGTCGTCCTTTTACCAAGGGACACGGCTATTCGAATAGATAAACTTCCCTGTAGGGGCCACATAACCCAACACACTCGATCCCCTTTGGACGGACACAGTTTCCTGGGTCATGCCTGTTCTCGGAAGATCAACACGTCGCAGCCCCACCTAAGCACAACAGAGAGGTCAGCACGCCAGTCTAAATTCTATGTCGCAGGGGTCTGGGCTCATCGCCTATTGCACACCTGCACATTGCATGGGCGGCCGGAAGCAGACCTAGCCTCCCTAATACAAGAGCAGGCGTTCCAGTCCAATCTGGTGCGCGCCACTCAGTCGCTGATGTCAAGAAGGCTTCGGCTGATACCGCGACGTTGAGTGCCCATAACTGTTCCCGCGTAGTTGGTTAGTGCATATAGGCCAGTGGCCAGACTCAGATCAACTACCAAGATCTCATTAAGCGTGTTATTTTGAAGTAATTGCGGACACCGACCAGGGTCAGGCCCACCTCTCTCCTAGGTGGTCTCAACCTCCCCCATCGCTCCGCCGCAAAGTAACAGTCGGTGCCGTCGGGAACCCAGGCCCATCACTACCTGGATGGAACCACCTGCCCCTTCAGCCCCCATCTCCGAACATTTACATGGGTAATGTAAAGGTATATAGTATATGTACCCGTGATCACCTCTCGAAGTGATCACGACCCAGTAGTATAGCATGGCAGACAGACAAGAGTGTAAGTCCACTAATGGTAAACTAGCAACCTATACTCAACCTAGACTAAGCATTTAGGATTGCAGGTAAAGGGAACAACAGAAGTAACAAGGACAGGCTATGCAGCAAAATAGGTTCATCCGAAAGCAGTAACAGCTACACTACTCTAATGCAAGTAGTAGAGGGGAAAGAGTAGGCGATATCAGGATGAACAAGGGGGGGGGGCTTTCCTGGACGCTCGACAGAGAAGGACAGGTTGATGGTGACGTAGTCGTACTCAGTGGCATCAGCGCCGGTCTCGGTGTCTACCGGAGAATAAGAGGGGGAAGAAACAGTAAATACGGAGTAAACAAAGCAGCACAAAATATAACAAGGCAATACGTGCTGCTAGGGGTGATCTAACGCAGGGATAGGTGATACCGGCGAAGGGGGAAGACATCCGGGAAAATATTCCCAGTGTTTGACGTTTTTTGGACAGGCGAACCGAAGGGGATTGTTGCATGTTTGCTATGCCAGGGACATGTGGTGGGAGAACGGATTGCACACCCGGGTCCGTCGCCTTTTTCTGAGAAACTTTCATATATAAAACTTTTTCATCGGAGTTACGGTTAATTTTCTATGATTTTCCAAAGTTTTAAGTATTTTCTGAAATTCCTGGATTTATTATATTTAGTTTAATCCGAATTGACCAAGTCAATTTGACTAGTCAAAAGGGCATGTGCGGCCCACATGTCATAGACTATTTATCTAAAAAATTAAATAAATCTAATTTATTTAAATGGGGTCGTACATGTCATCTACTACTAGACTAGTTTAGCACTAAAATACCCCTAAACTAAGCCTACTGCTAATTGAACAAGGGCCGGTCGCATTGGACAGTGGCCCAGCCGGCCACAAGCACACAAGCATACAACATACCATGGCCATGGTCATGTTCAGTAGCAGCAGCATCGGACGATAGTTGAGCAGGTTAGTAGCAATAGTGTTGAGGAGCAGCAGCGCAGCAAAGCAAGAAGCATTGGCAGCCACCAGTAGCAGTACAAGGTGCAGCAGCAACAAACGGCAGCGACAGCAGGGGGCGCTAGCAGGTAAAATGATCAGCTACGGCAAGAGGAGGAGCAGCACCAGAAGCCAGCGGCAACAGCGGCGCACGGGCAACAGGAAGGGCCGCAGTTGTGCGGGTTGGCGCCTTGTCATGGCCAGGGAATGGTGGTAGGCTGGGACGCGCGGCCAGAGATGGCCAGAGCGGGGGCAGGGGCGGAACGCTGGTGTGGCCACGACTAGCTCCAGCCATAGCGGCCATGCAAGCATGGGCGGAGTTACGACGAAGAATCGACGGGGAAAAATACGCATGAGGTAGTGCGGCTCACCGCGGAGTTTGATGACGCGCTCGGGGAGGCCAAGGACGACTCGATGGCGATGCAATCGGTGGCGAGGTGCCACGACCGTGCCAGGAGACGGTGATGCGGCGCTCCCCCGCTTGAGCTGCTGATTGGCATCGATGAGGATGAGGTGGGCGGAGCTCCTCGACGTATTCACGTGGTTCAGGAAGGCTGTTGGCCAAGGCCACGGTGAGACGCGGCGACGAGCAAAGCTCGGTGATGGCGCGGGAAGAGGAGGCGGCGCGAGAGGTGGGGAGATAGAGAGGGGCTAGGGTTATGGGGGGCACGACACAGGTCATAAGGCATCAGGGAGGGGCTCGATGGCTGCCACGCACGCCATGGCCGCGACCATGGCCGTGGATGCGTGCGACGGTCTCCCTGCCTCCTGTAGCAGGAGGGGAACGAGGTATGGTGGAGAGTGGGCTGGGCCGTGAGCTTTGCTAGAGGGGCCAAGTGCCCAGTAGGTTAGGTTTATTTCTAGTTTCCTTTTCATATTTTCTTTGTGTTTTCATTTTCCACACTATCTTGCAATTTAAGTTAATAACGACTGATTTTTGTTGCACTAGAAATTCCATGCATAAATACTATACAATGGATCAAGACCACACACAAGCTTTCGAAATATTCGGAAAGCCTAAACATTTATTTAAATTAAAATATATCAATTAACCGTTTCTAGCTCAGTTTTAACTAGGCTAGTGGAATTTTAGTAAATCAAATAATGTTGGGTTAATCATGATAATTAGTTAATGAATATTTGCAACACCACCAACATTTTTATTTGACAGTTTGAAGAAATAAGAATTTGACTTGTTATTTAAAATTTGAATTTGACTCGGTTTTCATCAAGTGGCAAAATGGCTTTAACAAAACATGATGACATGGTACATTAGGGTGAGCTTACTGTAGCTCAATTATCGAGGTGTCACAAGTTAGTAACTAGATGGCTTCCTCTCTCTCGTTTGATTCTCAATACAATGGTCTCTTGGAGATCCATATGATGTAACCCTATTGTGGTGTGTTTGTTGGGATCCAATGAACTTTGAGTTTATGATCAGATCTATCCCCTTTTATCCATGAAAGTTATTTGAGTTTCTTTGATCTCTTATATGCATGATTGCTTATAGCCTCGTATTTCTTCACCAATATTTGAGTTTTGTTTGGCCAACTTGATCTATTTATCTTGCAATGGGAAGATGTGCTTTGTAGTGGGTTCGATCTTACGGTGCTTGATCCTAGTGACAGAAGGGGAACCGACACATATGTATTGTTGCTAATAAGGATAAAACTATGGGGTCTATTTCTACATAAATAGATCTTTTCTACATTGTGCCATCATTCTTATTGCATTACTCCGTTTCTCCATGAACTTAATACACTAGATGCATGCTGGATAGCGATCGATGTGTGGAGTAATAATAGTAGATGCAGGCAGGAGACAGTTTACTAATCTTGGACGTGATTCCTATATAATGATCATTGCCTGGATATCTTCATGATTATTTGAAGTTCTATCACTTGCCCAACAGTAATTCGTTTACCCATCGTTTGCTATTTTTCTCGAGAGAAGCCACTAGTGAAACCTACGGCCCCCGGGTCTCTTTATCATATTATTCGCCTTTGCGATCTATTTTATTTGCCTTTTATTTTCAGATCTATTAAACCCAATAATACAAAAATACCTTGCTGCAATTTATTTTATTTGGCATTCGATCTATCAATCTACTACAATTTATTCATGTTTGTTTGCCAATTTCTGGCGCAATTACCCGAAAGGGATTGACAACCCCTTTAATACATCGGGTTGCGAGTATTTGCTATTTGTGTGTAGGTGTCGTTTACGTATTGTTGCTTGGTTCTCCTACTGGTTCGATAACCTTGGTTTCATCACTTAGGAAATACCTACCGCCGCTGTGCTGCATCATCCCTTCCTCTTTGGGGAAATACCAACGTAGCTTCAAGCTGCAATCAAAAGGAATTTCTGGTGCCATTTCCGGGGAGGATCATCTACATATACCAGGTTCCCAATCACAAATCTCATCTCCTCAAAATTTACATTATTTGCCATTTGCCTCTCCCTTTCCTCTCCCCCACTTCACGAAAATTTGCTGTTTTATTCGCCCTCTTTTTCGTTCGCCGTTGTCGGATCTGTTTTTGTGTGTGATCTTGTTTGCCGTTATTATCATCATGTATAGTTCTTCCTCTATCGCATGCACTCCCAAGAACGAAGTTCTCAACTTTAAACAAAGGGGAGGAGAAAACTTAAAAGATGCATGGTATAGAATTTGCAATGCTCATAATAGATCTATCCGTAAGCAATCTACTGTTTTTCTTCTTTCTTGTTTTTATGTGGGAATCACCACTTGGTATAGATTCGTCCTTGATACGATTACCGGTGGAAATTTCTTGATGTGTCCCTCTCTTGATGCTTGTAATGCTATGGGAAATTTAGTAGGCTCACCACCTCTTATGATTAATGAAACAACTTTGACTCTTGAGCATGTCATGGAAAGATTAGATGCTATTGAAAAGAAAATGCTTACTAAAGAACATATTGAAAACTTGGATAAAAATATGCATAATTTTGCTACTAAAATTGTGTCAAAAGCGGGAGAAGTTTTTAAGTTGTTGAAAGAAAAGGGAACCGTAATTCATGAAAGAATTGAGTAAAGTCCGTCTCGGATTGATAAACTAGAAGAAATCTTTAGTAATTTGAGCATGGCTTTTGCTTCTGCTAAAACTATTGAAAAACTCCCTTAAAGATTGGCAAGACTACTCAAATTACTAAGAACAAGGGTGCAACCTCTAGTAATAGTAAAGAGGATCTTAAGATGATTAGGATTCACCCGGATTTTGTTGAAGTTATGAGAGATCCCTTTGGAAAGAATGAATTCTTTAAGGTCCTAGGAGTATCGTCATTGAAAATCTTTATGCTAAATCTTTGAAGAATTCTAAGTGTTTGATTGAAGAGTTAGACAAAGATGACAAAACTTAGATCCTTGCTTTATGCCTAGCTAAGGGCGTAAAACTATAGCTCTTGTTGGGAGGCAACCCAATGAATATAATTTACTTTTGCTTTTTGCTTTCTGTTCTTGAGTGTTAGCACAATTATGCTACTGTTACGATTGTGTTTTTTGTGTTTAGTTTAGTGTTTGTGCCAAGTAAAGCCTTTAGGATCTTCTTGGGTGATAGTTGTTGATCTTGCTGAAAAACAGACACTTTTGCGCTCACGAAAACAATTCTCATTTCTAACCAGAGAGCGATAAAATACCAATTCTTTTTGAAGAAGATTTATATACAAATTTCCCAGGTCGTCATAATTTTTCAGAGTTTTTGTAGTTACAGAAGTATTAGAAATATCCAGATTGCAACTGACTGTTCTGTTTTTAACAGATTCAGTTTTCTTTGCGTTGTGTGCTTGTTTTGATGATTCTATGGTTTTCTTTGAAGATTTTTTCCATACAGAAGTTGGAATACAGTAGATATAATGCACAAAATTGGTTTTCTACAACACTTATAGTAGTGATTTGCTTTCTTATACTAACGGATCTCATGAAGGTTTTGTTGAGTTTTGTGTGATTGAAGTTTTCATGTTTTGGGTTATCTTACGATGGATGAAGAAATAAGGAGTAAGAAGAGCCTAATCTTGGGGATGCCTCGACATCCCAAGCTATTATCCAAAGATATCAAGCAACTAAGCTTGGGGATACCGCCGAGTGGCATCCCCTCTTTCTTCTAACGACCATTGGTATTTTACTCGAAGCTACATTTTTATTCGTCACATACTATGTGTTTTGCTTGGAGCGTCTTGTATGATATGAGTCTTTGCTTGTTTTATTTTGTGTTTTTAGTCTTGATCCCTTGCTGGACACACCTATTTGAGAGAGCTAAAATTATGCCATGACTTGTTTGAATTGCCCTCTATGCTTCACTTAAATTTTTTATGAGCTATGGATTTGCTCTAGTTCTTCACTTATATCTTTTTGAGCACGGTGTGATTTAGTATTTTTGAAGAAATGCTCTCTTGCTTCACTTAGATTTATTTGAGAGTTAGTAAAGTTTTCAAGAAATTATCTCTTGCTTCACTTAAATTAATTTGAGAGAAAGAAATATTTTGCTCATGATCTTCACTTATATTTGTTTGAGCTTATCAAAAGCAACACATGAAAATTAGTCCCAAAGTGATAGATATCCAAGAAGGATATAATAAAAACTTTCATGAAGATCTTTGGAAAAAATAAACTTGATTCTTAGTAATAGTTTTGAAACATGATGATGTGATATGTGAGTCATCTTGAAGAGTAATTATGCTTTAGTTAGAATATTGGTGTTATGGTTTGTGATTCCCTATGCAAGCACCAAAGTCAATAGTCATGAAATGAAATTATATCCTACATGTGGTGCATTATTCGGTGTTAAGTATGCTTAATGCTCTCTTCTGAGATTATTCGTTTCTTGGTTGGTCGCTTCTCAATCTTTTGCTAGCCTTCATTTTGCACTAAGTATGATCACTACTTGTGCATCCAAAATCCTTTAGACCACTTTTGCCACATAAGTATACTATACCTACTTATATGCGGTATTCTTTTGCCGTTCTAAGCAAATTTGTATGTGCCATCTGTAATATTCAAAATAAGTTTCTCTTTTGTGTGCTCGTACCGCTCGCGAGGCGGTGAGGGGCGGCTAATATTTTCCATGCTAGATGTGTTATTCTCACGATGAGTGTTTATTCACTTGTCATTTCACGAGAGCAAGGCAAAGGTATTAGGGATGCCTAGTCCCGAAATGAAAAATGAATTTACTTTATGTTGTTAAATAATAAATTCCTTGGAAAGTGTTGGTATGGAAGGCACCCGTGGATACGGTTAGCCATGGAAAGTGAAAGTATGGTGGAAAAGGGAATAAATTTTAATTTCTGTTTGGGAACCACCTATGATGTATATTGGATGGAAAGTGTTGGGAAATCTAAGTCATTTTCGTTGGTGGGAAAAGCATGCCTCTCAAAATGTTTTTATCTCTCAATTTTTTCTTTGAGCTCTGGCACCTCTAAAAATCCCTACTTCCCTCTGCGAAGGGCCTTTCTTTAATTTATGCAATTTTTACTTTTGAATTTTAGTCTCCATCTTCTCTTATAAAAGCACCAACTAGGAGGCACTACGATCGTACTTAAGTATTGGGTGTAGTTAATATGCGAGTGTGTTTCATCAATGGATCAATGATTGAGCATGATGGGCTAGGAATAGCTTATTTTAGCGCTGATATTTTGAAAGACATGGTTGTTTGTTGATATGCCTGAGTATTTAAGTTATCATGTCCAAACTATACTATTGCTTTGAACTATATAAAAGTCCAAATGTCCATGCTATAAAGAAAAGAATATGAGATGACATGTTAGGCAGCACTCCACATCAAAAATTCCGTTTTTATCATTCACCTACTCGAGGATGAGCAGGAATTAAGCTTGGGGATGCTGATACGTCTCCAACGTTTCTATAATTTTTGATTGTTCCATGCTGTTATATTATCAATCTTGGATGTTTTATAATCATTTTATAGTCATTTTATACATTTTTGGTACTAACCTATTGACATAGTGCCAAGTGCCAGTTGCTGTTTTTTCCATTTTTTTTACATCACAGATAATCAATACCAAACGGAGTCCAAGCGCAGCGAAACTTTTTTTGGACCAAAAGACAACCAATGGGCCGAAGAAGCACCTGGGGGCTGCTCCGAGGGGAGCACAACCCAGTAGGGCACGCCTGGAGGCCCAGGCGCGCCCTGGTGGGTTGTGCCCACCTCGGGTGCCCCCTGGACCGCCTCTTTACTCTATTAATACCCCAATATTCTAAAAACCCTAGGGGAGTCGATGAAAATCAATTCCAGCCACCGTAGAGTCTAGAACCACCAGATCCAATCTAGACACCATCATAGAGGGGTTCACCACTTCCATTGGTGCCTCTCTGATGATGCGTGATTAGTTCTTTGTAGACCTTCGGGTTCGTAGTTAGTAGCTCCTCTCTCTCATTTGATTCTCAATACAATGGTTTCTTGGAGATCCATATGGCATAACTCTTTTGTGGTGTGTTTGCTGGGATCCGATGAACTTTGAGGTTATGATCAGATCTATCTCTTTTTATCCATGAAAGGTATTTGAGTTTCTTTGATCTCTTATATGCATGATTGCTTATAGCCTCGTATTTCTTCTCTGATATTTGGGTTTTGTTTGGCCAACTTGATCTATTTATCTTGCAACGTGAAGAGGTGCTTTGTAGTGGGCTCGATCTTACGGTGCTTGATCCCAGTGACGGAAGGGGAACCGACATGTATGTATCATTGCTACTAAGGATAAAACAATGGGGTCTATTTCTATATAAATAGATCTTGTCTACATCATGTCATCGTACTTGTTGCATTACTACGTTTCTCCATGAACTTAATACACTAGATGCATGCTGGATATCGGTCGATGTGTGGAGTAATAGTAGTAGATGCAGGCAGGAGTCAGTCTACTAATCTTGGACCTGATGCCTATATAATGATCATTGCCTGGATATCGTCATGATTATTTGAAGTTCTATCAATTGACCAACAGTAATCTGTTTACCCGTCGTTTGCTCTGTTTCTCGAGAGAAGCCACTAGTGAAACCTATGGCACTCGAGCCTCTTTCTCATATTATTTGCCTTTGCGATATATTTTATTTGCCTTTTATTTTCAGATCTATTAAACCCAAAAATACAAAAATACCTTGCTGCAATTTATTTTATTTTGCGTTCGATCTATCAATCTACTACAATTTATTCACATCCGTTGCCAATTTCTGGCGCCGTTACCCAAAAGGGATTGACAACCCCTTTAATACGTCAGGTTGCGAGTATTTGTTATTTGTGTGCAGGTGCCATTTACGTATTGTTGCTTGGTTCTCCTACTTGTTCGATAACCTTGGTTTCATCACTGAGGGAAATACCTACCGTCGATGTGCTGCATGATCCCTTCCTCTTTGGGGAAATACCAACGTAGCTTCAAGCCGCAATCAAACACTCATAATTTTTAATCTTGACTTTGATAGTAGGTTCCCACTCATCATGTAATTTTCTAGGAATTGAAACTTCCAATTCCAATTTTTCTTCCAAAGATTTCATCAAAGCATCAACAATGTCTAGTAAAAGCTTTATTTTTTTCATAAGCATGGGGTGAATTCATCATGGATTGCAACAAAAAATACAATCAATCAAAGAGCAACTATCATAATTAAAGTCTTTGTAATCCAAAAGAGTGGGCACATCACTAGTTAAAGTTTTGACTTCTTCAAACCCACTTTTATCAAATTTCTCAACAAGATTTTCACCCTCCAAATTATCGATACGCCTTCTAGCTAAAGTTGACTCTTCTCCACTCCATTTATCATCAATATTAATTTTACTAAACAAGGAATCAATAGAAGAAACACCAATCATGTTAAGACCTTCATCACTTTTATGAAAATAATTACTAGAAAATGGTTTTCCTAAAATTCACTTTTAGCTCTAAGCATAGTGGTTCTTTTCTTACTTTCATCCATAGAAACATAAAGAGCTTTAATTGGTTCCTCAAACTTAGGCACAAAAATTTTCATCTTGAGATTTTCTACATCATGAGAAATTCTATCAACACTTCTAGACAAACCATCAATCTTATTCAACTTTTCTTCCATCATAGTGTAGAAAACATTTTGAGTGTTGATAAATTATTTAATTGTAACACCCAAGATGCGGCTATATCTCCCACGTGTCGATTCATGACTTAGAGGCATAACCGCATTTTGGGTTTGTCGCAAGAAGGGTCATCTTCACATAATCCCACTACTGCAGGATGCTGCTAACGCGACACTACGATCAGAGACCCTTTGAGAAACTATGTGCAATGCAATAATCGCAAACGGTATTGTATGAAAACCGTCAGAAATGTGTAAAACGTTTGCGATGACGGATGCATCAAACACGGTTCAGGTTTTAGTTGCGTGTGCGATGATGGGCATACGGTTCAGTTCAATTTACTATTTGTGATGAGGAGGAACAAAAGAAACGGGCAGCCAGATGAAGGCGTGTGTGATACATAGCATACAGTTCACTCGGATGAACTGTTTGTGATTAGGCAACACAAAAGAAACGGTCAGCCAGATCAAGGTCTGTGCGATATACGACATGAGGTTCACTCGGATGAACTGTTTGGGTTGATACATGACTACAAAAACGTTCAACTTAACAAGATGTGTGTGATACACGGCAAACAGGTCTGTAATCAGAAATGTGTGTGAAGACCAATAATAACACAGAAGGTTGCTGCTAATAAGACGTGTGTGTTGTGCGATGGGATTGCATATAGAACAACATATATATATATATATATATATATAGACATGCTTGCATAACCAAATTAAACATCCACTTACATAGGTGGCTACTACAACCATGGCATTTGCACAAACCAAAGTAAACTATTACATGCATAATTACATAGGTGGCTACTACACACATGACATTTCCACACACACCAATAAAGTAAACTATATATTACATGCATGATTAACTAGCATAAATGATCATCTGATCATCATCTACTTCTTGTGAGGCTTGCTCTGCTTGTGGCTCGATCCGGGCTCGTCGATTTGGGTAACGATGCAATTCCTCATGTCAACGATCCGCCTGTGCATCTAGTGGCATGTGTACATGCTCTTGGCCGCAAACCTGAGGTGAGGTTCATCCAGTTGCCACATCCAGGCCCCGTGCTAGGATACAGGACTTATTCTCTGGGCATCCTGCTTCATCTTTTTGTAGTAGGGGTCGATGATGGCTGAGGCGAGTTCGACCAGGGAGTCCTTCTTCGTGCTGCCCCAGACCGTGTAGTGGTCATGGATTTCGACAAGGTTCTTCCAGGCCAAGCCCGTAAGACTAAGCGCTTTTACATCGTTGGTGGTATCCACCGTGGCGAACTTGTAGTCGGTGCTGTTGACAAACCTGTTGAAATGGTCGCAAGGCTCTGTGGCCATGCAATAGTGGTAGATGAGGACATGATGGCGCACGCACAACTGGGCAACGACAACCTTCTGATCTATGTCGGGACGACCGGTGGTGTACTGGAGGTCGATGCCGGCCACCTTGTACTTGTCTCCAGCAAGCAACTGCTCAACACTGTTGATGTAGTCGTCCACCATGGCCGGGTTAATGGTGTACATCACCGAGAGATCCGTCTCCCTCGCGTGGGTCTCCACTCTATGCTCGCCGAACTCCATTGGAGCGCCGCCGGACATCCCCTCTCTATGTGTCGTCATGGGTGTTCTTGTTGTGTTGTGTGGCGCGATCGAAAGGTTGAAGAGACTAAGGTTATAATGGCCGCGGGAATTAAAGGGGAAGCCGGACGGCCAGGAATATCGCAGGCCCTGATGGCAGTTCTAATTTGCAGTGCGTAACTCCATCATACCGCACATAACTGCATCGCGTGGAAACGCGCGTGGTGCAACCGCGTGCATATGGGGCCCCCGACGTGATCGTGCGCACGCCCAACCGCTGGCAAAGCGTGCATGGAGGGACGCGAGCCGAGCGCTCCATGATAGTCTCAAGGAAAAGCTGTCCACAAGCCGAGCGCGCCGACGGACGCGAGTAGAGCACGCCAACGGACGCGACAAAGCGCGCCGCGGGGCCTAACGGCGAGCACAGCGCGCTGCGGCGCCTAACGGCGAGCAAACCTTGCCGAGGGACGCGAGAAGAGGACAACACAACGATACGTGGAAAATAAGACAAACTGTGCGAGCGATGTCGGAGACATCAAGCACGAATCAAATAGAGTTGCGTGTGCGATACGTGGCAGCCAGTTGATCCATCAGAGCTGTTTGTGATGGAATAAGCCGTGTGTGTTGCGGGCAAACGCTTGCTGGTGTATAACCTTAAATTTAACCAAAAAAGTTTTAATGCATGTTACAAAAAATTTATATCTAGAAACTATGTTCAAATACGACTCCAGCGATATAATCTATGGCGACATGCATTCGTATTTTATTAGTTAAATTATACTTATAAACCAAGACGGGGGTATAGTAGGTAATTAAATCACAAACATTTTTTTATTAACTATATGTGTACGCGTGTCCTCTCGTCCTCCTCTCGCATGTCTTGTCACCCCACTGCCACAGACGGCTTATAGCGCAAGCTTGCGCAGCACACGGGGGCGTTCTTTTGGCCAAACGGTGACGCCAATGAATCGTCAGCGAGCCCGTTCCCACGTGTAACATCCCAAATTTTCAATTTGGAATGTTATACATTAGATCATCATTGCATATCATATTTTATTTGCTTTTTGGTTGATCCTAGAAATCCTACGCAACTCAAGGACCCACGGAGAGAGTTGGGGATTTTGTTATTTTCATAATTGGGGTTTTCTCAAATTTTGAAAATAGGATCATTTGATTTAATTATTTTATCTTCAATAATTCCAAGTATAAAGATAAGTGAGAGGGAATAAAATGACTTTCCCAAATTAAAGGAATATTGAGAGATTTAATATTAAAATCAAATAAGATTTTATTTTGGAGTTTTTCGTTGTTTTATTTGGAGTTAGGAAAAAATGTGCGTTTTTCAAAATTGCATTTAGGCCCCAAGTAAATGTTCACTTTGTCCGGCTTGATTTAGAAGTCGGGGAAAATTTATTTTGGGATTTTTGGAGTCCGTTTAGCATTTCTTTTCTTTCTTTTTCTCCACGTCAAATTATTTAAAAAAACGGACCGACCTAACCGGGCCATGTCCGACTAGGACACTTGGCCCGGCCGGCCTTTAAAGCCACGAGGGCCCGAGCCGCAGCTGCCCCAGCCCCGAAACCCTAGCCGCCGCCGCCCTCGAACTGCGTGCCGCCAGCCGCCGCGTGAGTCCGCCGCCGCCGCCTCTCGCCTCGCCTCGCCGCCACACCGGAGCCGCGCCGCCGCACCGGAGCCGCGCCGCCGCCGCCATCGTCTCGCCGGAGCCGCCCGAGGTAGCCGCCGTTGCCTCGGTTTTCGCAAAGAAAACCGATTGGTTTTTTCGAAAACCTAGATTCCGTTTTTTTGATCCGGTTCGGTTTATTTTCTTTGGTTTAGATATTTAGCGAATGACCGCTTTTTCGTTCGTTTTTACGAATGGTATTCATCGTTTAGCCGCAGACAGCGATGTTCGTTCGTTAGCCTATTCATCATTTTTCTTTTTCTCGGATTTTCCGTGATTATTTCTGATCGCGATTTCTGATCCGATTTTCGTTTTAGTTTAACTTTTCGCTCGTTTATCGGAATCAGGCGATTCAAGCGCCTAGAGTTTCGTCTCGAAACTCTCTTTCCGTTTAACCAACTCAAACAAGTTTTTGCTTTTGTAAAATTTGACTTAGATCCAGATTAGTAAGCGAAGCTTCTTTCTTTTGCCGTTTGCCTTCCATCGTTTCGTTTGATTTGTTTCTTTTTGCAAACCGGAGTTCTTAAGTTGGACTTTATGGTTAGATCTCTTATTTGAGTTTTACCTATGCATTAGATGAGTTCTTATTGTAAGCTTGTTTGTTTGTTTGTTTGCGTTAGAGTGCCCGGAGTGCACCGCTTGCTACTTCGAATCTCTCGGTTTCACGGATCATTAGCAAGGCAAGTAACACTTTGATCATACCTCTTACTACCCAGTTTTATTGCATTAGATCAATCCTCAAACATTGCATGATTAGGATCTAATTAAATTGTGGGTTTTGGGATGTAGATGAGGTAGTACCTATCCCTTGTTTTATTATCAAACCCTTGGGAGTTACTTCTACGTTTGCCTAAATTGTCATGCTATGCTAGTAGACGTGGATTGGGTGAGTGTATCCATGACAGATGTGAGATTGTTAATTAACGATTTATTTAAGGTGGCAACTTTAACACACATCTGGGTGGATTGAGGCACCTGGGTATTCCAGCGATTGCCTGTTTTTCTTTATGGACCGCCACCTAGGCTCAAAGGGATCATGAGATTATTCATGCTAGAAACTTCCGTGTGCAGCCACAAGCTACTCTGGGCTATAGCATAGTTGATTAAGTCGTGCGAACTCTTACAGTGGTAGACTAGCAGATGTAGGGGAAAGTAGGTGCAACAGTCTACCCGATCGTAAGGTGCTAGCGCTTCTGAAAGACTATGTCTCGGTCATCCGTTTCTCAAACACCATGTAGTGCGAGAAATCAAACGGAGGAGATCGAGTCTTGTGGGGAAAAGTGCGCAAACCTCTGGAGAGTGTATAAAATAATCATGATTAGCCGTGTCCCCGGTTATGGACGTCTTAGTATGTAGTACTTGGATTATCATGTGAATCTCATCATGTTACTCTAATTAATTTTGTTGGGTTTTAATGTTGATGTTTAATTTGGGATTGAGAGGGTGTCTACACTCTCAATGTTTAACAACTACCATGATATTTAAATAAAATTTATTCCTTTGCAGTAGGGAAAAACCGGCTTTACGCAAAACTGTAACCATAGAGCTTTCCACCAGCCATATATGCATGTCGTATAGCCTATTTCTGTTCATTACTCTCTATGTGTTACATTGCCAGCATATTCCATATGCTGACCCGTTTTCGGGCTGCAACGTTCATGTTGCAGACTTTTCAGACGGCGAGTAAGGTGCCATTAGGTCATGGTTCTATACTCAGTGATGCCGTTGGAGTTGATGGACTCACTTATCTTCCAAGCTTTCCGCTGTTATCGTTATTAGATGGCCTTAAGCCATATTATTTATAATAAGTTCTCTTTTGAGACACTCGTTGTAATAAGTGTGTCATTGCTACTTTGTTATAAAACCTTCAAGTAATGTGCGTGTCAGCATTACTGATCCAGGGATGATATTGAAGCACAGAGATCGGACTGTTTGAGGTCTGGTCGCTACAAGATGGTATCAGATCACACGCTGACTGTAGGACACGACCACTAAGATAAAGACCTAGATCACTACTCACTCTTCTCATTTCTGACTCCTCATCTTTTCTATTCTTTTAGGATGGTGGATGCAAGGAACAAGTTCACTCAACCAGATGAAGATACACCCTTTGGACGCCACCTGAAGGAAGTCACTAAGTACCTGAACATCGGAGTACCAAGCTTCACCGGGACCTACAACGCCACTTTACCCGAGGAGGAGCGTTGGATGATTCAAGTTCAAGTTCCAGGAAGGACGTTCATGCCAGTCACTGAGCCCATAGAGTTTTCCTTTGGTGCACCAACCTGGAGTCTAAGAAAGAGCATGGCAGCCCACATCGCCATGGGACGTATTGGAGAAGTTTACCGCAATGATCTCAAGGATACTATCTACCAGATTTGTGGGTGCCGAGATGAACACTGGGAAATGATCAGCACCAAGAAGGATAGATCAATCGCAACTTTTATCCAGGAATTAAACCAGCATATTCGACATCAGGAGAACCAGATGTGCGCAGACATGATAGATCTGAAGAAGGCGATGACAAGAACCACGGAGCTGGAGGAAGAACTCAAGGCTACATGTGAAGATTATGAGGAGGAAATCATCGTACTAGTGGAGAAGAATGACGACCTGATTAAGAAGATCGGAATATTCATGGGAGACCCTACACCAGTAGAAGAAGACGAAGAACCCAAGGAGATTCGCCCGAAAGACTATATCATCATCGACGATACCGACTCTGACCTGAGCGATGATGACTACGTTGACGAAGCTGGAGCAGATATCATGGAGTCTGCAACCGAGGAATATTTCTAGTAGACCACCACATCAGTAGTAGTATTCCACCATGTAAATAGAGTAGTCCGAGCACTTTCGCAATAGTTCTAGATCGATTGTATGCCCTTGATTGATTGAGTGAAATGTTTGTGTTTGTCTCATGTGCATATGGGTAGTGCTTTCTCATTAGACCTCATTCTATTCTAATATCTGCCATCTAAACCCATCAGATACCTCCGAGACGTGACAATGGATTTGCCTTTCCACCGGAGCTCACTTAGTTGATCCAGTAGCAGAATACGTTGATGCAGTTGCTAGTCCAGAATCAGAATCATGGGAACAACAACAACAACCCGCCACCACCACCACCTGCTGATCACTTAACCCGTTTCCTTAGACTGAATCCGCCGGTGTTCTCCAGTAGCACCGAGCCCATAGTAGCAGATTGGAAGGGAGTTAACCACTACAGGATGTACTGACGCTGAGAAGGTGTGTTTTGCCGCACATCAGTTGGATGGACCAGCAGCACCATGGTGGGAAAATTACACTGTCACCTACCCTATAGCCACGGTAACATGGGACCAATTTCAGCAGGTGTTCTGTACTGCCCATGTTTCAGCAGGAGCTATGGCCATGAAGAAGCGTGAGTTTCGCAACTTGCGCCAAGGAGGATGGACAGTTGGCCAATACGTGGATGACTTTAGTAAGTTAGCACGTTATGCCCCGGATGACGTTGCTACGGATGCAGATAAGCAGGAGAAGTTTCTGGAAGGACTGAATGATGAGTTGAGCATGCAGTTGATGGTAGCAACTTTCAACAACTACCAGGAGTTGGTAGATCGTGCTCTTATGATTGAAGGGAAGCAGCAACAGATTGAGAACCGCAAGAGGAAGTATGGACAAGGGAAGTACAATTCAGGAGATCAACAGAAGCCACGTTTTACCTCGAAAATGGGAGGACATTTTCAGCATACCCATGGAGGAGGGAGTTCGCATAATCATAATGGCCCCAAGAACGGTAATGGGAATGGGGGAAGCAACGGTCAGAACCGTACCAACCCATCAACCCCAGCCAAGAGAGACCTGAGCCAAGTCACTTGTTATAAGTGTCAGAAGACCGGACATTATGCCAATGAATGTCTTGAAGCCCAGAATGGAAATGGAAATGGAAGCTCTAGGAAGAAGCTGAACCCTTTCAACAGGGGACAGGTGAACCACATTAACGTGGAGGAGGTTGAAGCCCAGCCAGATGCAGTAATAGGTAAGTTTTTGGTTAAGTCATTTACTGCAATCGTTCTTTTTGATACTGGTGCATCGCATTCATACATATCAAGGGGATTCGTGGATAAGTATAAACTGCCCACCAAGGTTCTTAGAACACCTATGTTAGTAAGCTCGCCAGGAGCGGAGTATATGGCTAGTAAGGGATATTTTCAAGTGCCATTGAGTATAGGTAGGCATGTTTTTCCCTCGGATTTAATCATTCTGGAATCGCAAGGTTTGGATGTGATTCTAGGTATGGATTGGCTGTCGATGTATGGAGGAAACATCGATTGTGCCAGTAAGTCGATTTTGCTTACCACCCCAGAAGGAAGAAGGATCAAGTATGTATCACGACATGTGCTGAATAGGACACAAGTAAATTCCCTAACAGGAGTTGTACAGGAGGAAGTACCAGTGGTAAAGATTTTCCGGATGTATTTCCAGAAGAGTTGCTAGGCATGCCACCGGATAGGGACATTGAGTTTTTGATTGAGCTTTTGCCAGGCACAAGACCAATATCTAAGAGACCGTATAGAATGCCTGCAAAGGATTTGGAGGAGATTAAGAAGCAGATTAAGGAGTTACTGGATAAGGGATATATTCGCCCAAGTTCGTCACCTTGGGGATCACCAGTACTTCTAGTGGAAAAGAAGGATGGATCGTTAAAGGATGGTTGTTGATTATCGAGGATTGAATGAAGTGACGATCAAGAATAAGTACCCACTGCCGATAATCAATGATCTGTTTGACCAATTGCAAGGAGCAAAGGTATTTTCCAAGATCGATTTGCGATCAGGATACCACCAGTTGAAGATGCGAGAGCAGGACATACCTAAGACAGCTTTTACTACGAGGTACGGGCTGTATGAGTATACCGTTATGTCATTTGGTCTGACTAACGCACCCGCTTATTTTATGAACATGATGAACAAAGTGTTTATGGAGTTTTTGAATAAGTTCGTCGTAGTGTTCATTGATGATATTCTGGTTTACTCGAAGAATGAAGAAGAACATAAAGAACATTTGCGTTTGGTACTTGGTAAGCTCAGAGAACATCAGTTATACGCCAAGTTCAGCAAATGTGAGTTTTGGTTGAAGGAAGTTGGATTCCTCGGACATGTTATATCCGGAGAAGGAATTGCAATAGATCCGACCAAGGTTGTCACTGTGACAAATTGGGAAGCCCCAACAATAGTTGGAGAGATCCGGAGTTTTCTTGGACTCGCAGGATACTACCGGAGGTTCATTGAAAATTTCTCAAAGATTGCAAAACCTATGACGGAGTTGTTGAAGAAGGATACCAAGTTCAAATGGACTAAGGAATGTGAGGGTAGTTTCCAGGAGTTGAAGAAACGTTTGGTTACCTCGCCAGTGTTGATTCTGCCAGATCAGCGCAAGGATTATGAGGTGTATTGCGACGCTTCACGTCGAGGAATTGGAGGAGTGCTTATGCAGGAGGGAAGAGTTGTTTCGTATGCTTCACGACAACTTAAGCCTCATGAGTTGAGTTATGCTACACATGATTTGGAGTTAGCAGCCGTAGTGCATGCATTGAAGACTTGGAGACATTTTCTCATCGGGAACCATTGTGAGGTGTACACGGATCACAAGAGTTTGAAGTACATCTTCACGCAGAAGGAGTTGAATCTCAGGCAAAGAAGATGGTTGGAGCTCATCAAGGATTGTGATATGAGATTACATTATCACCCCGGAAAGGCTAACATAGTAGCCGATGTGTTGAGCCGCAAGAGCCATGTCAACACACTAATGACCGGAGATTTACCAAAGGAGTTAGTCAAGGATCTTCGCGAGCTATGTTTGGAGATAGTTTTGAGAGGCTATGTAGCAGCATTGGAGGTTTAGTATACTTTGATGGATAGGATCAGAGAAGCTCAGAAGACTGACGAGGAGATTGCCTCTATTAAAGAGAAAATGAGCAAGGGAAAAGCTAAAGGATTTCGTGAGGATGAACACGATACCTTATGGTTTGAGGATCGCATTTATGTGCCTAATGACCCGGAGATCAGGAAGCTAATTCTACAAGAGGCCCATGATTCGCCGTACTCGATTCACCCAGGAAATACCAAGATGTATTTGGATTTGAAGGATACTTTCTGGTGGACCGGAATGAAGAAGGATATTGCCGAGTATGTAGCAGTTTGTGATGTATGTTAGAGAATAAAGGCAGAGCATCAGAAGCCAGCAGGATTGCTGCAACCATTGCCGATACCCGAATGGAAGTGGGATAAGCTAGGCATGGATTTTATCACAGGATTACCCAGGACCCGCTGAGGCTATGACTCGATATGGGTTGTAGTCGATCGCTTGACGAAGGTAGCTCATTTCATCCCAGTGAAGACTACTTACAGCAGTGCTAAGTTGGCAAAGATATACATGACTAGGATTGTATGTCTGCATCGAGTTCCTAGGAGTATTGTAGCAGATAGAGGAACCCAGTTTACCTCAAAGTTCTGGGATCAGTTACACGAAACTTTGGGTACTAGACTAGAGTTCAGTATAGCTTTTCATCCGTAGACCGATGGACAGACCAAGAGAGTCAATCAGATTTGGAGGATATGCTGAGAGCTTGTGCGCTAGATTATGGATCTAGTTGGGATGACAATTTGCCATATGCGGAGTTCTCTTACAACAATAGTTATCAATCCAGTTTGAAGATGGCCCCTTTTGAAGCCTTGTACGGAAGAAGGTGCAGAACACCATTGTCGTGGGACGAAGTTGGAGACCGCTAGTTGTTTGGACCAGATTTGATTAAGGAGTCTGAACAGAAAGTGAAGTTGATTCGCGATAGGCTCAAGATAGCCCAGTCCAGGCAGAAGAGCTATGCAGATTCTAAACGCAAGGAGACAGTTTATGAAGTCGGAGACATAGTTTATCTTCGTGTATCCCAACTTCGAGGAGTTAAGCACTTTGGAGTTAAGGGAAAGTTAGCGCCACATTTTGTGGGACCATACAAAGTTTTGGAGCGTATGGGAGAAGTTGCTTACAAATTGGAGTCACCCGAAGCACTGTCAGGAGTTCACGACGTGTTCCACGTTTCCCAGTTGAAAAAGTGCCACGCAGAGATGTGTAACACCCCGAATGTAACTTTCCCTATTTGTACTCCAACTCTTACCGTTTTCGGCGTTAAGTTATTTTATTTTCTCGGGTTCGGGTCTTTGTCTCCGTGTGTTGTTATCGTTGTCATGCATCTCATATCATGTCATCATGTGCATCGCATTTGCATACGTGTTCATCTCATGCATTCGAGATTTTTCCCCGTTGTCTGTTTTGCATTTCGGCGCTTCGTTCTCCTTCGGTGGTCATTTCTACCTTTCTTTCGTGTGTGGGGATTAAACATTTCCGGATTGGACCGAGACTTGCCAAGCGCCTTGGTTTACTACCGATAGACCGCCTGTCAAGTTTCGTATCATTTGGACTTCGTTTGATACTCCAACGGTTAACCGAGGGACCGTAAAGGCCTCGTGTGTGTTGCAGCCCAACACCCCTCCAATTTGGCCCAAAACCCACCTAAACATGCTCCATCATCTAGAGTGTTCGATCACGATTGCGTGGCCGAAAACCGCACCTCATTTGGACTCTCCTAGCTCCCTCTACCTCTATTTAAAGTCCCCTCCCGAAATTCGCGGATCTTCCCCTTCCTCTAACCCTAAAAATCCACCGCGCCGCGCCGGACACGTCCGTGTCGGCCGGACACTGTCCGCTGCCCGCCCGCACCAGTGGCAGGCTGCCACGTGGCACCTCCGCCGCCAGCCGCGGCCCGGGAGCCCGGAGCCGGCCCCCGCGGCCCGCTCCCTCGCCCCGCCTCCTCGCGCCCGAGGCTCGGCCGGACCGCGCCGCCATCGCCGGACCGCGCCGCCCCGCCGCCCGGTCATCGCCGCGCCGCCGCCTCGACCGCGCCGCCCCGCCGCCGCCGCCTCGCCGCGCGCTGCTGCCCGCCTGCCGCGCGCCGCCGCCCGCCGTCGCCTGGCCCGGATCCGGCGAGATCCGGCCGGCCCTTGCTTCCCCGAGTTCTCCGGCGAGCTCCGGCGTACAGGAACTCCGGCGAACCTCCCGACCAACCTCGGATTGCATGCAAATCTCAGATCTGGAATTTTCGGTTGACTTTTTCCCTCCTAACCCTAGCTCAAGTGCCCATGTTCATAGCATCGTATCTCCTCATCCGTAGCTCCGATTTGGGCATATAGCATAACAAATTGTTCGTCTCAGAGAGTGCATCATTTCATTCCATTGCATAATTTTCATTTGAGTTCATGTTGATGCCCGAAATGCTATTAGAAGAGGGCTACTTGAGTTAATTGTCAGATCTGCTAATCCATTTAGCTTTTTGTCATTTTTGCCATGATTATTGTGTGCATGATATGCCCTGGTGCTCTACATATGTTTTGTTAAGGGTTTTGTCATCTTTCCATAGGTGCAACCCATGTATTTTTGTGATGTGTGTGGTGACTAGCACGAGCTTGCAAAGTGGTGCACTTGGTATTGCTGATTTCAGGGACTTAGCATTTCCACTAAGTCCTTGAGCTGTTTAGTTCATGATGCCATATGTTCTTATTGTTTCCTAGTGATCCGTGCCTCTTTTGAGGATGATCAGTGAGGATGTTTTGTTAATCTTGTAGTGCTCTATCCATCCATGTCTTTTTTTGCAATTATGGAGCACCCTAGCTTGAGCCAATCAAGCTCTACTTTTGCTACTTTGTGAATCTGGGCAGATTGTCAACTTGTTTGCAATTTTGCCGATGTTGTTGTAGTTGATCCGTGCATGCTATGCTTTTGTTCTTGCCATTTCTAGCTTGCATTTTTTGTATTCTTGATGGGTGTATGCTTAGCTTATCATGACTAGCTTTGTAGTGAGTGTATCGAGCTCGTAAACATGCCTACTTGATATCTGTTTTCAGCATGTGCCAGTTTTCACTAAGTCTGTGAACTGATTATGTTTTTGCCATGTTCGCATGCTTGCAATTGTATTTTCTGATCCCTTTTGGCTCAAGGTCACTAAGGGAATTTTGTCAAGCTCTTTGAGTAGCTCCATGCCATGCTTTACTTTACCATGTTCAGCTGTTGTAGCATGTAGTTTTGTTGCTCCGAAGAGTGCTACCTGATCTGAAATTTCAGACAAGTGTTAATTTCACTAAGTCTGAGATCTGTTTACCATATGCATTTTTGCCATGCTTGTTTGAACCTGTTAATGGATGATTTGGCCATAGCTAAGTGCTAGAATTTTGTTAAGAATCTTGAATGCATCCCTGTCATGTATTTTTTTGTCATGTTTGAGTGCTGTAGCATGTTCATCTCATTGCATTTAGATGGCTACTTGCTGTAAATCGTAGACCGGTGTCATATTTGAATCGCTTGCCATTTCCAAACCGTAACTCCGATTCCGGCGTTCTTTATATCGTTTTCAAGCGATTTCATCTCATCTTTACAGTGGCACACTTGGATTCCAAAGTTGAGGCCAGGTTCATGCATTCCGCATCGCATCCCGCATAGCATATCATCTTTGCATCATATTGTTTGATCCTTGCACGTGGTTGATTGTGTCCTTGTTGCTTGTTTGTATTGTTTGGGTAGAGCCGGGAGACGAGTTCGCAAACGAGGATCCCGTTGAGTTTGCTCTCGAGGATCCAGTCAACTCTGACAACTTTGCAGGCAAGATGATCATACCCTCGAAATCACTACTATCTTTGCTATGCTAGTTTGCTCGCTCTTTTTCTATGCCAATGCTACGATGCCTACCATTTGCTTTCAAGCCTCCCAAATTGCCATGTCAAACCTCTAACCCACCATGTCCTAGCAAACCGTTGTTTGGCTATGTTACCGCTTTGCTCAGCCCCTCTTATAGCGTTGCTAGTTGCAGGTGAAGATTGGAGACCGTTCCTTGTTGGAACATTTATTTACTTGTTGGGATATCATTATATTGCCATGTTATCTTAATGCATCTATATACTTGGTGAAGGGTGGAAGGCTCGGCCTCTCGCCTAGTGTTTTGTTCCACTCTTGCCGCCTTAGTTTCCGTCATATCGGTGTTATGTTCCTGGATTTTGCGTTCCTTACGCGGTTAGGTTATAATGGGAACCCCTTGATAGTTCGCCTTGATTAAAGCTTTTACAGCAATGCCCAACCTTGGTTTTACCATTTTCCACCTAGCCTCTTTTCCCTTGGGTTTCCGGAGCCCGAGGGTCATCTTATTTTAAACCCCCCGGGCCAGTGCTCCTCTGAGTGTTGGTCCAACCCAGAGCCCCTTGCAGCGCCACCTCGGGGAAACTCGAGGGCTGGTTTTAGTTGTACGGATTGCTTATCCGATTGTGCCCTGAGGAAGAGATATGTGCAGCTCCTATCGGGATTTGTCGGCACATTCAGGCGGTGTTGCTGGTCTTGTTTTAACCTGTCGAAGTGTCTTGAAGAACCGAGGTACCGAGTCTGATCGGAACGTCTCGGGAGGAGGTCTATTCCTTCGTTGACCGTGAGAGCTTGTCATGGGCTAAGTTGGGACTCTCCTGCAGGGATTTGAACTTTCGAAAGCCGTGCCCACGGTTATGGGCAGATGGGAATTTGTTAATGTCCGGTTGTAGATAACTTGAACCTTAACTTAATTAAAATGAATCAACCGTGTGTGTTACCGTGATGGCCTCTTCCCGGCGGAGTCCGGGAAGTGGACACGGTGTTGGAGTAATGTTTGCGCAGGTTGTCCTCTAGTTTCTCGCTCGCGCTTTGCCTCCTCTTCTCGCTCTATTTTGCGAATACATTAGCCACCATATATGCTAGTCACTTGTTGCAGCTTCACATATATGTTTTACCTTGCCTTACCTATAAGCTTAAATAGTCTTGATCGCGAGGGTGCGAGATTGCTGAGTCCCTGTGGCTCACAGATTACTATTACACCAGATGCAAGGCCTGATGATTTCGCTCCAGGTGACGCGCTCGAGCTCAAGTGGGAGTTCGACGAGGACTCTCAATGTTACTATGTTTCCTTTCCCGATGATCAGTAGTGGTGCCCAGTTGGGGGTGATCGGGACCGTGTCGCATGTTGGGTTATCTTTTATTTTGGTGCCGTAGTCGGGCCATGAGTGTTTGGATGATGTAATGTTATTTATGTACCTTGATTGACGTGGCGAGTGTAAGCCAACTATGTTATCCCTTTTTATTATCTATATTACATGGGATGTTTGTGATGATTGCCTGACTTGCGACATATGCCTTCAATATGATTATGCCTCTAAGTCGTGCCTCGACACGTGGGAGATATAGTCGCATCGAGGGTGCTACAGATGGCTGATATACCGCTAAGAGATACAGTGCCACTGGAAGCGATTCACTTGGATAGTGATTTGACCTACGAGGAGAAACCAGTCAAGATTCTCGAATATGCCAGCCGAGTCACCTGCAGCAAGGTCATCAGGTTTTGTAAAGTTCAATGGAGCCACCACACCGAGGATGAAACCACCTGGGAGCGAGAGGAAGATCTGCTGAAGGACCACCCTCACCTATTTTCTAGCCAACCCAAATCTTGAGGGCGAGATTCATCTTAAGGGGGTAGGTTTGTAACATCCCAAATTTTCAATTTGGAATGTTATACATTAGATCATCATTGCATATCATATTTTATTTGCTTTTGGTTGATCCTAGAAATCCTACGCAACTCAAGGACCCACGGAGAGAGTTGGGGATTTCGTTATTTTTATAATTGGGGTTTTCTCAAAATTTTAAAATAGAATCATTTGATTTAATTATTTTATCTTCAATAATTGCAAGTATAAAGATAAGTGAGAGGGAATAAAATGACTTTCCCAAATTAAAGGAATATTGAGAGATTTAATATTAAAATCAAATAAGATTTTACTTTGGATTTTTCGTTGTTTTATTTGGATTTAGGAAAAAATGCGCGTTTTTCAAAATTGCATTTAGGCCCCAAATAAATGTTCACTTTGTCCGGCTTGATTTTAGAAGTTGGGGAAATTTTATTTCAGGATTTTTGGAATTCGTTTAGTATTTCTTTTCTTTCTTTTTCTGCACGTCATATTATTTAAAAAAACGGACCGACCTAACCGGGCCCTATCCGACTAGGACACTTGGCCCGGCCGACCTTTAAAGCCACGAGGGCCGAGCCGCAGCCGCCCGAGCCCCGAAACCCTAGCCGTCGCCACCCTCGAACTGCATGCCGCCAGCCGCCGCCGCCGCGCGAGTCCGCCGCCTCTCTCCTCGCCGCGCCGCCGCCGTCGTCTCGCCGGAGCCGCCCGAGGTAGCCGCCGTTGCCTCGGTTTTCGCAAAGAAAACTTATTGGTTTTTTTCGAAAACCTAGATTCCGTTTTTTTATCCGGTTCGGTTTATTTTCTTCGGTTTAGTTATTTAGCGAACGACTGCTTTTTCATTCGTTTTTACGAACGGTATTCGTCGTTTAGCCGCAGACAGCGACGTTCGTTCGTTAGCCTGTTCGTCGTTTTTTCTTTTTCTCGGATTTCCCGTGATTATTTCTGATCGCGATATTTGAGCCGATTTTTGTTTTAGTTTAACTTTTCGCTCGTTTATCGGAATCAGGCAATTCAAGCGCCTAGAGTTTCGTTTCAAAACCCTCTTTCCGGTTAACCAACTCAAACAAGTTTTTGCTTCTGTAAAATTTGACTTAGATCCAGATTAGTAAGCGAAGCTTGTTTCTTTTGCCGTTTGCCTTCCGTCGTTTCGTTTGATTTGTTTCTTTTTGCGAACCGGAGTTCTTAAGTTGAACTTTCTGGTTAGATCTCTTATTTGAGTTTTACCTGTGCATTAGATGAGTTCTTATTGTAAGCTTGTTTGTTTGTTTGCATTAGAGTACCCGGAGTGCGCCGCTTGCTACTTCGAATCTCTAGGTTTCACGGATCATCAGCAAGGCAAGTAACACTTTGATCATACCTCTTACTACCCAGTTTTATTGCATTAGATCAATCCTCAAACATTGCATGATTAGGATCTAATTAAATTGTGGGTTTTGGGATGTAGATGAGGTAGTACCTATCACCTATTTTATTATCAAACCCTTGGGAGTTACTTATACGTTTGCCTATATTGCCATGCTATGCTAGTAGACGTGGATTGGGTGAGTGTATCCATGACAGATGTGAGATTGTTAATTAACGGTTTATTTAAGGTGGCAACTTTAACACACATCTGGGTGGATTGAGGCACCTGGGTATTCCAGCGATTGCCTGTTTTTCTTTATGGACCGCCACCCAGGCTCAAAGGGATCATGAGATTATTTATGCTAGAAACTTCCGTGTGCAGCCACAAGCTACTATGGGCTCTAGCATAGTTGATTAAGTTGTGCGAACTCTTACAGTGGTAGACTAGCAGATGTAGGGGAAAGTAGGTGTAACGGTCTACCCGATCGTAAGGTGCTAGCGCTTCTGAAAGACTATGTCTCGGTCATCCGTTCCTCAAACACCATGTAGTGCAAGAAATCAAACGGAGGAGATCGAGTCTTGTGGGGAAAAGTGCGCAAACCTCTGGAGAGTGTATAAACTAACCATGATTAGCCGTGTCCCCGGTTATGGACGTCTTGAGTATGTAGTACTTGGATTATCATGTGAATCTCATCATGTTACTCTAATTAATTTTGTTGGGTTTTGATGTTGATGTTTAATTTGGGATTGAGAGGGTGTCTACACTCTCAATGTTTAACAACTACCATGATAGTTAAATAAAATTTATTCCTTTGCAGTAGGGAAAAACTGGCTTTACGCTAAACTGTAACCATAGAGCTTTCCACCAGCCGTATATGGATGTATTATAGCCTATTTCTGTTCATTACTCTCTATGTGTTACATTGCCAGCATATTCCATGTGCTGACCCATTTTCGGGATGCAACGTTCATGTTGCAGACTTTTCAGACGACGAGTAAGGTGCCTTTAGGTCGTGGTTCTATACTCAGTGATGCCGTTGGAGTTGATGGACTCACTTATCTTCCATGCCTTCCGCTTTTATCGTTATTAGATGGCCTTAAGCCATATTATTTGTAATAAGTTCTCTTTTGAGACACTCGTTGTAATAAGTGTGTGATTGCTACTCTGTTATAAAACCTTCAAGTATTGTGCGTGTCAGCATGACTGATTCAGGGATGACACTGAAGCACAGAGATCGGACGGTTTGAGGTCTGGTCGCTACACCACACAACCTCACAGGTTCCCGCGCAAGCTTCCCACCCGACTCGGTGAAATCCCCCAAAATCCCAATGCTTGCCGGCCTGCTATAAAAACCCTCATGGCCGATGAGTCCTGCATCGCATTTTCCCCTCCCTCCCTGTAGCTTATCTCATCTGCTTCTCCCACAATCTCCAATAGCACCAGTCCGTCATCGTTACTTAGCCATTCCACCGTCTTCAGAGGACAGCTCCAGCTGGCAGGCTATACCGCGGCGGAGGCGCAGTCCCCGGTGTAGTGTAGTGTACGTGGCGTCCCCATCGGCAGCTGTTGCCGGCTGTCATTGCCGCCACACCACCATCGAAAGCTAGGGCCATCTCCCGCTTAGACGCCACGGCCTGAAGGCGGGAGGTGGCCGTCGTGGCCGCCACCCCACTGCCGGCCACCATGGCCATCACCCATTCCACCACCGCGGCCCGAAGGCGGGAGGTGGTGGTCGTGGCCGCCACCCCATCATCGGCCACCGTGGCCGCCAGCCCACCTTCGATCGCCGGGATCATCACCCGCTCTGCCACCGCCGCCTGAAGGAGGGAGGCGGAGGTGGAGGCCCGCACATGCGTCAGCGACCTTGCGCGCTATATTGAGTTCCCATGGGAGGAGAAGGAGTGCCTTGTCGAGGACGCAAAGAGTCTTACCGCAGCCGTGGCCGCAGCACACGTCGACGCAGAGGCAAGGAATCAGGAGATCTATGAGCAGTCCGGCCGCTTCGAGAGGGATCGTCTGGAGCGACAGTGGGCGTTCGAGCTGGCGAGCGTCGCTGAACGTGCAATAGCGGTAGGCACCATATTGCATTTGTCCAGCTCATCGTTAGGCTCCTCCTCCTCCTCTGCCTCTTACCGAGGGTGCTCAGCAGAGGAGAGGCTGCCGTAAGTAGCACAAAGCCCCTCCGTGGTAGTAGTAGTATTTAGGGGCTATTTTGTTCAAGTCATCTGACTATAGATGTGTGGTCGAATAGTACAACATACTTAAAATTAGCTAGTATATATAGTTGAACTAGGATATTTTCAGTACGTGGTTGGCAACAATTGGGGAGAAGTTTGGTCAGTTCAGTGATACGTCTACAACGTATCTATAATTTTTGATTGTTCCATGCTATTATATTATCAACCTTGGATGTTTTGTATGCTATTTTATATGATCTTTGGGACTAACCTATTAACCTAGAGCCCAGTGCCAGTTTCTATTTTTTCCTTGTTTTAGAGTATCGCAGGAAAGGAAAATCAAACGGAGTCCAATTGACCTGAAACTTCACGGAACTTATTTTTGGACCAGAAGAAGCCCACGAAGTATCGGAGATGGACCAGGAGAGTCCCGGGCGGCCCACGAGGGTGGGGGGCGCGCCCACCCCCCTGGGCGTGCCCCCTGCCTCGTGGACAGCCCGGAGGTTCACCAACATACTTCTTCCTCCTATATATACCCATATGCCCTAAAAAATCGGGGAGCAGAATAGATCGGGTGTTCCACTGCCAAAAGCCTCCGTAGCCATCGAAAACCAATCTAGTCCTGTTCCGGCACCCTACCGGAGGGGGGAATCCCTCTCCGGTGGCCATCTTCATCATCCCGGCGCTCTCCATGACGAGGAGGGAGTAGTTCACCCTCGGGGCTGAGGGTATGTACCAGTAGCTATGTGTTTGATCTCTCTCTCTCTCTCTCTCTCTCTTTCTCTCTCTCTCGTGTTCTTGAGGTGATACGATCTTGATGTATCGCAAGCTTTGCTATTATAGTTGGATCTTATGATTTTTCTCCCCCTCTACTCTCTTGTAATGGATTGAGTTTTCCCTTTGAAGTTATCTTATCGGATTGAGTCTTTAAGGATTTGAGAACAGTTGATGTATGTCTTGCGTGGGATAGCCGTGGTGACAATGTGGTATTCTATTGATCCACTTGATGTATGTTTTGGTGATCAACTTGTGGGTTCCGCCCATGAACCTATGCATAGGGGTTGGCACACGTTTTCATCTTGACTCTCCGGTAGAAACTTTGGGGCACTCTTTGAAGTACTTTGTGTTGGTTTGAATAGATGAATCTGAGATTGTGTGATGCATATCGTATAATCATACCCACGGATACTTGAGGTGACATTGGAGTATCTAGGTGACATTAGGGTTTTGGTTGATTTGTGTCTTAAGGTGTTATTTTAGTACGAACTCTATGATAGATTGAACATAAAGAATAGCTTCATGTTATTTTACTACAGACTCTTGAATAGATCGATCAGACAGGATAACTTTGAGGTGGTTTCGTACCCTACCATAATCTCTTCGTTTGCTCTCCGCTATTAGTGACTTTGGAGTGACTCTTTGTTGCATGTTGAGGGATAGTTATATGATCCAATTATGTTATTATTGTTGAGGGAACTTGCACTAGTGAAAGTATGAACCCTAGGCCTTGTTTCAATGCATTGCAATACCGTTTGTGCTCACTTTTATCATTAGTTACCTTGCTGTTTTTATATTTTCATATTACAAAAACCTATATCTACCATCCATATTGCACTTGTAGCACCATCTCTTCGCCGAACTAGTGCATGTATACAATTTACCATTGTATTTGGTGTGTTGGGGACACAAGAGACTCTTTGTTATTTGGTTGCAGGGTTGCTTGAGAGAGACCATCTTCATCCTACGCCTCCCACGGATTGATAAGACTTAGGTCATCCACTTGAGGGAAATTTGCTACTGTCCTACAAACCTCTGCACTTGGAGGGCCAACAACGTCTACAAGAAGAAGGTTGTGTAGTAGACATCAAGCTCTTTTCTGGCGCCGTTGCCCGGGAGGTTAGCACTTGAAGGTATATCTTTAGATCTTGTAATCGGATATTTTTGTTTCTTGTTTTAGGACTAGTTTAGTTTATAAAAGAAAACTACGAAAAAAATAATATAGAATTGAGTTTGCCTCATACACTTCATCTTTTTAATATCTTTCATGAGTATGATGGAAAGGAAAAATGTGTCAGAGTGTTAGAAGAAGAATGCATTAAAATGTTTGGCACTAAATATTTGAATGATGAGCATGATTGCAATGTTGTTAGTATGAATTCCTTGAATATCCATGATGCTAATGATATGCAAAGCCACAAGCTTGGGGAAGCTATGTTTGATGAAGATTATTTTTTGTCCCCCAAGTTTCGATGAGCAAATTTATTATGATGAAAGCATGCCTGCTATTTATGATGATTATATTGATGAAAGTGGATTTGGAGAGGTCATGACTTTATTTAGTGATGAATCCACTATTTCGGAAGAGGTTCCAATTGATTATGAGAACAAAGTTGCTATCTATGATGATTATTGTGATGAATTGTATGCTATAAAGAATAATGATATGCATGAAACTTGTCATCTTGACTTCAGTTTTCAATCCCATGATAGTTATTTTGTTGAGTTTGCTCCCACTACTATTCATGAGAAGAAATTTGCTTATGTGGAGAGTGATAAAAATTCTATGCTTGTGCATCATGAAAATAGTGATTTATGTGATAGTTATATTGTTAAATTCATTCATGATGCTGTTGAAAATTATTATGCGGGAGGAATATATACTTGTAGGAATTGGAATAATATCACGTTTCTTCTCTATGTTCTTAAAATTTTGAAGTTGTGCTTATTTTACCTTCCTATGCAAGTTGATTCTTGTTCCCACAAGTTGTTTGCTCACAAAATCCCTATGCATAGGAAGTAGGTTAGACTTAAATGTGCTAGTCATATTCTTCATGATGCTCTCTTTATGTTACAATTCTTATCCTTTATGTGAGCATCATTGAAATCATCATGCCTAGCTAGGGCGTTAAACGATAGCACTTGTTGGGAGGCAGCCCAATTTTATTTTTGTACCTTGCTTTTTGCTCCTGTTTAGTAATAAATAATTTATCTAGCCTCTGTTATTATTGATTTTTTATGTTTTAATTAGTGTTTGTGCCAAGTAGAATGATGTCTACTGCACAACCTTCTTCTTGTAGACGTTGTTGGGCCTCGAAGTGCAGAGGTTTGTAGGACAGTAGAAAATTTCCCTCAAGTGGATGACCTAAGGTTTATCAATCCGTAGGAGGCGTAGGATGAAGATGGTCTCTCTCAAGCAACCCTGCAACCAAATAACAAAGAGTCTCTTGTGTCCCCAACACACCCAATACAATGGTAAATTGTATAGGTGCACTAGTTCGGCGAAGAGATGGTGATACAAGTGCAATATGGATAGTAGATAATAGTTTTTGTAATCTGAAAATAAAAACAGCAAGGTAACTAATGGTAAAAGTGAGCACAAACGGTATTGCAATGCGTTGAAACAAGGCCTAGGGTTCATACTTTCGCTAGTGTAAGTTCCCTCAACAATACTAACATAATTGGATCACATAACTATCCCTCAAGATGCAACAAAGAGTCACTCCAAAGTCACTAATAGCGGAGAACGAATGAAGAGGTTATGGTAGGGTACGAAACCACCTCAAAGTTATTCTTTCCAATCAATCCGTTGGGCTATTCCTATAATTGTCACAAACAGCCCTAGAGTTCGTACTAGAATAACACCTTAAGACACAAATCAACCAAAACCCTAATGTCACCTAGATACTCCAATGTCACCTCAAGTATCCGTGGGTATGATTATACGATATGCATCACACAATCTCAGATTCATCTATTCAACCAACACAAAGGACCTCAAAGAGTGCCCCAAAGTCCTACCGGAGAATCACGACGAAAACGTGTGCCAACCCCTATGCATAGGTTCATGGGCGGAACCCGCAAGTTGATCACCAAAACATACATCAAGTGAATCACGTGATATCCCATTGTCACCACAGATACACGCGGCAAGACATACATCAAGTGTTCTCAAATCTTTAAAGACTCAATCCGATAAGATAACTTCAAAGGGGAAACTCAATTCATTACAAGAGAGTAGAGGGGGGAAGAAACATCATAGGATCCAAATATAATAGAAAAGCTCGCGATACATCAAGATCATATCACCTCAAGAACACGAGAGAGAGAGAGATCAAACACATAGCTGCTGGTACATACCCTCAACCCCGAGGGACAACTACTCCCTCCTTGTCATGGAGAGCACAGGGATGATGAAGATGGCCACCGGAGAAGGATTCCCCCTCCGGCAGGGTGCCGGAACGGGTCTAGATTGGCTTTCGGTGGCTACGGAGGCTTCTGGCGGCAGAACTGCCGATCTATTGTCCGTTCTGGAAGTTTATGATACGTAGGTATATATGGGTACAAGGGGTACGTCGGTGGACCGAAGAGGGGGCCACGAGGCAGGGGGCGCGCCCCCTACCCTCGTGAGCACCTCCTTCATTTTCTGACGTAGGGTCCAAGTCTATCCGGTAGGTTTCCTTCCAAAAATAACTTCTCCAGTTGATTTCGTTCCGTTTTGACTCCGTTTGATATTCCTTTTCCTCGAAACACTGAAATAGGCATAAAACAACAAATCTAGGCTGGGCCTCCGGTTAATAGGTTAGTCCCAAAAATAATATAAAAGTGGAAAATAAAGCCCAATATTGCCCAAAACAGTAGATAATATAGCATGGAGCAATCAAAAATTATAGATACGTTGGAGACGTATCAGGCATCCCCAAGCTTAATTCCTGCTTGTCCTCGAGTAGGTAAATGATAAAAAGAGAGTTTTTGATGTGGAATGCTAGTTGGCATAATTTCAATGTGATTCTTCTTAATTGTGGTATGAATATTTAGATCCATAAGATTCAAGACAAAAGTTCATATTGACATAAAAATGATAATACTTCAAGCATACTAACTAAGCAATTATGTCCTCTCAAAATAACATGGCCAAAGAAAGCTATCCCTACAAAATCATATAGTCTGGCTATGCTCTACCTTCACCACACAAAATATTTAAATCATGCACAACCCCGATGACAAGCCAAGCAATTGTTTCATACTTTTGATGTTATCAAACTTTTTCAATCTTCATGCAATACATGAGGGTGAGCCATGGACATAGCACTATAGGTGGAATAGAATGGTGGTTGTGGAGAAGACAAAAAGGAGAAGATAGTCTCACATCAACTAGGCGTATCAACGGGCTATGGAGATGCCCATCAATAGATACCAATGTGAGTGAGTAGGGATTGCCATGCAATGGGTGCACTAGAGCTATAAGTGTATGAAAGCTCAAAAAGAAACTAAGTGGGTTTGCATCCAACTTGCTTGCTCATGAAGACCTAGGGAATTTTGAGGAAGCCCATCATTGGAATATACAAGCCAAGTTCTATAATGAAAGATTCCCACTAGTATATGAAAGTGACAACATAGGAGACTCTCTATCATGAAGATCATGGTGCTACTTTGAAGCACAAGTGTGGTAAAAGGATAGTAACATTGTCCCTTCTCTCTTTTTCTCTCATTTTTTGGGCCTTTTCTTTTTTATGGCCTTTCTCTTTTTTTGGGGCCTTCTCTTTTTTATGGCCTTTCCTTTTTATTTATTCCTTACTTGGGACAATGCTCTAATAATGATGATCATCACACTTCTATTTATTTACAAATCGATACTTAGAACAATATATGACTCTATATGAATGCCTCCGGTGGTGTACCGGAATGTGCAATGATGCATGTGTGACATGTATGAAAGAATTATGAACGGTGGCTTTGCCACAAATACAATGTCAACTACATGATCATGTTAAGCAATATGAAAATGATGAAGCGTGTCATAATAAACGGAACGGTGGAAAGTTGCATGGCAATATATCTCGGAGTGGCTATGGAAATGCCATAATAGGTAGGTATGGTGGCTGTTGTGAGGAAGGTATATGGTGGGTGTATGATACCAGCGAAAGGTGCGCGGTATTAGAGAGGCTAGCAAAGGTGGAAGGGTGAGAGTGCATATAATCCATGGACTCAACATTAGTCATAAAGAACTCACATACTTATTGCAAAAATCTACAAGTTATCAAAGCAAAGTATTACGCACATGCTCCTAGGGGGATAGATTGGTAGGAAAAGACCATCGCTCGTCCCCGACCGCCACTCATAAGGAAGACAATCAATAAATAAATCATGCTCCGACTTCATCACATAACGGTTCGCCATACGTGCATGCTGCGGGAATCACAAACTTCAACACAAGTATTTCTTAAATTCACAACTACTCAACTAGCATGACTCTAATATCACCATCTTCATATCTCAAAACAATTATCAAGTATCAAACTTCTCATAGTATTCAACACACTCATAAGAGAATTTTATTATCCTTGAATACCTAGCATATTAGGATTTTAAGAAAATTACCATGCTATTTAAGATTCTCAAAATAATCTAAGTGAAGCATGAGAGTTCATCTATTTCTATAATGCCACCACCGTGCTCTAAAAAGATATAAGTGAAGCACTAGATCAAACGACAAACTACTCCGAAAGATATAAGTGAAGATCAATGAGTAGTCGAATAATTATGCAACTATGTGAAGACTCTCCAATTTAAGAATTTCAGATCTTGGTATTTTATTCAAACAGCAAGCAAAGCAAAATAAAATGACATTCTAAGAATGGAAAACATCATGTGAAGAAGCAAAAACTTAGGATCAACCGAAACTAACCGATAGTTGTTGAAGAAGAAAGGTGGGATGCCAACCGGGGCATCCCCAAGCTTAGACGCTTCAGACTTCTCGAAATATTATCTTGGGGTGCCTTGTGCATCCCCAAGCTTGAGCTTTTGTGTCTCCTTAATTCCTCTCATATCACGGTCTCCCTAAATCTCAAAAGCTTCATCCACACAAAACTCAACAAGGACTCGTGAGATAAGTTAGTATAAACCATTGCAAAAACCTTATCATACTCTACTGTAGCAAATCACTAAAATTATTATTAAACATTGCATACTAAATGCCTCTGCATATTTAATAGTCCTATCCTCAAATAGAATCATTAAAGAAGCAACCATATGCAAACAATGCAAACATAACAGCAATCTGCCTAAACAGGACAGTCTGTAAAGAATGCTGCAACATCCATACTTCCATAGCTCCAAAAATTATGAAATAAAATTCCCACTGTATTAAATTTATCAGAGCTTAATATGCAAAAGGTTTCAACATTTTATCACATTCTGACTTTTCTAGGGAATTATTGCAACAGCGGTAAACTTTCTGTTTTCAAACAGCAACATGTATACTTGTAACATAGGCATAGTAAAGGCTATCAATGCCACTTTTATTGAAATAAAAGATGCAAAACATTGTTCTAAATAACAATAAGAAAATCCTAACAAAATAAATTGACTCTCCAAGCAAAACACATATCATGTGGCGAATAAAAATATAGCTCCAAGTAAAGTTACCGATGAACGAAGACGAAAGAGGGGATGCCTTCCGGGGCATCCCCAAGCTTAGGCTCTTGGTTGTCCTTGAATATTACCTTGGGGTGCCTTGGGCATCCCCAATCTTAGGCTCTTGCCACTCCTTATTCCATATTCCATAGAATCCTTACCCAAAACTTGAAAACTTCACAACACAAAACTTAACAGAAAACTCGTAAGCTCCGTTAGCGAAAGAAAACAAAACACTACTTCAAGGTACTGTAATGAAATCATTATTTATTTATATTGGTGTTAAACCTACTTTATTCAAACTTCTCTATGGTTTATAAACTATTTTACTAGCCATAGATTCATCAAAATAAGCAAACAACACACGAAAAGCAGAATTTGTCAAAAACAGAACAGTCTGTAGTAATCTGGATCAAACGTATACTTATGGAACTCATAAAATTCTCAAATAAATTGCTGGACCTCAGGAATTTATATATTAATCATCTGCAAAAATAATTAACTAAATATCACTCCCCAAATAAAAATGGCAGAAATTCTCGTGAGCGCTAAAGTTTCTGTTTTTTACAGCATGATCATAAAGACTTCACCCAAGTCTTCCCAAAGGTTCTACTTGGCACAAACACTAATTAAAAGCATAAAACCACATCTAAAAAGAGGCTAGATGAATTATTTATTGTTAAACAGGAAAAAAAAGCAAGGAATAAAAATAAAATTGGGTTGCCTCCCAACAAGCACTATCGTTTAACGCCCCTAGCTAGGCATAATGATTTCAATGATGCTCATATAGAAGATAAGAATTGAAACATAAAGAGAGCATCATGAAGAATATGACTGGCACATTTAAGTCTAAACCACTTCCTATGCATAGGGATTTTGTGAGCAAACAACTTATGGGAACCATAATCAACTAGCATAGGAGAGCAAAACAAGCATAACTTCAAAATTTTAAGCACATAGAGAGGAAACTTGATATTATTGCAATTCCTACAAGCATATATTCCTCCCTCATAATAGTTTTCAGTAGCATCATGAATGAATTCAACAATATAACCGGCACCTAAAGCATTCTTTTCATGATCTACAAGCATAGAAAATTTACTACTCTCCACATAAGCAAAATTCTTCTCATGAACAATAGTGGGAGCAAACTCAACAAAGTAACTATCATGGGATTGAAAATTGAAATCAAGTTGACAAGTTTCATTGTTATCATTATTCTTTAAAGCATACATGTCATCCCAATAATCATCATAGATAGGAAGCATGCTTTCATCGTAATAAATTTTCTCATCAAAACTTGGGGGACAAAAAAATATCATCTTCATCAAACATAGCTTACCCAAGCTTGTGGCTTTGCATATCATTAGCATCATGGATATTCAAGGAATTCATACTAACAACATTGCAATCATGCTCATCATTCAAATATTTAGTGCCAAACATTTTAATGCATTCTTCTTCTAACACTTTGGCACAATTTTCCTTTCCATCATACTCACGAAATATATTAAAGAGATGAAGTGTATGAGGCAAACTCAATTCCATTTTTTATAGTTTTCTTTTATAAACTAAACTAGTGATAAAACAAGAAACTAAAAGACTCGATTGCAAGATCTAAAGATATACCTTCAAGCACTCACCTTCCCGACAATGGCGCCAGAAAAGAGCTTGATGTCTACTACACAACCTTCTTCTTGTAGACGTTGTTGGGCCTCCAAGTGCAGAGGTTTGTAGAACAGTAGCAAATTTCCCTCAAGTGGATGACCTAAGGTTTATCAATTTGTAGGAGGCATAGAATGAAGATGGTCTCTCTCAAGCAACCCTGCAACCAAATAACAAAGAGTCTCTTGTGTCCCCAACACACCCAATACAATGGTAAATTGTATAGGTGCACTAACTCGGCGAAGAGATGGTGATACAAGTGCAATATGGATAGTAGATAATAGTTCTTGTAATCTGAAAATAAAAACAGAAAGGTAATTAATGGTAAAAGTGAGCACAAACGGTATTGCAATGCGTTGAAACAAGGCCTAGGGTTCATACTTTCGCTAGTGTAAGTTCCCTCAACAATACTAACATAATTGGATCACATAACTAAACCTAAACATGCAACAAAGAGTCACTCCAAAGTCACTAATAGCGGAGAACGAATGAAGAGATTATGGTAGGGTACGAAACCACCTCAAAGTTATTCTTTCCAATCAATCTGTTGGGCTATTCCTATAATTGTCACAAACAGCCCTAGAGTTCGTACTAGAATAACACCTTAAGACACAAATCAACCAAAACCCTAATGTCACCTAGATACTCCAATGTCACCTCAAGTATCCGTGGGTATGATTATATGATATGCATCACACAATCTCAGATTCATCTATTCAACCAACACAAAGCACCTCAAAGAGTGCCCCAAAGTCCTACCGGAGAATCACGACGAAAACGTGTGCCAACCCCTATGCATAGGTTCATGGGCGGAACCCGCAAGTTGATCACCAAAACATACATCAAGTGAATCACGTGATATCCCATTGTCACCATAGATACGCATGGCAAGACATACATCAAGTGTTCTCAAATCTTTAAAGACTCAATCCGATAAGATAACTTCAAAGGGGAAACTCAATTCATTACAAGAGAGTAGAGGGGGAAGAAAGATCATAGGATCCAAATATAATAGCAAAGCTCGTGATACATCAAGATCGTATCACCTCAAGAACACGAGAGAGAGAGAGAGATCAAACACATAGCTACTAGTACATACCCTCAGCCCCGAGGGACAACTACTCCCTCCTCGTCATGGAGAGCACCGGGATGATGAAGATGGCCACCGGAGAAGGATTCCCCCTCCGGCAGGGTGCCGGAACGGGTCTAGACTGGCTTTCGGTGGCTACGGAGGCTTCTGGCGGCGGAACTCCCGATCTATTGTCCGTTCTGGAAGTTTTACGATACGTAGGTATATATGGGTACAAGGGGTACGTCGGTGGACTGAAGGAGGGGCCACGAGGCAGGGGGCGCGCCCCTACCCTCGTGAGCACCTCCTTCATCTTCTAACGTAGGGTCCGAGTCTATCCGGTAGGTTTCCTTCCAAAAATAACTTCTCCAGTTGATTTCGTTCCGTTTTGACTCCGTTTGATATTCCTTTTCCTCGAAACACTAAAATAGGCATAAAACAGCAAATCTGGGTTGGGCCTCCGGTTAATAGGTTAGTCCCAAAAATAATATAAAAGTGGAAAATAAAGCCCAATATTGCCCAAAACAGTAGATAATATAGCATGGAGCAATCAAAAATTATAGATTCTTGGGAGACGTATCATAGAACCGTTGGGAAGACTTGGGGAAAGTCTTTTTAATCTTGCTGTAAAAAACAGAAACTTTAGCGCTCACGAGAATTGCTGCCATTTTTTATTGGAGAGTGATATTTAGTTAATTATTTTTGCATATGATTAATAGATAAATTCCTCACGACAAGAAGTTTATTTTAGAATTTTTGGGGTTCCTGAAGTTTGCGTTAGTTACAGATTACTACAGATTGTTCCGTTTTTGACAGATTCTGTTTTTCGTGTGTTGTTTGCTTATTTTAATGAATCTATGGTTAGTAAAAGAGTTTATAAACCATAGAGAAGTTGGAATACAGTAGGTTTAACACCAATATAAATAAAGAATGAGTTCATTATAGTATCTTGAAGTGGCGTTTTGTTTTCTTTCGCTAACGGGGCTTACGAGTTTTCTGTTAAGTTTTGTGTTGTGAAGATTTCAAGTTTTGGGTAAAGATTCAATGGAATATGGAATAAGGAGTGGCAAGAGCCTAAGCTTGGGGATGCCCAAGGCACCCCAAGGAAATATTCAAGGACAACCAAAAGCCTAAGCTTGGGGATGCCTCGGAAGGCATCCCCTCTTTCATCTTCGTTCATCGGTAACTTTACTTGGAGCTATATTTTTATTCACCACATGATATGTGTTTTGCTTGGAGCGTCATTTTATTTTATTTTACTTTTCTTGCTTTTTGAATAAAATGCCAAGATCTGAAATTATTAAATGTTAGAGAGTCTTCATATAGTTGCATAATTATTCAACTACTCATTGATCCTCACTTATATCTTTCGGAGTAGTTTCTTGTTGCTCTAGTGCTTCACTTATATCTTTTTAGAGCACGGTGGTGGTTTTATTTTATAGAAATTAATGAACTCTCATGCTTCATCACTTATATCATTTTGAGAGTCTTTAGAACAGCATGGTAGTTTGCTTTGGTTATGAAACTAGTCCTAATATGATGGGCATCCAAAGGGGATATAATAAAAACATTCATATAAGTGCATTGAATACTATGAGAAGTTTGATACCTGATACTTGTTTTGAGATATGGAGATGGTGATATTAGAGTCATGATAGTTGAGTAGTTGTGAATTTGAGAAATACTTGTGTTGAAGTTTGTGATTCCCGTAACATGCACGTATGGTGAACCGTTATGTGACGAAGTCGGAGCATGATTTATTTATTGATTGTCTTCCTTATGAGTGGCGGTCGGGGACAAGCGATGGTCTTTTCCTACCAATCTATCCCCCTAGGAGCATGCACGTAGTATTTTTCTTCGATAACTAATAGATTTTTGCAGTAAGTATGTGAGTTCTTTATGACTAATGTTGAGACCATGGATTATACACACTCTTACCCTTCCACCATTGCTAGCCTCTCTAGTACCGCGCAACTTTCGCTGGTACCATAAACCCACCATATATCTTCGTCAAAACAGCCACCATACCTACCTATTATGGCATTTCCATAGCCATTTCGAGATATATTGCCATGCAACTTTCCACTGTTCCATTTATTATGACACGCTTCATCATTGTCATATTGCTTTGCATGATCATGTAGTTGACATCGTATTTGTGGCAAAGCCACCGTTCATAATTCTTTCATACATGTCACTCATGAGTCATTGCACATCCCGGTACACCGCCGGAGGCATTCATATAGAGTCATATCTTGTTCTAGTATCAAGTTGTAATCATTGAGTTGTAAATAAATAGAAGTGTGATGATCATGATTAATAGAGCATTGTCCCAAAAAAAGAGAAAGGCCAAATAAAAAAAAGGAAGGCCCAAATAATAATAATAATATATAATAAAAAGGCGCAATGCTAATATCCTTTTTCCACACTTGTGCTTCAAAGTAGCACCATGATCGTTATGATAGAGAGTTTCTTGTTTTGAAACTTTCATATAGTAGTGGGAATTTTTCATTATAGAACTTGGCTTGTATATTCCAAAAATGGGCCTCCTCAAGTGCCCTAGGTCTTCGTCAGAAAGCAAGTTGGATTCACACCCACTTAGTTTCTTTTTGAGCTTTCATACACTTATAGCTCTAGTGCATCCGTTGCATGGCAATCCCTACTCACTCACATTGATATCTGTTGATGGGCATCTCCATAGCTCGTTGATACGCCTAGTTGGCGTGAGATATCTTCTCCCTTTTTTTCTTTTCCACAACCACCATTCTATTCCACCTATAGTGCTATGTCCATGGCTCACGCTCATGTATTGCGTGAAGATTGAAAAAGTTTGAGAACATAGAAAGTATTAAACAATTGCTTGGCTTGTCATCGGGGTTGTGCATGATTTAAATATTTTGTGTGGTGAAGATGGAGCATGTTATTTTGTAGGGATAACTTTCTTTGGCCATGTTATTTTGAGAAGACATGATTGCTTAGTTAGTATGCTTGAAGTATTATTATTTTTATGTCAATATTAAACTTTTGTCTTGAATCTTATGGATCTGAATATTCTTGCCACAATAAGGAGACTTACATGGATAAATATGTTAGGTAGCAGTACACATCAAAAATTCTATTTTTATCATTTACCTCCTCGAGGACGAGCAGGAATTAAACTTGGGGATGCTGATACATCTCCAACGTATCTATAACTTTTGATTGTTCCATGCTATTATATTATCGACCTTGGATATTTTATATGCATTTATATGCTATTTTATATGATTTTTGGGACTAACCTATTAACCTAGAGCCTAGTGCCAGTTTCTGTTTTTTTCCTTGTTTTAGAGTAACGCAGAAAAGGAAAATCAAACGCAGTCCAATTGACCTGAAACTTCACGGAACTTATTTTTGGACCAGAAGAATCCCATAGAGTATCGGAGATGGACCAGGAGAGACCTGGGCTGTCCACGAGGGTGGGGGCGCGCCCACCCCACGGGCGCGCCCCTTGCCTCGTGGACAGCCTGGAGGTCCACCGATGTACTTCTTCCTCCTATATATACCCATATAGCCTAAAAACTTCGGGGAGCAGAATAGATCGGGAGTTCCGCCACCAAAAGCCTCCATAGCCACTGAAAACCAATCTAGACCCATTCCGGCACCCTGCCGGAGGGGGGAATCCCTCTCCGGTGGCCACCTTCATCATCCCGATGCTCTCCATGACGAGGAGGGAGTAGTTCACCCTCAGGGCTGAGGGTATGTACCAGTAGCTATGTGGTTGATCTCTCTCTCATGTTCTTGAGGTGATACGATCTTGATGTATCGCGAGCTTTGCTATTATAGTTGGATCTTATGATGTTTCTCCCCCTCTACTCTCTTGTAATGGATTTATTTTTCCCTTTGAAGTTATCTTATCAGATTGAGTCTTTAAGGATTTGAGAACAGTTGATGTATGTCTTGCGTGGGATACCCGTGGTGACAATGGGGTATTCTATTGATCCACTTGATGTATGTTTTGGTGATCAACTTGCGGGTTCCGCCCATGAACCTGTGCATAGGGGTTGGCACACGTTTTCGTCTTGACTCTCCGGTAGAAACTTTAGGGCACTCTTTGAAGTACTTTGTGTTGGTTTGAATAGATGAATCTGAGATTGTGTGATGCATATCGTATAATCATACCCACGGATACTTGAGGTGACATTGGAGTATCTAGGTGACATTAGGGTTTTGGTTGATTTGTGTCTTAAGGTGTTATTTTAGTACAAACTCTATGATAGATTGAACGGAAAGAATAGCTTCATATTATTTTACTACGGACTCTTGAATATATCTATCAGAAAGGATAACTTTGAGGTGGTTCCGTACCCTACCATAATCTCTTCGTTTGTTCTCCGCTATTAGTGACTTTGGAGTGACTCTTTGTTCCATGTTGAGGGATAGTTATATGATCCAAATGTTATTATTGTTGAGGGAACTTGCACTAGTGAAAGTATGAACCCTAGGCCTTGTTTCAACGCATTGCAATACTGTTTGTGCTCACTTTTATCATTAGTTACCTTGCTGTTTTTATATTTTCAGATTACAAAAACCTATATCTACCATCCATATTGCACTTGTATCACCATCTCTTCGCCGAACTAGTGCACCTATACAATTTACCATTGTATTGGTTGTGTTGGGGACACAAGAGACTCTTTGTTATTTGGTTGCCGGGTTGCTTGAGAGAGACCATCTTCATCCTACGCCTCCCACGGATTGATAAACCTTAGGTCATCCACTTGAGGGAAATTTGCTACTTTCCTACAAACCTCTGCACTTGGAGGCCCAACAACGTCTACAAGAAGAAGGTTGTGTAGTAGACATCATTCAACTATCGAGTTGAACTGTTTGTATAAATTAAGAACGACTGCTTAATCTATGAATGAAATCTATGCTTAATTACTGAATTTTAGTTGCAAAAATTACATAGTGCGAATGATTTCTAGCTGCATATTTTGACAAATCGCAGTGTTACAAGGATTGACAAATGGCAACGTTACTAGAACAACAAATGTAAATCTTTCTAGTTTGACAAATGGCAACATACCCAATATGACAGATGCAAATCTTACCGAATTATTTGTACGTGGTTGCACACAGGTCATCCAAAACAACTGTTTGCGTTGAAGGGATGAACAGATCCTGCGCTGCTCTCACTTTGCATATGGGTGTTCTATCTAAATCGTTTGCGATCAAGAGTTGTAGAAATCCTGCTCAGCACATTTTCTCTTGGCTTCCTGGGGAAGCTGTCGGTTTGCATACGAGTGTTCTAACTAAAACGTTTGCGATGAGTGTTTTATATTTAAAAAGCAAATTAAACTGCGGCTTGGGCGCCATTAATGGAGAGGATGCAAGCAAGGCGGGTGGCCATGGAAGTCAAAGGGCTCACTTCCCAGTGAACATGTGCAGCGTACATCTCGCACGCTTCCCGGTGAGCCTGTGCACTTGAGGACAGCTTGCACGCCTCTCGGTCAGCCTGCGCACCGGACGGTGCTCGCACGCCTCCCATTCAGTTAAGGTCAAGCAGCTGTCCGCACGACACCTCCTACAACCATTAAAACAAAGACACGTGGCGTCACATCAATGGTTAACAGAATTTTGGATTTAATAGAATTTAAAAACCAGGCATCTCAATGTTTTGCCGGCAATCAACGGTGCCCTGGTGTTTGAAATTCATTCCCATTGCTTGCATGGGACCTAAGCATGCACCCAAGGACACATATTTGATTTTTCAACCAATTTATATGCAATGGAGCATGTGCATGTAGTTCAAATTTGAATTATGCACATAAATGCATTGAAAACTCAGTTAATGCATAAAAATGTCCAAATGAACCCCGAAAAGCACGAAAATTCACACAACACTCCTGTTGTTCTATGTTGACACGAGAAAAAAATTGAAAGCAATAAGAGGCAATGGATATCGTTTCGTCCCCAAAGGTGAGATGTTCCCTACGGAAAACCATCATGCTTGTTGTGAGAAGCTCCGGTTTGTGAGAAGCATATACCCAAACCTGCCCCAAATGGGAAAAAATTTGTACCACGGCATGTTGATGCCGCTCTATGATAGCATTCCAAGTTTCATGAATTTCAGATAAGTTTTGGATTTACTAGAATTTAAAAACCAGGCATCTCAATGTCTTGCCGGCAATCAACGGTGCCCTGGTGTTTGAAATTCATTCCCATTTCTTGCATGGGACCAAAACATGCACCCAAGGACACAAATTTGTTTTTTCAACCAATTTATATGCACTGGAGCATGTGTATGTAGTTGAAATTTGAATTATGCACATCAATGCATTGAGAACTCAATTAATGCATAAAAATGTCCAAACGAACCCCGAAAAATCACAAAAAATCACAAAACACTCATGTTGTTCTACGTTGGCACGAGAAAAAAATTTGAAAGCAATAAGAGGCAATGGATATCGTTTCGTCCCCAAAGGTGGGACGTTCCCTACCAAAAACCATCATGCTTATTGTGAGAAGCTCCGGTTTGTGAGAAGCATATACCCAATCCTGCCCCAAATGGGAGAAAAATTGTACCACGACATGTTGATGCCGCTCCATGATAGCATGCCAAGTTTCATGAATTTCATACGAGTTTTAGATTTACTAGAATTTAAAAACCAAGCATCTCAATGTTTTGTCGGCAATCAACGGTGCCCTGGTGTTTGAAATTCATTCCCATTTCTTGCATGGGACCAAAACATGCACCCAAGGACACAAATTTGTTTTTTCAACCAATTTATATGCACTGGAGCATGTGTATGTAGTTGAAATTTGAATTATGCACATCAATGCATTGAGAACTCAATTAATGCATAAAAATGTCCAAACGAACCCCGAAAAATCACAAAAAATCACAAAACACTCATGTTGTTCTACGTTGGCACGAGAAAAAAATTTGAAAGCAATAAGAGGCAATGGATATCGTTTCGTCCCCAAAGGTGGGACGTTCCCTACCAAAAACCATCATGCTTGTTGTGAGAAGCTCCGGTTTGTGAGAAGCATATACCCAAACCTGCCCCAAATGGGAGAAAAATTGTACCACGACATGTTGATGCCGCTCCATGATAGCATGCCAAGTTTCATAAATTTCATACGAGTTTTGGATTTACTAGAATTTAAAAACCAAGCATCTCAATGTTTTGTCGGCAATCAACGGTGCCCTGGTGTTTGAAATTCATTCCCATCTCTTGCATGGGAACTAAGCATGCACCCAAGGACACAAATTTGATTTTCCAACCAATTTATATGCATTGGAGCATGTGCATGTAGTTCAAATTTGAATTATGCACAAAAATGCATTGAAATCTCAGTAAATGCATAAAAATGTCCAAACGAACCCCGAAAAATCACAAAAAATCACACAACACTCCTGTTGTTCTATGTTGACACGAGAAAAAAATTTGAAAGCAATAAGAGGCAATGGATATCGCTTCGTCCCCAAAGGTGGGACGTTTCCCTACCGAAAACCATCATGCTTGTTGTGAGAAGCTCCGGTTTGTGAGAAGCATATACCCAAACGTGCCCCAAACGGGATAATATTTGTACCACGTAATGTTGATGCCGCTCCATGATAGCATGCCAAGTTTCATGAATTTTAGACGAGTTTTGGATTTACTAGAATTTAAAAACCAAGAATCTCAATGTTTTGCCGGCAATCAACGATGCCCTGGTGTTTGAAATTCATTCCCATCTCTTGTATGGGAACTAAGCATGCACCCAAGGACACAAATTTGATTTTTCAACCAATTTATATGCAGTGGAGAATGTGCATGTAGTTCAAATTTGAATTATGCACATAAATGCATTGAAAACTTAGTAAATGCATAAAAATGTCCAAACGAACCCCGAAAAATCACAAAAAATCACACAACACTCCTGTTGTTCTATGTTGACACGAGGGAAAAATTTGAAAGCAATAAGAGGCAATGGATATCGTTTCGTCCCCAAAGGTGGGACATTCCCTACCGAAAATCATCATGCTTGTTGTGAGAAGCTCCGGTTTGTGAGAAGCATATACCCAAACATGCCCCAAATGGGACAATATTTGTACCACGGCATGTTGATGCCGCTCCATGATAGCATGCCAAGTTTCATGAATTTCAGACGAGTTTTCGATTTATAGAATTTGAAAACCAGGCATCTCAATGTTTTGCCCGCAATCAACGGTGCCCTGGTGTTTGAAATTCATTCCCATTTCTTGCATGGGACCTAAGCATGCACCCAAGGACACAGATTTGATTTTCATCCAATTTATATGCATTGGAGCATGTGCATGTAGTTCAAATTTGAATATGCACATAAATGCATTGAAAACTCAATTAATGCATAAAAATGTCCGAACGAACCCTGAAAAATTCCAAAATTGAACACAACACTCTTGTTGTTCTATGTTGACACTCAATTTTTTTTGAAAGCAATAAGAGGCTACACATATCTTTTCATCCCCAAAGGTGGCACGTTCCCTACCGAAACCATCACGCTTGTTGTGAGAAGCTCTGGTTTGTGAGAAGCTTATACCCAAACCTGCCCCAAATGGGACAAAATTTTTACCACAGCATGTTGATGCCGCTACATGATAGCATGCCAAGTTTCATAATTTTCATACGAGTTTGGGATTTACTAGAATTTTAAAACCAGGTATCTCAATGTTTGCGGCCGAGTGACGGTGGCAGGGTGTTTGAAATTCATTCCCATTTCTTGCATGGGACGCAAGCATGCAACCAAGGACACATATTTGATTTTTCAACAAGTTTATATGCACTGGAGCATGTGCATGTTGTTCAAATTTGAATTATGCACATAAAATGCCTGGAAAACCCAGTTAATGTATAAATATGTACAAACGAACCCTGAATAATTCCAATTTTTTTACGACACACCTATAGTTGCATGTTTACTGCAGATAAAAGTTCTAACAATTCAAACACCATCCATTGTAGCAGTGACCCCATTACGTAATTCAAATGATCAAGACGATAAATCAAGTAGATCACACATAGTTTATTATCACCAATCGTGTGAGATGCAGCACAAAATATCTTGCAGCACCGTCGGTGTATACTACGCCCATGGCTTACGAGAGAAGGTGTGTCAGCTAAGTCCACAGCCGGCGTGTCAAGCACACTAGCGCACTCCCCAAATATCATTTCACTCTTCATTCGTTGCCGATGAAAGATGGGGACGTGGACCCATGTCGTGAGGGCAACTTCGGAGGCCCACTCCGGTGAGAGCGCGGCCGCAGCCGCCAGGCGCGTGCTAACAAGCTTCGTGAGGGCCACCGCAGTCTGTGTCTAGGCGGCCAAGGCAGCCCACATGGCTGCTGTTGCTTCTCAGGCGGCTGCAGCAGCATCTGCCTCGAGGATAGCAACTGGCGAGAGCAGCACAGCAGCTGTCCGTTCCACAGCGACGGCCTTAGCCCTGCTGGAGGCCGCCCACTACCATGTCGAGGCTGTCCACGCCCAGCTCATGGCGGTCACCGCACAAATCGAACGAAGCTTCTCCGACAACGGTCGGCAACCCACGGCCGATGAGATGGTAATCGCTGAGAGAGTTCGAGCAGTCGTCCGTTCCTGCGCGGCATACCTTGCCACGACGGAGCCCGCGAGAGCCCATATTATGGTCGCCCACGCCCAGCTCGTGGCGGCCTATTCCAAAGATATGGCGGATGCGGATGGCGAGATGCTTGCCGAGTATGGTGCAATTGACGCCATGGAGCCCCTTCCCCAGGAGATCGTCGAGCGCGAGCTGGACATGGAGGCGGCGGCGGAGATCGACGAGCACCAGCTGTAGTAGTACTCTTTGTTTTGTTTAATTAAGAGCACCGATCTTTAATTTGTTAGAGTAATGTTTAGGTCAGCTAGCTCTGTTTAATTGCTGAACCTGCTCGATTAAGAAGTCAGTCTCCTTTGTGTACCCAAATTATGCAATGACGTGGATGACCACTGTAACTAGGGAAATTCGAACCAAAATTTTTGACGTTCAAACTCAACACACACGGGTTAAGCTATCTGAATTGTTTGTGATGTTCACATATCGTACACAGTTCTGAATAAGGGACCATGTCTGATGACACTTTGCGCGTCAGTTTTTTGGCTGAAGCGATTCCAAATTTTCGGCTTCCGCGGAAATATCTACCTCCCCGCCCCCTCCCCCTTTGTAACACCCCGGATGTAACTTTCCCAATTTGTACTCCAACTCTTGCCGTTTCCGGCGTTAAGTTATTTTATTTTCTCGGGTTCGGGTTTTTTTGTCTCCGTGTGTTGTTGTCATTGTCATGCATCTCATATCATGTCATCATGTGCATTGCATTCACATACGTGTTCATCTCATGCATTCGAGCATTTTCCCCGTTGTCCGTTTTGCGTTCCGGCGCTTCGTTCTCCTCTAGTGGTCATTTCTACCTTTCTTTCGTGTGTGGGGATTAAACATTTCCGGATTGGACTGAGACTTGCCAAGCGGCCTTGGTTTACTACCGGTAGACCGCCTGTCAAGTTTCTTATCATTTGGACTTCGTTTGATACTCCAACGGTTAACCGAGGGACCGAAAAGGCCTCGTGTGTGTTGCAGCCCAACACCCCTCCAATTTGGCCCAAAACCCACCAAAACCCTCTCCATCATCTAGAGCGTTTGATCACGATCGCGTGGCCGAAAACTGCTCCTCATTTGGACTCTCCTAGCTCCCTCTATGCCTATATATACCTTCCCCATTCCAAATCTTGGATCCCCCCTCTCTAAACCCTAAAAAAAGATCCCCTCGCTGCCGGACGTGTCCGAATCTGGCCGGACACGTCCGCCCGCCGCCACCGACCAACCAGCTGCCGCCACATGGCCGGGCGAGCCCCACATCGCCGCCGCCGCCCGAGGCCCGTCCGGCCCACTCGGGGCCCCCGCGGCCCAGTCAACCGCGCCGCCGCCCGGCTTCGTCTTCATCCCGCGCGGCCAAGCGCGCCCGAGCCGCCCCGCTCCGGCCGCCGCAAACTCCATCGCCGGTGACCTCCAGCGCAAGCGCCCTCGCCAGGACCTCGCCTCCACGCCGGCTCCGGCGACCGCCCGCGCCTCGCCGCCTCTCCACCGGCCGGCGCAGCTCCGGCGAGCGCCGCCTCTTCACCGCCCGGCGCCATCCCGACGCACCACCACCGCCCCGACAAGTCCGCCGACGTCCTCTCCGGTGAACCTCGAAGAACCCGCCGCCGCTACAGTGCAGATCTCAGATCCAAAACTTCTAGGGTTGACTTTTGCCCCGAAACCCTAGTTCATGTGCCCAACTTCATCATGCTATAACTTTGCATCTGTAGCTCCGTTTTGGGCATATAGCATATCAAAATGTTCATCTCAGAGAGTACATCATTTCATTCCATTGCATCATTTTCATTTGAGTTCATCTTGATGCCCGAAATGCTGTTAGAAGAGGGCTACTTGAGATAATTGTCAGATCTGCTACTCCTTTTAGATATTTCTCATTTTTGCCATGGTTATTGTGTGCATGATATGCCCATGAGCTCTACATATGTTTTGTTAAGGGTTTTGTCATGTTTCCAGAGGTGCAACCCATGTATTTTTGTGATGTGTGTGGTGACTAGCAAAAGCTTGCAAAGTGAGGCACTTGGTAATTCTGATTTCAGGGACTTAGCATTTCCACTAAGTCCTTGAGCTGTTTATCTCATGTTGCCATATGTTCATGTTGTTTCCTAGTGATCCGTGCTTCTTTTGAGGATGATCAGTAAGGATGTTTTGTTAATATTGTAGTGATCTATCCATCCATGTCTTTTTTTTGCAATTATGGATCACCCTAGCTTGAGTCAATCAAGCTCTACTTTTGCTACTACGTGAATCTGGGCAGATTGTCTACTTGTTAGCGATTTTGCCGATGATGTTGTAGTTGATCCGTGCATGCTATGCTATTGTTCTTGCCATGTCTAGCTTGAATTTTGTGTATTCTTGATGGGTGTATGCTTAGTTGGTCATGAATTGCTTTATAGTGAGTGCATCGAGCTCGTAAACATGCCTACTTGATATCTGTTTTCAGCATGCTCCAGTTTTCACTAAGTCTGAGATCTGATTATGTTTTTGCCATGTTCACATGCCTGCAATTGTATTTTCTGATCCCTTTTGGCTCAAGGTCACTAAGGGAATTTTGTTAAGCTCTTTGAGTATCTCCATGCCATGCTTTACTTTGCCATGTTCAGGTCCTGTAGCATATAGTTTTGTTGCTCCAAAGAGTGCTACCTGATCTGAAATTCCAGACAAGTGTTAATTTCACTAAGTCTGAAATCTGTTTACCATATGCATTTTTGCCATGCTTGTTTGAACCTGTTAATGGATGAATTGGCCGTAGCTCAGTGCTAGAATTTTGTTAAGAATCTTGAGTGCATCCCTGCCATGTATTTTTATGCCATGTTTGGGTGCTGTATCATGTTCATCTCATTGCATTTAGATGGCTATTTGCTGTAAATCGCAGACCGGTGTCATATTTGAATCGCTTGCCATTTCCAAACCGTAACTCCGATTCCGACGTTCTTTATATCTTTTTCAAGCGATTTCATCTCATCTTTCCAGTGTCACACTTGGTTTCCCAAGTTGAGGCCAGGTTCATGCATCCCTTTTCAAATCTTGCATATGCATTCCGCATCGCATCCCACATAGCATACCATCCTTGCATCATATTGTTTGAGCTTTGCACGTGGTTGATTGTGCTCCGTTTTCTTGTTTGTCTTGTTTGGGTAGAGCCGGGAGACGAGTTCGCTAACGAGGAGCCCGTTGAGTTTTCTTTTGAGGATCTAGTCAACTCTGACAACTTTGCAGGCAAGATGATCATACCCTCGAAATCACTACTATCTTTGCTTTGCTAGATGCTCACTCTTTTGCTATGCCAATGCTACGATGCCTACCACTTGCTTTCAAGCCTCCCAAATTTCCATGTCAAACCTCTAACCCACCATGTCCTAGCAAACCGTTGATTGGCTATGTTACCGCTTTGCTCAGCCCCTCTTATAGCGTTGCTAGTTGCAGGTGAAGATTGGAGGCCGTTCCTTGTTGGAACATTTTTTTTACTTGTTGGGATATCATTATATTATCTTGTTATCTTAATGCATCTATATATTTGGTAAAGGGTGGAAGGCTCGGCCTCTTGCCTAGTGTTTTGTTCCACTCTTGCTGCCCTAGTTTCCGTCATATCGGTGTTATGTTCCTGGATTTTGCGTTCCTTACGCGGTTGGGTTATAATGGGAACCCCTTGATAGTTCGCCTTGATTAAAGCTTTTCCACCAATGCCCAACCTTGGTTTTACCATTTGCCACCTAGCCTCTTTTTCCCTTGGGTTTCCGGAGCCTGGGGGTCATCTTATGTTAACCCCCCCAGGCCAGTGCTCCTCTGAGTGTTGGTCCAACCTAGAGCCCCTTGCAGCGCCACCTCGGGGAAACTCGAGGGCTGGTTTTAGTTATATGGATTGCTTATCCGATTGTGCCCTGAGAAAGAGATATGTGCAGCTCCTATCGGGATTTGTCGGCACATTCGGGTGGTGTTGCTGGATTAGTTTTTAACCTGTCGAAGTGTCTTGAAGAACCGAGGTGCCGAGTCTGATCGGAACGTCTCGGGAGGAGGTCTATTCCTTTGTTGACCGTGAGAGCTTGTCATGGGCTAAGTTGGGACTCCCCTGCAGGGTTTTGAACTTTCGAAAGCCGTGCCCGCGGTTATGGGCAGATGGGAATTTGTTAATGTCCGGTTGTAGATAATTTCAACCTTAACTTAATTAAAATGAATCAACTGAGTGTGTTACCGTGATGGCCTCTTCTCGGCGGAGTCCAGGAAGTGGACACGGTGTTGGAGTAATGTTTGCGCAGGTTGTTCTCTAGTTTCTCACTCGCGCTTTGCCTCCTCTTCTCGCTCTCTTTTGCGAACAGGATAGCCACCATATTTGCTAGTCGCTTGCTGCAGCTCCACATATTTACCTTGCCTTACCTATAAGCTTAAATAGTCTTGATCGCGAGGGTACGAGATTGCTGAGTCCCTGTGGCTCACAGATTACTATTACACCAGATGCATGGCCTGATGATTCCGCTCCAGGTGACGCGCTTGAGCTCAAGTGGGAGGTCGACGAGGACTCTCAACGTTACTATGTCTCTTTTCCTGATGATCAGTAGTGGTGCCCAGTTGGGGGTGATCGGGACCGTGTCGCATGTTGGGTTATCTTTTATTTTGGCGCCGTAGTCGGGCCATGAGTGTTTGGATGATGTAATGTTATTTATGTATCTTGATTGACGTGGCGAGTGTAAGCCAACTATGTTATCTCCCCTTATTATTTATATTACATGGGATGTTGTGAAGATTGCCTAACTTGCGATATATGCCTTCAATGCGATTATGCCTCTAAGTCGTGCCTCGACACGTGGGAGATATAGTCGCATCGGGGGTGTTACACCCTTACCAAAAGCCACATTTCGCCTCTTTCCGCCTTCCTTTCGAAGTTGAAACAATCACTCCTTGCTTGCCGCACCGCCGCCTCCTCACCGGCGACCCTCCTTCACGCTCCTCGGCCTCGCCTATCTAGGCAGGTAATCCTCACCCGACCCCCATCCTCCTCCTCCTTCCACATCCCACATGCCCCTACCGCCGGCGCAAGCGCAACACCTTCCACCCAAATCACCGACCCCTCCACCAAATAAGCACCGGCCTAAGCCATGGTGCATGCAGTATAGCCAGGACCTCAAGGAGCATTTGGTAGCGGAGAAGCAAATCGCGGCCTCACATGCGGATGAGGTCGCGATGGCTGCCATTTGTGCCGACCCCTAGATCTTGAAGGAGCACCTTGCCATTTGCTAGCTACGCTGGTTAAGCCTGCTCGGTTTACCCATTACGTGTGCTGCTCCTGCCTTTCCTTCACAAATTCTAGTGAATTGTGCTATCTAAATTTACCATGCAATCTGTTGCTATAGTGTATATGCCGGGGTACTGATCCACGGGCACCTATGGGACCGGCGGACCGGGTCCCTTTCGGTTTGGCGGGGGCGGAGGTCGTGCAAAGAGCAAATCGAGGCGATGCACGCTAGCGATTTACCCAGGTTCGGGCCGCACGGATGCGTAAAACCCTACTCCTGCTTTATGGTTTGTATTGATTTCTTGCTCGGGAGCGTGGAGTGCTACAGTACACACCAGCAGCTAGCGAGACCGAGCGTGAGTGTTCGAACCCCCCTCTACGTTGCACACGGGCCTCCTTTTATATGTTCAAGGGGTCACCGACAGGTGGCAACGGAGGTAAAGGGCAAAAATGGAAAGGCGCTGTGGTAGGCACAGCTACCTGCTACAGTGTATCATACCTAACCCTGACGGCAGGGGACAAGGGCATTAAATGCCCGTTTGTGTCGCCTAAACAGTGCGAAAAGGGACCGCCAGGGACGCCACCGTTCGCCACGATGGCGATCTTGTCAGCGCCGCTTGCCACCACACGCCCCTGGCTGCACAGCCTTCCGCCACATACGCCTGGAGGGGCCCCAGAGTGACATGTTGGTGGATGTGGTGGAGCGCGGGCTCGGAGAGGTGGCTTGTCGCGGCAAGCGCCTTGCCGCGGTCGTTGTCTTGTCGCGTCCGGGAGCTTGTCGCTCACCGGGCCTTGCCGGGGCGCGTGGTGCGCAGCGGCAAGTTCCTCGCAATGCCTTGGGTGGCCTTCCCGGCAAGCTCCTCTGGCCGGGGTCTTGGGATGCTTTTGTTAGCCTTCCCGGCAAGCTCCTCTTGCCGGGGTCTTGTCTTCTTGGCTTGGACACTTTGTTCTTGAATGGCTCCAAAGGAACCACGGAGGACCTTGGCGGTCACCCGGCAAGCCTTGCCGCGGGATGCTGCGACTGCCCGTGCACAAGTTCGGGATACTAGGGTACCCCTACTCTAGTACACCGACAGGAGCCCCCGGGCCTGGGCCATACACGGTGCCGAGCGCTGTTGGGCCAGGCCCAAAACAGGGCACGGGCACGCGCGGCCTAGGTTACGCCGAATCTCACTCCGTATCCACCGCGCCCTCCCCGAACGGCACACATTGAATGCGGCGTCGTGGGAGAGATCGTGGGGGTTTCTTTATTTGGAAATGCGGAACGTCCGCCCCCTCCCCCTTTATAAGCAGAGGAAACAGGGGCAGTTTGCCCATTTGCCCGTTGCCGCTTCCAATCTCAGAAATCTCCGCCGCTCCCTCGCCTTCCCAAAGCTGAGAGAGAGAGAGCAGCGCATCGCCCCCCATCGCCACCAGCACCACCAATGCCGTTGACCTCCTCCATTGCTTCCGCCATGGCTCCAAAAGCCGACAAGGGGAAGGCCGTGAAGTCGACCGAGGCGCAGCGGCTCGCGGCGCTGCGGAAGGAGCGGTCCGTTTCCCCCCCCCCCCAAGCTTGGCGCGAAGGAGCTGAGGGAGAACTACTACCTTTTCTGGTCGGCGGAGACGCGCGCGCATCCGTGCACAAAGGTACTCCCCGCCGCCGCTTGGAAGAAGGCTCCGAACGGATACCCCTTTTTTGCTCTGTTCTTCTACTGCGGGCTCTGCCCGCCTTTCTCTGATTTCTTCTGCGACATCATGAATACCTATGGATTCCACCTCCTTGACTTCACCCCCAATGCCGTTCTGATGATGGTAGTTTTCGCACATCTCTGCGAAAACTTTGTCGGAGTCCTTCCCAACGTAGCTCTCTTCCGCCACTTCTTCATTCCCCGAGTAGAGAGAGGAGAGGCTCTATCCGGCGGAATCGCCTGGATCTCAAGGGCCGGCAAGAAGGAAACCTATCTGGAGGGAGAATTCCATGGCAAGTGGGAGGAGTGGAGAGCTGATTGGTGCTGGATTGACGAGGAGAGCCCGCAGCCATTCACCACCCGGCGCCGAACCCCAGTAACCCGCGGCAGCGATTGGAGTGACGTGGCCCCGTAGGACGACAAGCTGAAGATTGCTGTCACCAGGATCCTGCGCCTGAGGCTTGCCGGGCTTACTGTTGGCGCTGTTGGCGCAGACTTCCTTCGCCGCCGCATCGCCCCCCTGCAGGAACGGGGGAGGCCCACTTGGGAGTTCAAGAACGCGGCGGATATCATGAGGCTGCGGCCGGGCCTCAACTACAACTTCACAGTCCTGGAGCTCAACGCGATGCTGCAGGAACTGTTCAAGTATGACCCCCAACATCCCGTGGTGTTCAGGTTGCCGGGGGGCGTCGTGCCGTTGTGCAACAATTCCGCGCTCGACCGCATCTGTGCAATGATGCCGGAGTGCGACTCGCACGGGATTGTGCCAACTTGGCAGGAGCCTGCAGACGAGGTCGTGCAGCAGTTCTTCGACGACTTGGTGGAAGTGCCGATCCGCGCCGACGAGAAGGACGGCCTCACCCGCGACACCACCGATGCAGAGATGGCGCTCATTGCCACCAGGCTGGAAGAGGCAGCGGCAGACGCAGCCGCGGGCGAGTTTGGATTCACTATGGAGGAGGCAGATGCAGCGGAGGCGGCAAGCCGCGCCAAGCGAGGGGAGCCTGCCGGCAAGAAGGAGCTTGTCGGGCGTGACGCCGAGCCGAGCGAGCCCGCCAAGGACACGAGCGGCTCGTTGGAAATCAACTCTTCTTCCTCCTCATCTACGAGCAGCTTGCTGCAAGCAGAGCCTCCATCCGCACCAAGAAGGCGTCTCCGCAAGGTCGGTGATGTGGCGGAGCAGCAAGCGGGTCAACAGTCGCCACGCCGCATGACACGCTCTACCACGGCAAACACCGTTGCCGCGGGAGCGCCTCATGCTACGACGGCAACTGGAGCGGAGTCTAGCCGGACCACTGCTTCAGTTCCTGCCGCTGCTCACGCCGCGTCGACAGCCGGAGCGGGGTCATCTCAGACCGCCGCCACTGCTCCCGCCAAGCGGCCAAGGGAAGCTTCTCCTCCGCCTCCTCGCGCCGGGCGCGCGCCGGGCTTCGACTTCTCCGCGTTAACCTCCGACGAGGAAGAAGAAGAAGAGTAAACTTCTCTTGTTGTACTTGCATTTCTTCAGTTCTTGTTGTTGGTCTTGTTTCTCACTTGCTTTTCCCTGAATCTGTTCCTCTTTAGGACTCTGGCCCAGAGAGCGGCAAAGAGAGCTAAGGCCCCGGTGATCATCATCGAGGACGAGCCCAGTGCGACAGCAGGTGGCGCGCCCGAGACAACCTTGCCGGAGCCGGCGACTTTCCTCCAGGGCAGCCCCCAGCGTAAGTGTGTGAATTACTTTCCGCGGCGAGGCGCGCATGGGTACATGCCTTTGCTGATATCTGCTCGTTGACTTGTGTAGGAGCCGAGCAGCCCCACCAGGAGCCAAGGGAGAATTCCCCGACAAGGGAGAACTCTCCGGCAAGGGAGGGCTTCCTGGTAAGGGAGAAGTTTCCGGCAAGGGAGGGTTCTCCGGCAAGGGACAGCACCAGCGCCCCCCCGACGGCGGAGACCACTACTGCAGAGCCTGGTGCAGGTACTCCTCTTGCTTCGAAACTTCCCTTGGGTTCTTCTTCTTTTGATCTTCTTGAGTTTTTGCTGGATTTTGCTTGACTCTTCTCCCCTTGCCGGCTGTCAGACCCATCTACTACGGAGCGGATGGAGACCGAGGTTGCCGCCGAGGACGTAGCCGGCGCGGGTGATCCCGCCGGCGCCGAGGCCGCCAAGGCTGGCGCCGTGGCGACTGGCGAGGGATCTGGCGATCGTACTGACGGCCTAGAGGCCGCAGGAGCGCCAGGCGCTACACCGACCACTGACCCATCCGCCGAAGCCGCAGCGCCAAGCACCGAGGAGCCCCAGCCAGGCGTTTACTTGAAGGCCGGCGAAGGCGTCTTCATCAACCTCCCCTGGGCGTCAAGCTCCAGGGCGCCGGTCGAGGGGGAGATCTTCGACAGAGAAGTGCTTGCCTCCGCGGGGTTGAAGCTGGTCGACGCGCCAAGTAGCAGCAGCAACGAGCCCGAAGAAGAGCGGCTGCTGCGGAAGTTGATGTCGCTCTACCGCGCGCGGCAAGCCAAGCTGGAGTCCCGCGAGGCGCTTGTCGCGAAGGCGGGAGCAGACATTGAAAAACGCGCGGAAGAGCTCGGGGGTTTCCACCGGGAAGCCGTCCGATCCTTGGCGGAGGAGCGGGAGCAGCTCGCTGAAGCGCAGAAGGCCTTTCTCCTCGAGAAGGCCGAAGCCGAAGAGCTGCAGCGACTTGCCGCTGTGAAGCTAGCCGCGGAGGAGGGCGAGCTGCCGCAGCGGAAGGTCAATCTCGACACCCACGAGGAGGAGCTTGCCTCGCGCGAGGAAAAGCTCAGTGGAGCCCTCAAACAAGCAGAGGACGCCGCCGCTGCTGCCAAGGCCGCCAAGGAGGAGTTGAAGACGAAGGTGGCGCAGCTCGAAGCCGATCTCGCCGAGAAGGGCATAGAGCTCAGCGCCGCCAAGGTCTCCAACGTGGATCTTGAGTTGAAGGTAACCACTTTGACCAAGACTCTGGACAGTGCCAAGAAGCAGGAGGCGGCCTTGAAGGAGGAAATCAAGGCCGACAAGGCGCTGCTGGAGAGCGCTATCGCCGCCCAGAACACCTTCAGGGAGACTGTGACGCACTGGACGGAGAGTCTGGTGAACACCGCCACAGATATCGACAAGGAGCTGGCGCAACTAGGGATGGAAGATCTTGGGTATCCCTCCGACGACAACCTCCAACCCAGCGCCAAGCTCATCCTGTTCTTCAAGGGCGTGGCGACGGCCCTCCAGCGACTCCGGGAGAGGATCCCCAAGCAGCTGGCCGACGAATCGCGCAAGATCTATGCCGAAGCCCTCCAGAAAGTGTTGATGAAGGTGGCCTTCCGCAATCTGGGCCTCCACCTCACCAACATCCTCAGGACCTTGCCGCCAGAGGCTGACCTAGAGGAGCTCAAGGCCCTTGTCGCACCCATTGTGGATAAGGTGAGCGGGATTAAGAGGGTCGAAGGTGATCGCGTAGATTAGGCCGCCCATTTCTTCTTTCCTTGTCACTGTTTGACATGTTATGAAAACAGACTATTAGAGCCGCGACAAGTTATCCTTGTAATATAACTTTTATTCTGGGCAATGATTGCAACGTTATTTCCTTTACTTGACTCCCCCCTTTGTATGTCTTTTTACCCTACGCTTTTAGGGAACTTGCCGGTGCAGGCACCTGGGCCGCGAGCGCGGAGTGCGGGACGTCAGCAGCCTGCTGGCGGTGCCGCTACCGGCAAGAAACCTTGTCGCAACTAGTTGCAGCTCACTTAAGTTGCTGAGCGGACTCGAAACAAAGTAAGGGCGCTAGCGGCTCACTTAAGTTGCTGAGCGGACTCGAAACAAAGTAAGGGCGCTAGCAGCTCACTTAATTTGTTGAGCGGACTCGAAACAAAATAAGGGCGCAACTAGCTACGAGTTGGTTCCTCCGCGCACAGGTTTTCCATACAAAGTGCGGTCGTTCAAGGGAGATAACTTAAAATTTAAAAAATTTGATTGCTCAAACTTTGGCAACTTAGCTTAAACTTTGGCAACTTAGCTTTTCTGTTGTCTGCTTCCCGGCAAGGCGAAACTTTCTTGAACGGCGCCTGGTCCATACCATCGTCTTCTCCTTTCCTCCCCGGCAAACTTGTGGGCGGGGGGAACCTTGCTTTCAAAAGAAAGAAGAGACAATACAGATATGCGCCTTTACGGCTCGTTATTGCTTACTGGGGTTTAGGTGCTGCACAAAGTGTGAGATCATATATGCCAAATAATAAGAAGCATAAAATCGACAAAATGTGCGGAGCACATGAGCTTTACTTATGCACGGGATCTGCGCCCGGCTTTGTACAAAGGATTACATGCAACAGCGGCAAGACTTGTACAAAAGGTGGTTGCCGGAATAGGTTCCGACAACTGCGCCTTACGGGTAAAACTTATGAAGATGCTCAACGTTCCAGGAGTTGCTCACCGGAATGCCATCTTCGGTCTCAAGGCGGACAGCGCCAGGCCTAGTGACTCGTTTCACCCGGTAAGGGCCTTCCCACTTCGGTGTCAACTTGTTGGAATTCTTGGCGGACTGAACGCGCCGAAGAACAAGGTCGCCTTCCTCGAGACTTCTAGCATTAACTTTGCGGCTATGGTAGCGGCGCAAAGCTTGCTGGTAGCGAGCAGCTCGCACAGCAGCCTGAAGACGGTCTTCCTCAAGGAGCAGCGCGTCATCTTGTCGCAGCTGCTCTTGCTCAAGCTCATCATAAGCGAGCACTTCAGGTGACCCGTATACGAGTTCCATGGGGATAACTGCCTCTGCTCTACAGACTAGAGCGAAAGGTGTCTGACCTGTGGCTCGATTTGGCGTCGTCCTGATCGACCAAAGAACCACCGGCAGCTCCTCGATCTAGTTTCTTCCGCACTTGTGCAGCTTGTCGAAAGTTCTGGTCTTGAGCCCGCGCAGCACTTCAGCATTTGCCCTCTCCGCTTGACCGTTGCTTCTCGGGTGAGCAACAGAAGCGAAGCAGACCTTGGCGCCAAGATCTTGGACGTACTGCATGAAGGTGCGGCTCGTGAATTGTGTACCATTGTCGGTGATTATCCTGTTAGGGATCCTGAAGCGGCAAACAATCGACCTGAAGAACTTGACTGCTGACTGTGCTGTCACCTTCCTCACTGGTTCCACTTCCGGCCACTTTGTGAACTTGTCGATTGCAACATACAAGTACTCAAAGCCCCCGACAGCTCGGGGAAAGGGGCCGAGGATGTCGAGCCCCCAGACCGAAAATGGCCAGGATAAAGGGATCGTCTGGAGAGCTTGAGCTGGTTGGTGTATCTGCTTGGAATGGAACTGGCACGCTTCACACTTGGTTACTTGTGCAGTTGCATCCTGGAGGGCTGTTGGCCAGAAGAAACCTTGCCGGAATGCTTTGCCGACAAGTGCTCTTGCGCCAACGTGGTGACCACATATACCTCCATGTATCTCTGCCAACAGCTTTTGTCCGTCTTCCCGGGGAATACACTTCAATTTCACAACGTTGAGCCTTTTTCTGTACAGTGTCTTGTCGACAAACTGGTACATACTTGACTGCCGGGCTACTCTTTCCGCTTCTTCTTATTCTTCGGGAAGTTCTCCTGTCTGAAGGAATTGGACAATTTGCTGCGCCCATGCTGGAGCTTGTGGCTCGACAACAAGGACTAAAGGCGAATCTGCGGCTGCGGGAACGTCCGCTTCTACGGCGAGAACCTGGGTCTCTGCCGGAGCTTGACGTCCCCGGCAAGCTTGCCGGAGCAAAACTTGTCGGTAGCTTCTGCTTCAACGGAACAAACCCTAGGGCTTGCCGGAGCAGACTGCTCCTCAGCGCTCTTGGCGTTGATCTTGGGGACTTTCTTGGCGCCGGCTTCGTGAAGCTGTGCCGGAAAATAGTCACCAGAAACCAACTTCCTCTTCTTGCTCTGTACAGTTGATGGCGTTACGGACGGCTGATTCAGCTTGAGCACAAAGATCCCTGGTTCCACGGGTAACTTAAGTGCGGCGCACTTTGACAGGCCATCTGCAATGGCGTTCTGAGCTCTTGGAACATGTTCCATTTGTAGGCCGTCAAAGTGCTCTTCTAGCTTTCTCACTCCGTCGATGTAAGCTTCCATCAACGGACTCTGATAACTCTTGTTTACTTGGCGGATGACAAGCTGTGAGTCACCCCTGACAATGAGCTTCTTGATCCCAAGGTCTGTCGTGATCCGGAGACCGGCAAGCAAGCCCTCATATTCCGCAGTATTGTTTGTTGCTTGCTCCTTGGGAAAGTGCATCTGGACTACGTACTTGAGGTGCTCTCCGGTGGGTGCGACAAGCAGCACACCAGCGCCGGCACCTTGCAGCGAAAAGGCACCATCAAAGTACATCAGCCACTCTTTGCTTGCTTCCTTGTCGGGGATGCTCGTTTCTGGAATTTCTTCATCCGGTGTTGGCGTCCATTCTGCTATGAATTCTGCCAATGCTCTGCTCTGGATAGTTGAAGTGCTCTCAAACTTGAGGTCAAAGATTGACAGTTCCAGTGCCCACTCAACATTCCTGCCTGTCGCTTCTGGATTCTGCAGTATCCTCTTCAGTGGAAAGCGAGTGACAACTATGATCTCATGTGCTTGGAAGTAATGGCGCAGCTTTCTCGAGGCCATGAGAAGGCCGAAAAGCAATTTCTGCACACCATAGTACCTTGACCTAGCCCCCTGGAGAAGGGAACTGACAAAGTAAACTGGGCGCTGCACCATCTTCTTCTGTATCTCCTCCTGCATCTGAGCAGATCCATCCTTGTCGGGACCAGAGCTTGTCGGGGAAGCCCCCTGCTTGTCGCTGGATGCGCTTGCCGTGGTTGCTGGCTCACCATCTGCCTCCCTCTCTGCTACTAACGCAGCTCTAACCACTTGATTGGTTGCCGCTATGTACAGCAGCAACTTCTCTTGTGGTTTAGGTGCGACAAGTATTGGAGGGGAGGACAGGTATCTCTTTAAGTCTTGCAGCGCATCCTCCGCTTCCGGAGTCCATCTTATTGGACCTGCCTTTTTCAATAATTTGAAAAACAGCAGGGCGCGCTCAGCAGACCTAGAGATAAACCTGCTGAGAGCAGCCACGCAACCGGCAAGTCTTTTTACATCCTTGACGCGCTTTGGTGCTTCAATCTGCTCAATGGCCTTGATCTTGTCGGGATTGGCTTCAATTCCCCGCTGAGACACGAAGAACCCGAGAAGCTTGCCGGAGGGAACTCCAAACACACACTTCTCTGGGTTGAGCTTGAGGCTGATCTTGCGCAGATTTGCAAAGGTATCGTCTAAATCTTGGAACAAAGTTGCTCTGTCCTTGCTCTTGACCACTATATCATCCATGTATGCTTCCACATTTCTGTGTATTTGCAGCTCAAGAGCGACATGAACTACCCTTGCAAATGTTGAACCAGCATTTTTTAGTCCGAAAGGCATTCGTACGAAGCAATACGTGCCACATGGAGTAACAAATGCGGTCTTCTCCTCATCTTCTTCTGCCATGAAGATCTGATGATATCCTGAGTACTCGTCAAGAAATGAAAGCAAATCACATCCGGCTGTGGAGTCAACAATCTGGTCAATGCGCGGCAAAGGAAATGGGTCTTTGGGACAAGCTTTGTTAACATCGGTAAAATCGATACAAAGTCTCCATTTCCCGTTTGCCTTGTGCACGACTACAGGATTGGCCAACCACGTAGGATGGAGCACTCCTCTGACAAGGCCTGCTGCTTCCAGTTTCTTGATTTCTTCTGCAATGAATTCTTGGCGCTCCACTGCCTGCTTCCTGACTTTCTGCTTGACGGGCCGCACATGAGGACATACGGTAAGGTGGTGCTCAATCACTTTCCTGGGAACACCGGGGATGTCAGACGGTTGCCACGCAAACACGTCGACATTCGCCCGCAGGAAAGCAACGAGCGCGCTTTCCTATTTGGGGTCGAGAGTGGCACTGATGGTGAAGGTACCACCAGTGCCGTCCTCCTTGGCGGACACCTTTTTCGTCTCTGGCGGAGCTGCCATCGTCTTCTTACACTTGCCGGTGGAGCTCGATGGTGCGTCCTCGACGGCAGCGCAGCACTCCGAAGAGGTGCGCTTGCCGGAGTGGGCATCAGAGCTCTTGCCGGACTTGGTCTTCTTCCCCCCGAGAGCTTCAGCGGCAAGTGACTTGTGATCTGCTGCGGCTGCTGCTTCCCGGTAGATCTTGTCGGCACAGATAACGGCATCTTTCCTGTCACCGGGGACAGAGATGACGCTTATCGGGCCTGGCATCTTCAGCATGTTATATGCGTAGTGAGAGGCTGCCATGAACTTGGCGAGTGCTGGACGACCAAGTATCCCATTGTAAGGCAATGGAATATCGGCAACGTCGAATGTGACCTTCTCAGTCCTGAAGTTTAGCTCGCTGCCAAATGTTACTGGCAGCGTGACCTTCCCCTTCGGCTTGCTCCTTCCCGGATTGATTCCTTGGAATGTGCCGGTCTCTTCAAGCTCGCTGTCGGGGATCTGGAGTTTTTGGAGTACAGCGGAGGAGATCAGGTTTAAGCCGGCCCCGCCGTCAACTAGCATCTTGGAGACTTTGAGGTTGCGGATAGTTGGTGATACCAACATCGGCAAACACCCGACCGCAGTTGTGCGATTAGGGTGATCCTCAATGTCAAAGATGATAGGCGTGCTGGACCATTTCAGAAGTTTGCGCGATTCGATAGGTGGTTCCGCTGCATTGACTTCGCGCACCCACTGTTTGAATTGGCGGTGTGAAGTATGCAGGGAAGCACCGCCGTCAATGCACAAGACCTCTGTGGCTTTCTGAAACTCCTGCTCACTGGTCTCAACATCATCCATGTCTTCGTCATCGTCGTCGTCTTCATCGTTGTCGCGGCCCCGGGGAGGTCTGTCTCCTTGCCGCTGCTTGGCCTTGCCGCGGCGTCCTCCCCGGCCGGCACGCTTCTTGCCGGATTCTCCAGCACCTCCTTGGGCCCTCTCCTTGTCGCGTCGCTCGTACTCAGCTTTTTGCTGCTGGACAAGCTACTCGACCTTCTTGCAGCTCTGGAGGTCATGGCCCTTGGTGCGGTGAATCTTACAGTACTACTTGTCGGAGCCGTCCTGCTTGTCGGCGACCGCCATAGCCTGGCAGTTGGCGCACGCGGCAATCTCCTTGCCGGAGCTACCAACCTTGGCCTGTTTGGCGCCACCTTCGTTGCCGGACTGCTCAACGACTAGCACCTCTTTGCCTTTCTTCTTCCTGTTCCGCCGCCGGTTTTTCTTTGCCGGGGCAGCATCTTCGCTGTCAGATCCTCCCGCTCCTGCATTTTCTCCGGGGAGTCTTCTCCCTTCCTCAGCGTGTGCACACTTGTCGGCCAGGGCATATAGCTCACTAGCGTCTCTGATCCTGCACATCGCCATCTCCTCCCGCATCCTGCGGTTACGCACATTCTGATGAAACGCGCTGATGACCGCGGCGGGGTGGACGTCTGGGATGTTGTACTGTACACGGCTGAACCTCTGAATGTACTTGCGCAGGGGCTCTCCTTCCTTCTGGACGAGCAGATGAAGATCACTCTCTTGGCCATGAGGTTTGTGGCCGCCTGTAAAGGCGCCGACAAACTGATGGCATAGATCTGCCCAGGAGGATATGGAGTTGTCCGGCAAGTGCATGAGCCAGGACCTGACGTTGGGCTTCAGCACCAACGGGAAATAGTTGGCAAGGATCTTGTCGTCCCGCCCCCAGCAGCCTGCACCACGATGGTGTAGATGCTGAGGAACTCCGACGGATGCGACTTGCCGTCGTACTTCTCTGGTACATCTGGTTTGAAATTCTTCGTATCGGGCCACTGGACTTGCCGTAGCTCACGAGTGAACGCAGGGCAACCTACCGCGTACGGCAAGTCGCCTGGTTCCCCTGGCGCATGCATGTCGACAGAGGGACCAGCGCGCTGGTCTGACTGACGTCGCGCTTCTCTTCGGCGCTCGATGCGAGTACGAGCGTCCTCTCGTTGTCGCTCTTGAAGAACTTGGCGCCGATCGCGACGAGCTCGCGGATCTGACGACGCGGTGGAGTCGCTGTCGAGGTGGATCCGGTGAGTTGACGATCTTGGCCTTCGGGGCGGAGAGTGCACAGTAGTTGCACCCCCACCAGTCTTGTCGTCTCCGGCTCGTGCCTGGCTGGCTTGCCGCAGCTGAGACGTGCTCGGCTGCCGTGGAGAGTCGACGTTCGCGAAGCCGATGAGACTCTGGATGGTGGCCCTCCAGTCGTCGATCTTGTCCGCCGTTGGAGGGTAATCTAGGAGCAGCTGAGCTCGCGCCAAAGCTTCTGCTGCAGTGGCGGGTGGCGGTGGCGAACGGTGCGAGGAGAGGGATATGCTCGGACTTCTAACCACGTTAGAAGGAGCAGTATCCCGTCCAGGCGAACGTGTCTCGCTCGCGCCAGCATGTTGGCGTGCATGGTGGTCTTGAGCACTTCGAGATCCACCAGCTCGATCTTGATCCAGCAAGCGCATGGTACCGTGAGTACCATGACGCTGCCGGTCCCGCGCCTCCTGAGACGGGTGCGGTGCATGTACGGACGCCGAGGTCTTGGAGTGCGCCCGGTCATTGTGGGAGCCGGCTACGCCGCCGATGGGCAGCGCAGCCTTGTCCTTGGACCTGGCAGCACCGTGAGCTCCCTCGTCGACGCGCGTTCTTCCGCCGGCGCCCGCCCCATCAGCCGTTTGCTCCGGCGATGGTGGGTTCGGCGCGGACGGAGCAGCTGCCTCCGAAACCTTCTTCTTCGGCGGCATGTTGATGAAGATGATGGAGATCTAGCTCGCGAGAACGCCGGATCTGGTTCACACAACTTCGACGCCCCCTACCTGGCGCGCGAAAGATGCCAGGGTACTGATCCACGGGCACCTATGGGACCGGCGGACCGGGTCCCTTTCGGTTTGGCGGGGGCGGAGGTCATGCAAAGAGCAAATCGAGGCGATGCACGCGAGCGATTTACCCAGGTTCGGGCCGCACGGATGCGTAAAACCCTACTCCTGCTTTATTATTTGTATTGATTTCTTGCTCGGGAGCGTGGAGTGCTACATACACACCAGCAGCTAGCGAGACCGAGCGTGAGTGTTCGAACCCCCCTCTACGTTGCACACGGGCCTCCTTTTATATGTTCAAGGGGTCACCCACAGGTGGCAACGGAGGTAAAGGGCAAAAATGGAAAGGCGCTGTGGTAGGCACAGCTACCTGCTACAGTGTATCATACCTAACCCTGACGGCAGGGGACAAGGGCATTAAATGCCCGTCTGTGTCGCCTAAACAGTGCGAAAAGGGACCGCCAGGGACGCCACCGTTCGCCACGATGGCGATCTTGTCAGCGCCGCTTGCCACCGCACGCCCCTGGCTGCACAGCCTTCCGCCACATACGCCTGGAGGGGCCCCAGAGCGACACGTTGGTGGATGTGCTGGAGCGCGGGCTCGGAGAGGTGGCTTGTCGCGGCAAGCGCCTTGCCGCGGTCGTTGTCTTGTCGCATCCGGGAGCTTGTCGCTCACCGGGCCTTGCCGGGGTGCGTGGTGCGCAGCGGCAAGTTCCTCGCAATGCCTTGGGTGGCCTTCCCGGCAAGCTCCTCTGGCCGGGGTCTTGGGATGCTTTTGTTAGCCTTCCCGGCAAGCTCCTCTTGCCGGGGTCTTGTCTTCTTGGCTTGGACACTTTGTTCTTGAATGGCTCCAAAGGAACCACGGAGGACCTTGGCGGTCACCCGGCAAGCCTTGCCGCGGGATGCTGCGACTGCCCGTGCACAAGTTCGGGATACTAGGGTACCCCTACTCTAGTACACCGACAGTATATGTTCTATATGTCGTGCAGTGTGGTGCTCACTTAGTAACTGTTTTGTTAATTAGTTGTCGTCTTCAGTTAACCGTGTGGTTTAATTCTGCAAATGTGATGTTCAATTCTTTAGGCTGCAATTTTGTATTGTCTTCCATGTGAGAAATAAATTGAATTTATCTTTAAAAAATTATGGGTGCATTCTGTTATTGTATACCATGTGAGGAATAAATTGAATTTGGCTGTAGTAAATACATGAGAAACAAATACAATTGCTACAATTGGCTGTAGTTAACTGTTTGGTTAACTGTCCGATCTTCTATTAGGAGTATGTTATATTGTGCAATGTGGTGCTCAGTTAATGTTTGGTTCATTTGTCGTGGTGTTTAGTTAACTGCTTAGTTCGATACTGCAATGCGATGTCCAATTGTCGTGGGTAGAATTTTCTATTGTTGTGCATGTGAGGAATCAATCGAATTTGGCTGCACTTAATACATGAGAAACATATACAAGTGCTATATTTCCTAGTTCTTAATCATGCTTGGTTTGGATAAATGGGTTTTCCGCGTGGCTTCAATTAATCTGATGAATCTGCAATGTGATTATTTTTCATCAACATATTTTACTGATAGCATGCGAGCCCTTACTTAACCTGATGACTAACTACCTTATATGTGTTGCAGGGAAACAATGAGAAGCACCGAGGTTTACAATCGAGGTTAGCACGTGCATGGTCCGTTGTCTAATAGCACATTATTGTGCAATTGCAGGAGCAATTCTAATATTTAGGATTTTAACAATTTGGTCTTGCACATGTATGTCCTACCGTCAGAGGTTTTGACCCACTGTTCGACCCTTTTTGCATATGGGTAAATGAGTTGTCTATGAATATCAGTCAAGTCTAGAAACTTGGCAAGATTGTAAGGATAAAGAAATTGGCGACAAAAAACAACAAGATCTTTGTCTGCACAATGAAGAAGACATCAGTTCACTACAAGATGGTACTAACTGTTATACCTTGCCTTTTTTATTCCTTTGCCCCATTTCCAATATAGAGAAGATATTGATGCACATCCTTGTTTTCAAGCCTTTCCAAAGCAGTTCACTGATGATTACCTCTCAAACCACCTGTATGGTCAGGATGCGAGGAAGGTATTCATACAACACCCATGGTTCAATATTGAAGTGTTCCTGAAGAGGACAAAGGATGGACGGTCAATCATCCAAGGCACTGGCCTAAAGTTACAAAGGCCATCAACATCAATGAAGGCTCAACATTTGCCTTCTGCTTCAGCAGTTTTCTAGATGAGATACATCTGTCTATGTCCCGTCTTTGATGCTATTTTCGAAAGGTTATAGATGTTGCATGTGAAACTTGGTCCTGGTGTAGTTGTGTAATGGGGTAGCTGAGTGTTGAAGCTATATGATGTTGTACTCTGATGTATTTTAATTATGAAAATGAAATATATTGTGTGCTTAATATGAACTGTCAATTAGATTAATAAATGGATTATGAATAATCAGATAATTAGCCTGCTAATTGGGTTTTGCTATTGCAAACGGTTGTTGAAAAAATACTGTGGGCGATGACCTCAGGCAACACACACAGTTTCTAGGAATAAACCGTGTTGCATCAATGAACAATCACACATGACTTTCTCTTGAAAACTATTTGCGTTAGGCCACCTTGCACAAACGTTTACCACATGAAAACTGTGTGTGTTGAACAGCCTTTGCCACACAGTTTCTTCCATGGACCGTGTGTGATATATTCAATAACACAAGCGATTTAATGGGTAAAATTGTGTGTGATGTACCTATGAACAGAAATGTTTTCCTTGGAGCGACTATGGGGGATGTACATATGAACAGAAATGTTTAGCGGAGACTGACTGTGTGGGATGTACTTGCGACCGGACACAATTTCGCCATATAATTGTATTTGTTTAGCTCTACTGTACGTATTTCCGTATTTGAGCACTTGCCGGTCACACACGACCTCATTTTGCCGAGCGTGTGTGCCAGGAGGGCATATCCGCGACGGTTTCTGGGTCATGTGGGAAGGACCCCCCTATTGCCCACACTCACTTGGCGACGGTTCCAAATGCCGCCGCGGAAAGGGGTTAAAAACCGTTTGTTTAGGATCTCGCTATACTAGTGTCCCATGTAATGAACAAGAAAGTAAATAGTTGGCTTACAATCGCCACATCACACAAAGATCAAATAATTCATACATCATTCAGAGTGCACACATAGTCTGACTACAGATGGAACCAAATGAAAAGAAGACAACCCCAAATGATAAATCCTGATTGTCCCAACTGGGCACCACTACTGATCATCCGGAAACAAAACATAGTAATGCCCAAGGTCTTCGTCGAACTCCCACTTGAGTTCGGTGGCATCACCCACACTGGTATCATCGGCACCTGCAACTGCTTTCGTAGTATCTGTGACTCACGAGGACTCAGCAATCTCAAAACCTGCGAGATCAAGACTATTTAAGCTTATGGGTAGGATGTGGTTATGGGGTGGAGTTGCAGCAAGTGCTAAGCAAATATGGTGGCTAACTTACGAGTACAAGTGTAAGGTGAGAAACTACGCAACAGATGTAAAGCTATAACTGATCAAGAAGTGACCCTGAACTAATTACGTTCATACATAACCCAACCGTGTTCACTTCCCGGACTCCGCCGAAAAGAGACCATCACGGATTACACACGCGGTGGATGCATTTTAATTAAGTCAAGTGTCAAGTTCTCTACAACTGGATATTAACAAATTCCCATCTACCACATAACGACGAGCATGACTCTCAAAAGTTTATACGCTGCAGGGGGTGTCCCGACTTAGCCCATCACAAGCTCTCACGATCAGCGAAGGATATTCCTTCTCCTAGAATAACCCGATCAGTCTCGGAATCCCGGTTACAAGACATTTCGACAATGGTAAAACAAGACCAGCAAGACCGCCTGGATGTGCCGACAAATCTCGATAGGAGCTGCACATATCTCGTTCTCAGGGCACACTCGATGGGGCAAGCTACAAGTAAAACCAACCCTCAAGTTTCCCCGTGGTGGCCCCGTAGGCTGCCCGGTTCGGACCAACACTCAGAAGAGCACTGGCCCAGGGGGGTTGAATTAAGATAATCCTTGGGTTAATTACTCCCTAGGAAAATTTTAGTTGTTATTAAGAAAATGGTAAAACCAAGGTTGGGCCTTGCTGGAGGAGTTTTATTCAAAGCGAACTGCCAAGGGGGTCCCATAACCCCAACCGCGTAAGGAACGCAAAATCAAGGAACATAACACCGGTATGACGGAAACTAGGGCGGCAAGAGTGGAACAAAACACCGAGCAAAAGGCCAAGCCTTCCCCTTTGCCAAGTACATAGATGCATTAATTAAATAAGAGATATTGTGATATCCCAACATATCCATGTTCCAAACATGGAACAACCTGCTCTGCACCTGCAACTAGCAATGCTATAAGAGGGGCTAAGCAAAAGCGGTAACATAGCCAGACAACGGTTTGCTAGGAAGGTGAGTTAGAGGCTTGACATGGCAATATGGGAGGCATGATAAACAAGTGGTAGGTAGCGCTACATAGCAATAGAACGAACAACTAGCAAGCAAAGATAGAAGTGATATCGAGGGTAATGATCATCTTGCCTGCAAAGTTCTCTGGGTTGTCGAAAGCTTGCTCCTCATAAAGGTAATCAACAGGATCCTCGTTCACGAACTCGTCTCCCGGTTCTACCCAAAGCAAGAACACAAGCAACAGAACAATAATCAATCACGGTGCAATGCACAAGCAACATGATGCAACTTTGCAAGCTCATGCCTGTGACGCCCGGGTATTTGAGCTTCAGTAAACCTCTGTTAATGATGCCACGTCACGATGGTTACTGTTGCTAATCTCGTGTTAGTTCAAAACCGATTCAAATTCAAAATCGAGTCAAACGGTAAATTCTTCAAACATTAAAACTCAAATGTTCAAAATGGGACAAATAAATCCTATGTCCAAATGGTGGAGGAACCACATTTCAGTAAAAAGATTTAAAGCACTAAAATGATTTAAACAGTAGCTAAACAACTATTTAAACGACTTTGGTATTTTATAAAATACTAGACTGTTTTTATCAGGGTAAAACTTTTTATAGTAGTGGATTGTTCTGAAACATTATTTTAGGGGCTATACATATATTTGTCTAAAATTAAAATTAATGTTTAACTAAAATAAAACAAAAAAAAAGAAAATTATGAAAAGGTAAAAAAAAGGAAAGGAATAAAACAACCCTACCCCACTGGGCCACTCGGCCCAGCTGCTAGCTAGGCCAAACCCCAGGCCGGCCCACCCCCTGCCTACTAACCCACTCCCCCCCGAAACCCTAGCGGCCCCTCCCCACTACCCCCACGATTCCCCCCCCCACGACCTCTCCCACTTCCCATTCTGGATCGGGTCGGGGCACCCGACGCCCTGGTCGCCCGATGCCCCGGCACGTCCCCGCCACCCCACCGCCGTCCTCCTCGCCTCCCCCTCTCCCGATCTGCGAGCACTGACGCCGCGCTCGACCCGCCGTACGCCGCCGCCTTGTCCTCGATTCACCGCCGCCCGGAGCTCCACAGACACCGCCTGGAGCCCGCGCAGCTGCCCAGGACCTCGCCGGACCCCTCGCCGGTCGGCCTCCCCCACTCCTTATCCACTACATCCCCCACCCGACCGAACCCTAATCCACCACCACACCACCCCACTCGCCCCCCCCCCACGCGCTCCACTCCCTCCCCCGATTCCCCTAGATCGAGATCGATCCCCCCCACTCTCTCTCGCCCCCCTCCCGCTCGATCTGGAGCCGCCGCCGCCCGTCTCCGGCTCGCTTCCCCCCTCGCTCCTCTTCCCCGACCTGATCTGGATCGGGAAGGGGCAATGAGCCCGACGCCCCCTTCATCAACGCCGCCGCCGTACACCACCGCCGCCCAGCGCCCTCCTCCTCAACCCTCCTTCCCGGCGCCCCCACGCTTGGCTGGTTCTAGATCGGGGAGGGGCCCGATCCCGCGTCGCCCTACACCCCCGATCCCGTCGCCCGTCGCCGCGACGACCTCGCCGTCCCACGCCAGGACGCCGCGCCCGGAGCCCGCGCCTCCTCGCCGGCCTGCACCTCGTCTCCGCCACGCACGTCGTCGCCGTCATCCCCCCCAACCCCACTGCCCCGTTCCATACCAGCCTCGTGAGCCTCTCCCTCCCCTCCTCTTTACTGCCGAATCGCGCGCACGCTCCGTCGTGGCCGCGCCCATTCCCCTTTCCCCTCCATCGCGCCGTACAGCCGCCCGCACCTCCGCGCGCGCCTGCGCCACGCCTAGCGGCACCTCGTGCGCCCCCAGAGCGCCCCGTCCCTAAGCCCTGCCGCGCCCGGGCTCACCGCCTACCCGCGAGCACACGCCCCGCCGCCGCGTTCGCCTACCTCCGCCGGTGGCCACCTCCACCCGCTCATGCCCTGCCTCCCCCTGCGCCCCGTGCACCCTCCACCGCGCCGCCTAGCCCCGGTGCTGCCCCGACGTGGCCTCGCCGCGCCCGTGACTGGTCCCCCCCTCGGTCTGTCGATCTGGGCGCCAACGCCCATTTAGCCCGCCCCGTTAGGCCCCTGGGCCAATGGCACGTGGGGCCCGCCCCTGAAAACGTTTATAAAAAAAGAATTGGAATAATAATAATTAATTAATTAATTAATTAAAGAATAAATTAACTTAATTAATTTTGATCAATTAAACTAAAACAACTAATTAAGCCTAGCTAATTAACCTAAACCCTAATTATCTAAACAGTCAATGACAGGGGGTCCCACCCCTGTTGACCAGTCAAATGTTGACTGGTCAACTGGGTCCCCCTGGCCCACTTGTCAGCCTCTGTGTACATTCTGTGTACACAGGGCTGGGTACCCATAGCATTTTGTCTATTAATTTTGAATTAGTAATAATTTCAGAAAATGAATAAAACTTTGAAAAATCATATAAAATAATCTGTAACTCGGATGGAGAAACTTTGTACATGAAAGTTGCTCAGAACGACGAGACGAACCCGGATACGCAGCCCGTTCATCCGCCACGCACCCCTATCATGTCAAACTCGCAACTTTCCCCCTCCGGCTCCTCTGCCCGAAAACACGAAACACCGGGGATACTTTCCCGGATGTTATCCCCCTTCACCGGTATCACCTACTACCATGTTAGGGCACCTGTAACGTCGTTACTTGTCATGTCATGCATCAGTATGCATATGCTTGCTTATATATTTATTGTTTCTCCCCCCTCTTCTCTCGATAGACACCGAGACCGACGCCGCTGCTACCCAGTACGACTACGGTGTTGACGACCCCTCTCTCTTGCCAGAGCAACCAAGCAAGCCGCCCCCCCTTGATCACCAGATATCGCCTACTCTTCTCTGTACTCTTGCATTAGAGTAGTGTAGCATGTTACTGCTTTCCGTTATTCCTATCCTGATGCATAGCCTGTCCTTGCTACTACTGTTGTTACCATTACCTGCTATCCTACTGCTTAGTATAGGATGCTAGTGTTCCATCAGTGGCCCTACACTCTTGTCCGTCTGCCATGCTATACTACAGGGCCGTGATCACTTCGGGAGGTGATCACGGGCATATACGATATACTTTACACAGTTACATTACCTGTGATACTGTTCGGAGGTGGGGGCTGAAGGGGCAGGTGGCTCCATCCCGGTAGAGGTGGGCCTGGGTTCCCGACGGCCCCCGACGGTTACTTTGAGGCGGAGCGACAGGGCAGGTTGAGACCACCTAGGAGAGAGGTGGCCTGGCCCTGGTCGATGTTCACGGATACTTAACACGTTTAACGAGATCTTGGTATTTGATTTGAGTCTGGCTACTGGCCTATACGCACTAACCATCTACGCGGGGACAGTTATGGGCACTCGACGTCGTGGTATCAGCCGAAGCACTTCGTGACGCCAGCGACTGAGCGGCGCGCGCCGGGTTGGACCGCGTAACGTGACTTCCTTTGTAATGGAGGTTGCTAGGTCTGCTCTTCGGCCGCGTACGCAACGTGCAGGTGTGCTATGGGCGATGGGCCCAGACCCCTGTGCGCTTAGGTTTAGAGCGGCGTGCTGGCCTCTCTGTTGCGCCTAGGTGGGGCTGCACGTGTTGATCTTCCGAGGCCGGGCATGACCCAGAAAAGTGTGTCCGGCCAAATGGGATCGAGCGTGTTGGGTTATGTGGTGCACCCCTGCAGGGAAATTAATCTATTCGAATAGCCGTGATCTTCGGTAACAGGACGACTTGGAGTTGTACCTTGACCATATGACAAATAGAACCGGATACTTAATAAAACACACCCTTCCAAGTGCCAGATAAAATCGGTGATCGCTCTCTCACAGGGTGACGAGGGGAGGATCATCGGTTAGGATTATGCTATGCGATGCTACTTGGAGGACTTCAGTCTACTCTCTTCGACATGCTGCAAGACGGAGGCTGCCAGAAGCGTAGTCTTCGAAAGGACTAGCTATCCCCCCTTATTCCGGCATTTTGCAGTTCAGTCCACATATGATAGCCTTATTCCAGTTGATACCAATGCATACATATGTAGTGTAGCTCCTTGCTTGCGAGTACTTTGGATGAGTACTCACGGTTGCTTTCTCCCTCTTTTCCCCCTATCCCTTCTACCTGGTTGTCGCAACCAGATGTTGGAGCCCAGGAGCCAGACGCCACCGTCGACGACGACTCCTACTACACCGGAGGTGCCTACTACTACATGCTGCCCGCTGACGACGACCAGGAGTAGTTTAGGAGGATCCCAGGCAGGAGGCCTGCGCCTCTTTTGATCTGTATCCCAGTTTGTGCTAGCCTTCTTAAGGCAAACTTGTTTAACTTATGTCTGTACTCAGATATTGTTGCTTCCGCTGACTCGTCTATGATCGAGCTCTTGTATTCGAGCCCTCTGGCTTGTAATATGATGCTTGTATGACTTATTTTATTTGTAGAGTTGTGTTGTGATATCTATCCATGAGTCCTTGATCTTGATCGTACACATTTGCGTGCATGATTAGTGTACGGTCAAATCGGGGGCGTCACAAGTTGGTATCAGAGCCGACTGCCTGTAGGAATCCCCCTTCCAAACTCCTTGGCCGAAGTTGAGTCTAGTTAGTGAAAACTGTTTTACTAACATGGCTGTGTGGCTTACGGGCCCACGTCGCCATTGGGTGGTATTAAGATCTTTTATTCCTCGTCTATACTCTGGGACTCTGATCTCTCTCCTATTCGGGTTAAAATGGTTTTACTAATTCTAACTTTAGGTTCTCGATAATACTTTCTCCCGGAGAGCTCCTCATTCCAGATGATCGTCTACTGCACTAGAAGATTTTGAAGATACTCTTCGACCATTCATACACTTGTTGTTCATACCATTACTCTGAGTTTCTCTTGTTGTTACAAGATGCATCGAATTGCTCTCTGACTTTTAAGAATCCCTTGTACCACTGTCTTGTAGTTCCTTGCCGCAGAAATACCCCTACGGATACTTTCTCACACTTACCGAGTATCCACTCGTCCCCGGTTGTTCATGTGTTTCATAGAAGTCTTAGAAATACCATTCGATCTTCCAATCCTCAGCAACCTATTGCTCTGGAATTTCTTGCTTGCTTTCATTATGATTAATCCCATAAGTGTGGTAATCTTATTGGCATCCTTTGTCATCATCAATTGAGTCCGTTGATTCAATATGTTGCGAATGCTCGCAATCCTCAACCAGATCTTTGAATTCATCCTTCCGGCTCTGGCATCATTTTAAACATGAGCTGGATCTTGACCAATCCAATTGTCGTCGATTGTACCCCTATGCTTACTCAACTTATCCATCCTTAATCAGAGCGTTTGCTTCTGATCCACTGATTTGGAAATCATAATTCCTTTGCGTTTGAGCTTTGGATTAGTCAGTTGTTTCCATAAAATGCCTTTGCATTGTTACTTCCTCTGGTTGTGTGCCGATGCTCACGTCAGCTCTGTTATGGACCGGCAGATCCTTTAATGGACTTTATCCGACAGTGTCCTTCATATTCAATAACCTTGTGAGCCTTCCCTCGGATACATAATGCCTTTGGTAAATGGTATCATCTACTTTCTCAACCTTGCTCTACTTTCGAGCTTGTGATATTTACTCTTGAAACTTGTGGTATATGTTTCTAAGAAGCCCCTATGGGTTGAACATATGCCTTCTCTAAACTGTGTGAACTCTAAAATTTTCACGAGTCATACACTTCTGGTATTTTGCCGGATAAAATTTCAACACTACAACTTCTTCGAAAGTGAGAAGTGAATGAAAGGTTATGCATTGGAGAAGTGGGAGTCGACCTTGAACTTTGTGTTCATGCCCATGGACACGATGTAGATCTTATCATTAAAGCTTCTCTTAAATTAAATTATTCCTTTGGTATAAGTTCATCTTATATCCGGGATCTGGCCTTTTGCAATCGTGGTTCCGACCATGTTCTCCTTTAAATACCATTTCGCGTGCAAGTTTAAGCGCGTGTCTTATGTAGAGCAATACCCCAGTCCAACCTCTACTTTCATCTATCATCGAGTATTACCCCCTCTGGTATCTCGAGATTATCACGGAACTGCATAACTTCTTATGAGTTCTTCTTCAAGTATTCTTTGACTTTCGCTGCATCATCATTGGACTTGATGTCATCGCCGACCGATTACATCTTCATGAAATCTCTCGACAAATGTGTCGTGGTCATCAGCAACATCCTGAGCTCTTCCAAGATATATATCAAATTCTTGATGAGGAATACCATCCTCTCCCCTTGATGATTTTTGTTACCATCGACCACTTTATTGACTTCCCTCCAACACAAACTTGTTCATGTTTTGTGTTATACCTTGAGTTCCTTGCTATCCCACATTTGTTCTTCTTTACCTTGGAGTATTACCATCTTTAATGTCAAGAAAGTTGTGAGGATTTCATCACCTCTTAAGGATTCTTGATATAGGTAATACTTCTCACCATCACCTTTCTTTCTTGGTCCCCGTGTTGGTTCTAACCGGGATTCCAACAAGTGAACGGTACTACGTGGATTTTGTACTTCTAACAACCCTATTGCTTTAAAGTTGATGGTCGATAGTTCGTTCTTAGGCTATTGGTTGTTGAACCACCATTCTAACGTTGATCATGCTACCTAAGCCCATCTTTCGGGTGCACCTTTCAATCAATATTCAATTGTGTATGCTTTCCTCGAGCATACATCATTATATTATATCATTTGATCTGACAAATGATATCTCCTTGTTCACATAATTGTGGAAACCCATCCTTTCGAAATCTCGATGAATTGTCACTGAGTTCATCAACTACCTCCTTATTCCTTCATTGGTTTAATGATGAGCTCTTGTTCTGGAACTCCCTTCCATAGTACATTTCGTGAGAATCTTACAATGTCTTCTCGTCAAATTGTGTTGCACCTTTTCTTCTCAGGCATCCAAATGTCTCAGGTATCCTGGCACCAATCAGATCTGAATCTTGGCCAGATATGATGGTTGGAACATGTTTCCAAGAGTTATACATTGGTCTTTATATGACCTGGTAAAGTGATGTCATGCCTAGCACACCTGACCGGAGGACCTATTGTTATAGTTTCCTTTTGGCAAGGTTAGTCATTCTTCCGTGAGGAAATTGTAAGACTTATTCTATAAGTTGTTCCTAATGGATCCTTTTTGTCTCCAAAGTCTGATCTTCACCTGTTGACCATGTCAATGCTATCTCAAAGCATGTCTATGGTACTCCGATTTTCAATAGGAACATTTGAAGCCCAATGTTAAATGTTTCCTGCTCAATTATCCAAACACCGTTGTATGGGTAATGTCATGAAAATTCTCTCCCGTACCTAAAGAGTTTTCTACATTATATCCTGTCATGGATATCATGCTCTACTTGTCTTTGGGAAGAATATACCTTTGAAATATGTGTTTAAACCCATTTTCCTTTCCTTTGTTCTATTTAATCTGATAATCATATTTGCCTTTCCATTGGTTGGCTTAACGCGTCTTGTGATCTATATGATCTAAGCGGTAATATTCTCCTGCTTATGTAAACACCTCGGTGTACAATTCTGTCAGCAAGACCTTGTTACTATTGTTGATGGCATTTCGGTAGCCACCGATGGGCGAGAACCTTGCCTATTGGCCCGCCTCGTTCAACGGGCAGGAAAATGGTTCGCTTCGTCCCTCGCCCTTGGTATCGATGTTGTTGCCGACATAGCTGACAGGCTATCCTCTGACATGCCTTGCTTACATGATCTTGCAAGACGTCACTACCCTTCCTACTTTAACCCACATGGTGGGCCCATAACCCATAGTTCCACAGGATCGAAACCTGACTCTCCTATACACCCCCTATTCCAAAAGTTATTCCTCGTGCGTGGCCTTGTATGTAATTCACGGACCACCGTCCTAGTGATCTATTCTAGTAACAGACGCAATACTCAATCTCGTTGCTCTGGACCCCTTTCGCGTGTTGTTTCAGACATCGAACGATTGCCTATCCGTTTGAAACTTCTCATGGTACCTTCACACCTTACTCTTGATGTATTTTATATGTTCAACTCGAGAGATAATCTTATATTCATTCATGGGTTATGCCCAGATTGTTTCCCTCATAAGCATTCTGTCATAGCCAAGCTGCCCCTTACCTATTCGTAAGTACGTTGGAGTTCCCGAAGAAAAGGATGACTTCACCATGATGACCTGAAGCGGAGAAATGAAAACATCAATGTAATGTATCGACCATTTCGAGAAGAGCAAGCAAGACCGAGAAAACTCGTAAGAATTTCGTAACTAGATCTTTCCCCCTTACTCCCCTCTTAAAGCTCGGGACGAGATTTCTTGTAGTGGAGGAGAATTGTGACGCCCGGGTATTTGAGCTACAGTAAACCTCTGTTAATGATGCCACGTCACGATGGTTACTGTTGCTAATCTCGTGTTAGTTCGAAACCGATTCAAATTCAAATTCAAAATCGAGTCAAACGGTAAATTCTTCAAACATTAAAACTAAAATGTTCAAAATGGGACAAATAAATCCTAAGTCCAAATGGTGGAGGAACCACATTTTAGTAAAAAGATTTAAAGCACTAAAATGATTTAAACAGTAGCTAAACAACATTTAAATGACTTTGGTATTTTATAAAATACTAGACTGTTTTTATCAGGGTAAAACTTTTTATAGTAGTGGATTGTTCTGAAACATTATTTTAGGGGCTATACATATATTTGTCTAAAATTAAAATTAATGTTTAACTAAAATAAAACAAAAAAAAGAAAATTATGAAAAGGTACAAAAAGGAAAGGAATAAAACAACCCAACCCCACTGGGCCACTCGGCCCAGCTGCTAGCTAGGCCAAACCCCAGGGCGGCCCACCCCCTGCCTACTAACCCACTCCCCCCCGAAACCCTAGCGGCCCCTCCCCACTTCCCCCACGATTCCCCCCCCCCACGACCTCTCCCACTCCCCATTCTGGATCGGGTCGGGGCACCCGACGCCCTGGTCGCCCGATGCCCCGGCACGTCCCCGCCACCCCACTGCCGTCCTCCTCGCCTCCCCCTCTCCCGATCTGCGAGCTCCGACGCCGCGCTCGACCCGCCGTACGCCGCCGCCTTGTCCTCGATTCACTGCCGCCCGGAGCTCCACGGACACCGCCCGGACCGGACCTCCTCGCCGGTCGGCCTCCCCCACTCCTTGTCCACTACATCCCCCACCCGACCGAACCCTAATCCACCACCACACCCCCCACTCGCCCCCCACGCGCTCCACTCCCTCGCCCGATTCCCCTGGATCGAGATCGATCCCCCCCACTCTCTCTCGCCCCCCTCCCGCTCGATCTGGAGCCGCCGCCGCCCGTCTCCGGCTCGCCTCCCCCCTCGCTCCTCTTCCCCGACCTGATCTGGATCGGGAAGGGGCAATGAGCCCGACGCCCCCTTCATCAACGCCGCCGCCGTACACCACCGCCGCCCAGCGCCCTCCTCCTCAACCCTCCTTCCCGGCGCCCCCATGCTCGGCTGGTTCTGGATCGGGGAGGGGCCCGATCCCGTGTCGCCCTGCACCCCCACGCCAGGACGCCGCGCACGGAGCCCGCGCCTCCTCACCGGCCTGCACCTTGTCTCCGCCACGCACGTCGTCGCCGTCGTCCTCCCCAACCCCACTGCCCCGTTCCTTACCGGCCTCGTGAGCCTCTCCCTCCCCTCCTCTTTGCCGCCGAATCGCGCGCACGCTCCGTCGTGGCCGCGCCCATTCCCCTTTCCCCTCCATCGCGCCATACTGCCGCCCGCACCTCCGCGCGCGCCTGCGCCACGCCTAGCTGCGCCCCGTGCGCCCCAGGCGCGCCCCGTCCCTGAGCCCTGCCGCGCCCGGGCTCACCGCCTACCCGCGCGCACACGCCCCGCCGCCGCGTCCGCCTGCCTCCGCCTGCGGCCACCTCCACCCGCTCATGCCCTGCCTCCCCCTGCGCCCCGTGCACCCTCCAGCGCGCTGCCTAGCCCCGGTGCTGCCCCGACGTGGCCTCGCCGCGCCCGTGACTGGCGCGCCCCCCCCTCGGTCTGTCGATCTGGGCGCCAACGCCCGTTTAGCCCGCCCCGTTAGGCCCCTGGGCCAATGGCACGTGGGGCCCGCCCCTGAGAACGTTTATAAAAAAAGAATTGGAATAATAATAATAATAAATAATAATTAATTAATTAAAGAATTAATTAACTTAATTAATTTTGATCAATTAAACTAAAACAACTAATTAAGCCTAGCTAATTAACCTAAACCCTAATTATCTAAACAGTCAATGACAGGGGGTCCCACCCCTGTTGACCAGTCAAATGTTGACTGGTCAACTGGGTCCCCCTGGCCCACTTGTCAGCCTCTGTGTACATTCTGTGTACACAGGGCTGGGTACCCATAGCATTTTTTCTATTAATTTTGAATTAGTAATAGTTTTAGAAAATGAATAAAACTTTGAAAAATCATATAAAATAATCTGTGACTCGGATGGAGAAACTTTGTACATGAAAGTTGCTCAAAACGACGAGACGAACCCGGATACGCAGCCCGTTCGTCCGCCACGCACCCCTAACATGTCAAACTCGCAACTTTCCCCCTCCGGCTCCTCTGCCCGAAAACACGAAACATCAGGGATACTTTCCCGGATGTTATCCCCCTTCACCGGTATCACCTACTACCGCGTTAGGGCACCTCTAACGTCGTTACTTGTCATGTCATGCATCAGTATGCATATGCTTGCTTATATATTTATTGTTTCTCCCCCCTCTTCTCTCGATAGACACCGAGACCGACGCCGCTGCTACCCAGTACGACTACGGTGTTGACGACCCCTCTCTCTTGCCAGAGCAACCAGGCAAGCCCCCCCCCTTGATCACCAGATATCGCCTACTCTTCTCTATATTCTTGCATTAGAGTAGTGTAGCATGTTACTGCTTTCCGTTATTCCTATCCTGAGGCATAGCCTGTCCTTGCTACTACTGTTGTTACCATTACCTGCTATCCTACTGCTTAGTATAGGATGCTAGTGTTCCATCAGTGGCCTTACACTCTTGTCCGTCTGCCATGCTATACTACAGGGCCGTGATCACTTCGGGAGGTGATCACGGGCATATACGATATACTTTACACAGTTACATTACCTGTGATACTGTTCGGAGGTGGGGGCTGAAGGGGCAGGTGGCTCCATCCCGGTAGAGGTGGGCCTGGGTTCCCGACGACCCCCGACGGTTACTTTGAGGCGGAGCGACAGGGCAGGTTGAGACCACCTAGGAGAGAGGTGGCCTGGCCCTGGTCGATGTTCACGGATACTTAACACGTTTAACGAGATCTTGGTATTTGATCTGAGTCTGGCTACTGGCCTATACGCACTAACCATCTACGCGGGGACAGTTATGGGCACTCGACGTCGTGGTATCAGCCGAAGCACTTCGTGACGCCAGCGACTGAGCGGCGCGCGCCGGGTTGGACCGCGTAACATGACTTCCTTTGTAATGGAGGTTGCTAGGTCTGTTCTCCGGCCGCGTACGCAACATGCAGGTGTGCTATGGGCGATGGGCCCAGACCCCTGTGCGCTTAGGTTTAGACCGGCGTGCTGGCCTCTCTGTTGCGCCTAGGTGGGGCTGCGACGTGTTGATCTTCCGAGGCCGGGCATGACCCAGAAAAGTGTGTCCGGCCAAATGGGATCGAGCGTGTTGGGTTATGTGGTGCACCCCTGCTGGGAAGTTAATCTATTCGAATAGCCGTGATCTTCGGTAACAGGACGACTTGGAGTTGTACCTTGACCTTATGACAACTAGAACCGGATACTTAGTAAAACACACCCTTCCAAGTGCCAGATAAAATCGGTGATCGCTCTCTCACAGGGCGACGAGGGGAGGATCATCGGTTAGGATTATGCTATGCGATGCTACTTGGAGGACTTCAGTCTACTCTCTTCGACATGCTGCAAGACGGAGGCTGCCAGAAGCGTAGTCTTCGAAAGGACTAGCTATCCCCCTCTTATTCCGGCATTCTGCAGTTCAGTCCACATATGATAGCCTTATTCCAGTTGATACCAATGCATACATATGTAGTGTAGCTCCTTGCTTGCGAGTACTTTGGATGAGTACTCACGGTTGCTTTCTCCCTCTTTTCCCCTATCCCTTCTACCTGGTTGTCGCAACCAGATGTTGGAGCCCAGGAGCCAGACGCCACCGTCGACGACGACTCCTACTACACCGGAGGTGCCTACTACTACGTGCTGCCCGCTGACGACGACCAGGAGTAGTTTAGGAGGATCCCAGGCAGGAGGCCTGCGCCTCTTTCGATCTGTATCCCAGTTTGTGCTAGCCTTCTTAAGGCAAACTTGTTTAACTTATGTTTGTACTCAGATATTGTTGCTTCCGCTGACTCGTCTATGATCGAGCTCTTGTATTCGAGCCCTTAACATGGCAAGAGCAAGTTCATAGGGTGCATGGATCACTAGCAAAACACATGGCAAAAATGCACTTCATGTTAACAATCTGCCAGCAACAACGTTTAGCAAAAGTAGAGCATGGTAATGGCAAGCTACACTACCCCATAATTACAACCAGAGGCAAGAATGGATAGAGCATAACCATATCTTCAAAACACTCTTACTGAACTTCATCAAAATGTGCATGGATCTACTTGTGGCAACAAGTCAACATAACAACATAATGTAACAAGAAAAGACTTAGCAGAAATACTAAGTGTCTGAAATCAGCAACATCATGTGGCCTACTTTGCATGCTTGTTCTAGTAACCACAGAGCTCATAAAAATACAAGGCTTGCACCACTGCAAAGATGGCATGAAGATGCTCGAAAAACATGTAGACATGATGCTCAAAGGACGCACACACAAAATGCTATGAATATGACAAATTGGCAAGTTATGATGGATTCCAGCAGACAACATCATATAGCACTTTTGTAACGAAGATTAAGGCATCAATATGGATAGTAACATGCATTAAAGTGACACTATCATGAAGAGCATCACGAGATGAACATTTCGGTATATAATATGCGCAAATCGGAGCTATGAGCATGGGGATATGGCATGACAAACATGTGCACATGAGGTAGAAATTCGGGGACTTGGAAGATATTTTCAACCTTAGATCTAGGGTTTGCACGCGTCCCAATGTTGGTCGACGAGGTCGCCGGAGATGAGGGAGGCGGCGGCCTGAGCTTGAGGGAGAGGTGCTCCGGCGAGGGAGGGTCAACGGAGGCGGTCGCCGGTGAGGTAGGGTGGCCGGATCCGGCGACGGACTGCGCCGGCGAGGCCGAGTGGCAAAGGCGGCGCCGCGGCATGGTGGAGCGGTGCCAGCGACCGGGCGGCGGGGTGGCGCTACAGCGCCATGGAGCAGCGAGTTCGGGCGGCGGCGTGCGGCGGACGAGCGGGAGGCGGCGGACGGCGTCAAGCGGCGGCGCCCGCGGGCCGGGAGGGCCCCGCGCGGGCCTGGCGGGCCGACGGCGGTGGGAGCGAGCGGAGGCCATGTGGCAGGTACTGATTCGTTGGGGCGCGATGGTGGACGCGTTCGGTCGTCGGCGGACATGCCCGGCGGCGCGGAGGAGGGTGGAGCTAGGGTTTGGACCCGGATTTGGATGGGGGAAGGCATATTTATAGGTAGGGGGAGCTAGGAGAGTCCAAATGAGGTGCGGTTTTCACCCACACAATCGTGATCCAACGACGGAGAGTATGGAGGGGGTTTAGATGGGTAGTGGGCTGTTGTGGAGGGGTGCTGGGCTGCAATGAGAGAGGGGTTTTTGCGGTTACCCGGTTAACCATTGGGGCATCAAACGACCTCCAAATGGAACAAAATTTGACAGGCAGCCTATCGTTGATGTACCAAGGCCATTCGACAAATCTCGGCCCATTCCGAGAAAGTTTTTCTCCCGCTCACGAAACAAGATCTGAGGAGTGCAACAGGTGCATGTGTGAGTGTTGGATTCCAAAACGGACAATGGGGAAAATGACCAGATGCATGAGACGAACACGAATGCAAATGAGATGCACATGATGACATGAGATGAAATGCATGACATGAACGAAATATGAAATGAAAGACAAAACCTAGCCACGAAGGAAATAACATATCACATAGCTGGAAAATGGCAAGAGTTGGAGTTACAATTATGGAATGTTACATCCGGGGCATTACAACTCTCCACCACTACAAGAGGATCTCGACCCGAGATCTAGGACTGAAAGAACTCCGAATATTCGGAACGGAGGTGATCCTCGCGCTCCTAGGTGGCTTCTCGGTCGGAATGGTGCGACCAGTTAACTTTCAGGAATTTTATCGACTTGTTGCGAGTTTCGCGCTTGGTTCCTTCAAGAATGGCAATGGGGTGCTCATGATAAGACAAATCTCCTTGGAGATCAATCTCTTCGAAGTTGATAGTGCACTCAGGTGTCTTGAAGCACTTGCTAAGCTGTGACACGTGAAACACATCGTGCACATTTGTGAAGTTGAACGATTGATAGGCGAGGTCAGCTCTTTTGCCAATGATCTTGAAAGGACCCACATATCTCGGGGCAATCTTCCCTTTGATACCGAAGCATTGAGTGCCTTTCATTAGAGAGGCGCGGAGGTAGACATGGTGTCTGATCTCGAAAGACAAGTCACGGTGCTTGCTATCATAGTAACTCTTCTGGTGCGATTGCGCGGCTTTGAGATTTTCACGAATGACTTTACATGTTTCTTCAGCTTCTGTGATCAAGTCATTGCCAAGAAGTTGGCGTTCACCAGTCTTGGACCAGTTGAGAGAACTACAACACTTTCTGCCATATAGAATTTCGAATGGGGCCTTGCCCGAACTTGCTTGGAAGCTATTGTTGTAGGAGAACTCGACATATGGGAGGCAATCTTCCCACTTCATACCAAAAGAGATGACACAAGCTCTGAGCATGTCTTCGAGGATTTGATTGACTCGCTCGACTTGGCCACTTGTTTGAGGATGAAAAGCTATGCTGAAGCGAATGCTGGTGCCCATGGCCTTCTGGAAGGAGTCCCAAAACTTGGAAGTGAAAATGCTTCCACAATCTGAAGAGATCTATTGCGAAATACCGTGCAACGAGACAATTCTGGAGGTGTATAGCTCTGCCAACTGAGCTGCCGTGATAGATTCTTTGATTGGAAGGAAATGAGACACTTTTGTAAGCTTGTCGATGACAACGAAGATAGCATCGTTCCCATGCTTGGAATTGGGAAATCTAGTGACAAAGTCCATTTCGATATGATCAAACTTCCATTCTGTAATAGCAATAGGTTGGAGGAGACTAGCTGGTCGTTGATGTTCTGCTTTCACCCTTCGAAAGACATCACATTCATTCACGAATTGAGCAATTTCTCGCTTCATTCGAGTCCACCAATACGACTGCTTGAGGTCATGGTACATCTTCGAACTGCCTGGATGAATGGAAAGAATAGAATTGTGCTCTTCGTTCATTATGACCTTCCTTAGATCACCTTTAGGAACCACAATCCTGTCCTCGAAGAATAAGGTGTCCTTGTCATCAATGCGATAGCACTTGTATTTGGATAAGCCCTTGGAAATACCGTGTTTCAACTTCTTCACCATGGGATCAAGGAGTTGTGCCTCACGAATTTGATCTTCCAAAGTTGGAGTGACTTGAAGGTTGGCAAGAAAACCTTGAGGAACAACTTGGAGGTTGAGCTTGCGGAAAGATTCACAAGATCCGGTTGGAATGGCTTGAGAATTAAGCTATTGCAATAATCCTTTCTGCTCAAAGCATCTGCATTCACATTGGCCTTGACCGGAGTATATTCAATACTTGGATTGTACTCTTGAATCATTTCGACACAACAAGTTTGCTTGAGGTTGAGGTTGGGTTGAGTGAAGACATATTTGAGGCTCTTGTGATCGGTGAAGATGTCCACTTGCCTTCCCAACAAGAGATGTCTCCATGTTAGTAATGCATGGACAACTACCGCCAACTCAATCTCGTGAGTGGGGTAGTTCCTTTCGTTTGACTTAAACTGACGAGAAGTATAGACCACAACTTTCTTCTCTTGCATTAACACGGCACCGAGACCTTGCAAGAAGGCATCCTAGAAAACTTCGAATGGCTTGGACTCATCAGGAGGAGTTAAGACAGGAGCTGAGATGAGTTTCTCCTTGAGAGTTTTGAAAGCAATGTCACACTCAGGAGTCTAGGAATATTTGACGTGCTTCTGGAGGAGGTTGGAAAGAGGCTTAGCAATCTTTGAGAAATTCTCAACAAATCTTCAGCAATAGCTTGCAAGCCCAAGGAAACTGCGGAGCTGCTTGACATCCCGAGGAGGCTCCTAGTTCACAATTGCAGAAACCATCTATGGATTAACAGCAATGCCCTTGGCAGAGATGATGTGACCACGGTAAAGAACTTCATCAAGCGAAAACTCATATTTGGAGAACTTTGCGTAGAATTGATACTCTTTGAGCTTGTCGAGCACCAATCGCAAATGTTTGGCATGATCCTTCTTATTCTTGGAGAACACCAAGATATCATCGAGATACACCAGAACGAATTCATTTGTGTAGGGGTTGAAGATGAAGTTCATAATATGAGAGAATGTTGGAGGGGTATTTACAAGGCCAAAAGACATGACAGTATATTCATAAGAACCAAAGCTTGTTCTGAATGCTGTCTTAGGGATATCTTCTTCATGAATGCGAATCTGATGATAACCCATACAGAGGTTAAGCATGGAAAACACCTTTGCACATTTCAGTTGCTCGAATAGCTCATTGATGTTGGGAAGTGTGTACTTGTTCTTGATTGTCTTCTTGTTCAATGGACGGTAATCAATGCGAAGTCGGTCCGTGCCATCCTTCTTCTAGACAAAAGGAACACCACAACCCCACGGAGATGAACTCGGTCTGATCAGACCCAGACGCTCTTGTTCATCAAGCTGTTTCTTCAATTCTTTTAGCTCTTTTAGCCCAAGCTTGTATGGCCACTTGCAAACAGGTTCTATACCGGGCTCAAGATCGATAACGAACTCAACTGGCCGGTGAGGAGGCATACCCGGAAGCTCTTCTAGAAAGACATCTTGGTACTCACAAACAACTGAAATCTGAGAAATAGCATCTAACTCGCCCTTCTCATTGAGGGAAAGCAACCGAATGGTTTCATAACGAGCGGCATAGATGATCACATCCTCAGAAGAGTGTGTCAATTTAATCTCCCTGGCAGCACAATAAAGGAAGGCCTTGTGGTGAAAAAGCCAATCCATGCCGAGAATTAGATCAATATCAAAGTCGCCGAGAATAATTGGGGAAGCCAGGAATTTATAGTTGCCCATCTTGATACCGACATTCGAAACCAACATGCTAGAGCTCAAACGCTTTGCCGGAGAAGCAACTTGCAATGCTCTAGGTATTACCTCTGTGTCAAAATTGTGCTTTGATGCAAATGGATATGACATGAAAGAATGTGATGCACTAGAATCAAATAAGACTTTTGCAAGAATATCATTAACTGGAAGATTACCCATGATCACTTCTGAAGAATCCTCTGCTTGGGCTGAATTCATCATGTTCACCCTTGCAGACTTGGGATTATGCTTGACAACTGCATTGCTTGAAGACCTCATCGGAGGAGGAGGTGGAAGGCGCCTTTGGTTGAAGCACTTGTTTGCATAGTGACTTTTCTGCTGACACATGTCGCAAGTAACCTATGAGAGTGGACGATGATAAGGAGGAGGAGCACCTATCCTCGGAGCTTGAGTCTGAGACTTGTTCTGATAGCCTAGGTTGTGTGGGTGGGAAGATCCATGGCCACCTTTATTCTTCTGCTGGTAATGCTGACGAAACAGAGGAGGTGGAGGAAGCCAAAACTTCTATTGCTTAGCTTCCACTTGTGAGGAAGAAGAAGACTGAACTGCATCCCTGATTCTCTTCTTTGAAGCCTCACACTTGAGCTGAGCAACTTCTTGCTTGAGGGCCATGTTATAGAACTGATCGAACTGAATAGGCTCAACAAGAACGAGAGCTAACTGCAAATTCTCTCTGAGGCCACCCCTGAAGTGATAGATCATGCTCTTTTCATCAGGAACGTCCTGCCTTGTGAAGCGAGCAAGTTTTTGAAACTGGATGTTGTATTGATACACGGACATGCTTCCTTGCTTGAGATTGTGGAATTCCTCACACTTGCTCTCAACAACACTTGTTGGAATGCGATGAGCTTTAAAGTTCCAGCAGAAGTCATCCCAGGTAATCACTCGACCTCCTCTGGAATCTTTGTATTGCTGATACCAATCAGCTGCTTGGTCCTTGAGTTGAAAACAAGCGAACTTGACGAAGTCCTCAGGCCTGACATTGCTACATTCAAAATGCTTGCTGATGTCCATGAGCCAGTCATCAGCGTCCATGGCCTCAACACAATTGCTGAAAGACTTTTGCTGATTTGCAAGAAACTATTGAGGGTAGAAAACTGAGGTTGATTGTTGAATTGGCCTTGACCTTGATTCCCTTGGTTGCCCTGACCTTGGTTGCACTCTTGCAAGAGTTGCAAAAGCATCTGGGTATTGGGGTTGGTGGCTGCCATGATAACTTTCCATGCCTCCGGAGGCGGATGAGGTGGCAGCGGTGGAGGGTTCGCCTGATCCCCATCATTGCGGTCCAGATTCAGACGTGTTGGAGGAGCTATCCTGAATAGGGTGACATTCGTTAGAACCATGATAGACCGATAGACAAGCTGAATCAATGGATATAAATTGCAACAAAAAGTCTTCACAATAAACATTCAAACAGAGATTGAATGAATGAACTCCAAAGTTAACAATACACGACCATTAAGGTGAGAAGCCACTTGAAAAGAGATAGACGAATGAAATAACAAGGTACAACTGGAACAAATAAGTGGTAAGGATTACCCAATCACATACCAATTATCTGCTGGAAGAATAACTAAGAGATACTTGAATTCCCACCTATAAACTCCCGAAATTTTTTGGTTATGCAATCTGGTGTTGGGGATACACGGAGGCACACTATATATCACACAACTAACAAGCCTTGCGCTCCAACTGTATCCATCCGTCAACACATAACCAAGAAAACTCCGGAAATCATGTACCTCAACCTTCGAAAAGCATATGTTATACGAGCTACGGCAATACTCCCGAACTACCTCCCTAGTACTGCGTGGCTTCGAGGATATCTCACCACTAACTACATAAAAGAGATTTTCGATGTCGGCGAACTCAGGTATTCTAGAACAGCAACGATAAAATTGTGACGACAACACCTCGGAGCTCAACTCCCTGGGACACTGCCACAACCCCTAAATGTAAGGAGGCACCAAGAACAATGTTCTCGTCACAAGAATATCGGAACGATCCCAAGATACCCGCATGATCCTAATTTTTTAGTGAAAATGAGGAGATGAAAGTCAAAACATCTACATCAGGAGACCTCACCAGAGCGATGAAGGGGGCTGAGGAGTAAAAAGAATCCTACTCTCTGATATATATAATCCTAAGACTCAAAACATTTTTGTTCTAGACTCTACTCTCTGATTACCAACTTGTAACGCCCAAGATGCGGCTATATCTCCCACGTGTCGAGGCACGACTTAGAGGCATAACCGCATTTTGGTTTTGTCGTAAGAAGTTTCATCTTCACACAATCCCATGTAATGAACAAGGAAGTAAATTGTTGGCTTACAATCTCCACGTCACACAAAGATCAAATAATTCATACATCATTCGGAGTACACACATAGTCCGACGATGGACGGAACCAAATGAAAAGAAGACAACCCCAAATGCTAAATCCCGATCATCCCAAACTGGGCACCACTACTGATCATCCAGAAACGAAACATAGTAATGCCCAAGGTCTTTGTCGAACTCCCACTTGAGTTCGGTGGTATCACCTGCACTGGTATCATCGGCACCTGCAACTGTTTTGGTAGTATCTGTGAGTCACAAGGACTCAGCAATCTCAAAATCTGCGAGATCAAGACTATTTAAGCTTATGGGTAGGATGTGGTCATGGGGTGGAGTTGCAGCAAGCGCTAGGCAAATATGGTGGCTAACATACGAGTACAAGTGTAAGATGAGAAACTACGCAACAGATGTAAAGCTAGAAGTGATCAAGAAGTGATCCTGAACTAATTACGTTCATACATAACCCAACCGTGTTCACTTCCCGGACTCCGCCGAAAAGAGACCATCACGGATTACACACGCGGTGGATGCATTTTAATTAAGTCAAGTGTCAAGTTCTCTACAACCGGATATTAACAAATTCCCATCTACCACATAACCACGAGCATGGCTCTCGAAAGTTTATACGCTACAGGGGTGTCCCGACTTAGCCCATCACAAGCTCTCATGATCTGCGAAGGATATTCCTTCTCCCAGAATAACCCGACCAGTCTCGGAATCTTGGTTACAAGACATTTCGACAATGGTAAAACAAGACCAGCAAGACCGCCCGGATGTGCCGACAAATCCCGATAGGAGCTGCACATATCTCGTTCTCAGGGCACACCGGATGGGACAAGCTACAAGTAAAACTAACCCTCAAGTTTCCCCGAGGTAGCCTCGCACTGCTCGGTTTGGACCAACACTTAGAGGAGCACTGGCCCAGGGGGTTGAATTAAGATAATCCTCGGGTTAATTACTCCCTAGGAAAATTTTAGTTGTTATTAAGCAAATGGTAGAACCAAGGTTGGGCCTTGCTGGAGGAGTTTTATTCAAAGCGAACTGCCAAGGGGGTCCCATAACGCCAACCGCGTAAGGAACGCAAAATCAAGGAACATAACACCGGTATGACGGAAACTAGGGCGGCAAGAGTGGAACAAAACACCGAGCAAAAGGCCAACCCTTCCACCCTTTGCCAAGTATATAGATGCATTAATTAAATAAGAGATATTGTGATATCCCAACATATCCATGTTCCAAACATGGAACAACCTGCTCTGCACCTGCAACTAGCAACGCTATAAGAGGGGCTGAGCAAAAGCGGTAACATAGCCAAACAACGGTTTTCTAGGAAGGTGGGCTAGAGGCTTGACATGGCAATATGGGAGGCATGGTAAACAAGTGGTAGGTGGGGCGACATAGCAATAAAACAAACAACTAGCAAGCAAAGATAGAAGTGATATTTGGGGTAATGATCATCTTGCCTGCAAAGTTCTCAGGGTTGTCGAAAGCTTGCTACTCGTAAACGTACTCAACAGGATCCTCATTCACGAACATGTCTCCCGGCTCTACCCAAAGCTAGAACACAAGCAACGAAACAATAATCAATCACGATGCAATGCACAAGCAACATGATGCAAGACATGACATGGAATGCAAGATATGATGTGCAATGCATATGGGTACTCCAGAAGGGAAAAGGATGAGCATGGCGTCAACTTGGCAAACCAAGCATGCCACTGGAAAGATGGAGTGATTTCGGTCAAAATTGATATAAGGACCACCGGAAACGGATGCACGGTTTGCAAATGATGAGCAAAACAAGAACGATGCAAAACTGCGCTTAACAACATCATAGCACTTAAAATGCCTCATGAAACTATGCTACAACACTCCAACATAGCAACAAAGCACATGGAAGTAAAGTACAGGTGAAGCTCTACAAATCATGAACATTGAGCTTCTGGTAGAACTCACTAGAACAAGCATAAAACAGCATGGCAAAAATGCATATGACAATAGTTTAACAGAGTGAAAATACTGAACATGGCGTAATTAGCATCAGGCAGCAATGCTTAGAGCTAGCAAACAACATGCTATATGAACATATCATGGCAAACAAAGGTATGGTATGCTAGTAATAAAGGCAATGAACAAAGCTCCCTAACTAAACTTTAGCCAAAGATGCATAGAAAAGATGGTAGCATCAATGCAAACATGGCAAGTGATATGAAAAGTTTCAGACTTAGTAGAAAAACATAGCATGGCAGAAACAGATTCCTGATAGCAACTTTGCAAGCTCATGCCACTCACCACAAACCATTACATAGCATCACAAGGTACCCAACAGTAATAAGACACATTTATGAAGCTAACCATGGCAAGAGCAAGTTCATAGGGTGCATGGATCACTAGCAAAACACATGGCAATAATGCACTTCATGTTAACAATCTTCTAGCAACAACGTTTAGCAAAAGTAGAGCATGGTAATGACAAGCCACACTACCCCATAATTACAACCAGAGGCAAGAATGGATAGAGAATAACCATATCTTCAAAACACACTTACTGAACTTCATCAAAATGTGCATGGATCTACTTGTGGCAACAAGTCAACATAGCAACATAATGTAACAAGAAAAGACTTAGCAGAAATACTAAAGGTCTGAAATCAGCAACATCATGTGGCCTACTTTGCATGCTTGTTCTAGTCACCACAGAGCTTATAAAAATACAAGGATTGCACCACTAAAAAGATGGCATGAAGAGGCTCCTAAAACATGTAGACATGATGCTCAAAGGATGCACAAACAAAATGCTATCAAAATGACAAATCAGCAAGTTATGATGGATTCTAGCAGACAACATCATATAGCACTTTTGCAATGAAGATTAAGGCATCAATATGGATAGTAACATGCATGCAAATGACACTAGCTTGAAGAGAATCACGAGATGAAAATTTCGATATATAATATGCGCAAATCAGAGCTATGAGCATGGAGATATGACATGACAAACATGTGCACATGAGGTAGAAATCTGGGGACTTAGAAGATATTTTCAACCTCAGATCTAGGGTTTGCACGCATCCCGAGGTTGGCCGACGAGGTCGTCAGAGATGAGGGAGGCGGCGGCCTTAGCTTAAGGGAGAGGTGCTCCGGCAAGGGGATCGACGGAGGCGATCGCCGGTGAGGTGGGGTGGCTGGATCCGGCGACGGACGACGCCAGCGAGGCCAAGCGGCAGAGGTGGCGCGGGCGCACACATTGATCGCGCGGCGGGGCAGCGCTGTGGCGTGGTGGAGCGGCGATGGCGACCGGGCGACGAGGCGGCGCGGCTGCATGGTGGAGTAGCGAGTCCGGGCGGCGGCGTGCACGGGCCGGGAGGGCCCCGCACGGGCTTGGTGGGCCGGCGGCGGTGGGAGCGGGCGGAGGCCACGTGGCAGGTGCTGATTCGCTGGGGCGAGGCGGCGGACGCGTCCAGCCATCGGCAGACGTGTCCGACGGTGCAGAGCAGGGTGAAGCTAGGGTTTGGACCTGAATTTGGACGGGGGAAGGCATATTTATAGGTAGGTGGAGCTAGGAGAGTCCAAATGAGGTGCGGTTTTCACCCACTCGATCGTGATCCAATGATGGAGAGCATGGAGGGGGTTTAGATAGGCTAGTGGGCTATTATGGAGGGTTGCTGGGCTGCAATGAAAGAGGGGTTTTCGCGGTTACCCGCTTAACCGTTGGGGCATCAAACGACGTCCAAATGGAACGAAATTTGATAGGCGGCCTACCGAGGATGTACCAAGGCCATTGGACAAATCTCGGGCCATTCCAAGAATGCTTTTCTCCCGCTCACGAAACGAGATCTAAGGGGTGCAACGGGTGCATGTGTGAGTGTCCGATTCCGAAACGGACAACGGGGAAAATGACCGGATGCATGAGACGGACACGAACGCAAATGAGATGCACATGATGACATGAGATGAAATGCATGACATGAACAAAATACGAAATGAAAGACAAAACCCAGTCACGAAAGAAATAACATATCACATAGCCGGAAATGGCAAGAGTTGGAGTTACAATTATGCAATGTTACATCCAGGGCATTACATTAATATTATTCTCAAGATCAGAGGTGTTCCTATTATTATTATTAGAAGTATTTCCATAGGAATTACCATAATTATTAGAGGAATTACTAGGAAAAGGCCTAGGATTAAAATTACCTCTGTAAGCATTGTTATTGAAATTGTTTCGTGAGATAAAATTCACATCTACGGCATCACTATTTTGCTCAATCAAAGTAGACAAAGGAATATCATTGGAATCAATAAGAGCACTTTTACTAGCATCCAATTTCATAAGAGCATCAACTTTTTCACTCAAATATGAAATTTCTTCAACCAAATTAACTTTTTTACTCGTAGGAGCTCTTTCGGTATGTCATTGTGAATAATTTGCCATAATATTATCAAGAAATTTGGTGGATTCACCCAAAGTAATTTCCATAAAAGTACCACCCGCGGTGGAATCTAAAAGATTACGAGAAACAAAATTCAACCCCGTATAAAAATTTTGTATGGTCATCCAAAGATTTAACCCGTGAGTTGGGAAATTCCTTAGCATAATTTTCATCCTTTCCCAAGATTGTGCAACATGCTCATGTTCAAGTTGCTTGAAATTCGTGATCTGGGTTCTATGGGAAATAATCTTTGCGGGCGGAAAATACTTAGTGATAAAAGCATCTTTGCACTTATTCGAAGAATCAATAGTATTGCGAGGCAAAGAAGATAACCAAATTTTTGCATGATCTCACAAAGAAAACGAAAATAATTTCAACTTCACAACATCGTTGTCCACATCTTTTTCATTTTCCATATCTCATAATTCCATGAATGTGTTAAGATGGGACGCGACATCCTCATTAGGAGTACCAGAAAATTGATCTTTCATAACAAGGTTCAACAAAGCGGTATTAATATCACAAGACTCTGCACTAGTGCCGGGAGGAGCAATCGGAGTGCCAATAAAATCATTATTGTTGATATTTGAGAAATCATACAACTTGGTGTTCTCTTGAGTGCGAATAAAACAACAAATTTTTGTGAAGTGGGGGAGAGGAAAACGAAAGGAAAATGGAAAATAATGTAAATTGCAAGGAGATGAGATTTGTGATTAGGAACCTGGTAGATGTTGATGATGTCTCCCCAGCAACGGCGCCAGAAATGCCTTTTGATGTCTGCTAGAACTACGTCGGTATTTCCCCAAAGAGGAAGGGATGATGCAGCACAACAATGGCAGGTATTTCCCTCATTGATGAGACCAAGGTTATCGAACCAGTAGGAGAACCAATCAACACTATGTAAACAACACCTGCACACAAATAACAAATACTCGCAACCTGACGTGTTAAAGGGGTTGTCAATCCCTTTCGGCTAACGGTGCCACAAATTGGCAAACGGACGTGATAAAATATGATAGATGGCATAAATATATCTCGAATAAAATAAATTGCAGCAAGGTATTTTTGGTTTAATAGATCTGAAAATAAAAATCAAAGGAAAATAGATCGCAAAGGCAAATATATTAAGGAAGAGACCCGGGGCCCGTAGATTTCACTAGTGGCTTCTCTCGAGAAAAATAGCAAATGATGGGTAAACAAATTACAATTGGGCAATTGATAGAACTTCAAATAATCATGACAATATCCAGGTAATGGTCATTATATAGGCATCACGTCCAAGATTAGTAGACTGACTCCTGCCTGCATCTACTACTATTACTCCACACATCGACCGCTATCTAGTATGCATCTAGTGTATTAAGTTCATGGAGAAATAGAGAAATGCAATAAGAACAATGACATGATGTAGACAAGATCTATTTATGTAGAAACAGACCCCATCTTGTTATCCTTAATAGCAACGATACATAAGTGTTGTTCCCCTTCTGTCACTGGGATCAAGCACCGTAAGATCGAACCCATTACAAAGCACCTCTTCCCATTGCAAGATAAATAGATCAAGTTGGCCAAACAAAATCCAAATATCGGAGAAGAAACATGAGGCTATAATCAGTCATGCATATAAGAGATCAAAGAAGGCTCGAATAACTTTCATGGATAAAAAGAGATAGATCTGATCATAAACTCAAAGTTCATTGGATCCCAGCAAACACACTGCAAAAGAAATACATCATATGGATACCCAAGAGACCATTGTATTGAGAATCAAACGAGAGAGAGGAAGCCATCTAGCTACTAACTATGGACCCAAAGGTCTACAAAGAATTACTCACGCATCATCGAAGAGGCACCAATGGACATGATGAACCCCTCCGTGATGGTGTCTAGATTGGATCTGGTGGTTCTAGACTCTGCGGCGGCTGGAATTGATTTTCATCGAATCCCCTAGGGTTTCTGGAATATTGGGGTATTTATAGAGCAAAGAGTCAGTTCGAGAGGCACCCAAGGTGGGCACCACCCACCAGCGCGCCCTGGTGGGTTGTGCTCCCTTCGGAGCACCCCCTAGGCACTTCTCCGACCCATTGGATGTCTTCTGATCCAAAAAAATCCACATAAAGTTTCACTGCGTTTGGGCTCCATTCGGTATTGATTTCCTGCGATGCAAAAAATATGCAAAAAACAGCAACTGACACTTGGCACTATGTTAATAGGTTAGTACCAGAAAATGATATAAAATGACTATAAAATGATTATAAAACATCCAAGAATGATAATATAACAGCATGGAACAATAAAAATTATAGATACGTTGGAGACATATCAAGACTCCGACCTTATAATAAAAAAAGAGCCCAAAGAGCCCAAATAAAAAAGAGAGGCCAAAGAGCCCAAATGAAATAAATAAATAAAATGAGAGAAAAAAAGAGAAGGGGCAACGTTACTATCCTTTTTCCACACTTGTGCTTCAAAGTAGCACCATGTTCTTCATGATAGAGAGTCTCCAATTTTGTCACTTTCATATATTACTAGTGGGAATTTTTCATTGTAGAACTTGTCTTGTATATTCTAATGATGGGATTCCTCAAATTGCCCTAGGTCTTCGTGAGCAAGCAAGTTGGATGCACACCCACTTAGTTTTCTTTTGAGCTTTCATACACTTATAGCTCTAGTGCATCCATTGCATGGCCATCCCTACTCACTTGCATCGATATCAATTATGGGAATCTCCATAGCCTATTAATTTGCCTAGTTGATGTGATATTTTCATCTTTTTGTATTCTCCTCACAACCTCCACCATACTCTATTCCACTTATAGTACTATATCCATGGCTCACACTCATGTATTGCGTGAAAGTTGAAAAAGCTTGAGAACATTAAAAGTATGAAACAATAGCTTCATTTGTCATCGGGGTTGTGCATGATAAATACTTGTGTGATGAAGATAAAGCATGACAAGACTATATGATTTTGTAGGGATAACTTTCTTTAGCCATGATATTTTGAGAAGACATGATTGCTTTGTTAGTATGCTTGAAGTATTATTTTTTATGTAAATATTAAAATTTTGTTTTGAATCTTATGGATGTAAACATTCATACCACAATAAAGGAAATTTCATTGATAATTATATTAGGCAGCATTCCATATCAAAAATTTTGTTTTTATCATCTAGCTACTCGAGGACAAGCATGAATTAAGCTTGGGGATGCTTGGTACGTCTCCAATGTATCTATAATTTTTGATTGTTCCATGCTATTATATTACCTATCTTAGATGTTTTTATGCATTTATATGCTATTTTATATTATTTTTGGGACTAACCTATTAACCTAGTGCCCAGTGCCAGATGCTGTTTTTTTCCTTGTTTTCGACTTCTACAGAAAATCAATACCAAATGGAGTCCAAACGGAACAAAACTTTAAGATGATTTTTCTTGGATGACAAGACACCTAGGAAGCTTTGTAAGGAGGCCACAAGCCCTAGGGGAGTGCCCCTAGGTTTGTGGGGCCCTCGTGGCTCTCCTAACCCTAACTCCAACACTATAAATTCCAAAATATTCCCCCTACATCAGAGGGCACACCAAAAATACTTTTCTGACACCGCAAGCTTATGTTATCGTGAGATCCCATCTTGGGGCCTTTTCCGGTACTCCGCCGAAGGGGGATTTGATCACAGAGGGCCTCTACACCAACCTTGTGTTGGCAACGTTGCATGGAAAACAAAAAAAAATTCTACGCACACGCAAGATCTATCTATGGAGATGCATAGCAATGAGAGGGGAGAGTGTGTCTACATACCCTCGTAGACCATAAGTGGAAGTGTTTATTAACGCGGTCGATGTAGTCGAACTTCTTCGCGATCCAACTGATCAAGTATCGAACGTACGACACCTCCGCGTCCAGCACATGTTCAACTCAATGACATCCTCGCCTTCGTGATCCAGCAAGATGGTCAAATTAGTGGATGAGTTACGGTAGCACGAAGGCATGGTGACGGTGGTGATGCTATCTCCGCAGGGCTTTACCTAAGCACTCCGAAAATATGACCGGGGGACGAAACTGTGGAGAGGGGCGCCGCACACGGCTAAGAGATTGTCGTGTGTTGTGTGCTGCCCCCTCCCTCGTATATATAGGTGGGGGAGAGGGAGTAAGCCAGGAGGTGCCCCAAGGGAGGCTGAATCCCCCTTGAGCTTTGGCCCTGGCTGCGCGCCCCCTTACCATATTTTCCCGAGGGGGAAGGAAGGGGGAGGAGAGGAAGGCAGGGGGAGGCTGAATCCCCTTCCTTCCTTTTCTCCCCATGGCCGGCTGCCATAGGAGGGGCGCGCCAGCCCCTTGTGGGCTGGTGTGATCCTCTTACTTGGCCCATAAGGCCCATATACCTCTCTGGGGTTCCCGGAACCCCTTCCGGTGATCCGATGACTACCCGATAGTTCCCCAAACTCTTTCGGTGTCCAAATAACAACGTACTATATATCAATCTTTACCTCTGGACCATTCCAGAGCTCCTTGTCATGTCTGTGATCTCATCCGAGACTCCGAACAACATTCATTCACCAAATCATATAACTCATATAACACTATATCATCAACGAACGTTAACCGTGTGGACCCTATGGGTTCGAGAACTATGTAGACATGACCGAGACAATTCTCTGGTCAATAACCAATAGCGGAACCTGGATGCCCATATTGGCTCCTATATATTCTATGAAGATCTTTATCAGTCGAACCTTATGACAACATACATATTTCCCTTTGTTTGTCGGTATTTTACTTGCCCAAGATTCGATCGTCGGTATCTTCATACATTGTTCAATCTCATTATCGGCAAGGCTTTTTACTCGTTCCATAATACAACATCTTGCAACTAACTACTAATTCACTTTGCTTGCAAGGCTTCTTATGATGTGGGTTGCCAAGAGGGCCCAGAGATACCTCTCCGATACATGGAGTGACAAATCCTAATCTCGATCGATGCCAACTCAACAAACACCTTCGGAGATACATGTAGACACTACAAAAAAAAGACACATCCTTGACATTTTGGGCCGAACGAATTTTTTTTCTGTCATACTTATGACACTTCTATGACAATAATTGTGACAAAACATGGTATCATCATAGATGTGGTGGGGTCCTACTTCTATGACAAAAAATCATGACAGAAAATGGGCTTTTCATCCTGGGTGGGCCGGAGACGCAGTTGCATGACATTCTTTGGGCCGTCCATGACGGAAAAAATCGTGGTAGAAGTGAGGGCGAGGAAAATATTTGGGTGTTCCCGGTTACGGTGCGTGGTCGGGGCTGAGCGATGCGTGTTTCTCTCATACACACACACACGCGTGGGTGCGAGGCGTTGGGCTCTAACTGAACCCGAGCGATTGCACTGTAGGCTACGCGTTACTGAACCCGAGCGATCGATCGATGGCTGTTAACTGAACCCGTTCGAGCGATTCCTTCGCTACTGCTGCTAACTGAAGCCGATTGATGCTGCCTCTGGATGAACAGTGAGAGTTGCTGGGGGGGTTGGATGAACAGTTCCCGGTGGGGGTGGATGAACAGGACCCCGTGGTGTTGCCTCTGGATGAACATGACCTCGGTCGATCGAGCCGGTTGGGTCTGGATGAACAGGACCCCGTGGAGGGCAGGATGAACAAGACCACCCCGTGGAGGGCTGGATGAACAATAGCCCGTGGAGGGGTGGTTGAACAGGAGCCTGTGGAGAGGGCTGGATGAACAGTAGCCCATGGAGGGGTGGTTGAACAGGAGCCCGTGGGGAGGGCTGGTTGAACAGTAGCCGGTGGAGTAGCGCGCGGTGGAGGCTAGATGAACAGGAGTCCGTGGATGAACAGTCGCAGGTGGAGGCTGGAGGAGGTCGACGGTGGATGAACAGTAGCCCGTGGAGGCTGGAAGGGGTCGACGGTGGAGATGAATAGTATCCCGTGGAGTCCCGTTTTGCGGTACGCCACACCCCTCTCGATGAACAAGACCCCTGTTTCGACCGTAGCGCTCCAACACAAGCCCGTTTCCTCCGTTTTGCGGTACGCCGCACCCCTCCCGATCAACAGGACCCTCATTCGATCGTAGGAGGTCCGTTTCCTCCGTTTTGTGGTACGCCAGACCCCTCCCAATGAACAGGATCCTGTTTCGACCGTGGCCAGTCGAACACAAGGCCGTTTCCTCCGTTCTGCGGTACGCCAGGCCTCATTTCCATCGGTTGTTCCGTCCAATCCCTCCCGATGAACACGACGACGCATTCCGTTCCAACCCAGCCGGTTGGCTCCCCATGAACACGACGACGCAGTTTCTCCATTCCGACCCAGCCATGTACATGAGCCCTGGCCATACGTATGTGCGAGTAGGCTTTCGAGACCCTGCCCGTATGTACGTACTTGGCCGTATTTTCTTTCTGGCACACTGGCCGCTGTAGCTACGTCTACATGCTACGTGTGCGCCTCTACTAAGTCACTTGTGCGCCTCTACATCGACCAGCATGCATGTACACGTTTGCGACCAGAATGACAATGCTACATACGCTTCGACCAGGTGGGTCCCGACTGTCAGGCACTTCCTTGCGTGCTAATATGTAGCTGGTGGGTCCCAGCAGTCAGGGGGCGAATCATTTTTTTTGCCTGGACGCACTTCCTTGCGTGCGAAGATTTAGCTGGTAGGTCCCGACAGTCAGTGGGAATTGTTTTTTTCGTGAAATACAGTTGCCTGTCCGGTGGGTCCCTGCTGTCAGGTGGAGGAACAATTATTTTGCGCATAATAAGGAGGCACTTCCTTGCTGCGGCCGTCGACCTAGCTATCAGCCTCTCCACGTACAGTCCATGTCTGATGGAAGCCGTTCCTTGATCACGTTGACCATGTCGAGCCGAGAGCACCAGGGCGGTGGACGACGGCGAGGCCTAGGAAGGAGACGACGTGGAGCCGGGGAAGACGCGGTAGTGGAAGCCCGCGCGGAGAGGGGTACGACTGTTCACTGGTTTGGCTGCGGTGTGAGGCTGCCATCGCCGCAGGGCCTGGCCAGTGGTGGGAATAGTAGGGGGCGATGAGGCCTCCACGGCAGCCCAGCCGGCCATGGGAGGCAGGAGCATGCGGCACGACCAGCGCTGCTTTGGGCGGCTGGAGCAAGAAGACCAGAGGTTGAAGAAGCACTACGGCTGTTGGATGGACATCGTACGGTCACTGGAGCTAGAATCGTTCATATTGACAAAGTTGACAAAGCACTCTATCCCCGTCAACTTAGTAGGCCTACAAGTCAGCCACCCACCAAGGTGGGTCCTAGCTAGCAAGGGGAGTATTGATTTTTTGCGCGTAATAAGGAGGCACTTCCGGTGGGTCCAAGCTGACAGCGGGGGGAACGTTTTTTTCACGAAATACAGTGGCCCGTTCGGTGGGTCCCAGCAGTCAGGGGGAAACATTTTCTTCGCCAAATACCATGGCCCGTCCGGTGGGTCCTTGCTATCAGGTGGAGGAATAATTATTTTCCGCATAATAAGGAGGCACTTCCTTGCGGCTGCCGTGGACCCAGTTGTTAGCCTCTCCACGTACAGTACTCTTCCGATGGAAGTCGTTCCTTGACCATGCTGACCACGCCGCACCGAGAGCACCAGGGCCGTGGACGACGACGAGGCCTAGGAAGGGGACAACACGAAGCCGGGGAAGACGCGACAGTGGATGTCCATGCGTAGAGGAGTATGAGGGTTCGCTGGTTCGCTGCAGTATGAGGCTGCCGTCACCGCAGAATAACAGCGGGTGTGGGTGAGTAGAGGGATGGCCTGGCCAGTGGTGGGAGTAGTAGGGGGCGGTGAGGCCTCCGCGGCATCGCAGCCGACCACGGGAGGCAGGAGCACGAGGCACGACCGGCGCTGCTTTGGACGGCTGGAGTAAGAAGACCAGAGGTTAAAGAAGCACTACGGCCGTTGGATGGACATCGTACGGTCACTGGAGCTAGAATCGTTCATATTGACTAAGTCGACAAAGCCCTCCATCCCCGTCAACTTAGTTGACCCACAAGTCAGCCTCCCACTATTTTGGGTCCCAGCTAGTAGGGGGTATTCATTTTTTTGTGCGTAATAAGGAGGCACTTCCTTGCATGCGAAGATATAGTTGGTGGGTCCGACCTGTCAGTGGTGGGAACGTTTTTCGCGAAATTCAGAGGCCCTTCCGGTGGGTCCCAGCTATCAGGTGAAGGAATCATTATTTTGTGCATAATAAGGAGGCATTTCCTTGCGTGTGTCCGTGGACCCAGCTGTCAGCCTCTCCATGCATAGTCTACTTCCGATGGTGTCATCGTTGACCACGTTAACCACTCCGCGCCGAGCGCATCCAAGGTGGTGGACGACGGCGAGGCCCCGAACAGCAACAAGCCAGAGATGGGAAGACACGGGAGTAGAGTCGCAGACGGAGAGGTGTACGAGGGTTAACTGGTTCTAGTGCAGTGTGGTTCGGCAGTCGGTGGAGAAGAACAGGAGGTGTGGAGGCGGGAGCAGGTGGTCCCGGCGGCGCTGGAGGAAGAAGACGAGAGATTGAAGGTGGATGCCGGTCGTTGGATGTAAATCCAATGGATAACGATGCTAGAATCATTTATTGACTAAGTTGACAACGACTTGCATTGGCTTCGACCTATTGGCCCACATTTCAGCCTCCAAAAATGTGGCGCGTATTCAACCCATTTTTTCAGAATTTACAGTCTTTTTTTTGCGGGGTAGAATTTACAGTCCATTTGATCTCTTTTTTTGAATTACAGTCCATTAGCTAGGCTGGGTGAACAAATAATGTAGCGTCCATGCGGCCCATTTATGTTTTTCCTAAAAAATTATAGGCCATTTGCACTTTCTCGAAATACACGATTTTGCTGGGCTTATTCTAATTATAATGTTGGGATGGGCGCAACAATGTTATCAAAAAATAAACATGGGCTGAGCATTTTGTTATATATATATATATTTAAATAATAAGTGATTTATTATTACATTGGTCCTTAAGTCTTACCAAGCTTTTGTACACAATCACCAGGATTTTCGTTGCCAAAAAAATCTAGGATTTTATTGTTAAGAAATTATTTTTATAAGTTAATAAGATGTGGGATATTGTTTTCTTACATTTGTAAGTATCTGTTAAATATATGATGACAATAAAAATAATATATAATAACATATAAAATAATTTAAATATATATAATATAGTTAGAAGCGAAACATAAGTTGGACCAGGCGTTCCTATTCTTATATAGAAAAATAGAACAGACCTCTGCGTTTTCTTAAAAAAATACATAAATTGGGTTGCCGATGTTTCAGGAAAAAAAACCTCGGATGGGAGGTCCATAGGCCGGTCGATACATGATGGCCCTCAAGAAAATACAAACAGGCCTATGGACCTCCCATCGAGGTCGTGGGCTGCGCATGTTAAAAAAGAAATCCTAGATGGGGCAGCCCAAAACCAAGCTGATACTTCCTGCCCCAGTGATAATAAATGATACCTGCCAGCTCCCCGGCTTCATTGTGAATTTATCTCCTATAGTAACTACGTTGAAGCACCTAAAAATGTAACTATGTTGACAAATCCCTGGGCCCCAACGTCAGTATAGCATTAGGAGGAAGTATTTTCTCGATGAGGCACTTGCTTGCGTACGGCCATAGGCCTGGTGGGTCCCGACTGTCCGCCTCTCCGCGTACAATCCTCTCTAGATTCCTCTTGTTTGTTCAGCATGTTCACAACGACAGACAGAGGCATGGCGGCGAGCGCACAAAGGCGTAGGAGAAGATCCGACCACCTGAGGAAGTGCCTTATTAGTAACGAAACAACTGAACTAGCCTAGTGGCCGAGTGACACTACCCGACAGTTGTTCCGCCCGGGTTCGATTCCACCTGTGGAGAGAAAATATCTCCAAAACATTTTCCTCTGCCTTTATTGACATGTGGGTCCCAATTGTCAACTACGCACACCATGTCCAACACTTGCCAAAACTTTGTCCCTCGTTTTCTCTGTTTTTCGCACACTCAACATTGTGTGGGCATCTTGAAAATAGCATATCTTTTTGACTGTGCAACATATGAAGATGTGCTATGCATGAAGGTTGATCAGCATGATGTTAACTGGCTGGTAGTTCCAGTTTTGACCATGAATAAAACTTCCAGCATGATGTTAACACTGTTTGAAAAGGCCGTGTTAATATGAATGCTCGGCCTCTGAAAGTTGTAGTTTCTTATCTGAAACTGAACTTGGAGTTTCTTATCTGATACTAAAACTTGCAGTTTCTTCTCGAAGAATCACCTGTCAGCGACCGAAAGGCAGGGGAACCTCTCCTCTCCATTCCAAAACCACCATCTCGTCTCTCCCTCTTCTCCATTTCAAAACCACCCCCTCTCCACTCCATCATATCCATTCCAAAACCAATGTCTCGCCTCTCCCTCTTCTCTATTGCAAGACCACCGTCTCTCCTCCCATCTTCCAAAGCTAGCACCAGACCACTCAGAAGGACATCTATGGAGGGGATGCAACAGCGAATTAGGCAGATCACTGGTGGTGACCAGGAAAAGTTAGCCAGGTTGAAGGAGAACCTTACTTGGGTTGACAATGAGTGGGAGATTTCGAGGACGGTGAGGGCCATGTGGCAATGTATGCAAAAGAGCGAGATGACGGCGATGAGGGAGGCGATGTACTCCTCGGCGGCAGTCACGCTGTAGTCCTTCGAGTTTATCGAGTATCTCGTCTGGGCAATGGAGCAGACAAATTCACCCAAGGCAAAAGTCAGGCGGAGGTGGTGGGCGTACAGGTCGAAGGTCGAGCACCCAGAGGATAACGAATCGAACGAGTACGTTGTGTTGTTCGTGAGGGTGCAGACCAGCCGGAGCCACGGGAGTATTCGTTCTCCCACCGCAAGAGGAGGCCGGATGGCGCGACGTCGCTTCCCCGCCGTTCTCCATGGTTCCCTCGACGCTCGCCTTGTTTCAACGGCATCGGTAGGGTTTAAGGTAAGCTTCTCACTAACCTAATCTTCCATCTGCTCATGCTTACAATCAATGTGACAACTAATAAAAATCATGCTTACAATCAGTCTCCGAGTACTACGCCAATCACCCTAAAATAGCTCTGGACCTTTGGGTCAAAGTTTTGACACTGTGTACAAATAAAGAAAAATAGATTGGTGCTTCTTTCAGAAAAGAGTACACCCCTAGAAAACTTCCAATATAAGCTACTAGTATTTTTTAAGTCTAAGCTACTAGTATTTGGTTAGAGGATTTGCTGTCGAGAAAGATCCATCCACAATGAGTGCCACACATCCCACTGATGATGGTGGATGCCAATGCTCAGATGGAGCAGGGTTGGTGTTGGTAATTTTTACTTGGCACCTCGCACTCTGCATATATGCCGTTTCCATCCATACATTTGTGCAGTTCCACGAAAATGCAGCTAAATAACCCTGTTTGCATAGATAATGAAAAGGCATGATTACATTATAGTGGCACTACTTGATGAAACATACACTAATAAACAGAAGAAAATATTACATCATACTGGAACACGACCCAAGTCTCCCCGATACACCTTCTGCCAGTGATGAACATCAGTCTACAACTGTAGTACAAGGAGGGGCCTTGAGACATTCAAATCTCTATTTTGTGCAGATCAACTAAAATTAAGCACCCCAGTTTGCAGAAACGCTTGAACATTAACAATGGGACTAGTTGATGAAACATATACATTAACAAAGAGAAGAACTTTCTTTATCTACATTGGAAATGAAATGATAGAGAGGACACTCGCTCTATTTTAACTGTATTATTACTTCATTTCATCAGTCACACTAGGGTCGAGCAGGTGGGAAACAAGGTGTACCGTGCCTCGCAAGGATGAAGGCTGGGGGTGCTTAGACTGGGATGCTGAAGCTAGCTCTTTCAGTTCCTATCTTCCCCCTGATGTTTCTGTGGTAGCATTTGGGTTGTAATCCAAACTTGGTCGAGCTGGTGCGGCGTCCCCCTACCTGCCTAGCTCATGTGGCGAACGTATCTCCTGCTATTACTCGGTCTGTTCTAGTAGTAGTTGCATAACTTCCCGTTTACACTGAGATGTTGTCGGATAATGGTTCTCTATGGTTGGGTTTCTTTAATGAACTCGGAGGGAACCCCCTCTTTCGATATATAAAAAAATAGTGGCACTAGCAGTGCCAAAACATTGCCTCAAATTAATAGTGCCACTAGATTAAGGTGCAAAATAATAACATTACTGCTTTATCATGGCAGTGCCGAAACAGTAGCACAAGAGCATGATCAACATGCAGGATCTTTGGCAAATGGTCAGACCAAAAAGGAACATACCTCGTGATGGGAACCATATCTGCAGTCAACGCCATCATAGAATGGATGACACCAGTCACCAACACGGATGATTCAATTCATCAGACCTTTTGGTGCAGTTCACCTAAAATGAAGCAATGTCCCATGAGCTAGCAGCTTCTTCTTCTTCTTTTTTAAGAAAAGCGCTCCAGCCCCGGTTCCATTTCCATCAGAAAACGAAACCCACAGAGCTTCTTCTTCATTAGTTGCAATAAAATTGAGCAACATCAAGGTTGGTCGTGAAGCTCCTTGAGAGTAGGCGGACCAGGACAGTTGCATCTCTAAGAAAAAAAAGCAACTTATCTTAATGGGAAATTTAGCAGGACATGAAAAAAGTGCCATTGATTCATATTATTGGAGGCATTACATTGAAAACAACATTGGTTTAACGTGTCCTTACTTTTAACAGTGCGACTGCTACATTTTAGCAGTGGAGTTAAATAAGAGCGGCTCGGGGCAACAAACATCAGAAGAGGATATCTGGGTTGGTCCCATTTTTGTTTGGTATATAGCCACCTTATACTGTGTGAGGCTAGCAAATCTAGTGCTGGACTTACTCTGTTGACTTGTTCCCCAGTCCCCACTTTCTTTCCTTCTTCAACCAATACATCGGGTTTATATTGAGTTTATACTGCGTTCCCTTTATTTCACTATTAGACCTAGAGACCAGTTGGATAGCCAGTCTCTGCTACTTTTCGCCCCCATTATTCCTCTTTTGACCAAGTCCTAGATTCAGGTAACAAATCTTCCCCCACCCCACCCCCTTTCTTCCTTGTTTGAACCAATTACTACTAGATTCGAGTTCATGAACTAGTTTTACCTCCTAACAGTAAAAAATTAGGTGGTTTACGAACAGCCGATCGATCCTATCTACACAAGGGGGCCTGAGAAATAGTAAAAGATACAAATGCAATGATGTCAGGAGCTTGGGAAGTAGAGCAAGTCCGGTTTTGAAGGAAATTATACCTAAGGGTCACCAGAATGTCGCTAGGTAGGCGGAGGGAGGCCGGATCTGCCCACACTACGACAACGAGGAAGAAGGGGTGGGAGGCCCTCCCTCGCCAGCGATGCTTGGGAGAGAACGACAAGACACGCTGATCGAGACATGCCGGCAGTGGGTAAGAGCCGTCGTCGAGGACGACCGCGTGAACGTTGCACCTTCTCACCTTCCCCAACGGAGAGGATCCGGCTGGATCTGTGACCAGCGGTGAGTAGAGAGAGAGTGTGTGGCCACCATTGTCGTGTTTAGATCTGGAGAGGACGAGACAGTGTGAAGAGAGCAACACTAGCAAGCAAGCGCAGAAGCTCCTACCTATATAGTGGAGTACTAGTTTTCTTTTGTCTACCGGCCGGAGCCGGCTTAACCTCGGCAATGACTGTCGAGAAGTCTTCATGCATGTGCCCCGGAGGCGCAGTTGTCGTCATTTTGATCTGAAGCACCGAATTATAACATATAACACGAAAAAATGCGACATGACAAGAAATCATAACCTCACTGCCCAAAGGAGACAAGATGAATCCCGGCAGACAAACTAGACAAGGATCAAAGCTCAAATTAAATATAAACTCGTAGAAAAGGGGTCCGTCGATAGATGTCCTAATTAACATAGCCGGCTTGACCTAGATGGCAGCTGGGTAGTCTTTGTGCATGTGCCCCCAATGACTAGCCCAACTCCGTTGTCGCTGTTTAACCCTCGCAGTGATCCGAGGCACATGACACCTAATTTAGCGAGATGATAAGAAACCTTTTTTTAGATTTCTCACCAGAACTATAGCTATGTACAACACAGCCTGCATGATATGTAGACGATAGCCAATCCAGGCATGTCTGCTGGAGTCTGGTCACATGCATGGATGAACTGATCTTTCGTGTCTTGCAGGAATCGTCCAGGTACCAGCGTATGTACTACTTCTATTAACTCACCCGACTTGCGGGGCCGAGGAGTGTGCCTATGGTCGGTTCTCAATTGCAGTCCCACATGTGTGTGCAAACGCAATATGACGCGCGTTCCATTCGGAGAGTGCCGTGCCAGACCGACCGACCGTCTGGGGTGCGACGCGAACGCAACGGGCATGATGTATACTCCATACATGTGTACCGCCGTTTTCTTGAGGCTTTGCTCCACAGCGCAATCCATGGATACAAAATTACTCCCTCCGGTCCTTTTTACTTCGCGTATTAGATTTCTGTCAAGTCAAAAGCAACCAAGTTTGACCAAATTTATATTAAAAAAATAAACATTCACAATACCAACTATATATACTATGAAACTACATTTCATAATGATTCTAAAAATATTGATTTGGTATTGTGAATGTTAATACTCTTTTCTATAAGTTTGGTCAAAGTAAAGATACTTTAACTTCGGACAAATCTTATATGCAAACTAAAAAGGGTCGGAGGGAGTAGTATACTGTACTATTTAAAAGTTGAGGGCGGGGCTTTTCCCGCACGGTAGGCGGGGCAGTTCCGCCTAGTCGGTTCGACAGAGACATGAGAAGATGAGGGAGTAGGATGCTGCAAACGTAGGGCTGTGTGATTTGACAGTGAGTTACTGCTGGACAGGTGGGGCCTGGTGATTTGACTTGCCATTATCATTTTAACTATGGCACTACGACCAGCTTGAGTCTCCCGATTCCTGACCACCTCCATACAGGTGCCTCTCCCGATGCTCCACCATGTAGAGGCTGGCTCTTGCTTGAGAGCCCACTCCTCCACTTTTTCCTTGCCTCTTTCCCCCAGATATGCAAAAATGGCATGTAAAGCGGGCTTATAGCCCACTATTGTACTTGATCCTACAGGTGCTAAGCCTACCACATAGGCATAAAGTCTGATGTGGCAAGTTAATTAAGAAGAGACAGACTAGTTTGGTGACCCCAGGAAGAAACGGTGAGAAGCGCGTGTACCTAGATGAAGCAAACTTAGCAACAAAAAACTAAGCACCTATGCATTGGGGACTTGAGTTGCTAAGCCATTTAATGCCCATAGCACCTCATCTAAGCACCATTTCATTGGAAGAGCTCACTTCTTGGCAAATCCAATAAATACTACGAAGAAAGAGATATAGTGAAGTAAAAAAATACTCTTATAGCCAACCTTATAGCTAACCTTGTTGTATGAGTGACTAAGTGATGACTATGTATGACATGCCAACATCAGATAGCCTAACGCACCGTGTTAAATCTGCAAGGGCGCGGCCGCGCGAGCGAGGCGACGGTCGTGGTAGGCGCGACCATGATACGGGCCGCTGGCAGCCCTTGGATCTGAGATCAAAGGGTCGCATGCTAAGTTGCTGAAAATTTGTAGAATAACCCTCCAAGATAGGATATTCACCCATAGGTCTAGAATCATGCCATGCAACCATTCGATCTCAGATCCAAGGGCTCTCAGAAGCCCGTATCATGGGAGAATGGAAAGCTTCGCATCACCTGTAATTTTCCCGACGCTTGACATGACATCAAAACCCATTTAATTGGGTGTCAAGTAGACATGACATCTAATTGGTCCCCCATAGTACTGTGCATGAATCCATTTATCCACCAGGCAAGCCACTACCTTGCCATTTGCATGCGCCCGCCCACTCGACATTTTTACAATCGATAAAACGCTCATAGTCGTCCTGTCCTTTCACATTACGGCAGTTCCACTAATCCTAACCCTCCCCCCAAATCCATGGCATCCCAAATCTCCATGATCGGCGGTGAGTACAAGGTTAGAACCATCACCGGCAATGAGTTCGACGTCATCTACACCCGTTCTTCCGCAACAGTGAAAGAATGCCTTGCTCACTTCAAACACATGTTCGAAAACTCAAATGATGAGTGGGTCGCTGGGCTAGATGTTGAGTACACCACAGTCCTGGGAAGCGAGAAGAATCTAAAGGAGGCAGAGAAGAAGAAGCCTGCCGTGATCCAGGTTTGCACATATGACTTATGCTTGGTCTACTACATATGCCATGCCGACGTTGAGTGTGAGGAATTTAAGAAGTTCCTCAAGGGCTGCTGAGTCAAATTTGTTACTGTAGCCTTTAGGAACGACAAGGAAATCCTGGGTCGGATAGGCCTCGTTGTAGGCGGCCCCTTCGACCTCCAGAAGAAAGGGTTGGTTCCCTCCCTTGATTAGCCTTCAATGCTGACCCTGGCAGGAGCCACGGTTCATCCTTCGTACGGTGAACTAAAGAAACCTCCGCACACGTTTCATCGTGCATGGCAGTGGACTGTACTAGATATAGACCACATCCACTACGCTGTAATAGATGGCTACCTTTGTTTCAATATCTACAAGGGTTGGATGAGGAGCAAGAGCCAAGTGTGCAGTTCAAGCAAAGAAGTATCGCCCAAGAGGAAGAGGGACAAGGCCGAAGTCGATGAGGAGTCCGAGTAAGGTGGCAGTGTCGTTGCTCATGGTGGTTCTAATGTAGTGTCTACCGGATTAGTTGCTTAGTTTAATTTCAGGTGTGCTTAGTTTTATTTGAGGGGTGTGTTGTGCTGAGCCCCCAGCAGAACTATGTTATGTTTCTTCTCGTTATATTTCGTACATGTCATCTTTTAGTTGGTATAGTACTACCACTCGTTTCTTCACATTATATACGTACAATATATATGGCCAACATCATATAGCCAGTAGTTTAGTTGTCAAAGAATTTCAGGGTGCTTAGTTTTGTCAAAGAATTCCAGGGTGCTTAGTTTCATTTGAGGGGTGTGTTGTGCTGGAGACCTTTAACTTATCATTGTGAGAATCAGCTTATTTTTGTCATGTAACATGGTCAACGGGTTTGACATGAAAATAACAATGTCTAATGGCATTTCTAATATACACTGCTACCCCCCAGATTTTCTTTACAAAGGCAACATAGAACTATATGAGTGCCCTACTAAATTTTGGAATTATGCCGGGTTCGTTTGGCCTTTTTTATACATTAATTGAGTTTCTGGTCATTTAATGTGCATAATTCAAATTTGAACTACAAGCACATGCTCCCGTGCACCGAAGTTGATTGAAAAATCACATGTGTGTCCTCGGGTGAATTTCTAGGTCACATGCAAGAAATGAGAATGAAATTCAAACATCTTGGCATCATGGTTCGGCCGAGAACATTGAGAAGCTTGGTTTTAAAATTCTTGTAAATCCAAAACACGCCTGAAAATCATGAAACTTGGCATGGTGTCATGTCATGGTACTACCATGCTGTGGTAAAAGAAATTACAGAATAGGAACAAGTTTTGGTATAAGTTTCTTGCAAACCAGAGCTTCTCTCAAGAAGGCTCGTGGTTCTGAGAGGGAACGTGTCACCTTTGTGTGTATAATTCAAATTTTAAATACAAGCACATGCTCCAGTGCACGAAATCTGGTTGAAAAATCACATGTGTGTCCTCGGGTAAATTTCTAGGTCCCATGCCAGAAATGGGAATGAAATTCAAACATCTGGGCGTCATGGCTCAGTTGGAAACATTGAGAAACTTGGTTTTTTAATTCCTGTAAATCCGAAACACGCGTGAAAATCATGAAACTTGGCTTGGTGTCATGACATGGCACCAACATGCTGTGGTAATTTTGATGTCCGATTTGCGAAGGCGCACACATTAACAATCAACAAAGTCATTTTGGAACAAGTGATGTCACGTTACAATCGGAAACACAAGTATTATTGAAACTGTGTGCGTTCTATTTACCATTTACATGCCGCCACGCATCCCCTTTTTTATTAGCTAGGAGGCACTGTGCAGGGTAGCTATTTGAGTACGGGAGGCGTGCGAGCCCTTTGACCTCCATCTGCCGTCCACCTCTCTCCTAAGGTCTCCATTAATGGCGCCTGAGCCTCTGTTTAATGGCGTGTCAATGTCCCACTCGACTGAGATTTAAGAGAGAAAAATGAAAATCTGAAAAGAACATTTTGCATGGATCTTGATGTAAGATCCGACGGACCTATAGAGCATCTACTGCGACTTATAGAAAGACTGATGAATATATATAAGGACGACGAGAGTGGATAATAATTGTCTTACATAATTAGGAAGATAATTAAAAAAGCCACGTGCGGCTACGCCCGAAATACACAAGGGCAAAAGAAGAAGGAAGACGCATACAACGATCTGGCTCGCTGATCTCTACTTTCTTTATGCGCTGCAGGTCGCGGAGACTAGTTCTCGCGGCGGGCGATGATCTCTTACATCAGTTTCATGTCCTTAATATGTTGCTTGGCAGCATCCATGGATTCCTCCACCAGCCTGTTGCGCTCGATGCGGAGCATGGCATTGTCGTCCATAAGTTTCTTGATGATGACCCCCGTCCTCTGCAACAAGGCAGCGGTCTCCTCCTCCTGCTTCGCCCTTCCGGCGATCTTCGCCCTCAGCAGGTCGCGCTCGCCCCGGAGCTTCGCATTGCCCTCCCCTAGTTGCGGGATGACGCCAGTAGCCTCGTCCTGCATCCTCGCCCCCCGATGATCTGATCCATCTGGCTATGGACTATCGCATGCATGCGCCTGTAAGAGTCCTTGCTTGCCCGCGAGAAATTTTCCCAGGCCGCGGCGGCGCGGCGGGACCCCCTGCTGCTTCGGCGGCGCTGTGAGACATCTCTGCTGCTTCTGCGGCGTGGCCGGACCAGTCTGCTACATCAACGGCGTGCTGGGACCTCCGTGCTGCTTCCGCGGTGCGACGGGACCTCTGTGTTGCTACTGATGCGCGGCTGGACATGTCGGATGCTTTCGTGGCGAGGCGGGACATATCTCGTGCTTCCTCTTCCATGCTCACATCTCCCTGGTGGAAATCTCTCGACCCAGAACTCACGCTGGCTATGGCTTGATTGACTTGATTGTTTTTTGTGGATGAGGAGTTGAGGAGGAATGCGCAATCATCTTAGCGTAGTAGTATTTATAACCGAGTACTACTAATACACTCCTAAGTGGGAAACCGTTTAGGTTGTGATCGGTGTGAACAGGTTTGCAATTAAATATAGCATGGTAGTAGTAGTAATTTGGAATGTGACGAGACACGCTCAAAATTTATTAATGGTTCTAGTTTCGAAGTGCGGCACTATTCCAGGATGGGGTAACGTCGGCACATTTTCTCGGCCGTGGTCTAGCATATGCCATGGTACTAGTTCTTTTTCTACTGCTGTGTACGTGCAAAAACTAGCACCATCGGATACATATCTTACGCTTGGCGTTCGACAGGAATAGCCTCGTGGCGAGCTATAGACTAGTATTTTTTCAGACGCATTACACCTATCTCTCAGGACTTCTCGCACGCACCATCACTGCTCCCTAGGTCGATGCCACCCACATACAGTTGTACTCTGAGAAGAGGTGCACGCACGCACTCGTCCTCTCTCACACACGCATCTGTAGCTACGAATTGTAGTGTTCTCAACCATCCGATTGGCTCTATCATAGGTTTCACGTTGCTCCTTGGCCTTGAGATTGAGAAGTTTAAAACGCGAAGGCTAAGATAGAGGCGTGAGGTTTTGGTTAATGTGCGGGCCGCACAGGGCACCAGCACGACATAAGCTTCGTCTGCCTGGTGCGCATGCAGTCGGGTGAGTTGTCCAAGTATAGACATAACCAGGCCCTTGTTGGTATCCGCGCCTCGACTTTGGCTGGTCATAGTGGAGAGTAGCATAGACTAGTTACTAGTCTATGTTACTAGTACCTTCATAGTGGGTAGTGTCATATAGTATATGCATAATTTGGCGACGAGCGCTCTCTATATGTACCACCTTTTTCTTTAATTACATCTTGTTAGTTTTTCTCCATGGCGCAATCCATCGATACTACTACTGTACAAATGCATACATTTTTTGAAAGGCTAGAGGGCGGGGCAGTCTAGCTTGGTCCTTTTCACGAGAGGCGAGGGCCTTTGTGATATGACGGCTCATTACTGCTGGAAGGCGTGGCCTTGTGATTTGACTGCTCGTACAAATGTGCCAACGACCTAAGGAGGAGCAAAGAACCGTGCGGTATACTCAAGTTTTCCACTGGAGTATGAAACACGGCAGCCTAGTGCCATATCCTCTACTCTCTAGTCTTATTATATATTACTAGCAAGATGCATTGTTCTATTGGCGATGAAGAATGATCTAATTTGCCAGTCATCTCATTTTTAGCATTGTTCCATTCATGCCTCGCAGAGAAGGTGACACGTGCGGCCAAACACACGAAGCAAAATAAGAAACACAGGAGCAAAAGAAGGAGGATTATCACCCCCAAAAAAGAAGGAAGACGCACACACAAGTATGGGGTGCTGCTCTGACTACATGAAGGGTTGCTGGCCGTGGAGTCGTAACTGCTTCTTCATCGCCTCCATGACCTCCATCTCCTTGCGCGTCTCCTCCGCTATCTTCATCACTGTGTCCATGACGCGGGATTTCTCGATGCAAGCCTTCATCATCTGTTCCACGGCCGCATTACGTACCTTGACAGCAGTCGGGTGCTTGATGCGGAGCTTTGCCAACTCCTCCTTCTATTCCATGATGAGGGCCTGCAACATCTTCATCGAGGAACTACTATTCTCATGCAGCTTCTTCCAGCCGGTGTTGTCCTCCTTCAGCAGGTCGAGCTCGTGGCAGAGCTTCGCCTTGTCCTCTTGAAGTTGCAGGATTTCGCCGATCGCCTTCTTCTCCGAGGCAATGCTCTTCTTCAGCAGCATCACCAAGCCGACGGTCAACCCCCCTGCTCATTGAGCTCAGCGGGCATGTCGTCGAGGCTCTCCTTCAGCAGCTCCACCAAGCCATGGATGAACTCCTTCTGCTTATTGAGGTGCTTATTGAGCTAATTAGGCATGTCATCGAGGGATAACGACTCCAGCACCGCATGTTCACCTCCGCATTTAGGGCGCTCCTGGGAGCCATCGCCTGCCCGTGAGAGATCTTTCGAGGTGTCTGCGTGGCGGCGAGCCCTCTCTTTTTTTCCGCAGCCTTGGTTGCTGCTCCCTTGTTACGAGTAGTTCTCGACCTAGAGCTCTACACACCGGCCATGGCAAGGACAGACGAAGAAGGACTTATGAGGAGCAAGGTAGAGTAATTTTCGGTTAGGTAGTTCCCCTTTTTATAACCTAAGTACTGGCACTAGTACTAAAACCTGCATAGTGGGAACACGTTCAGGTTTGGTACATACTGGTAGGTGTGAGCAAGCTTGCACTTAATTGTAGCACTAGTGCTTTCGAATGTGATGGGAACAAGGTAAATATTAATTGATGGTTTTTGGTTTCGAGGCCCGAAACGGCTCCCGATGAGTTTAGTGGAACATAAATTTCAAGTAGACTACACTGCTCAGATGCGTAAATATTATGTTACTATCAAAAATTGGCACAAAATACGAAGGAGACCAATGGAAGTACTACTAGCAACCCATGATTTAACTACTCGTATGCGAGCAGTACTACGTGCATGTCTTTCTTCCGCCCTCACGTCCACTCAATTTGCATGCGCTGTATTAATTGACCATCAATGAAGTGAAGGACTTTACACGCGTCAAATTATCACATGGGGTGGATCTTGGTACAAAATTGTGTCCGCCCGTGTACCCATGTGTGCGTGCGAGGGAATGAGTGCGTGCATGGCGTACATGCACATCTTCGCTTCGTGCATGCACTGCCAGTGCGGCTCAGGGAGGACGAGTACATTCTTCAGGAACTAGCAGCACGTCACTATGATTAATCCACACAAGGATGTCGCGACAACGCCTCCACATGTGCCACGTGGCTTCATGAACGGTAAGAGAGACACTGTGTAGCGTGCCATTGTGTTTTGCACATACTCGAAGTACTAGTAAGGTACACGTGCATTGCACGCGTCCGATTTTCCAACCAAATTATGAATAAATACCACACTATAGCATGTAAGCTCTGAGTCATATATGCCTGATGTAGACCTTCATTTAATTCTTATAGTTCATCTCATTCAAAATCAATTAGTTTTTATAAAAAAATCCTAGGGCCTCTTTGATTCGTAGGATTTCCAAAACGCGGGAATAGGAAGAACATGGGATTAGAGTGGAATGTCGTCTTGATTCCTACAGGATGGTACGAGTGTTTGATTTTGCATAGGAAAAACAAAGAATTCTTTCAAAGAGGTTTGAGTGGATGGGATGTTTCCTATGAAATCTAGTGCAAATGAATCATATGGAAAAATTCCTATGGTTTACAATCCAAGGAATCAAACAACCAAGATAGGAAAAATTCCTAAGGATTAGAATCCTCCAAAATTCCTTCGAGAATCCTTTGAATCAAAGAAGCCCTTAATCCATTTTATGATTCATGGAATTGTGCGTTGTAAAGCATAAAGTAAAAAACAAATAATGGCAATTCAACTAGAAAAAAAGTTTTGGCAATTATGATACGGAAGATTCTAGAACAAAGGAGAACCACTGTTGTTTTGAGATTTGTGCATTATGCTTAAGTTCAACCATGGAGGCTGCTAGATTGTACATGTGGCAAAATCCGGTGGGGGCTAGAAGATGGTGCGAGGGGCCGAGTGGAGGGAGACTATGAAGGAGTGCACAACTACAAGATCGATATTTAGAGAGAGGGGGCGAGAACGTGCGTTGTTGCACGCAGTGGCGGTGCCATGAAAAATGTCCCATGAGTTAGGGGGCCAGGCATTGCTAATCCTTTATGAGGAGGGCCAATTCATCAACTTAAACCATTTTTACCAGTAATTGTCTAATGATCACATTCATATTAGCCTCGATATATAGTGATGTTAGGGGGGCAGGGCCGTTGCTGCCCCTGTCTTTGCCATTGTGCGTGCGTCTGAGAGATGAAGCGGAAGGCATGGATGATGAGAGGGGGCGTTGGATATATAATTAATGTGGGTGTATTAGCTATATATGTAATCCTATATAGAGAGGTATAGATTGATCGATGTGGACATGGGAAAGAGGATGAGACCTCACTAGATATATAGATTGATAGGTTTATGTGGAAAACTATGAAAGACCTAGCTATATACACACACACACATAGAGGAACATCGATCGTTGCGCATGCACGTGAGATATAAAGAATGCCCGATATGATGGAGAGGGGGATGTGTGTGTGTGTGCCTTCATGGGAGACCGACCTGAAGAAAAAGATTGAATGTGTGCGATGGATAATGCCGACTGGTAGTGTATGTGCATGCATGCACGAGAGAAAGTTAGTGGTACAATTATAAAGAATAGACCAATGTGTGGGTGTAATAGACTAGGTGAGGTCATAATCAATGTAAAGTTGAATTCAAATATTTGAATAAGAATTCATGATGTTTGAAACCCATACATGCATGAATATAACGGAGATCTGCGCGGTGTGGTTTGGAAACAGGCATGTTGTAATGTATACACATTGAACAAGGTCAGACTGGTTTGAATTTGAGATACCGATGGCAGACATCGTTTGGCCAGATTGCATCCGTGCATGGACACACTATTCTAATTGGAGATGATGGGTGGCTTTCGCATCACATATCTATATCTATACCCCTATATATATTATATTATATTTTTTATATAGTGTGCGGATAACTTTAACTTTGAAAGATGGTCGTTGGATGAGGCCAATCCGATGGTGCAGAGATGGCAAATTTGAGTACTACTAGCCGTTGGATATCATCTAGATTCCACCAGATTTTGCCACATGTACAATCTAGAAGACTCTAAGGTTGAACTTAAGCATAATGCACAAACCTCAAAACACAAGCACTTCTTCTTTGTTCTAGAATCTTCCATATCAGAATTGCCCAAATATTTTTCTACTTGATTTGTTTTTACTTTATGCCTTAAAACGCACAATTCCATGAATCTTAAAATAGATTAGCTTTCTTATAAAAACTAGATGTTTTTGAATGAAATCAACTATAAGAATTAAACGAACATCTACATCATGCATATATGACTCAAAGCTTACATGCTATAATGTGGTATTTATTCATAATTTGGTTGCCGAATCTCATGCGTGCAATGCACGTGTACCTTACTAGTCTAAATGGTGTCTGTGTGTGTGTTGTGCATGTTAAGCACATTGTACGTAGTATATCATACTAGTCTAAATTGTCTTTTTTTCTTTTGGGTACACGTTAAGCTTGTTCTCCCAAAATTTCAAGCCGCGCCTTGTTATGCCGAAATTTGAAGCTAGCGTCTCTGTCTATCATGCTGCGAAACTCCCGCCTCTACAACCCGCGCCTTGTTACCCCGAAATATTTAAGATAAATCTTTGTCTCACTGTGCTTTGACAACTCCCTCCATCTCAACCCGCGCCTTGCTATTCCAAAATTACAAAGCGCGCGAAAACTCCCACCTCCTGTGAAATCCCGACACGCGAAATGCCCGTGATACCCCTGAATCGAAAGAACCGCCTCAAATCGGTGGGGGTACTTTCGTAACTTACCCCACATTTGGGACAAGCACGTCCCCAAGCCATGGTTCCCCCACTCCCATCCCATCCGCCCACTGATTCGTACACCGAGGCCGGCAAAACCCGCGAAGCCCCACACCCTCCTCCGTCCGCCACCCAGCCGGAGCCTCTTCCCCGACGACGTCGTCCACAACAACACCTCGACGTCCCTCATCCACCGTACCGGATGAGGATCCGTCGTCGATCTGGTCGTCCCGCCGGTTCAGCCACCCCGTCCTCCACCTCCAAGGAGCTGCCCCGATGTTCCCCTCGTCTTTCGCGCCACCTCCATTCCCACACTGCCGTCTTCACCTGCACCACCTGAAGAGCATCATCATCACCGTTTCCTCGGATGAAGCTGCAGCCTAATCGGCGCCACCAAAGAGGTTGTACACTAATCACCGCATTTTCTTCTTGATTCGATCTCACGGTGCTGCCGGCGCTCGGTCGCGAGCCGACACGGTGCGGCTCCATCCACGGCGGCGTCGCCGGCCACTTCCTCCACGGCGTCGCTCCCTCGGCGGCGACGTCCACATCAGTAGGAGCTTCTGCTTTAGCTCTCGCTCACGCTGCTGCTGTGCTCTTGCTCTTGCTCTTGATCCCCTGCCTGGTCTGCTCTTGCTCTTGCTCTTGCTCGCGCTGTTACTCTCGCTCTTGCTCTTGCTTGCGATGCTGCTCCGATTTAGCTACACTTCAGTCGACTGAATCGACTTTTGGGTTAGTCAATTTTTAGGGGGTGGGGGGCTCGCTGGAGTTAAGGAAGAACCAGTCGCAGCGGGGAGGGGTGCTCGCCGGAGAGGTACCCCACTATCTATCTTAGGGTTCAGGGTGGGGGCGGTGGTCGCCGGCGGTGGTGGGGCGGTGGGTGGGGATCACCGGACAAAAAGCTCGGCACAGGGGGGCACAGGGATGGCCGGGGCGACAGCGGACTGGCGGTGGGGAGTGTTTTCGGGGCGGGCGGGGCGGCGCACCGCAGGTCGCGGGCAGCGGGGGGCGGTTGTTTGGCCGGTGCTGGCTGGCGGCTCAGGGGGTGGAGGTTGAAGATGAACTGCAGGCCCTTGATTTCATATCCATTAGCTGCAAAATCGACTAACCAGAGATGAAAAAGTCAGTCGACTGACTTGTAGCCTCACCTCTAGTGCATTCAGTTTCGACAACAAAATTCAGTTTCGATAGTTAAGTTCAGTTTCAACAGTTAAGTTCACAAATGAGCGGCTGATGTATACATCTAGCACTTTGTGGTTATCTATTTTACGTCATCTATTGGAGATGCTATTAGAATTCCATTCAGGTTAACGTTGTCTCTCTTGTCCTGCTTCAGCCTCGGCATCGTACAAGTCACCGGAGCTGCTCCAACGATGAAACCCTCCATCACAGTGGAGCAGTACCTCGGGCTCCATCTCCAGACGCCTAAGATCTTCTTCCCCTCCTCCTACAGCCAATTCAGCCAGAGCATTCTGACCGGCCAACCCAATCACGCTGAGATCGACATGGCTTCGCCAAATAGGTTGTACACTTCTTATGGTTTGACTTAATCTCACCATGCTTCTTTGCATCCTGTGATCTTCTAATTCTTGTGAACCAAACACCCAGATTGGCAGAAATCCTGTGTTTTTAAATTCTCTGTTTTGCTCGTGCATTCCTATCCTATTCATGTCTATTTCCTATCCCTGCATTGTTAGAATCCACAAATTCAAACAAGCCCCTACACAATTACTTCTGTTATAGATATATGTCAAAGAAAACCTTGTGTGGTTTGTCCTGCTCCTGCGGTGCTATGTTCCACCCCAGCTCAGCTGCTCCAACGACGGAAGGGTTCACCACAGCAGGGATCCACTCTCCAGACTGCATTACCATTATCAACTGAGCAGATGACCTTGAGGACTACACGGCTCCGCAAGAGAGGTCGCACTCTTCCGTGTCTGCTTACGTTATGCATTGCTTAATATGATGACATGCTACTTTATCGTCGTGTTCACCTATTAGACTCCGACTCAGGTCCAAACTTATGCTGAAACTTGAGTTTTTAAATGGTTGTGGGGTACATACTGGGGCAGCAATCAGTACTATATGTCTACTATCTGGTTAATCTCGGGTGTCTACTATGATCTTCATGTTGGGTGCAAACAAACATTAAAGGAGCCATTATCTGTATTTTTTAACTAAAGCTATTATCTGCCTGCTATCGTTTGTTTTGGGTCTATCCACAGTTTGCTACCATCACTCTGGATTTGTGCATGCACTCCTTACATAATCTCACTATGTTTTATTCCTATGAATGTCAGTTATTGTACACAATGGAACGGAACATGTAGAGCAAAAGAGACGACCCTTGCATGACAATAAAATTTCATGCAGACGTCGCTCCATGGTGGGCGCAAAGGCAGCCCCCCTCCACCCATTTCGGATCGTAATCAAGAGGAAGATAACTGTTCTGAGGGGGGTTCAGAAGAAGAAGACCACTCCTATTTACCCCATGAGGTCTTCGCTCTAACTTGGCATGCTAATGTTGGTAAAATCATGCATATGGTGCCTTGCATTGCTTACTGTATACATCAAAGATGTCATCTGCTTAGTTTAGACATGCTTTGTGTCAATGCCATTTGTTTAGTTTCTTTATCATATATGTGAATCATGCAATGCCATCTTGTTTAGCCAGGCATCATATATGTGAATTTTGCAATGCCACCCTGGTTAGCCAGTCATCTTATATGTGAATTATATCATGACATGATTTTTTATTACATGTTAAATTTGTCAACAATTTTAGTACATTCAATTACTCTTCCTGTGCATCAGCCATTCGGCACGGTCATGGAAAAATCTGGAGTGGAAACAACATCTTCAGAGCAGACAATGCTATCTGACGAAGCACATGTCTTGCTGGTTACAGATAGCTCCTCAGAGTAGGATTCAGAGACAGATGACCAGTCCTATTCCCCCCCCCCCCGAGGTGCATGCTCTAACTTGGCAGGGTTATGTTGCTCATATCGTGCGTATGGTATCTTGCATTGCTATGTCATTTGCTTAGTTTAGACATGCTTTGTGTGAATGCCACCTATTTAGTGTCTAATTACCATATATGTGAATTATGCAATGCCACCTTGTTGCAAGACATTATATATGTGAATTATGCAATGCTATCTTGTTGCAAGGCATTATATATGTGAATTATGCAATGCCATGCTGTTTAGCCAAGCGTCATATATGTGAGTTATATCATGCCGTCCTTTTTTTGTATTTCTTATTTCTTTTGTCAACAATGTTTGTATATTCAACTGCTCTTCCTGTGCATCAGCCATTTGAATTGGTGATGGAGAAATCTGGAGTGAAAACAAGGTCTTCATAGCAGACAATGCTACCTGGTGAAGCAGATATCTTGCTGGTTACAGATAGCTCTTCAGAGGAGGATTCAGAGGCAGATGACCAGTCCTATTATCCCCCTGAGGTGTATGCTCAAACTTGGCAGGGTTATATTACTCATATCATGCATATGTTGTATTGCAATGCTTAGTTTTTACATCATATACACGATATTGATTGCCATCTCCTTAGTTGACACATCATATATGCAATTGCCCTCTGCTCACTTCCTTAGTATATAAATCGTATATTTGAATTATATCATGCCATGATATTCACATAGACAGCATGTACCTAAATTATGGCATGCCAACCCATTTTCTAAAGACATAATATAGTTATATCATCTCATCCTGTTCACACTTCACATAGTCATCATATTTTGAATTATGTCATTCTATCCGTGAATTATATCATGCCATCATGTTTCCATCGACGGCATGTTTGTGATTTATGGCATGCCAACCACTTTAATAGACACATCATATAGTTATATCATGTCATCCTATTTACATAGTCATCATATTTTGAAGTATGTCATTCTATCCTGTTTAGTTAGCTATCATACATGTGAAATTGTGTCATGTTATCCTGTTTAATTAGCCATCACATATGTGAAATTATGTCCTGCTATTCTGTTTGGTTAGACAACATAAATGTGAATTATTTCATGCCCTGTTTTCTTCCCTACTATCCATTGCACCTGTCTATCTTACAATGTCTGTACATTCAATTACTTTTCTTGTTTATCAGTCATTTCAATTGGAGGGGGTGATGGCAGTATCTTTGGGAGTAAAAACACGGTCTTCAGAAAAGATCGGGCTACCTGTCGATTGAGATAGAACCACGGTTGTACTTGCCCAAGAACCAGCCACACCACACATAACACAGACTCACGCAGATTGTACCCCTACCCAGTTGGACAGAGAACTAGCTACACCCCTTCTAACCCCAACCCCAGCAGAGAGTAACCCAGTTCCCATTTACATAGCACCGTCTCCACCACAGAGCACCCAAACATGAGCAGTTAGTAAGGCAACTATTGTCGTGGTTCTAAGTCTGACAGTAGAATAGGGGGGGTAGGAATGTAGAGGCAAGATCCTAGCTATGGAGGAGTTGTTCACATGAGTTTTATGAGTTCAGGCCCTTCTCAGAGGAAGTAACAGCCCTACGTCTCGGAGCCCGGAGGCGGTCGAATGGATTATATGTGTGTGTGTGTTACAGGGGGTGCGAACCCTTGTCCCTGAGGAGGGGGTGGCTTATATAGAGTTTGCCAGACCCCTCCTGCGCTCAGTTACAAAGGGTTTAAGGTACATAAAGATGGAGATGTTACTAGTAACGCCTGTAATAAAGATACATAATGACCATTAAGGCTATGACCTAATTCCCGACCGTTGTAGAGTGGAGTGGCTCTAGATCTTCTGGTAGTCGAGTGATTGTCCATACGGTCGAGTGTCTTCAAGACTGTCGAGTGGACCATAGCTTCATGGTCGAGTGGATGATGATTTTTCTTCGACTGCTTCTGGTTCTTTTAGAGATGTCCTTGGGGAGGGTATCTTGGACAGATCCATGACCCTACCCTAGGTACATAGCTTCATCATTAGCCCCCGAATGGATCAGGGTTTGAGTGAGGAAGGAGTTGAGAATGCTTCCGACTCATTTTTCGTTGTTATGAGTATATCTTGTTCAGGATCAATGAACTGAGGTGACGACGACAACTTCTTTTTCAGTCGCCTTGATCCATTCTTAGTTTTTGTCGAGTGAACTTTTACTGAAAAGCTTCGAGTGATGATGTGGAGGATGCCTTCCGTCTGACAAGTTGTTCTGCTGTCCGCGGATTTCGCGGGATTCGAATTTTGGGAAGCGCGTTGGGCGGGGGAGGCCGTGGTAATCGGGACGGATTAGGCAGGTTGCCTCGATCCCCGCGCCACCTTTTTTGCCACGTATCGCGTGCGCAACTGTTGCGGGATTTGATGACATCGTCCGGGCCTACAAGTCAGTCACTCGGAAGTATCCTTATAAAATGCACCGGACCGGGCTTTTGAACAGTGCGCCCTCATTCTCCTCCTCCTTCTTCTTCTTCTTCAGATTTCTCCGCTGCCCCTGCTTCCGCTCTCGGCGTCGTAGCTCCGCTCGGACTCGATTCGCTGCCATGGGGAAGGAGAAGACGGTGGCGTTGGAGCGCGCAAAGAAGGCGACGGCGAAGGCAAAAGGAAAGCGGACCAGCCGAGGTGGATCCTCGTCAAGGTCCGGCCTGCCACCGGGCTAGATCCAGGGCGATTGGATCCGCTCGACGATTTGCCAGGACGACCTCGACGATCTGGTTGAGGGGGGACTGATCCCCCACGAATCGGCACGGCTCCCGAGGAACGAGACCGAGCCGCCGCCGCGGGAGGGTGAGTGCGTTCTCCTCGCCACTCACGTCGACCGCGGATTTTCTTTGCCTCCCCACCCTTTCTTTCCTGGTTTTATGAATTTCTTTGGGGCTCAACTCCACCACTTTACTCCAAACACTATCATGTACCTTGCTGCCTTAGTGTCAATGTGCGAAAATTTCTTGGGTTGCCGACCGCACTGGGGTCTCTTCAAGCACATATTCACATGTCGCTCCCAGTCGGTCAAGAAGGCCAACCCGAGTGACGAGAGGACGCACGTGATACAGATGTGCGAAGGCCTTGGAATCCAAATGAGGAACAAGAGCACCTTCCAAGCTATGATCCTTCTTGACTCGGTCCGGGGCTGGCAGTCGACTTGGTTTTACTGCAAGCACCAGCCGACCCCGGGTCAGTCGACTGGACTTCCCCCCTTTTCTTTGGATTGAGTGGAGAAGCCCTCCTCCTTGAGGGTGATCCTAGAAGAGAAGGCACAAGTGAAGGTGTTGGTCGAGCGGGTCGTCCAACTTGTCCGCGACGGAGTGACTGGTATGGACCTGCTGGAGGTCTTTCTTAGTCGATGCATCCAACCGCTCCAAGCCTGTAACCATCCAATGTGGATGTACTCGGGACTCAAGGACTCCACTCGGATCCACCCGGAGGACGTTAGTGAAGACACGGTGGAGAAGTGGCTGAGAGGAATCACCAGCAACAAAGATAATCCCCGGGGGTCTAGGAGGGTGATTCCATTCGACCATTCATGCCAGCCGGAACAGGTATGATTCTGCATTGTCAAGTATCTTCTCGATTCACTGTGTAACATCTTGTTGATGGTCGACTGTATTTCTTTCGTTCATTGTCTTTTCAGGCTCTTAATGATATGTACTCGATGCCCAATGGAGTGCAGGAGCAACACGTCGAGGAAGGGGCGAGCGGGGGTGAGAGTGGCAAGTGGCACTCGGATGCAGAGGAGGACAAGGAGAGCGACGACTCGAGCAATGAAGAAGAGGTCGACTCGCCTCCTCGTAGAGAGAGGAGGTCCAAGCACGCTCACGACCCGGCGAGCACCCCTGACCTGGCGGCCGCGTCGACTGGGCCATCTTCGAAGCGCCCTCGGACGTCTTCCCCGACGCCGACTGAGAAGGTACCGAAACAACTCAAGACTGCACCGTCTCGTGTGCCGAAAGCATCGAAGGCCACCTCCTCCAAACCACCGAAGGCTTTACCCAGAATCAAAGTGACCATCCCCACCATCTCCGGGTAATCTTCTGACCCGATCTTTTGGTCGACCCGAGCAACAGAACATAACCGACTGAATGTTGACATTTGTAGCGCTGCTACCTCTGGGACTTCTTCCTACCAGTACCGAGACAAGGAAATGGAAGACGCGATTACCTCCAACCCAGGTAAAATTCTCATGATCTTGTCCTTGATTATTGGGTCGATTAAATTCTGGCAATTCACTTGGGGTCGACTGATCTATCTGCAGCCCCGCCCAACGTCATCGATCTTCCGGATGATGATGAAGATGTGGCCCCTAGGCCCAGGAAGAACAAAAAAGTAGCATCTGGCAAGACGTCTCAGCAAGGACCGGTGACAACACCAACCGTCCGGCAATCCGAAGACGCAGGTGGGGCCTCTGTAACCTTCGTTGTCCCATTGTCGAGTGAGCGCCCTGCATCGTCAATTGTACCAGTGTTTTCTTCAGTTGTCCAACCTCACGCTTCGGAGCTCCAAGCTGCCGCACCTGGGTCGTCCGCCCCCTTCTTCACCAACTACCATGTTCCAGAAAGTCAGTCGGACGCGGCTGCGGAGGCCATCCGTCAGGCTAACGTGATGATGGAGCAGATGAAGACGGTGCACGAGAACAGCCAGGCTGCTTACGATGCCAGCGCGGCTCTCCGGGCCAATGTCCAGGTAAGTAGGCTTCCGAATGGCCTTGTTCTATTAGGATATGCTACCTGAAATATTTTCTTTCATACAATCTCTTATTGTTTGCGTCGAATCTATACAGCCACTTGGTGTGTTTTGTTGTCTTTGGTATATGCGCTCTTCCACTCAGCCTGGCAAGTGGGATCAGAACCAGTGGGGGCACACTAAGTGCACCCACTGGGTGTAGTCCCCGAGACCGCAGTCGACTGCAGGCAGTCGACTAGGGTCTGAGTACTTTTTTCTTTCTTTTCTTCCACTCGACCCGGGCGGACCGATCGAATGGGATCCGAACCAGTGGGGGCACGTCAAGTGCACCCACTAGGTGTAGTCCCCAAGACCGCGGTCAACTGCTGGTAGTCGGCCGGGGTCTGAATAGTTCTTTTCTCTTACTTCTCTCTTTTTTTACTCGACCTGGGCAGACCGGTCGAGTGGGGTCTGAATCAGTGGGGGCACACCAGTGCACCCGTTGGGTGTAGTCCCCGAGACCGTGGTCAACTGCGGGCAGTCGGCTGGGGTCTTGAGTAAACTTTTAAGTTTTATTCACTCGGAAGTAAATAATCTTTGACCTTGTCGATTGACACGTATTTTTCCTTCTGCAGAAATCTTGTACTCTCATTTCTAAGTTTGCCGAATTTGAGGAGAAGCAGAGGCAACTCAACCTCGACTTGGAGCTGGCCCAACAAAAGTTGAAGAAAGCTCAAGACGAAGCTGCTGGTATGGAAGGTAACTGCCTGTCGACTGTTTATGTTGATCGTCTTTTAAGATATTTCTTCGATCTCTTGTTTGATCTGATTGCTTCTTTTGCAGAGAAAATGAGGTTGGATATGGAGAAGAAGGACTCGGACCTTGCAGCTGTGTAGAAGGAAGCTTAAGATAAGACTGCCCTTACAGACCAGAAGCTGGCTTCGGTCGGAGCGTTGGAAGGAGAGGTGAACAAACTGAAGTCCTGCCTCAATGAGTCCAACCAAGAGGTAACTCATCTAAAGAAGGATAAGATTTCTCTGAATGAGAAGCTGGAGTCCGCGGTCCGTAAGAGAAATGACATGGAAGCCTATCTGAGAACTCTTTCTAAGAAACTCTATCTTATGCTGGAAGGTACTCCTTTTAATCCGACTGCTTTACTACTTGCAAGTTAAACCTGTCCAGTCGACTCACTAACTCTTTGACTGCAGAATTCTGCCAAAACTTTGATGAGGAAACTGGAAGGATCGAGACGGGTTTAGACCCTATTGTTTCTCCGGTCGGCGACGAAGCTGCCATGAATGTGCTTTGACTGGAATCCCATGTTGCCAGCATCACAAGTTACCTCGCTCGCCTGAAGGTGGCAGTTTCACAGATCAACTCATCACTCTGGCCAAGGGCGACGCTTCAAAATGACCTCGAATCTCTGATGGCTCGGCTCAACGAGATTCCTGGTCGAGTGCAAGAGTGGAAGGTGTCCTCTGCCCGGTGTGGTGCTGACGTGGCGCTGTCTTTGGTAAGGGTCCACTGCAAGGAAGCTCGTGAAGACAAGCTGGTGGCGATCAAGGTCACCAACACCAAAAGGCACAACTTCCAGTCCTTTATGGAGACTTTCATTGCTGTTTCTACTCGGATCGCAGATGGAATCGACTTGGACAAATTCGTCGAACTCGCCAGCCCTCCTCCAGCCGAGTGAACAAACTGTGAGATTTAAACCTGTCTTAAATTTGCCTCGGAATGCCGAGTGGTTGCTGTAACCATTAAAATCCTTCGGGCTTGATGCTCGAATACTTTTGATTTGTCGCTTGGAACTTTAGGATTAATCCGAACTGCTTTTGAATATGCTTCTGATTGCTTTTGGGATCTGCTCCCTATTTGGAGTGACCTTCGTGTTTGAGATGCAGCCTTAAAATGGAGACTTCAATCAAACTGTGCCTTGTTGTCCTTGCGGACAAGGATGGAGCGCACGTTGTATTTGTGGCGTAGCTCGAAGGAGAATGTTGCAGTCGACCTGCGCCTCGTCATCCTTGCAGACAAGGATGGAGCGCACGTTGTATTTGTGGCGTAGCTCGAAGGAGGAGGTTGCAGTCGACCTGCGCCTCATCGTCCTTGCGGACAAGGATGGAACGCACGCTGTATTTGTGGCGCAGCTCGAAGGAGAGGGAGGTTGCAGTCGACCTGCGCCTCATCGTCCTTGCGGACAAGGATGGAGCGCACGTTGTATTTGTGGCGTAGCTCGGAGAAGAGGGCCGCGGTCGACCTGCACCTCGTCGTCCTTGCGGATGGAGATGGAGTGTACATTGTATTTGTGGCGCAGCTCCAAAGGAGAAGGACGCTCACCACTCGATAGATTTTTACAAACTTAGGCGAGTACTAGACTGTAGCTAAGCCTCCGAGTGCGAGGATTGCTCACCACTCGGTAGGATTTTGCAAAGTTAGGCGAGTACTGGACTGCAGCTCAGCCTCCGAGTGGGAGGATTGCTCACCACTTGGTAGGATTTTACAAACTTAGGCGAGTACTGGACTGCAGCTAAGCCTCCGAGTGGGAGGATTGCTCACCACTCGGTAGGATTTTACAAACTTAGGCGAGTACTGGACTGCAGCTAAGCCTCCGGGTGGGAGGATTTCTCACCACTCGGTAGGATTTTACAAACTTAGGCGAGTACTGAATTGCAGCTAAGCCCCCGAGTGGGAGGATTGCTCACCACTCGGTAGTAATTTACAAACTTAGGCGAGTACTGGACTGCAGCTAAGCCCCCGAGTGGGAGGATTGCTCGCCACTCGGTAGGATTTTACAAACTTAGGCGAGTACTCGACTGCAGCTAAGCCACCGAGTGGGAGGATTGCTCACCACTCGATGGGATTTTACAAACTTAGGCGAGTACTGTACTACAGCTAAGCCCCCGAGTGGGAGGATTGCTCGCCACTCGGTAGGATTTTACAAACTTAGGCGAGTACTAGACTATAGCTAAGCCCCCGAGTGGGAGGATTGCTCACCGCTTGGTAGGATTTTACAAACTTAAGCGAGTACTGGACTGCAGCTAAGCCCCCGAGTGGGAGGATTGCTCATCACTCGGTAGGATTTTACAAACTTAGGCGAGTACTGGACTGCAGCTAAGCCCCCGAGTGGGAGGATTGCTCGCCACTCAGTAGGATTTTACAAACTTAGGCGAGTACTGGACTGCATCTAAGCCCCCGAGTGGGAGGATTGCTCTCCACTCGGTAGGATTTTACAAACTTAGGCGAGTACTGGACTGCAGCTAAGCCCCCGAGTGGGAGGACTGCTCGCCACTCGGTAGGATTTTACAAACTTTGGCGAGTACTGGACTGCAGCTAAGCCCCCGAGTGGGAGGCTGGCTCACCACTCGGTAGGATTTTACAAACTTAGGCGAGTACTGAACTGCAGCTAAGCCCCCGAGTTGGAGGCTGGCTCACCGCTCGGTAGGATTTTACAAACTTAGGTGAAACGGGTTCGCAGCTAAGCCCCCAAGTGGGAGGCTGGCTCACCACTCGGTAGGTTTTTTGAAAACTTAGGCGAAACGGATTCGCAGCTAAGTCACTCACCGGGGGTTTTTCAGATGTAGACAAAAGCAACAACAATCGTGCTAGAGGACTATAAAGCTCTTGTCTTTGATAAATAAATTACAACGGTATTTCTTATTACATTTTATTCGAACGAATACTTAAGTATAAAAGGGGCAAAGCAGCTCCGCATTCCAAGCCCATGGCTCGTCCTTCTTATGCTCGACACTGTAAAGGTGGTATGCTCCATTGTGGATCACTCTGGTAACAATGAAGGGACCTTCCCAAGCTGGGGCGAGCTTGTGTGGTTTCTGCTGATCAACTCGAAGAACCAAGTCTCCCTCTTGAAAGGCTCGACCCTTCATGTGTCTAGCATGGAATCGACGCAAGTCTTGTTGATAAATGGTCGACCGGATCAAGGCCATCTCTGTTTCCTCCTCTAGGAGGTCGACTGCGTCTTGCCGAGCTTGTTCTGCTTCATCTTCAGAGAAAATCTCAACTCGTGGTGCATTATGAAGCAAGTCACTCGGTAAAACAGCTTCAGCTCCATAGACCAAGAGGAATGGAGTTCGGCCAGTCGACCGATTATGTGTTGTCCTCAATCCCCAAAGAACTGATGGAAGCTCATCAACCCAGGCGCCTGCTGCGTGCTTGAGAGTTCGCATCAGTCGGGGTTTCAGTCCTTTGAGAATCATGCCATTTGCTATTTCTCCTTGTCCATTCGATTGGGGATGGGAGACTGAAGCATAGTCGACTCGTGTGCCTTGTGAGGCGCAGAAGGTTCTGAACTCGTCAGAATCAACGTTCAATCCGTTGTCAGTGATGATGCTATACGGAACTCCATATCTGAAAATCAACTCTCTGATGAAGCTGACAGCAGTACTAGCTTCAAGATTCTTAATAGGCTTGGCTTCGATCCATTTGGTAAACTTGTCGACTGCTACAAGCACATGAGTGAAGCCACTCCTACCATTCCTCAATGGACCAACCATGTCCAATGCCCAAACAGCAAAGGGCCAGACGAGTGGGATGGTCTTTAGGGCTGATGCAGGTTTGTGTGACATATTGGAGTAGAACTGGCAGCCTTCACATCTGTCGACTATATCTTTCGCCATTTCATTTGCTCGTGGCCAATAAATCAAGCTCGATATGCTTTAGCCACAATGGTCCGAGAGGACGCATGGTGACCACAGGTCCCCGAATGGATGTCGTGGAGGATCACTCGGCCTTCTTCTGGTGTTATACATTTCTGGCTGACCACACTTGCACTTTCTCTGAACAGTTGACCCCTTATTATAGTAAAGGCCTTGGATCGACGGACGATCTATCGAGCCTCTTCTTCATCCTCGGGGAGCTCTTTCCTAAGGATATATGCAATGTATGGCACTGTCCAGTCGGGAGTGATGACCAACACCTCCATGACCAAGTCAACCACGGCTGGGACCTCGACTTCAGTCGGATCTGTGGCACTCTTAGGCTGCGGGGGCTCTTCATTGAAGGGACCTTCTTGAACTGAAGGTGCATCAATATGCTCCTGGAACACATTACTGGGAATGACTTCTCTCTTGGAGCCTATCTTTGCTAAATCATCTGTTGCTTGATTTTTCAGTCGGGGGATATGATGGAGCTCTAACCCCTCAAACTTCTTTTCCAACTTTCACACCGCGTTGCAGTAACCAGTCATGGCTGGGCTTCTGACGTCCCACTCCTTCATCACTTGATTGACTACCAAATCTGAGTCGCCATAGACCATGAGGCGACAGACGCCGAGTGAAATGGCCATACGCAACCCATACAAGAGTGCTTCATATTCTGCTTCGTTATTGGAGGAATCAAAGTGAATCTGGAGGACATATCTGAGCTTGTCTCGTCGGGGGGATACCAGTACTACCCCAGCACCGGAACCATTCAGCATCTTGGAACCATCAAAGAACATGGTCTAGTGCTCCGAGTGTACTTGAGTCAGCAGTAGTTGTTCAATCCACTGGGCGAGGAAATCTGCTATTGCTTGGGACTTGATAGCTTTCTTTGCCTCGAACTTGATATCTAAGGGAAGAAGTTCAATCACCCACTTTGCCACTCGACCAGTTGCATCTCTATTGTCAGAATCTCTGATAACGGAGCGTCGCTGACGACTCTAATGGAGTGATCAGAGAAGTAATGTGCAACCTTCTTCGTGGTCATATAGATCCCATAAACAAGCTTCTGATAATGTGGATATCTTTCCTTTGATGGAGTCAAAACTTCAGAGACATAGTATACTGGGCGCTGAATTTTGTAAGCTTTTCCTTCTTCTTCCCGCTCGACCGTAAGTACTATACTGACGACTTGTCCAGTGGCTGCAATGTAAAGCAGTAAAGGCTCTTTGTTGATTGGAGCAGCAAGCACCGGCTGGGTGGAAAGCAGGGCTTTGAGCCCTGCAAATGCTGCATCAGCCTCAGGAGTCCACTCGAACTTATCTGATTTCTTCATCAGTCGGTCAAGAGGCAGTGCCTTTTCACCGAGGCGAGAAATGAATCGACTTAAGGCGGGCAAACAACCAGTAAGCTTCTGGACATCATGCACATGCACAGGGCGTTTCATCCGGAGTATGGCACCCACTTTCTCTGGGTTAGCGTCGATCCCTCGTTCGGAAATGAGAAAACCGAGTAATTTTCCGCCTGGAACTCCAAACGTGCACTTTGATGGATTAAGCTTGATATCATACCTTCTGAGGTTGGCAAAGGTTTCAGGAAGGTCAGCCAGTAGGTCGAAACCTTTATGTGACTTGACCACAATGTCATCCATGTATGCCTCCACATTCCGACTGATCTGAGTGAGCAGGCACTTCTGAATCATCCGCATGAATGTGTCTCCAGCGTTCTTCAAACCGAATGGCATAGTGACATAACAGAAGCACCCAAATGGGGTTATCAAAGCTGTTTTTATCTCATCGGGTCCGTATAGACGGATCTGATGGTACCCGGAGTAAGCGTTGAAAAAGGACAAACGCTCACACCCCGCAGTCGAGTCGACTATTTGGTCGATGCGAGGGAGAGGAAAGTGATCTTTCGGGAAGGCCCAATTGATATGTTTGAAATTGATGCACATGCGAAGTGAGTCATCCTTCTTTGGGACCATGACAACATTAGCTAACCACTCGGAGTGGTAAATCTCTCGGATAAACTCAGCTGCCAGAAGCCGAGCCACTTCTTCATCGATTGCCTTCCTCTTCTGTACAGCGGACCGTCGAAGATGTTCTTTGACTGGTTTCACTTCTGGGTCGACTTGCAAACGATGCTCAGCCAGTTTTCTGGGAACACCTGGCATGTCGGAAGGTTTCCATGCAAAGATGTCCCAGTTCTCACAGAGGAACTGGATGAGCGCTTCTTCCTATTTGGAGTCGAGTGTTGTTGAGATGTGAGTCGGAGCAGCATTCGGATCAGTTGGGTGAATGTGAATCGACTTTGTTTCACCAGACGACTGGAATGCTGAATCCGTGGCAAGCTTCTTAGCACGCAACAAATCACTCGGATCTACATTTTTTGATATTCTTGCAATTCCACTACTGCCATCTGTGCATCAACGATCTTTGAGCCCTTCTGGAAGCACTCTTCTGCCTTTTTTCGATTACCGGTGGTAGTGATCACTCCTTTGGGACCAGGCATCTTCAATTTGAGGTACACGTAACATGGTCAAGCCATAAAACATGCATAAGCTGGCCTGCCCAAAATAGCATGATAAGCACTCTGGAAATCTACAACTTAAAATGTCAACTTTTCTTTGCGGTAATTCTTGGAATCACCGAACACTACATCAAGGGCGATCTGGCCGAGTGATGCAGCCTTCTTGCCAGGAATGACTCCATGGAAACTCATATTGTTTTCACTGAGTCTGGACATGGGAATGCCCATTCCTTTCAATGTCTCTGCATACAGTATATTCAGGCCACTGCCACCATCCATCAGAACCTTAGTCAATCGAGTACCTTCGACTACTGGGTCGACCACCAGCGCTTGCCTCCCAGGGGTGGCTATGTGCGCTGGGTGATCGGACTGGTCGAATGTGATTGCAGTCTAAGACCACTTCAAATAACTGGGTGTCACTGGAGCAACCATGTTCACTTCTCTTTTGATGACTTTCAGTCGACTCTTACTCTCAATATTAGCGAAAATCATCAGAGTGGCATAGACGTGGGGGTAACCATCACCGTCCTCCTCCTCATCCTCAACTTTGTCTGCTTCCTTCTCCTTTTCCTTGGGTTGTTTCTCTCGGAATTGCTGGATTAGGAGTCGACACTGTCGAGTGGTATGCTTTGGGTAATGAAATTACCCTCTTCATCTTTCTTGGTGTGAATGTGGCATTGTAAATCCAGCACATCATTTCCATCTTGATCTTTTACTTTCTTGGGGTTCCATGGTGCTTTAGGTTTCCCCTTGAACTTCCCCTGAGTCACGGCTAAGGCTTCACCAGGAGCGGCTGGCTCGGCTTTGGGCTTCTGCTTTCGACTGGAGTTTCCTCCTTCAGTTTCGTGGGCGACTGCTTTGTGCCTGCCACTCCGGTGTCGGTCTTCTTCTTCACCATCGGCGTACTTGGTGGCAATCTCCATCATCCGAGTCAGAGTCACACTACTAGGAAAAGGCCTACTAATGGCGCACCTAATTTGGCCATTAATGGCGCATTAGTGGTGCGCCATTAGTAGCACGCCATTAGTATATTTTACTAATGGCGCACCACTGGTGCGCCATTAGTATCTGGTATACTAATGGCGCACCCCAGATGCGCCATTAGTATATACAATAGTGCGCCATTAGTATGCCTCCCAGGGGGCCATGTATACCCAGGTGCTTTGGCATACTAATGGCGCACGACAGCAAGATGCGCCATTAGTAACTTCGGCATACTAATGGCGCACTGTTTAATGATGCGCCATTAGTATCCTTTGGCATACTAATGGCGCACTATGATGTGATGCGCCATTAGTATGAATATTAGGTTTTTTTTATTTTTTAATTTTCTGTTTTTTGCACAGGTTACAAAATGTATAATTGGACAAAATATAGACAGCACACATCAACAACAGATTCATCGAATACAATAGAAGATTAGTCTCTGAATACAATTCATCATTTTAGTCTCCGAATACAAGTCATCATATTAGTCTCCGAATTGAAAAGACCGAACAAAGATACAACATTATATTACAAGTCTCGAGACCGCGAGTTTGTCTTCACATTACAAGTCGATATCGATCATCTAAACTACCATCACATAGAAGAGAGCTGCGGTCATCACGATGAGCATCATCACGATGAAACTCGTCTTCATCCGGTTCCTCCAATGCTCCCTCCCCTCTCCCGCTAGATAGCGGGCATATCTAGATTTGGCCTCGGCCCTAGTGGCGTACCCTTTGTAACTGTTACCGCTGAATCGGTGAACCTGTCTCCGACACTCCTCCCAGTCGTCGTAGACTCCGGGAACCTTACCCTTGTACACGACATACCACGGCATCGCTATGCAGTAGCCAAACGAAACGTTAGTACCAATTCACAGACAATACATAAGCAATATATAAGTATGCAACAGAACGATCGGAAGAGAAAAGCAAGACATTAATAGCATCGATTACATCTTAAGTTGAACGACTCTCGAAACCAAAGAGACATACTACAAGTTCATTAAAGTTTAATTACAACATGAGCCAATCGATGTTTCAGAACTAGACACAGCATCACTGCTTTCGACTCGACTCAAGGGACCGGAGCGTGGATGAAGCCGCCGTCTATCGTGGGAGTCATGAAAGAACGGGCGTTGTCAGCCTGCATTTGTAGGATTGTGTCGATGTCACTGTTGGACGGTTGATTTCTGAGGTAGAACTGCCCCGCGGTACGAAGGACATCTTGATGGATGATTTCCGCAAACTCCGACTAGATGCGAAAGAATTCTTGTCTGATGTCCGCGTCCTGGATTGCCGACACGCTCGCGGCCCAATCATTGAGTCTACTCGGTAGCAGAAGTTGATGATGGTCCCGTACGATCGCCCGCATGTGATGGATGGCGTAGTAGGCACCCTTCTGACCGCCAGGCGGCTTCTTGACGCAGCAGAACGTCGTATTGTGGGAGAACACGTGCTTGCCGTACTTACGAATAGGCCTGGTGAAGGTGCCTCCAGATTTGACGTAGCCGGGGAGAACATCATCAAGAACCTTCTTGACATTTGTGTAGTCTACATTCGACTGACGGTCCGGGTCAAAATACGTGGCCATGGAATATTTGGGGCTTAGGAGGATGAGCGTGCAACGTGTGTCACTGCAGAAAACACGGAATGTTAAAAGAAAAACGATCAAAATCTAAGAATTCATATGTTACGGGGCGGTTGAGGGGAGGACTTACGCGGGAAAGTAAGGCACGAGGAAGTTATCCTTATCTTGGTTTGCCAGAATGACGCCTTCGAGGTAAGAACTCGCGACTTTCCGGTCCCCAGCGCTGCCCAAGATCTTGGCACGCATATAGAAGGGGTCGACTATGACGATGTCCGGGGTCTTGTCGCGAATGATCCACATCTCCATACTCAGCGAAAATAGCCGAACGAAGGTGTAGTGCAGCGGATGAAGGTTCAACATAGCGTGGATGTCATCAAACCGCAGGACGATCGTACCCCCGATGGAGTTATCCACAAAGCCCTTGCCCTCTGGCACCTTGGCCGCGAAACCGGGTATGCCACATCCTTCTCTCCGAGACGCCGCTTCTCCAAAGAAAGAACACTGTCATGCAGACTCTGCATAGCACCGGTTGCAGCATCGAGCATATTTCTCGGTAGCATCGGCCTACCCGCCACATGCACCCTCCTCGAGATATCCTCAGGTGAAGGTAGCCCGTCCTGAGCACGGATCGTACTCGGTGCCGGCTGGCCCGCACCCTTGTTAGTCTTTCTTTTGCGTGCCTTCTTCTTCTCCTGTAATGGGACCGAGTTCTGCTCACAGACCGCCTTCTTGAGTGTGTTGGGGCTGATCATATTTCGCACCTCGCCTATCTGAGGCTCGGTGAAGTCGGCAGCTGGAGGCGTCTCCTGAGAGCTGAACTGCAGACGACGCCTGTTGCAACTTGGCTTCTCCGCGGTACCAGCTAGATCGCGCACGTCTTTTCTTGGGTTGGGTTCTTGAGAAGGAGGCCCCATGAAGTTGCCACCGTACCCATGATCGGCAAAGTACTGATCGACGTTGGCAAATGTATCGTCGTCGTCGTCGTTCTGATCCTGTGCCATATGCATGTTTGGATCCAGTGGCAAAGGGATGTCCGGCACCGTTGCGGCGGTCTTGCCATGGGGCCGACTTGGCGCCGGCACGACTGGCGGTGTTGTCTTTGGGGTGGTGTCCCCCGCCCCCAAACGAATCTGGCTCTTCGGCCAATGCAGGGGCCAGCTCAGGCAGGCGCTGAGGGTCATCACGTCATCATCGTCGGCCCCGACGGGTTGAATCGGAGGTAACAACTCGTCGCAGCCTGGCAGCACCCGAACCAGTTGAACCCTAAACAAGTTGGGTGGCATCTGGGTACCGTGGAACAAGGGGTTGCCTGGTTGAACGATTTTGCCCTTGGTGACATCGACCAACTCGTTGTTCACGAAGTGCAGGAGAGTGCACGGAACGTTGGCGGCGCCCTGCGAAAACATGTAGGGTGTCAGGGATGCCCAGTCAAAGGCAAGGAGATGAAGTCCTCGGCCGAGAGAGGCTTAATTAGTTACCGTGATGATGGCGTAGAGCTCGGCTAATGTCGAGGCACCGCCAACGGCGGGCGTGCAGTTGACGGAGGGGCCACTTGCTGCAGAGGTGCCGGCCGACGTACACCCGGGTGCATTAAGCTCCCGTGCCGGCGTCGGAGACACCAATGCCGCCTCCGCCGGAGACACCAATGGCCCCGCCATCGCGTTCTGCGAGTTGCTGGCCGTGAAGCTAGGAATCGGGGGCGGCCCCTGTTGGCCTCCCGCAATCCACGCACTAATCCCCTGGATCAAGGTAGGAACAATGGCGGTGATCGTCGCTCCGAGTTGTTGTTGCACTTGCTCTTGGACAATCTCCGGAATCCGCGCCACCTGTGCCCTGAGTTCTTGAACCTCGCGCGCCTGGCTTTCCGAGCTGGTCTTTTTCTCCTTTCGCCCACCAGTGTTATAGTATGACGACCATTTTGTCGACAAGCCTTTGCCGGCCACACGACCAGCTGACGTCGGCTTACTGAGCTTATCCTTGTTCTTCATTACATTCAACGCCCTATTTAGAGTGGTGTCCCAAGGGTTGCTCTTAGTCGACCCCGCGCTACTGCTTTCAGTCGCCTGTGGAAGGAATGTGAACCATTTAGAAATTTGGCTTCATTAATTAGAATGCAACCATATGGAGCTAATTATGCGGGGGTGTATTCCTTACCAGAACAAGCTCAAGCGCCCTGGTCTTCGGATCCGTGGTAAGCTCCTTTGTTTTCGGGTCCTTCTTGTACTGGGCCCTGACAAAGTTCCTGGTCTGCTTGTCACCGTATTTATCGAAGAGGGGCGGTAGGCCTTGCTCGGCACGGTCCGCCTCCTCCTTGTCCCATATAGGCTCCGCCACTCTGTAACCGCCGGGACCGAGTGTGTGTTCCCCTAAGTTCAGCTCCCGCATTTCTTTCCCCCACTTACTTGATTCGGAGCTTGCGGTGCTCGAGCAATTGATCTTGAAGTCGTTGTAGTCATCTTTGGTGATCGAAGGATTTTTCTCCTTGATCTTCTCATAACTCTCACCTTTCTCGATCATTCTCTTCACATTGCTTTTCCAAGTAGATAGGGCCGTGCTCATCTTCGTGAGGGCAGCATTGTTCACTTTATTCCCTTTGAGGCTTGTGTTTTCAAATTCAGTGGGGAACTTGTATCGTTCGTGCAGCTTCGTGAAGAGGAGGTTGCGCAAATTCCCTCGGTCAGGATGCCTGAGGTTCTCGGTGTTGATCGAGACGGTGCTCCGGAGAATGCACCCGAGCTGAAGCGAGTACCCCTTGACTATTCGTTCGGGCGCCGTTGGATTCCCATTGGAGTCCACTTCAGTAACTTCCTCCTTGAGGGTGCGGAGCAGGGTCGGGCGCCGGTCCTTCCGTTGCCTCTTCGGTTGGCTGCCATCTGTGCGTGCGCTGCCATCATCAGTGGTGGCATCCTCGGCGGCACCATCAGTGGTGGCATCAGTGGGGTCATCCTCGGCGGTACCATCAGTGGTCTCAGGATCGGTGGGGAAGGCGGCGTCCTCATACAAGTGAGGTTGTTCCTCCATCTCCTGGGACAGCTTCTAGAATTTCTTGCCGCCCGAACCCCCGGCCTCATCGTTGTTGGCAATGTTTCTCTATAAATAGGAACAAAGTTTGGTCAAAAAGTTGGTTATTGTCAAGGAACAAGATCATGGTCTCATCATTTAGGGTTTGTCGACACCGAGGCATCCTAAAAGCTAAGCTTTTATCATTGAGGGTTTTTCGACGCCGAGGCACCCTAAAAGCCTAAGCTTTCATCATTTCGGTTTTTATCGACACCGAGGCACCCTAAAAGCCATGCATTAGTCACAAGTACGCCGGGGCACTTGATCCTACTTAATTAACTACTAAGATACCCCGGCCCATGCATTAGTCACAAGTACCCCATATGTCCTATTTTTAGCAAAGTCATGCTAAAATTCACGGAAAATTTCAGCATGACCTTTGTTGAAAATAGGACACATGGAGTACCCGAATTTGCCGGAACGGAAGTTAATCGACATTCCAGCAAACTCAAGGGCCTCCCGGGGTACCTGCAAAATCATCACGACACGATGGTCGGAGACATGACCTTTGCCTAACAGTTCTGAACTCCTGCCAAAACTGAACACAACATATATATACCAAGCATCTTGCCAGCTAGTAGACCAGCTAGTAGACCATCATTTGTCAGGCCAAATTGAGGCCAAACAGAAAAACAATGTGGGCATGGCACAAAGTCCATGACCCAGAACAGGAGACATACCAAGCACTAAATGAGGACAGAAACAGACATTTAGAACAATTAGTTATTAGCTAAAATGTCTTGCTTGAATGCATCACAATTTATTCACTACTCCAAGGAGTACTATTTCTCACAATCCCAAGGAGAATAACTAGCAACAGAAAACAAAACACTTATGGTAGTATGTTGATGTCCAGCCAATGCACAGAAGTTAAAGGCACCCATTTAACTACGAAACAGCATTTTTTTGGAGCAACACTATTAACACTGGAGAATGAAAACTGAACTCAGTCATTACTCATTAATACAACTTTTTTGGTAGCAAAGTAGATTGACAGCTCTTGCATAAGAGAACAGCAAAGTAGTGATTGTATAATAAATCATATAACTTACAGGAGGGGTTATCCGATATTCTGGCTTTATAACAACTTGTATGCCCACTGCAGCGAAACAATGAATTATGTTAGTAACCATGAACTGTTCTCAATAACAGTACAGAAGGGCACAATATTGGGCAGTTTGTTAGTTTGGCATGGTAGCAACAGTAAAATATATACAAGCAGGCACTCCCTTCTCTTTATACCAATTCAAAGTCCAACCAATGTCTCACAATATTTTTCATTTTTCAGCATGACGCCCTTCTTCGCGAGGAAGCATGCTCTGACAAGCTAAGTTAAGTTACACATGTAATGGCCAAATTGGGGGAAATTACTAGCTAAACAAGTTTAAGCGCACACACATGCTGGCTACAAGAGAAATGATAGGGTTAAAAGACCAACAAACAAACTCGTGTAAAACTGCCTCAGTTTCAGGTCTAGATTGTTCAATTCCACTTTCCACTCACGAAACCACTCTCAGTTCGATCGAACGAAAGATCAATAGTGGCCAAAACTGAAGAAAAAACTGAATAAAAGCATGACTTGCATACAGAGCACATACCAAGCAGCGGCCTAAAATAGCAAGCATCAAATTAGTAGCAGTATCAAACTGGAAAAAGTACATCCATCGATTTCTAAGAATCGGTAGCATTACCAAATTATCAACTAGCACTAAGCAGCAAGTAGCAAGCAGCAAAAGGACACTGATTTAGTACCATTGACAGTTCACAGCAGCAAAAATCTGAGACGTACTAACACGAGCTATCAATCACAGTAGCAAAACAAATCCATTCGTCCATCTATTCAATATGCAATAGCAACATCCACCCATCCGGCTAACAAATAGAGGGGTGGGGAACAGGGAGATGAGAGGCACCTGTTCTCGAAGGAGATGTGGGCGGCTGGTCGAAGCAGGGGCGACGGGAGGGCCGGGGGCTTGTCGAAGCAGAGCAGCAACGACGGTGGGGAGGGCCGGCGGGAGGCGGCCAGGCAGGGCCTAGCGCTGGCGATGCTGAGAGGAAGGGGCCGGCGAGGCAGGATCGCCCTGGCGGCGGCGCGGATCCTCCCTCGAAGGCTCGAACCCTAGCCGCTGTGGGAGGGAGGAGCGGGGTGGCAAAGGAGACGACTGTGGGGGCGTGGGGAGTGCGGAGCGGGAGGAGGAGCCCGACGAGGTGGACGGGGCAGGGAAGGGAGAGGGAACTGGCGAGGGGGAGAGGGAAGGGGGGATCAGGCGAAGGGGAGAGGGAAGGGGGGATCGGGCACAATACTAATGGCGCACCACCCCTCGGTGCGCCATAAGTACATCCATACTAATGGCGCACCTCACTGTGGTGCGCCATTAGTATTTTTTTATAAGACAGTAATAATTTTTTAAACTTGTTTAAATCATAACAGTAATATTTTTTTTATAAGACAGTAACAGTAATATTTTTTTATAAGACAGTAATAATTTTTTTAAAAATATCATCAAACAGTAATGCCGGTGGAGCGGGGGAGGGTGCACGGGGTGCGGGGGGTCGGCGGCGGCGGTTGAGTAGGGGAGGGGTGCGGGGGGTCGGCGGCGGCGGTTGAGTAGGGGAGGGGTGCGGGGGGTCGGCGGCGGCGGTTGAGTAGGGGAATCGAGGGTGCGGGGGGTCGGCGGTGGTGGCCGGTGGACCGGGGGGTGCTCGGCGGCGAGGGGGACCGGATCTGGCGAGTTGGGATAGCGATCGAGATGGAGCGGGATCGAGATCGAGTGTCCATGAAATTTAAAAATATTCATGATAGTTCAAAAAGTGCCCATGAAATACAATCGAGAAATCAAGGCTACGATTTAAATACAATCGATCTTAGCTAGCTATTTGTTCACAATCTTCTTGCCCTTCTTTTTCGCAAATGGAGTTCTTCTGTGGAACGGACGTCCTTTAGGTAGGGTGGTCCTGCTTCTTCTTGTGGTGTATGCTGCTACTTCATCATCGTCGTCATGTTCGATCCTCGGGTCGCCGTACTTGTCGAAGTCTTGCTCATTGGCTACTCCATCCATTCCGATGATCTTCCTTTTGCCTCTCCTCACGACAACACGACTGGGCTTTGACGGGTCGGTAATGAAGAAGCATTGGTCCACTTTGGAAGCCAGTACCCATGGCTCATTTTTCGCGGTGACATTTGCGCCCGCGGTCTTGGATTTGGCTTCGGGTATAACCATGGTGGTGAAATACCGGTCTTCTTTTAGGACGCTCTTGGCCCATCTGACACGAAACATCGGGACCTTCTCTCCAGCATAGCTCAGCTCCCAGATCTCCTCGATCCTTCCGTAGTATCTGTCCTTGTCGTTACTGGTGTAGGATTCCATCGTTACCCCGGAGTTCTGATAACCATCACTCTTCATGTCCTTGTCCTCGGTGTAGAATGTGTAGCCGTTGATATCGTACGCCTCATAGGTCATCAGGTTGTGCTCGGCGCCCTGTGACAAGGCGAATATGAGTTGTTCTTCCGTGGAAGAATCCTCATGTAAAGGGTACGACAGAAGCTTCTGCTTGAACCAACGTGTGAAACATGAGTTGTGCTCTTTGAGTATATCTCCGTCCGTCCTCTGCTGGCCTCGGTCATTGTACGTCTTCTTAATAAAGGTTTTATGCTCTACCACCCAAGGATCGACCACGTCTATGTGTTGTAGCGTGACTAGGTTTGCTCTTTCAAAGTCGGCGAGTCGACCCTCGAAGTCGACATGCATTTCGCGACGACCCTCATGGTGACCCCATCCAGCGAGCCTGCCGAGGTGCCTGTTGACGGGCAGACCAACGGGGTTCTCGATGCCTAGATAATTCGTGTAGTAGGAGATGCACTCTTCGGTCAGAAAGCCCCTGGCTATGCTTCCCTCTCGACGTGACATGTTGCGAACGTATCCTTTGATGACACCATTCATCCTTTCGAACGGCATCATGCTGTGCAGGAACGTCGGCCCGAGTTGGATGATATCGTCCACGATATGGACCAGCAGATGCACCATAACGTCGAAGAATGCGGGCGGGAAGTACATCTCAAGCTCGCATAGTATCACCACGATCTCTTCCTGTAGCCTTCTGAGTTGCCTCACGCCAACAGACTTCCGAGAGATGACGTCGAAAAAGTTGCATAGGCCAAATAGGGTTTCACGGACGTGCGCGTCCATGATCCCACGGATTGCAACTGGAAGTATCTGCGTCATCAGCACGTGACAGTCGTGAGACTTCATCCCGCTGAACTTCAGCTTCGCTGGGTCTAGGTATCTGCTTATCTTCCCCGCGTAACCATAAGGAAGTTTTACTCCTACGAGGCAGGTGAAAAACTGCTCGATCTCCTCCTGACTTAGAGTGAAGCACGTGGGAGGGTAGTCATTTCCGGTCTTCTTGGCCTTCTTGCCTTTGCGACGACTTTCCGTGTCCTGCTTCGCCTCATCATCATCGTCATCATCATGATCATCATATATAGCGTGAAGCTCCTGCCTGATGCCCATTGATTTCAAGTCTACCCTTGCTTTCGGCCCATCTTTGGTCCTCTCTGGCATGTTGAGCAGGGTACCAAGCAGACTCTCGCACACGTTCTTCGTGATATGCATGACATCAAGGCTGTGAGGCACACGGTGGATCTTCCAGTATGGCAAGTCCCAGAGAACAGACCTCGTTTTCCATACCTTCAGTAGCGGCTCTGGCGCCTTTCGCTTCTTTCCCGGCTCTGGCGCCTTTTGCTTCTTTCCCGGCAGTGGGCAGTCTTTCCAATTTTTCAACAGCTCGTCTATTTCCTCGCCGCTCCTTGTACGCGGGCGTCCTCGGGGTTTAGTTTCACCATCGAACAGATCCTTGCGTTTTCTCCACGGGTCATCGTCGCGAACCCACCTTCGATGTCCCATGAACACAGTTTTCGAAGACCCGGGATCTCTATCTAGCTGGCGATACGTTGTGTCATCCATGCACCTGACGCATCCAGAAAATCCGTGGACCACCTGCCCCGCGACATATCCGTAACCAAGATAGTCGTGCACCGTCGTGAGCAGCGCGGCTCTCATAGGGAAATATTCTTTCTCTGCGGCGTCCCACGTATTGGCTGGCATTTTCCACAGCGTGTCAAGCTCCTCTTTCAGCAGCCCCAGATACAGATTGATGTCGTTCCCTAGTTGTTTCGGTCCTTCAATTAGCATACTCATGTGAATGTACTTCCTCTTCATGCACAACCAGGGGGGAAGGTTGTACATCCACACAAACACAGGCCAGGTGCTATGTGTGCTTCTCTGGCTGCCAAACGGATTGACTCCATCGGTGCTCGCGCCCAGCACGATGTTCCTTGGATCGTTCCCAAATTCTGGGTCTTTGAAGTTCAACGCTTGCCACTGGCTCGCATCCTTAGCGTGACTCAGCATCTTGTCTTTTTTATCTATCTCCGGATCATTTGCGTCATCTTCTCGCTTCTTCTCCTCCCTATCCGCGTGCCAACGCAGGAGCTTTGCTACCTTAGGGTCCGCGAAATACCGCTGCAGACGAGGAGTGATCGGAAAGTACCACACCACTTTTCGAGGAGCTTTCTTCCTCTTCTTGTATCGAGTGACGCCGCACACCGGACATATGGTAGACTCCGCGTGCTCGTCCCGATAAATGATGCAATTGTTCATGCACACATGGTATTTCACGTGCGGTAAATCCAGAGGACACACGATTTTCTTCGCCTCCTCCAAACTGGTCGAGCACTTGTTCCCCTCGGGAAGACGTTCGTGCCAGAATGACATGTTCTCGTCGAAGCATGCGTCGGTCATTTTGTGTTTTACCTTCATCTCCAGAGCCATGAGCGTTACTTTCAGGCGGGTATCCTCGGGCCTGCATCCTTCATACAATGGAGTAACCGCGTCTAACTCAAGTTGATCCATCTTGGCTTTCTCTCGGGCGGCAGCTATTGCGTTATCCGTCTGCTTGAGAAGCAGCTCTTGAATATGAGGGTCCTGCACCCAGCCCATCGATGGTCCAGCGTCGTCTGCTCCGCCGGCATCATCATCTTCATGATCATGCCCGTCGTCTGCTCCGGCATCTTCCTCATCATCATGTCCTGCATCTTCTACATGATGACTGTGTACAGCATCACCGTCGTGATCATCTCCTGGGGATTCTTCGTCTTCTCGCCCGCCCGAGCCGCGGTGGTTGTCTTGCTGACCTTCCTCATTTCTTGCCCGGCCCCCATGGACGACTTCGTAGTCATCTTCATCACCTTGCCACCGATAGCCATCCATGAAACCACGCAAGAGTAGGTGGTCCCGCACCTGCCCGGATTCCGGGTCCGCAATAAGGCTCTTCAGCTTGCATCTTCGACACGGACATCTTATCTCCGTCTTGTTCTTTTGAAGCATCTCGGCCTTCGCGGACCTCAAAAACCTATTCACGATGCCTTCGGTCATCATGCGGACCATGGTCGCCTGCGGGGTAGAGCAAAACGATATTTTAGAACCAAGAAAAAATTTGGCATGACTTTCCCTAAAAATAGGACCAAAAAGAATGCTTAATGCCAAAATTCTCGCCGAAACGGAAATGAATCAACATTCCGGCAAAATATTGGCAACTATCGAATTTCAAATACTGGTACACCTCCAAACACAAACACATATGCAACACCACAAACATATGCAACACCACGAACATACATAGATCTAGCTAGGCCATAAAAAGTGCATGTGCACATTGTTGTAGGGAGAACAACATAAATATAGCTTCCCCCCTTACTTACCTATCAAAACAAGGTAATTTAACCACTTAAATTGAATGAATCTATGGTGGAAATGAGGTGAAAAAGAGGAGGCACCCGAGACAAGGAGGAGGTGGAGAGAATGAAGTGGGGAGAAAGTGAGTGTGGGTAGGAGAGGCTGTCCAAAATATCTTGTTGCTGCCCACTTACTAATGGCGCACCAACTCTAAATGCACCATTAGTAATCCAGCTTATTAATGGCGCACCTCCTGGTGGTGCGCCATTAGTAGTTTTGCAAAAAAAATACTAATGGCGCACTGTCCCACAGTGCGCCATTACTAGTTTAAACTAGTAATGGCGCACGGTGGAACAGTGCGCCATTAGTCGTTTTGCAAAAAAGGGAATAAAAAATATAATAAAAAAAACAACATTAGTGGCGCACTTTCCGGCAGGTGCGCCATTACTAGTTACAACTAGTAATGGCGCACTGTGTCTGGATGCGCCATTAGTTTGTTTGGACAGGCGCACTAGTTAAAAAAAAATTTGATACTAATGGCGCACCCGGGGCCAGGTGCGCCATTAGTAGTTTCAACTCTAATGGCGTATCGAAGGTGGTGCGCCATTAGTATATACTAATGGCGCACCGCTTGTCTGGTGCGCCATTAGTGTCAATCCCATCTATAGCCCTTTTTCTAGTAGTGTCATATCTCCTGTCCGACCGAATTTCAGATTCAACTCCCGATACTTAACGCCTTCTTTGAAGGCACAAATTGCTTGGTGATCTGACACATTCTCCATTGTGTGGTGCAACGTGATCCATCTCTGGATATAATCCCTCAAAGTTTCATTCGGTTTCTGAATGCAACACTGTAATTCTGTCAACCCTGCCGGCCGCTTGCAAGTACCTTCAAATGTTCTGACAAATACTCGAGCAAGACCTTCCCAAGTATAAATACTACTAGGAGCTAACTGATTCAGCCATGCCCTGGCCGAGCCCTCCAGCATCAAAGGAAGGTGCTTCATGGCCTCTTCATCGTTGCCGCCACCGATCTGTATAGCCACTCGGTAATCCTTGAGCCAAGTGTCAGGCTTGGACTCACTAGTGAACTTACCGACTCCAGTCACCAATCTGAAGTTGGGAGGAATCACCGCAGACCTGATGGCTTTGCTGAAGCACTCTGGGCCTGAGACATGCACTCTGCTGCTGGTTGGAAAATCTCTGTCGGGGCCTTCTCTGTGAGCTCTGTTCCTGTCGACCAGACCCTGAACGAGAATAGATCTCGCATCAAAGCCCGGTTCCCTGGGGTCGAGTGGAATCCTTCGCCCACCACTGTGAGGGCGTCTGTCATCCTGCTGCCGAGGCATGTATGATCCACTCCTTGGGGGAGGCGTGGGCCCTCGACGATGATCATCGTGATCGAGTCGGTGATCATACTGCTCACGGGTTCTGTACTAATCTCGTCGGTCTCCACGTCCCTCACACCTCAGGGGCGATCTTGGGCTGTGAGCCGACTGGACTGTGTCTGCAACCACGGGTCTGCTTTGAATCCTATTCCGCGACTGAGTTACTACTGTATTCTGCTCTCCCGCAGCTCGGAGCAAAGCCCGGATCTGCACCAAACCTCGACCAGCTTCCGACTGGGAAGGTTGGATTGACTCCGCTATTCGGGCCGCAACTGCGAGATTCTGGATTGGAGTTCGGTATACCTGAGTCGGAGGTGGAAAAAGTTGACGTCGACTCGACTCGGGAGCACGCTGCCAAGCACGCTCGTCGAGTGCGCGCTGGAGGTTCTCTAGTCGAGTGCGCTCAGCCAAGTTGGCCAGGCACGCCTCCTCCAAGGCCTGGGCCTCAGGGGTTTCTCCAACGATGGGAGTGTGTAGTGCATCCATGTTCCGACGACGAAGTTCCTCCCTCCTCTGTGAAGAGAGGGGTTCGGGTCGATACTCTTCGTGGACATGTGACGGATCGCCGTCACCATTGCCTCCGTCCTCAAGGGTGAAGCCAGGAGGACTACGTGGTCCATTGACCATCAAAACTTCCGCCGCGGGGTCGCTGCTGTCGCACTCGGATGCCATCTCTACGGAGCCAGTCGAACAGGCCGTAGAGAGTTTCGTCGGGCTCGATTGCCGTGACCTGGGGGTGGCCGATTGGCGAGCCACCGTGTGCCTCACCCACCGCTGAAGCCTCAACTGACCGGAACGTTTACCCCGGCGGGCTGCAGGGAGGGAGGTCGGCACGGGCGTCGACCGATACTGAGTCGACGGCTGCCGTAGGAGGACGCCACGAACACACGCGCGAAAGTGCGTTGCCCCGCGGACGGGGAGCGCCTCGACGTCGAGTGGCGCTTCTTGGAGCCAAGCGGAGTCGTCGGCATTGAATACGAGCGCACTGAGACGGATCTCGTGGCCCCTGGCCAAACCTCCTCTTGAAACCATGTTGATGGGGATCGGAAAAATCACAACTTCTCCAACAAGTCGCTAAGACACCTGCCCCACGGTGGGCGCCAACTGTCGTGGTTCTAGGTTTGACAGTAGAATAGGGGGGTAGGAATGTAGAGGCAAGATCCTAGCTATGGATGAGTTGTTCACACGAGTTTTACGAGTTCAGGCCCTTCTCAAAGGAAGTAACAGCCCTACGTCTCGGAGCCCGGAGGCGGTGGAATGGATTATATGCGTGTGTGTTACAAGGAGTGCGAACCCTTGTCCCTGAGGAGGGGGGTGGCTTATATAGAGTTCGCCAGACCCCTCCCGCCCTCAGTTACAAAGGGTTTAAGGTACATAAAGATGGAGACATTACTGGTAATGCCTGCAATAAAGATACATAATGACCATTAAGGCTATGACTTAATTCCCGACCGTCGCAGAGTGGAGTGGCTCTAGATCTTCTGGTAGTCGAGTGATTGTCCATATGGTCGAGTGTCTTCAAGACTGTCGAGTGGAACATAGCTTCATGGTCGAGTGGATGATGATTTTTCTTCGACTGCTTCTGGTTCTTTTAGAGATGTCCTTGGGGAGGGTATCTTGGACAGATCCATGACCCTACCCTAGGTACATAGCTTCATCAACTGCAAAGCCCAAAGCACGAGGAGCACCACTCCAAACCCCAAGTCAACGCTTAAGGAAGAAGAAGAATTGTTCTCAGGTCACATTCCGTAGCTATGGTTCATACTACTTTGCTCTTGCATCACTGTATTTACTCATACCAACTAATTTCAAATTTGAATGATGCAACTGAAACTCCAATGGTGCAACATGTATGGTTTAAACATGTTTCTTTAACGTGTTTGCTGTTGTAACTTGCTCTATGTTGATTTCAGTTTCAATTGAATAAACAGTTATATTCTCATGACATGCACCTTACAAGTGTTGTTATTGCTGTGTAGTTTCCCACACTTATATTCTGTCCAAGCTGCTTTGTCTTAAATAGATATGATTCGAATGGTATCTATCTTGATTTGGCAACATAAACTAGAATGATATAGACCATACAGTGACCATACTACATAGATATATGTTTGTTTGAGACATCCCTATTGGTCTCCAAGAAAGCTGATAAAAACTATATTGAAGAAACTGAGACAACCCCAAAGTCTTGTCTTGATGTAGTGTTCGAGTTACTTGCTACTACTGCTGGCACCAGCTCTTCAAACTCGCTGCCTGAATCAGTTTGGCTTCCTGAGTCTCAACTTCAAGTTGAAAGACATCGATCAGATGTTATGCGACAGGAAGCCGAAGGACTGAGGAAGTCCCTGCAGAATTCTGATGCATAATTTCTGGTGCAACAACAAGTGCAGGAGGATTTAAGCGCCAAACAAGAGAAAGTTAATAAGCTTGCTAAGCATCTTGCCAGCATTATGGGTACCCAGGATATTGTTTCCTGAGCTCTTCTGAAGTGGTTTCAGTTCTGGACTTGTTTTGCTGCGGCGTTTATATGCTGCTTTGTTCCTTATATTTGCACTGGTGGCGAACTTTGATGCCCAGTGGATGTAATATGTGTAATAGCTGTGATAGCCTAGCGTAAGTTGCTTGCCTCTTTATTTCCTTATTGTCTTGTTTATTTGTTTTCTTGTAGTCAATGCAGTTCTTTTTCCGTGGTTTGCTAGTGGCCGCAATAACCTACTTTTAAAAACTAGGCCACATTAACTATGGGCTACATATTTACTGTAGTTAACATGGGCCTCATACGGGCCATAGAAACAATGGGCCTTCTAAGGGCAGTAGAAACAATGGGCCTTCTATGGGGAGTAGAAACTTATACGGGCCGTTGACATAATGGGCCTTCTATGGGCCGTATCATCAATGGGCCTTCTACGGGCCGTATGATCGGTTGGCCAAACATGGGCCAATAACAGACGACATTATGGTCGTAAATGGGCTAGAGTTGAAATCGTCTGTTCATGGGCCGACCATAATGGGTCGTTGTTAATCGGCCGTATTTGATGACACTATGAAAACAGCCCAATGTATTAACGGGCCACAAACGGGCCGACTGTAACCACAGGCTGAATTTGGCCCACAAGCAGAAAATGACAGTAACGGGCCGAAAGTAAACGAATGCTGGAAATGAGCCCAAGAATAAATGTGCCGTGAGAAGGCCGAAAGATAACATGGGCTGGAAACAGCCCAATGGAATAATGGGCCGTTAATGGGTATAAAGTGATACACTGTTTATTACGGGCCAGTTTTACCACGGGCCGTTAATGGGCCAAGGGTTATTAAGGGCCTCATACGGGCCGAAAGACGTCATGGGCCATACATGGGCCGGAAGTTAAAACGGGCTGGAATTATATTGGACAGCCCAGATGATGCTACTGGGCCTAATTCGGATAGGCCGTAAACGGGCCCTGGGTTAGCGGGCTGTAAATGGGCTATATGCGAACAGGCCGTTAATAGGCTTGCCGTGGGCTGGCCCGCCACCTTTTGACCAAGTCAAACGGGCCGGCCTTTTCACATGAATCTATCTCTGTTGGGCCGTGCCATGTGTCGACGTATCATAAGCACTTTGGGTCCAATGAGTGGATGACATCTGTCCCAACGGCGAGCCGACACATGTTCCCTCTAGCCAATGATGATTTTACATGTGTAAAATCCCCATTGGTCGGGGCTGTTAATGGGTTATCGGATCCAAAAACGGACCCGATAGCTTAATGGCATTCCATTACGGTGGATGCCACGTGTCGGTCACCCTTGACGAAAGCACTTCTGTGACACGCGATTTATCGTCATGGAAGTGGACACTTCCGTGATGATAATTTTGGTAATGTCATGGAACACTTCTATGACAGCACAGGTATGACTATCTTGATTCTGTCATAAAATTGTCATGGATGTACATGCATGACAGAAAACGTGACCTACTGTGACAAACATGTATCATCACGGAAGTGTAATTTTCTTGTAGTGAGAGCATTTTATGATCACCCTATTACATTGTGATGTTTGATAGCACACAAGGTGTTCCTCCAGTATCCGGGAGTTGCATGATCAATATGTATTTGACATTAGGAAAGTAATAGCAATAAACTGAATGATCATATGCTAAGATAATGGATGGGTATTCTCCATCACATCATTCTCCTAATGATGTGATCCCGTTATCGTGACAACACATGTCTATGGTTAGGAAAACTTAACCATCTTTTGATCAACAAGCTAGTCTAGTAGAGGCTCACTAGGGACACAGTATTTGTTTATGTATCCACACATGTATTTAAGCTTTCGGTCAATAAAATTCTAGCCTGAATAATAAACATTTATCATGATTAAGGAAATACACTAATAACCACTTTATTATTGCCTCTGGGTCATATTTCCAACAGTCTCCCACTTGCACTAGAGTCAATAATCTAGTTCACATCGTCATGTGATTAACACCCAATGAGTTCTAGGTGTGATCATGTTTTGCTTGTGAGAGAGGTATAGTCAAAGGGTCTGCCACATTCAGATCCATATGTATTTTGCAAATTTCTATGTCTAGAATGCTCTACAGGTAGCTACTCTAGCTAATTGCCCCCACGTTCAATACATATCCAGATTGAGACTCAGGGCCGTCTGGATCGGTGTCAAAGCTAGCATCGATATAACCCTTTACGACAAACTCTTTGTCACCTCCATAACCGAGAAACATTTCCTTAATCCTCTTAGGTAACTAAGGATAATTTTGACCGTTGTCTAGTGATCCACTCGTGGATCACTATTGTACCCCTTGCCAAACTCATGGAAAGGCACACATCTGGTACACAACATGGCAAATATAATAGAACCTATGGTTGTGGCATAGGGAATGACTTTGATTCTCTCTCTATCTTCTGCCGTGGTCGAGCTTTGAGTCTTACAAACTTCATACCTTGAAATACAAGCAAGAACCCTTTCTTTGACTGATCCATTTTGAACTTCTTCAAAACTTATCAAAGTATGTGCTTTGTGAAAGTATTAAGCGTCTTGATCTATCTCTATAGATTTTGATGCCCAATATGTAAGTAGCTTCACCAAGGTATTTCATTGAAAAAATTCTTATTCAAGTATCCTTTTATGCTATCCAGAAATTCTATATCATTTCTAATCAACAATATGTCATCCACATATAATATCAGAAATGCTACAGAGCTCCCACTCACTTACTTGTACATACAGGCTTCACCATACGCCTATATAAAACCATATGCTTTGATCACCTCATCAAAGTGTATATTCCAACTCCGAGATGCTTGCACCAGTCCATAGATGGATCGCTGGAGCTTGTACACTTTGTTAGACCTTTAGGATCGAGAAAACCTTCTGGTTGCATCATATACAACTCTTCTTTAAAAAATCCATTAATGAATGCAGTTTTGACGTCCTTTTGCCAAATTTCATAATTATAAAATGCGGCAATTGCTAACATGATTCGGACTAACTTAAGCATCTCTACGGGTGAGAAAGTCTCATCATAGTCAACCCCTTGAACTTGTCGAAAACCTTTTGCGACAAGTCGAGCTTTGTAGATAGTGACATTACCATCAGCTTCTGTGTTTTTCTTAAAGATCCATTTATTCTCTTTGGCTTGCCGATCATCAGGAAAGTCCACCAAATTAAGTCCATACTTTGTTCTCATACATGGATCCTATCTCAGATTTCGTGGCCTCAAGCCATTTATCGGAATCTGGTCTCATCATACTGATAACCCACAAGTATAGGGATCACAACAGTTTTCGAGGGTAGAGTATTCAACCCAAATTTATAGATTCGACACAAGGGGAGCCAAAGAATATTTGTAAGTATTAGCAGCTGAGTTGTCAATTCAACCACACCTGGAGATTAATTATCTCCAGCAAAGTGATCAGTAGCAAAGTAGGATGATAGTTTTGATAATAGTAGCAGTAGCAATAGTAATGATAATAGTGATAGCATTAATTTCATAGAAGTAACAGTAGTGACAACAGCAGTAGTAGCTTAGCAAGAACAATATAAGAGAAATTCGTAGGCATTGCATCGATGATTTGTTGGATGATATTCATCATGTGACAGTCATAACCTAGGGCGATACGACACTAGCTCTAGTTCATAAATATAATGTAGGCATGTAATCCACAAATAGTCATATGTGCTTATGGAAAGAACTTGCATGACATCTTTTGTCCTACCCTCCCGTTGGAGTGGGGTCCAATTGGAAACTAAGGGATTTTAAGGCCTCCTTTTAATAGAGAACCGGAACAAAGCATTAACACACGGTGAATACGTGAACTCCTCAAACTACGATCATCACCGGGAGTGGTCCTGACTATTGTCAGTCCTGGGTTGCCAGATCATAACACGTAGTTGGTGACTAAAACTTGCAAGACCAGATCTAGAACATAGATATAATGGTGATAACACAAACGGTTCAGATCTGAAATCATGGCACCCGGGCCCAAACTGACAAGCATTAAGCATTGCGAAGTCATAGCAACATCAATCTAAGAATAGTGGATATGAGGGATCAAGCCCTAACAAAACTAACTAGATTACATGATGAATCTCATCCAACTCCTCACCGACCAGCGAGCCTACAAAGGAATTACTCACTCCCGGTGGAGAGCATCATGGAATTGGCGATGAAGGAGGGTTGGTGATGACGAAGACGGAAGACCCGCCTCTCCGGAGCCCCAAACAGACTCCAGATCTGGCCCCCCGATGAAGACCGGGAGGTGACAGTGGCTCTGTCTCGTGAAACACGATAATTCTTCTGCCTCGATTTTTTTCTAGAAAAATAGGATTTCATAGCGTAGGTTTCAGGGTCTGCGGGGCCACCAGATGGGGACAACCCACCTGGTCGCGCTTGGGGTGGGGGGCAGGCGCGCCCTGGTGGGTTGTGCCCACCAAGGAGCCTCCCTTCGGTGGTTCTTGGCTCCGGAAATTCTCTTTTATTGTATAAAAATTCCTCCCAAAGTTTCATTCCAATCCGAGAACTTTTATTTCTACACAATTACGACACCATGGTAGTTTTGCTGAAAACAGCATCAGTCCAGGTTAGTCCATTCAAATCATGAAAATTAGAGTCCAAAATAAAAGGAAAAGCGTTAGGAAAAGTAGATACGACGGAGACATATCACATACCTTCTTCATAGTTCATAGGTTCACTATGGTCTAATAACATGGCTTCCAGGACAGGATTACCGTACCACTCTGGTGCAGAATGTGCTCTGTTCAACCTATGAGGTCTAGTAGTAAATTGATCCGAAGTTTCATGATCATCATCATTAGCTTCCTCTCCAGTTGGTGTAGGCATCACGAGAACGGTTTTCTCTGATATGCTACTTTCCAATTCGAGAGATGGTACAATTACCTCATCAAGTTCTACTTTCGTCCCACTCACTTCTTTAGAGAGAAACTCCTTCTCTAGAAAGGACCCATTATTGGAAACAAAGATCTTGCCTTAAGATCTGTGGTAGAAGGTGTACCCAATAGTTTCCTCAGGGTATCCTATGAAGACGCACTTCTCCGATTTAGGTTCAAGCTTATCAGGTTGAAGCCTTTTGACATAAGCGTCGCATCCACACTTCATACGGCGTCGTCTCAACGGATTTAATATTTACCTTCGGACCATTCCGGAGCTCCTCGTCATGTCCGTGATCTCATCCGGGACTTTGAACAACATTCGGTCACCAACATATATAAATCATATAATACTGTATTGTCAACGAACGTTAAGCGTGCGGACCCTATGGGTTCGTGAACTATGTAGACATGCCGAGACACCTCTCTGGTCAATAACCCATAGCGGAACCTGAAAGCCCATATTGGCTCCCACATATTCTACGAGGATCTTTATCGGTCGAACCGTTATGACAACATATCTAATTCCCTTTGTCTATCGGTATGTTACTTTCCCGAGATTCGATCGTCGGTATCTTCATACCTAGTTTAATCTCATTACCGAGAAGTCTCTTGACTCGTTCTGTAATACATCATCTCTTAACTAACTCATTAGTCATTTTCTTGCAAGGCTTCTTATGATGTGTATTACCAAGAGGGCCTAGAGATACCTCTCCGAAACTCGGAGTGACAAATCCCAATCTCGATCCATGCCAACTCAACAAACACCTTCGGAGATACATGTAGATCATCTTAATAATCACCCAGTTACGTTGTGACATTTGATAGCACACAAGGTATTCCTCCGGTATCTGGGAGTTGCATGATCTCATGGTCAAAGGAACATGTGTTTGACATTCAAGAAAGCAATAGCAATAAATTGAACGATCATATGCTAAGCTAACAGATGGGTCTTTTCCATCACATCATTCTCCTAATGATGTGATCCCGTTATCAAATGACAACTCATGTCTATGGTTAGGAAACCTTAACCATCTTTGATCAACGAGATAGTCTAGTCGAGGCTTACTAGGGACACAATATTTGTTTATGTATTCACACATGTATTTAGGATTCCGATCAATACAATTCTAGCATGAATAATAAACCTTTATCATGAATAAGGAAATATAAAATAACAACTTTATTATTGCCTCTAGGGCATATTTCCTTCAGTCTCCCACTTGCACTAGAGTCAATAATCTAGTTCACATCATCATGTGATTAACACCCATAGTTCACATCGCTATGTGACTAACACCCAAAGAGTTTACTAGAGTCAATAATCTGGTTCACATGGCCATGTGATTAATACCCAAAGAGTACTAATGTGTGATCATGTTTTTCTTGTGAGAAAGTTTAGTCAACGGGTCTGTCACATTCAGATCCGTATGTATTTTGCAAATTTCTATGTCTACAATGCTCTACATGGAGCTACTCTAGCTAATTGCTCCCACTTTCAATATGTTTCCAGATTGAGACTCAGGGTCATCTGAATCTGTGTCAAAGCTTCCATCGACGTAAATCTTTACGACAAACTCTTTATCACCTCCATAACCGAGAAAAATTTCCTTATTCCTCTAAGGATAATTTTGACCGCTGTCCAGTGATCCACTCCTGGATCACTATTGTACCCCCTTGCCAAACGCATGACAAAGTACACAATAGGTCTGGTACACAGCATGGCATACTTTATAGAACCTTTGACTGAGGCATAGGGAATGATTTTCATTCTCTCTATATATTCCGACGTGGTTGGGTTTTGAGTCTAACTCAACTTCACACCTTGTTACACATGCAAGAGACCTTTGTTTGATTGATCCATTTTGAACTTCTTCAAAACTTTGTCAAGGTATGTCCTTTGTGAAAGACCTATTAAGCATCTCGACCTATCCCTACAGATGCCCAACATATAAGCAGCTTCACCAAGGTCTTTCATTGAAAAATTCTTATTCAAGAATCCTTTTATGCTATCCAGAAATTCTATATCATTTCCAATCAACAATATGTCATCCACATATAATATCGGAAATGCTACATAGCTCCCACTCACTTTCTTGTTAATACAGGCTTCACCGAAAGTCTGTATAAAACCATATGCTTTGATCACCTCATCAACGTGTATATTCCAACTCTGAGATGCTTGCACCAGTCTATAGATGGATCGCTGGAGTTTGCACACTTTGTTAGCACCTTTAGGATCGACAAAATCTTTTGGTTGCATCATATACAACTCTTCTTTAAGAAATCCAATAAGGAATGCAGTTTTGACGTCCATTTGCCATATTTCATAATCATAAAATGCGGCTATTGCTAACATGACTCAGACGGACTTAAGCATCGCTATAGGTGAGAAAGTCTCATCGTAGATCAACCACTTGAACTTGTCAAAAACCTTTTGCGACAAGTCAAGCTTTGTAGATAGTAACATTACCATCAACGTCAGTCTTCTTTTGGAGATCCATTTATTCTCTATGGCTTGCCGATCATCGGGCAAGTCCACCAAAGTCCACACTTTGTTCTCATACATGGATCCTATCTCCGATTTCATGGCCTCAAGCCATCTGTCAGAATTTGGGCTCATCATAGCTTCTTCATACTTTGTAGGTTCGCCTTGGTCTAATAAAATGATTTCCAGAGGAGGATTACCGTACCACTCTGATGCGGATCGTGCTCTGATTGACCTACAATGTTCAGTAGCAACTTCATCTGAAGTTTCATTATCATTATCATTTGCTTCCTCTCTAGTTGGTTGTAACATCCCAAATTTTCAATTTTGAATGTTATACATAGGTCATCAATGCATATCATATTTTATTTGCATTTCGGTTGTGATCCTAAAAATCCTAAGCAACTCGAGGACTCACGGAGAGAGTTGGGGATTCCCCACCTATACCACCGACCCGGATGGTAGTAATTCTAGTAGACCACCATATTAATAGCAGTATTTCCCCATGTATATAGTAGTAGTCCGAGCACTTTGTAACGATAGTTCTAGACCGATTGTATGCCCTTGCTTGAATTGATTTGGTGTGACATGATTGTGTTTGTCTCATGTGCATATGGGTAGTGCTTTCTCACTAGCCCTCATTCTATTCTAATCTCTCCCCTCTAAACCCATCAGATGCCTCCGAGACGTGACCCCGGATTTTCCTTCCCACTAGAGCTCACTCAGTTGATCCAACAGAAGAATACATTGATGCAGTTGCTAGTCCAGAATCAAGGCAACAACAACAACAATAACAACAACCCACCGCCACCACCTCCAGTTGACAACTTAGCTCGTTTTCTGAGGTTGCAGCCGCTGGTGTTTTCTAGTAGCACCGAGCCAATAGTTTCTGATGACTGCCTACACAGGATTGGAAGGGAGTTGACCACCGCAGGTTGCACAGATGCCGAGAAGGTGTGTTTTGCCGCACACCAATTGGATGGACCCGCAGCCGCATGGTGGGAGAATTACACGGCCACCTTCCACATAGCCAACGTTACTTGGGAGTAGTTTCAGCAAGCATTCCGCACTACTCATGTCTCAACTGGAGCTATGAGCATGAAGAAGCATGCGTTTCGCAACTTACGCCAGGGCAACCGTACTGTAGGGAAGTACGTGGAGGAGTTTAGCAAGCTAGCTCGTTATGCCCCAGATGACGTGGCCACCGATGCTGCGAAACAGGAGAAGTTTATGGAAGGGATGAATGATAAGATGAGTATGCAGTTGATGGTGGAAACATTCAACAACTACCAGGAGTTGGTAGATAAGGCTCTTATGATTGAAGGGAAGCCGCAGCAGATTGAGAGCCGCAAAAGGAAGTATGGACAAGGGAAATACAATACAGGAGCTCAGCAGAAACCCCATTTCACCCTGAACCTAGGAGGATTTACCCATAACCATGGAGGCCACACTCACAATGGAGGAAGTTCGCATAACCACAATGGCCCTAGGAATGGAAATGGGAGTGGAGCAAGTAGTCAGAACCGCTCTAAACCAAGCACACCCGCCAAGAAGGACCAAAGTCATGTTACTTGTTTCAAGTGCGTGAAGACTGGACACTATGCCAATGAGTGCCCTGAACTCAAGAATGGAAATGGAAATGGAAGCTTTGGAAAGAATCCCAACCCTTTCAACAAGGGACAAGTGAACCACGTGAACGTGGAGGAGGTTGAGGAGCAGCCAGATGCAGTTATTGGTAAGTTTTTGGTTAAGTCATTTACTGCAATAGTTCTTTTTGATACTGGTGCATCACATTCATACATATCAAGGGGATTCATGGATAAGTATAAGTTGCCCACCAAAGTTCTTAAGACACCTATGTTAGTAAGCTCACCAGGAGCGGAGTATATGGCAAGCAGTGGATGTTTTCAGATGCCATTGACCATAGGTAGGCATGTTTTTCCCTCAGACTTAATAATTTTGGAATCCCAAGGATTGGATGTGATACTCGGTATGGATTGGCTATCAAAGTATGGAGGAAACATTGATTGCGCCAGTAGGTCAATTCTACTCACCACAATGGAGGTAAAAAGGATTAAGTATGTATCCAGGCATACCCCTAAGAGTACTCACGTAAATTCCCTCACGGGAGTTGTTCAGGAAGAAGTGCATGTAGTGAAGGATTACCCGGATGTATTTCCAGAGGAACTACCAGGCATGCCCCCGGATCGAGACATTGAGTTTTTGATAGAGTTATTGCTAGGCACCGGACCAATATCAAAGAGACCATACCGGATGCCCGCAAATGATCTAGAGGAGATTAAGAAACAGATTAAGGAGTTATTGGAGAAAGGTTACATTCGACGAAGTTCGTCACCATGGGGAGCCCTAGTGCTCTTGGTTGAGAAGAAGGATAAATCTCTGAGAATGGTTGTTGATTATCGCGCGTTGAATGAAGTGACGATCAAGAACAAGTACCCACTGCCAATGATCAATGATTTGTTTGACCAGCTGCAAGGACCTAAAGTATTTTCCAAGATCGATTTACGATCAGGGTACCACCAGCTAAAGATTTGAGAATAGGATATACCTAAGACAGCTTTCACCACAAGGTACGGGCTGTATGAGTACACGGTTATGTCATTCGGATTGACTAACGCCCCTGCCTATTTCATGAGTATGATGAACAAGGTGTTTATGGAGTTCTTGGATAAGTTTGTTGTGGTGTTCATTGATGACTTTTTGGTATACTCAAAGAATGAAGAAGAGCATAAGGAGCATTTGCGTTTAGTTCTCGAGAAGCTCAGGGAACATTAGTTATATTCTAAGTTCAGCAAATGTGAGTTTTGGTTGAAGGAAGTTGGATTCCTTGGAATTGTTATATCAGGAGAAGGTATAGAAGTAGGCCCTACTAAGGTTCAGTCAGTCACTGAGTGGTTGGCAGCTAACTCAGTTGGAGAGATCCACAGTTTTCTAGGACTCACGGGATATTATCGGAGATTCATTGAGAATTTCTCTAAGATTGCGAGGCCCATGACAGAGTTGTTGAAGAAGGACACCAATTTTAAATGGACAGATGAATGTGAGGCAAGTTTTCAAGAGTTGAAGAAACGTTTGACTACAACCACAGTGCTGATTCTGCCAGATATACGCAAGGATTTCCAAGTGTATTGCGACGCATCTCGTTTAGGACTTGGAGGCGTGCTTATGCAAGACAGAAGAGTTGTTTCATATGACTCACGTCAGCTTCGACCACATGAGTTGAATTGTGCTACGCATGATTTGGAGTTAGCAGCTGTACTTCATGCACACAAGACCTGGAGACATTTTCTTATTGGAAACAATTGTGATGTGTACACGGATCATAAGAGTTTGAAGTACATTTTCACACAGAAGGATTTGAATCTTAGGCAAAGGAAATGGTTGGAACTTATAAAGGATTATGATATGAAGTTGCACTATCATCCAGGCAAGGCCAATATCGTAGCAGATGCTTTGAGCCGGAAGAGTTACGCCAATACCCTCATGAGCGGAGGATTGCCAATGGAGTTAGCTGAAGATCTCAGGGAGCTACGTTTGGAGATAGTCCCTAGAGGTTTTGTTGCAGCATTAGAAATTCAGTCGACATTATTGGAAAAAATCAAGAAGCTCAGAAGGATGATAAGGAAATTGTTGTGATAAAGGAGAAGATGAGCAAAGGAAAGGCCAAAGATTTTCGTGAGGATGATCATGACACCTTATGGTTTGAGGACCGTGTTTACGTGCCCAATAATGCAGAGATCAGGAAGTTGATACTTCAGGAAGCTCACGACTCACCATACTCGATACACCCCGGAAACACCAAGATGTATTTGGATTTGAAGGAGCATTTCTGGTGGACTGGTATGAAGAAAGATATTGCCGAGTATGTAGCCGTATGTGATGTATGTCAGAGAGTGAAGGCAGAACATCAGAAGCCAGCGGGATTACTGCAGCCTATGCCGATACCCGAATGGAAGTGGGACAAGCATGGCATGGGTTTTATCACCGGATTACCCAGGACCCGATCGGGATACGAGATTCTATCTGGGTAGTAGTGGATCACTTGACCAAAGTGGCTCACTTTATCCCAGTGAAAACCACCTATACCAGTGCGAAGTTGGCCAAGATATACATGACCAGGATCGTATGTCTGCATTGGATTTCCGAGGACTATTGTATCAGATAGAGAAACACAGTTTACTTCAAAGTTTTGGCCCCAGCTGCACCAGAATCTGGGCATCAGTCTAGAGTTCAGTACAGCTTTTCATCTGCAGACAGATGGACAGACCGAGAGAGTCAATCAGATTCTGGAGGACATGTTGAGAGCTTGTTGTAGGATCGAAGGTATGTCTAGAGGGGGGGTGATTAGACTACTTGACCAAATAAAAACTTATCCTTTTCCCAATTTTAGTTCTTGGCAGATTTTATCAACTTTGGACAAGTCAAGCAATCTTAACACAATTCAAGCAAGCATGCAAAGAGTATATGAGCAGCGGAAATTAAAGCATGCAACTTGCAAGAATGTAAAGGGAAGGGTTTGGAGGATTCAAACACAATAGGAGACACGGATGTTTTTGTCGTGGTTCCGATAGGTGGTGCAATCATACATCCACGTTGATGGAGACTTCAACCCACGAAGGGTAACGGCTGCGCGAGTCCACGGAGGGCTCCACCCACGAAGGGTCCATGAAGAAGCAACCTTGTCTATCCCACCATGGCCGTCACCCACGAAGCACTTGCCTCGCTAGCGGTAGATCTTCATGAAGTAGGCGATCTCCTTGCCCTTACAAACTCCTAGGTTAAACTCCACAATCTTGTCGGAGGCTCCCAAGTGACACCTAGCCAATCTAGGAGACACCACTCTCCAAGAAGTAACAAATGGTGTGTTGATGATGAACTCCTTGCTCTTGTGCTTCAAATGATAGTCTCCCCAACACTAAACTCTCTCTCATAGGATATGGATTTGGTGGAAAGTAGATTTGAGTGGAAAGCAACTTGGGGAAGGCTAGAGATCAAGATTCATATGGTAGGAATGGAATATCTTGGCCTCAACACAAGTGTAGGTGGTTCTCTCTCAAAAAAAGTAAGTTGGAAGTGTAGGTTTGTTCTGATGGCTCTCTCTTCGAATGAAGAGGTGGTGGAGGGGTATATATAGCCTCTACACAAAATCTTACCAGTACACACAACTTGCCAATCTCGGTGGGACCGAATAGATAAACTCGGTTGGACCATTCAGCAAAGCTAACCGTTAGGAGTTTCGGTGGGACCGACATGCAACTCGGTAGGACCGATATGGTTAGGGTTAGGGCATAACGTAGTATCGGTGAGACTGATTACACAAACTCGGTGAGACCGATTTTGGTAATAAGCTAACCAGAGAGTTGGTTAGGTAAACTTGGTGGGACCGATTCGCTCATCTCGGTGGGAGCGCAATGTTACAAAAGGGAAATAGAGAGTTTACATTGCAATGTCGATTGGACCGATCGCTCATCTCGGTGGGACCAAAACGTTACGAAGGGAAACAGAGAGTTTACATTGCAATCTCGGTGGGACCGATCGCTCATCTCGGTGGGACTGAAACGTTACGAAGGGAAACAGAGAGATTACAATCCCATCTCGGTGAGACCGAGATCCCTATCGGTGAGACTGATTTGCCTAGGGTTTGTGGCAGTGGCTATGACATCTGAACTCGGTGGCGCCGGATAGAAAGAATCGGTGGGGCCGAGTTTGACTTTTGGTTTAGGTTATATGTGGATGTTAGAAAGTAGTTGAGGGCTTTGGAGCATATCACTAAGCATTTTGAGCAAGAGCCTCATTAAGCAACACCTCATCCCTCCTTGATAGTATTGGCTTTTCATATAGACTCAATGTGATCTTGGATCACTAAAATAGAAAATGTAGAGTCTTGAGCTTTGAGCTTGAGCCAATCCTTTTGTCCTTAGCATTTTGAGGGGTCCACTTTTCTCATCCATGCCATGCCAATCATTGAGCTTTCCTGAGATATTAATCTTGAAATAGCATTAGCTCAATGAGCTATATGTTGTTAGGAATTACCAAAACCACCTAGGGATAGTTGCACTTTCAATCTCCCCCTTTTTGGTAATTGATGACAACATATAGATCAAAGCTTCGACAAATAATAATAAGAGTGATAAACATTGTCGCTTTGAGCAGTATGTGAAAAGCAAGAGCTCCCCCTAAATTTGTGCATAGTTTAAGATTTTCTTTGGACTGCAAATGCACAGTGAGTTAGGATCATGGGTTACTCTTCCATGTCACATACACCTTGGTGGAGCGCTCAAAATGATAATAATTAAATACATGCACTCATCACCAAGCAAAGTGAATGATCATATGGGGATATAAAAGGATAATGTCATCCAACAAGCATTATGGTAGCATATGATCAAACACACGATCATCCAAGTATCACACACAAGCATAAAGTATCTCAAACAAGCAAATAAACAAAGTTTAACCACCAAACAATAAGAGAGAACAAAAGGCAACACTCTCTCTCTCTCTCGAAGCCTATGATCTATACATTTTCTCCCCCTTTGGCAACAAGTTACCAAAAAATTTCATAAAAATGCATAGTGCTAGATCGAATCTCAGGCTTGATCTTCAGGTGGTGGTGTAGATAAAACGCCAAGGACGAAGGCATCAGTTAATGTAGATGGAGCTGGTGGAGTGGGTGCTGGAGCTGGTGGCACTGAAGCTGTAGCTGGTGCAGATGAAGTTGCTCTGGTGTCTGTAACAGGCACTGCAGCAGATCTTTGTCCTCTGGGCAGTCTAGCAAAAGCATCAGTGGTAGACTTGCCCTTCTTCTCCTGCACTTCATCCTGAAGTTGCTCAACAACTGACTGGATCTCGGTGAGCTTCACATCTAAGTCATAGAACTTCTGCTCCATGATCCTCTCCAAGCTCTCCTGGTTTTGAGTCAGGGTGGCCAATCCCTTCTCAATCCTCAGAGTGGAGGCAAAGAAAGTAGCCATGCTGATCTTGCTTGCTCTTCAGAAGATACTGAGATGCCTCATCAATGGTTGGCATCTTTGCAGCCTTTTAAGTCCTTGCCTTCTCCCTCTTTGCTTGTGCTTGCATAGAAGATGGTTCATTCTCATCCATCACCACGGTGTTGTCCTCAAAGTCTGGGTAGATGGGCATGTGTTCCTTGTCCAAGAGATATGTGCCAGTGCCCATCTTGGAGTTGATTAGCTCCTGGATCTGTGGGGCATACTCACAACTTCTCTTCTGATATGCAGCTGTTCTCTTTATGGTTTCCACAATTAGGCTTATGACTTTGAACTTTTGAGGCACATCAAATATGTGAAGCAGGTTAATTGCATGGCCTCTGATCATCTTGTGATCACCTGACTTTGGCAAGAGAGTGTGCCTGAAGATCCAGTTGATTGTTGGCAAACCTGACAGAAGGTAATGTACTGATCCAAACTTGTGTGTCTCAAGAGCAGCATCAGGGATCTCTTTGTATGTATGTGCCATGGTGCTGTGATCCTTCTTCTTCTTGGCATAGACATCCAAGTCATCTTCATTCTCCTCAGGAGAATTGATCAATTTTTCCCATTCTTCAACCGTTGACTGGTACCTAGTACCTTCAGACATCCAGACAATCCTTCCATCTAGGTAGAAATGAGCTGTGGAGTAGAACTGCATAATAAGCTCATCATTCCACTTTGTGAGCTTCTGAGCCACAAACTCATCGACTCCACATGCCTTGAAGCTGTCATATACACCAGGGAAGTGATCCTCATTTTCCTCAACGAATTTCCAATCAACCCATCTCATGTCACACACTACGGGCTTCTTTTCAAGTAAAATAGTCTCATAGAAGTCCTGATGTTCCTTTGTATGGAACTTGTAGTCCACAACAGTCATTCTCCTGGTGGCGTATGGATCAGACTCTCTCCATAGCCTCAATCATGAATCCTTCCTGATTTTCATATTCTCTGCAACTGGGTGTGCATCATTGTGATTAGGGATCTTGGGCTTCAACTTCCTCAAAACAATAGAATCATCTTCTTCTTCAGTACCTTGAGGCACTGGGCCATGTTCTTCTCCTCAGCAGGGATGTTCCTGGTGCTCCTCTTGGGTTTTGGCTTCGGAGCTGGAGCAGCAGTCTTAGGAGCAGTTTTGGGCTTAGATGGAACAACCCCTGCCCTTATAGCATCTCCCATGAGCTTTTGAGCTTTGGGTGCTGGTGCTGCATCCTCTTCCTCTTCCTCTTCTTTAGAATCTCTCATTTTTGAAGATCTGCCAAGCACTCTGGCAGTGGTCTTCTTGACCCTTTCCTTCCTTTTCTTTTATGCCACAACTTGTTCTTTGGGTGCAGATCCCAAAGTCTCTTGAGTGGACGTTCTGGCCTTTGGCATAGGTACTCTCTTGGTAGGAACCTTTTGCTTCATTCTTGTCTTAGTGGCAGCAGCTGTGCCATATTCCTTTTTCAAAACTTTCCTCTTTGAGGTGGCCTCTTCCTCAACAGCCACATAGTCCTCATCCTCAGAATCTGAGGTTCTCTTCTTTCTAGTCCTGGTGGCTGCCTTAGGCAAGTTGCTGGGTGTACTCCTGCTTCCCTCATCAAAGATGCTAGAGGGACTAGTGCCCTCACTTATGTTAACTTGCTCCTCAGACTTGTTCTAACTGTCACTCTGATCCAACATGATGCAAACACTGACAGCAGACCCTGTGAATAGATATAGATGAGATAGATTGGATGAGCATCACAAAGTATATAGGTTTTTGCAAAAGAATGAGTCAAAAACTTAGTTTTAGTTTTCCACAGAAAGCATTTCAGATCTAACGATTTGAAAACTCGGTGATACCAAAGCAGCTTTTGGAACCTAAACTAGTGAACTCAGTCAGGCCGAGTCATAGTTCGGTGGAACCGAGACTGCTAGGGTTTCACAAAGTATTGAACTCGGTCACACCGATTTGCAATTCTCGGTTAGACCGAGAATCACATGTGCAATGGCCTTAGACAAATCGGTGGAACCGATTTCAACAACTCGGTTGGTCCGAGATGATTTTGGCGGAAACCTAACCCTAAATTTTCAATCCACGACTAAACTACAGAGTGATTTTGCTTGATAGAGTGATCTCAATCGTGGCAAGATACATGGCAAAACAATGTGCTAGGAATCGGAGAGGGATTAGCACAATGATCAAGTCCATACCCTAAGTGCGGCGATGGACCTGCTACGGCGGCAACGACGGAGACGATTTCCGTTGACGGCGGCGGAGACCAGCGGCGGGAGGCAGCTGGCGATGAGGAGGACGATCCGGAGACCAAGGGAGACAGAGCAGGCTGAGCGCGGGCGAAGGGGTTCGGAAATTTTTCCAAATTTGGCCCGAGGATATATATAGCCTGACCCTATCGGTGTGACCGAGTGGAACAACTCGGTGGCACCGAGATTCATAACTGCAAGCATTTACTGAAACTCGATGTGACCGAAAAGTTCAAATCGGTTGCACCGAGATTGAAAACCTAGATCGACTTAGTGATCTCGGTATGACCGAAATGGATGAATCGGTCAGACCGAAACGCACAAAGAAGTTTTGGAAGTTTTAGTCTATGACGAATCGGGGACTCCGAATGCTCCTCACACAGAGTGGTTCGAATCTGACTTGATCAAACTTTGTGATGTAGCATGAATAGAGTTTGAGACAAGAAAAGCATAGATAGCTAGAGAAGGTTCTTAGGCATTCTTGTCCATCCACTTGGCAAAAGAGAAAGGAACCAAACAATCAAAACAACAAGTGGATGTCCTCGAATGAGTAAATTATGCAACCAACATGCTCACACAATAAAATGGCAAATGAAATATGTGGCAAAGCATGCACAACCAATTCTAGCATCTATCAAGCAATTGGCGATGACTAGGTCATCTATATATGAGTATATTGACTTAGGAGTCAAATGAGAACATTTGATCGTAGTTCATACTCATCGTTTAAGCACAATTGGGGTTACCACTTTTACATAAAGCGTTGTTGTGTTCACACCATTAGAGTTGCTTTAGCTCACTTCTTAGAGTAAAGCTCCCCCTATATGTGAGATCCCCCCTAAGAGGGATGAACTAACCTTGGGTCTTGTCGATGATGACTTCATGTAGATGTTGAAGATGTGGATGCTCAATGTTGATGTAGATCATTTGCAGCAATCCTTTGGAGTCAGTTGCACTTTCAATACCTACACGGGTTAGTCCCACAAGGAACAAACAAGGATATCCATAGACATAGAGTGATGCACACACAAGATGATGTCTATGATGTAAAATCGAGTACTACAGCAAAAGTTTCTGTTTTGCACCGCACAAACCAACAAGAAATTTAATCATCCCAAAGGCAAACCATGGCACATTATTTTTATAATACAATGTATTTGTACAAGGGGATAATTATTTTTGTGAGAATCTTTATGAAAAATTCTACATTGTTTCCATGAGCATGAACACAAGTGTTCAAGGTCGACCCTCACTTCTCCAATGCATAACTTCCAATCGCTTCTCTTTTGTGAAAAGGTTTTTAACTTCCCCTCTATATTTTTTTGATTTTAAACTTTATAAAAGAACTAACTAGAAAGAAATGACTCTCTAAAACTTCCGGGTTGTCTCCCTGGCAGCGCTTTCTTTAAAGCCATTAAGCTAGGCATAAAGTGCTCAAGTAATGAATCCACCCGGATCCAAGGTATATCAAAGCCAATTTTAATTAACAATGATTTGGCATTTAGTAATGAGCACAAAGAAAAATATATCATGAAATGATGAAGTCTAACTCTCTTCCTATGCATCGGCATGTCATAAAAGAACAATTCATGCACATCAAGTAAAGGCCAATATATAGCATAAGCAGTTTCTTGCAATTTTATCGTGTTGGAAACATAAAGAGGTGGAGATGTAGTTCCTCACTCATAATAATTGCAAGTAGGAGCAAAAAGCACATGCATATTATATTCATCAAAATCATCATGTGTAGTGGTAGAATGCAACCCATCAATGTAATCCTTAATAAGTGCAAACTTCTCCGATATAGTGTAGTTTGGAGAATTCAAAAAGACAATAGGACTATAATGTGTGGGTGCAATAGCAACAATTTAATTCTTAACATAAGGAATGATATCAAGTTCATCTCCATAAGCATCATTCATATTGGCATCTTGGCCACAAGCATAGCAAGCATCAAGTTCACCAAGGGACATTTCAAACGAATCAACGAGATCATAGCAATTATCATGGCATTCATCCTTTGGTAAGAAAGAAGGGAAATTAAACAATGTATGAATTGAAAAGTTACTCTCATTAGAAGGTGGGCACAGGTGATCAATCCACTCTTCCTCCATTTGTTCTTCGCTCTCCTCCTCATCTTTTTCATCCAATGAGCTCACAGTTTCATCATTTTCTTCTTCCATATACTCCTGTAAAATGTTAGTCTCTTCTTGGACAGTGGAGTTATTCTCAATAAATACATCAATATCGGAATTGTATTTATAATTATCATAGCAAAATTTTCAGGTCTATAAAATGAATCATCAAAATCTTCAAACTTCTTAAACAAAGATTCAATTTCATAAGCACCTTTAAAGCAACAAATTCTTCTATTTGTTCCACATCACAGTAATCATATATACCATTAGCATAAGAAGCCAAGGTTTCATTTTCATTAAATTTTCATGAAAAGGGAAGATGTGCAACATTGATTCTAGAGCAACAAGTATAATCATGTCTCAAGCATAGATCCCGAGCATACCAACGCAACATACAAATTTGATCCCATAAAAGTTTCCCTTTTTGTGTCCAGCAATAATCCCTAAAGTATTCACATTGATCCAACGTTACTCCCATTATCAAGTTGAATGGGGTTTTCTCAAAATTATCAAAGTAGTGCATAATATTTTTCACATAACAAGCATTGAGGGTTTTAGGAGGCTCACCACCTCCATGAGTAGAAAGTACCACTATTTTTTGGTGTTTTGTGTTCCATATCCATAACTAAAGATAGAGAACAACTTAGAATAGAAAGCAAAAACTACTTAGTGATAAAGCAAACAAGCACACACGAGAAAAAAGTCTTGATAACCCACAAGTATAGGGGATTGTTTGTAGCCTTCTTTGATAAATAAGAGTGTCGAACCCAACAAGGAGCTAAAGGAAGAACGAATATTCCCTCAAGTTCTATCAACCACCGATACAACTCTATGCACACTTGACGTTTTCTTTATTAGAAACAAGTATGAAACTATTTTTTAGGTGTGATGCTAGAACTACTTTGCAAGAATAAAACTAGAAGTACTTTGCAAGATAATAAAAGTTAGGTGTTTAGTGAAAGGGTTTGTGTCAACAAGAAAGTTATTTGTCCCTAGGCAATCGATAACAAGTACCGGTAATCATTCTTGTAATTTTATATGAGGGAGAGGCATGAGCTAACATACTTTCTCTACTTGGATCATATGCACTTATGATTGGAACTCTAGCAAGCATCCGCAACTACTAAAGATCATTAAGGTCGTGAAACCCAACCATAGCATTAAGTATCAAGTCCTCTTTACTCCCATATGTCATACCCCACTTACTCGGGTTTAAGCTTCTGTCACTCTCGCCACCCACCATAAGCGAACCATGAACATGTTGCAACACCCTACAACGGGGTTCCCTGACATTTGCACGAGAACAGAGGGCACCGTAGGAAAACACCATAATTAAAATATACAATCATACCAACCAAGATCATGATTAACCCACAGGACAAAACGGATCTACTCAAACATCATAGGATAACCATAGAACATTGGGAAATAATATATGGAATTGAGCAGCATGTTTAAGTGGAGATTACAGCGGGGAGAAGAGGTGTTACATCACTACATAGAGGGGGGAGTTGGTGTTGACGGTAGAAAGATTGTTGATGTAGATCGACATCCCGATCGTTGCCCCGGCGGCATTCCGGTGCCACCGGAAGTGAGGGGGAGAGTGCCCCCTCCTTCTTCATCATCCTTGGCCTCCCCCCAGATGGGAGGAGAGTTCCCCCTCTGGTCCTTGGTCTCCATGGCGGCGGAGGGGCGGGAGCCCCTTCAAGATTGGATCCCCCTTCTATTCTCTTATGTTTCACCTTCTTCAAATCTGGCCGAAAACCATTTCTTATATTCCGGGAGATCCGTAACTCCGATTGCGCTGAGATTTTAACACGATTTTTTCCGGATATAATCTTCCTTGCGCCCGAAGTAGAGCTCCAACCAACGTTCGAGGAGGGCACAATCCACCACCACGCGCCAGGGGCCTCTGGCGTGCCCTGGTGTCTTGTGGGCTGTGTAGGCCTCCGTTTGTGGTGATTCCAACTCCCAAAAATCACATATATTCCAAAATAATTCTCCATAAAATTTTATTGCATTTGGACTTCGTTTGATACGGATACTCTGCGATACAAAAAACATGCAGAAAACAGGAACTGGCACTAGGCACTGGATCAATAGGTTAGTCCAATAAATCATATAAAAAGTTGCCAAAAGTATGTAAAAGTGGTATAATATTGGCATGAAATAATAAAAAATTATAGATACGACGGAGACATATCATTCAACACTCATCGGAGTGCATACATCGGTATGTATTATTTCCAACAAGTTATTAGCTCGCTCCATTGTTCCGGAGAACGGAGTTTTAGTCATCTTGCCCATGAGGCATGGTTCGCAAGTATCAAATGATTCATAATCAAGTGATTCCAAAAGTCCATCTGTATGGAGTTTCTTCATGCGCTTTACACCAATATGACTTAAACGGCAGTGCCACAAGTATGTTGCACTATCATTATTAAGTTTGCATCTTTTGGCATCAATATTATGAATATGTGTATCACTACGACCGAGATTAAATAAACCATTTACATTGGGTGTATGACCATAGAAGGTTTTATTCATGTAAACAGAACAACAATTATTCTCTGACTTAAATAAATAGCCGTATTGCAATAAACGTGATCAAATCATATTCATGCTCAACGCAAACACCAAAAAACATTTATTTAGGTTCAGCACTAATCCCGAAGGTAGAGGGAGTGTGCGATGGTTGAATCCTAAGATGAAAGAAGTGGTAAGAAAAGAAATATTAAAGCTCCTTGAGGCAGGTATAATTTATCCCGTTGCTGATGGTCAGTGGGTAAGTCATGTTCATTGTGTCCCTAAGAAGGGAGGTATTACTGTTGTTCCTAATGATAAAGATGAATTGATTCCGCAAAGAATTATTACAGGTTATAGGATGGTAATTGATTTCCGCAAATTAAATAAGGCTACTAAAAAAGATCATTACCCCTTACCTTTTATTGATCAAATGCTAGAAAGATTATCCAAACATACACATTTTTGCTTTCTAGATGGTTACTCTGGCTTCTCTCAAATACCTGTGTCAGCTGATGATCAATCAAAGACAACTTTTACTTTCTCTTTCGTTACTTTTTCTTATAGACGTATGCCTTTTGGTTTTTGTAATGCACCTGCTACCTTTCAAAGATGCATGATGGCAATATTTTCCAACTTTTGTGAAAAGATATGTGAGGTTTTCATGGACGATTTCTCCGTTTATGGATCCTCTTTTGATGATTGCTTAAGCAACCTTGATCGAGTTTTGCAGAGATGTGAAGAAACTAATCTTGTTCTGAATTGGGAGAAATGCCACTTTATGGTCAATGAAGGTATTGTCTTGGGGCATAAAATTTCTTAAAGAGGCGTTGAAGTTGATAAAGCTAAAGTTGATGCTATTGAAAAGATGCCATGTCCCAAGGATATTAAAGGTATAAGAAGCTTCCTCGGTCACGCTGGTTTTTATGGGAGGTTCATTAAGGACTTCTCAAAAAATTCTCGGCCTCTGACTAATTTATTACAAAAATATATTCCTTTTGTCTTTGATGATGATTGCGTAGAAGCATTTGAAATACATAAGAAAGCATTGATTTCTGCACCTATTGTTCAGCCACCTGATTGTAATTTACCCTTTGAAATTATGTGTGATGCTAGTGATTATGCTGTAGGTGCTGTTCTAGGGCAAAGAATGGATAGGAAATTGAATGTTATTCAATATGCTAGTAAAACTCTAGACAGTGCCCAAAGAAATTATGTTACTACTGAAAAAGAATTCTTAGCAGTTGTATTTGCTTGTGATAAGTTCAGACCTTATATTGTTGATTCTAAAGTAACTATTCACAATGATCATGCTGCCATTAAATACCTTATGGAAAAGAAAGAAGCTAAACCTAGACTTATTAGATGGGTTCTCCGGCTACAAGAATTTGATTTGCATATTATTGATAGAAAGGGATATGAGAACCCCGTTGCAGACAACTTGTCTAGGTTAGAAAATGTTCTTGATGACCCACTACCTATTGATGATAGCTTTCCTGATGAACAATTAAATGTCATAAATGCTTCTCGAACTGCTCCATGGTAATTATATTCTTGCTAAATTTATACTACCTAGTTTCACATACCAGCAAAAGAAAAAGTTCTTCTATGATTCGAGACATTACTTTTGGGATGACCCACATCTTTATAAAGAAGGAGTAGATGGTATTATTAGACGTTGTGTGCCTGAGGATGAACAGGAATATATCCTATGCAAGTGTCACTCCAAGGCTTATGGAGGACACCATGTTGGAGATATAACTGCACATAAGGTATTGTAATCGAGTTTTTATTGGCCTACTCTCTTCAAGGATGCCCGTAAGTTTGTCTTGTCTTGTGATGAATGTCAAAGAATTGGTAATATTAGTAAATGTCAAGAAATTCCTATGAATTATTCACTTGTTATTGAACCATTTGATGTTTGGGGCTTTGATTATATGGGACCTTTTCCTTCCTCTAATGGGTATACACATATTTTAGTCACTGTTGATTACGTTACTAAGTGGGTAGAAGCTATTCCAACTAGTAGTGCTGATCATAACACCTCTATTAAGATGCTTAAATAAGTTATTTTCCCGAGGTTTGGAGTCCCTAGATATTTAATGACTGATGGTGGTTCACATTTTATTCATGGTGCCTTCCGTAAAATGCTTGCTAAGTATGACGTTAATCATAGAATTGTATCTCCTTATCACCCACAGTCTAGTGGTCAAGTAGAATTGAGTAACAGAGAGCTCAAATTAATTTTGCAAAAGACTGTTAATAGATCTAGAGAGAATTGGTCCAAGGAACTTGATGATGCATTATGGGCCTACATAACTGCATATAAAAATCTTATGGATATGTCTCCGTATAAAATGGTTTATGGTAAAGCATGCCATTTACCTCTTGAGCTAGAACATAAGGCATTTTGGGCCATTAAAGAGCTCAATTATGATTTCAAACTTGCCGATGAGAAGAGGTTATTTGACATTAGCTCACTTGATGAATGGAGAACCCAGGCTTATGAAAATGCCAAGCTGTTTAAAGAAAAAGTTAAAAGATGGCATGACAAAAGGATACAAAAGCGTGAGTTTAATGTAGGTGATTATGTATTGTTATACAACTCTCGTTTAAGATTTTTTGCAGGAAAAGTTCTCTCTAAATGGGAAGGTCCTTACGTTATCGAGGAGGTCTATCGTTCAGGTGCCATAAAAATCAATAACTTCGAAGGCACAAATCCGAGGGTGGTAAACGGTCAAAGAATCAAACATTATATCTCAGGTAATCCCATAAATGTTGAAACTAATATTATTGAAACCGTAACCCTGGAGGAATACATAAGGGACACTTTCCGGAACATTTCAGACTCCAAAAAGGAATAGGTACGTGGTACGGTAAGTAAACCGACTCCAAAACTATTTTTAAGGCAATATTTCTCCGTTTTGGAATATTTAGAAAAATAGAAAAATAAGAAGCAGTCCGGGAAGGACACGAGGCAATTTTAAACCGACTCCAAAACAGTTCTAATGGCAATTTTTCTCCGTTTTGGAATATTTAAGAAAATAGGAAAATAAGAAGCAGAACGAAAAGGACACGGGACTTCCACGAGGGTGGAAGGCGCTCCCCCTACCTCGTGGGCACCTCGTGCGCTCTCGAGACTCTGTTTTCTTGCATGGTACTTCTTTTGGTCGGTAAAAATTCATTATATAATCTCCCGAAGGTTTTAACCATCGTATTACGCAAATATCTCTTGTCTTTGTTTCGAGCTGTTTTTCTGACAGATCTAGGTCGTCATGTCGTCTTCAAGTGCCCCCAAGGACAAGTTCTTCGAGAAGGTCATCAACCCCTACCTCGCGGAGGTGCCGCAACACCCTCAAACCATTGAGATACATGAGGGGTTGTTGCACATCTGCGATGTTGAGGGACCAAGGAGGATCGGAAACACGGAGGCAAGGCTCGAGGCATTGGAGCAACAAGTTTTCAATTATCAAGAGATGGTGGCGCGTGGAATCGACTCCAATCACATTATGATCACGGAGTTAACCAACAAACACAAGCTGGACGTCAAGGACATTGGGGAGGCCATCTTCAAGCTTCATGAGAAAATCGAGCACCTCCAAGCCCACATCTATGACCTGCAAAATTAAAACTGTGAGTATGAATATAGATTCAAGAGGATGAGTTTGGCTGCAGATTTGAGGATTCAGGAGACTCGATCATCCATCTATGATGGTGAGCCTATGCCTTGGAAGAGGGACGACAAGCCTACATCATCAACAACTCCACCTTCTTCACCAACAAAGAAGAACTGAGTATCTGGTATGGGCACTCCCCTTGGCAACTGCCAAGCTTGGGGCAATGCCCCGGTATCGTATCACCATCACTTTTATCTTTACCTTTTTCTTAGTTTGATCCTTTTGATAATATCTTGATCTAGTAGAATAAAGTGTTAGTATGATCTAGTTGTGAGTTTTGCTTTATGATCCTTCTATGTAATCGAGTCCGTGAGCTATATATTAAAGATTAATGTAGAGTCAAGGGCTTGATTATCTTGCTATGATTATGAGTGAATAAAAGAAAAAGAAAGAATAAAAAGAAATAAAAAGAGATCATATGGATCTCATGGAGAGTAATGAGCTCACATATGAAGAGTATGATGAATAAAAGTTGTTGAGAGTTGACAAACATAGTTTTGGTCATCGTTGCAATTAATAGGAAGTAATAAAGAAAGAGAGGTTCACATATAAATATACTATCTTGGAAATCTTTTATGATTGTGAGCACTCGTTAAAGTATGACATGCTAAGAGTTAACGTTGGACAAGGAAGACAACGTAATGGGTTATGCTTTCTTACATCTGAGATAAATTATACTGTCATGGATCATCCAACATGTTGAGCTTGCCTTTCCCTCTCATGCTAGCCAATTTCTTTGCACCAAGTAGATATACTACTTTGCTTCCAAATATCCCTAAACCCAGTTTTACAATGAGAGTCCACCATATCTACATATGGATTGAGTAAGATCCTTCAAGTAAGTTGTCATCAGTGCAAGCAATAAAAATTTGCTCTCTAAATATGCATGACTTATTAGTGCGGAGAAAATAAGCTTTATACGATCTTGTGATATGGAACAAATAAAAGCGATGGACTGCATAATAAAGGTCCATATCACAAGTGGCAATATAAAGTGACATTCTTTTGCATTAAGATTTTGTGCATCCAACCATAAAAGCGCATGACAACCTCTGCTTCCCTCTGCGAAGGGCCTATCTTTTACTTTTATCTTCTACCTTACATAAGAGTCATGGTGATCTTCACCTTTCCCTTTTTACATTTTATCCTTTGGCAAGCACAATGTGTTGGAAAGATCCTGATATATATAGCTAATTGGACGTGAGTCTTCATGAACTATTATTGTTGACATTACCCTTGAGGTAAAACGTTGGGAGGCGAAACTATAAGCCCCTATCTTTCTCTGTGTCCGATTAAGACTTCATACCCATAAATATTGCGTGAGTGTTAGCAATTGTGAAAGACTAAAAGATGGTTGAGTATGTGAACTTGTTGAAAAGCTCTTATATTGACTCTTCCCTATGTTATGATAAATTGCAATTAGCTCAATGACTGAGATTAGAGTTTGTTGGTTCTCAATGAAGTTTATGATTCATACTTGAAATTGTGATTGAATTGTTACTTTAGCATAAGAGATCATATGACAATATATATATATATATATATATATGTTGCTGTTCTAAGAATGACCATGATGCCCTCATGTCCGTATTTTATTTTTATCGACACCTCTATCTCTAAACATGTGGACATATTTTTTGATTTCGGCTTTCGCTTGAGGACAAGCGAGGTCTAAGCTTGGGGTAGTTGATAAGTCCATTTTGCATCATGCTTTTATATCTATATTTATTGCATTATGGGCTGTTATTTTACAAGGTTTATATAAAGAGGTCTAAGCGAGGTCTAAGCTTGGGGGAGTTGATACGTCCATTACACATTATGTCACAATACTTATGCCTATTCTCTCTTATTTTACAAGGTTTACATAAAGAGGGAGAATGCCGGCTGCTGGGATTCTAGGCTGGAAAAGGAGCAAATATTAGAGACCTATTCTGCACAGCTCCGAAAGTCCTGAAACTTCACAGAAGCTATTTCCAGAATATATAAAAAAATACTGAGTGCAAGAAGTTCCAGAGGGGGGCCACACCCTGGCCACGAGGGTGGGGGCGCGCCCTACCCCCTGGGCGCGCCCCCTGCCTCGTGGGCCCCCTGGTGGCCCTCCGATGCCCATCTTCTGCTATATGGAGTCTTTCGTCGAGGAAAAAATCATAAGCAAGCTTTCGAGATGAGACTCCGCCGCCACGAGGAGGAACCTTGGTGGAACCAATCTAGGACTCCGGCGGAGCTGTTCTCCCGGGGAAACTTCCCTCCGGGAGGGGGAAATCATCACCATCGTCATCACCAACGATCCTCTCATCGGGAGGGGGTTAATCTACGTCAACATCTTCACCAGCACCATCTTATCTCAAACCCTAGTTCATCTCTTGTATCCATTCTTTGTATCCAAACCTCAGATTGGTACCTGTGGGTTGCTAATAGTGTTGATTACTCCTTGTAGTTGATGCTAGTTGGTTTACTTGGTGGAAGATCATATGTTCAGATCCATTATGCATATTAATACCCCTTCTGGTTATGAACATGAATATGCTTTGTGAGTAGTTACGTTTGTTCCTGAGGACATGGGAGAAGTCTTGCTATTAGTAGTCATGTGAATTTGGTATTCGTTCAATATTTTGATGAGATGTATGTTGTCATCCTTCTAGTGGTGTCATATGAACGTCGACTACATGATACTTCACCATTGTTTGGGCCTAGAGGGAGGCATTGGGAAGTAATAAGTAGATGATGGGTTGCTAGAGTGACAGAAGCTTAAACCCTAGTTTATGCGTTACTTCATAAGGGGCTGATTTGGATCCATATGTTTCATGCTATGGTTAGGTTTACCTTAATACTTCTGTTGTAGTTGCTAATGCTTGCAATAGGGGTTAATAATAAGTGGGATGTTTGTCCAAGTAAGGACAGCACCCAAGCACCGGTCCACCCACATATCAAATTATCAAAGTACCGAACGCGAGTCATATGATCATGATGAAAACAGGCTTGATGATAATTCCCATGTGTCCTCGGGAGCGCTTTCCTTCATATAAGAGTTTGTCCCGGCTTGTCCTTTGCTACAAAAAGGATTGGGCCATCTTGCTGCACCTTATTTACTTTTATTACTTGCTACTCGTTACAAATTACCTTATCACAAAACTATCTGTTACCGATAATTTCAGTGCTTGCAGAGAATACCTTGCTGAAAATAGCTTATCATTTCCTTCTGCTCCTCGTTGGGTTCAACACTCTTACTTATCGAAAGGACTACGATAGATCCCCTATACTTGTGGGTCATTAGACGCCAGCGGAGCGGGGACTCGTCGGCACCGGCATTGTCCTCTGCCTCGTCCTCAGTTTCGCCAAACAGCGCCTCGCCCGCTTCATCGCCCTCTTTGTAGGCAGCCGCAGCCTCCGCCACCCGCATGCGGTACCACTAGCACTCGAGGCGGCCCTCGCGGGTGGAGTGGTATGAGCTGAGCGACACCTCCTACTCCGCCCGCTCTGCGTTGATCTGCTCCTCCGCCTGCAGGTGCTCCTGGAGGAGATGGTGGTTGTAGGCGGCGTCGGCCTGCGCCTCCTGGAACTGCTCCTCACGCTTCTGCCTCACCGTGTCCATATATTGGGCATGGGACTCGCCGATGGTCATGGTGCAATGCACCGGCGAGGATGGCGCGGAGGAGGGGGTTGGCGCCGGATCGTCGACTACCAAGTTCTCCATTGGGACGTCGTCGTCCTCTGGCTGCCTGCCGGCCAGCCAGTCGGCAGCAATGGCTGCCATCTCCTTGTGGTCTGTCGTCCGCCCGTCCAGAAGAGCGCTGGAGCGCGAGGAAGCCATGGTGGGCAGTAGTGGTGTGGACAGGAGAATAGGAACGTATGCGGATGACTGCGGCTATGGCCGGCGCAGTAGTTTATATAGCAATGGTGGGCGGCGGAGGGACGGACGTGTGGCGCCGGTGTAGCTGCTTCGGCAACCGCATATCATTAATGTGGGCGGTAGAAGGATGGGCGGACGACACTTGCGTCATTTGAAGGCGGAGCAATCGCATGCACCGGGAAGCGGGGCAGGCGGCGCTGACCGTTTCGGGCGGAAAGCGCGCGTCGGCGAGGGAGGCAGTCTGGGTGGGCCAGGGCAGTCAGACTCGTGCTTGGCAGCGGGCCGGTCTAGCTACCGGACATGCTGGCTCACCAGCTACCTCGCCGAGCTGGGCAAAGACAATCAGACGATGGACATAGCTTCCGACCAGGAGCCGGCGCCACTGTTTAAGCCGGTTCATGCCGTGTTCACCATAGAGCAGGTGTGGCTGCACTTCGACGCCCTAATGGTGGAAGAGCTACCAGCGCTGGAGGACCTGTGCTGCAACCTCCGTCTCCTCAATGAGCACCGGTGAACAAGCGAACGTCAATGCCGTCGCGGACATGTGGCCCTATGATCCTGGCTTCCCGAATGAGCAGCAGGCGCTGTATCAGACCATCCTAGGGCCCGCGAGTCCCTCTCCATCGTCCTTCGAGTTGTTGCGCTCGTCGTGGCGCCGCCGTCTCATGTTGTCAACATGGTCAACAGACATGAGGATGAGGAGATGACTTTACTTGGAGAGGATGACTATAGGGACCCACCAGGGCCATAGCCGCACGTACGCAAGTGCCTCCTTATTAGTATATAAAACTATAATTTTTGTTGCTTCCTCCTGGTTTCCTGACATAACGGTCCCACACCATTGTCAACCTATGTAGTCAATAAACGAGAGAATTGCAAAAGAAGCGGCCGACAGCTGGGACCAAGCAGCTCGAGCAGTATTTGTGTTTTTGAGGTGCGAGCACTTCAGAGTTTTTCTTGAGCGATGTTTAGCCCAGATATTAATTTTTCTCCTCTGAACAACAACGAAAACATTACTGCAGCTATTAACTAGGCGGACTGTGGCCCGTCTAGCCCAGGCTAGATATCCAGCCTAGATCTTATTTTTTTTCAAGCTGAAAATGGCTAGCCCACCTATACTTTTTTTAGGAATGCCAAGGCAAGGTCAAGTTGTTATTCTCCGCCCCGCTGGGTTGCAAATCTTTCCTAGGAGGGATGCATTAGGCTTAATAAGAAAATGGGCTTTAATAAATACTAAATGGGATGTAATTATAAAAACTGGGCAGTAACTATAAAAATGCACCAAACACGTAATTACTTTATAAAATATTATTTTTGGATATTGAAAATTTTAATTTCATTAATTTTTGCGAGCGCAATGTTTAATTGGATTTTTATGTAATATAAATTTATATTGAAATTGTATTTAATCTGACTAGAAATTTCGGGATAAAAATATTTCGGATCCCATCAAAATGTGGGAAATTTTATTGAATTCTGTTTTGAACGGTTGGTTGAAATGGGATGTACTTTTAACAAACTATAAATGGGCTGTAGTAAATTCCATTAGAATTCAGAAATTGGCTGCACATTCTTACAAATCTCAAATGGGCTATAAGTTCTCTGCCACACACTTGTGGCCTTACTAAGTTGACGCGTCCCCTCAAAAGGAAAGAGAGTTGACGCGTATGCAAGGCTTTGTCAACTTATAGTTAACACACGGTTCTAGCAGCAGTGGCCGTTGGATGTCCATCAAACGGATGCCGTGCTTCTTCTTCAATCTCGAATATTCTAGCTTCACCCGCCCGAAAAATGATTCCTCCCCCTGACATCTGGGGCGCACCATTTCTAAAGCTGACCTGTGGGCCTACTAAGTTGATGCGTACCAAGGGCTTTGTCAACTTAGTCAATATAAATGATTCTAGCTGCAGTGACCATACGATGTCCATCCAACGGCCGTCGTGCTTCTTCAACCTCTGGTCTTCTTGCTCCAGCCGCCCAAAGCAGTGCTGGTCGTGCCGCTTGCTCCTGCCTTCCATGGCCGGCTGTGCTGCCACACAGGCCTCACCGCCCCCTACTACTCCCACCGCTAGCCAGGGCATCCCTCCACTCACCCACACCCCCTGTTATTCTGCGGCGACGGCAGCCTCACACCGTAGCCGAACCAGTGAACCCTCATACTCCTCTCCGCGTGGGCATCCACTTCCGCGTATTCCCCGGCTCCGCGTCGTCCTGTTCCTAGGCCTCACCGTCGTCCACCGCCATGGTGCTCTCGGTGCGGCGTGGTGAACGTGTTCAAGGAACGACTTCCATCAGAAGAGTACTGTACGTGGAGAGGCTGACATCTGGGTCCACGGCAGCCACAAGGAAGTGCCTCCTTATTATGCGGAAAATAATTATTCCTCCACCTGACAGCAGGGACCCACCGGACGGGCCACCATATTTGGCGAAAAAACGTTTCCCCCCTGACTGCTGGGACCCACCGAACGGGCCAACGTATTTCGCGAAAGAAACGTTCCCCCCGCTGTCAGCTCGGACCCACTGGAGGGCCTCCTTATTACGCACAAAAAAATGAATACTCCCCCTGCTAGTTGGGACTCACCTTGGTGGGAGGCTGACTTGTGGGTCTACTAAGTTGACAGGGACGGAGTGCTTTGTCAACTTAGTCAATATGAACGATTCTACCTCCAGTGACCGTACGATGTCCATCCAACGGCCGTAGTGCTTCTTCAACCTCTGGTATTCTTGCTCCAGCCACCCAAAGCAGCGCCGGTCGTGCCGATGCTCCTGCCTCCCGTGGCCGGCTGTGCTGCCGCAGAGGCCTCATCGCCCCTACTATTCCCACCGCTGGTCAGGCCCTGCGGCGATGACAGCCTCACACCACAGCCAAACCAGTGAACCCTTGTACTCCTTTCCGCGCGGGCTTCCACTGCCGCATCTTCCCCGGCTGCATGTCGTCCCATTCCTAGGCCTCGCCGTCGTCCACCGCTCTGGTGCTCTCGGTGCGGCGTGGTCAACGTGGTCAAGGAACGACTTCCATCGAAGAGTACTATACATGGAGAGGCTGACAGCTGGGTCCACGGTGGCCGCAAGGATGTTCCTCCTTATTACGCGTAAAATAATTATTCCTCCACCTGACAACAGGGACCCACCGGACAGGAAACTATATTTCGCGAAAAAATGTTTCCCCCTGACTGCTGGTACCTACCAGCTACATCTTCACACACAAGGAAGTGCATCCGGGCAAAAAAACGATTCGCCCCCCTGACTGCTGGGACCCACCAGCTACATCTTCGCACGCAAGGAAGTGCCTGACAGTCGGGACCCACCTGGTCGAAGCGTATGTAGCGTTGTCATTCTGGTCGCGAACGTGTATGTACATACTGGTCGATGTAGAGGCGCGCACGTGTCATAGTAGAGGCACGCACGTAGCATGTACACGTACGTACAACGGCTAGTGTGCAAGAAAGAAAATATGGCCACGTATGTACATACAGGCAGGGTCTCGAACACCTACTCGCGCATATGTACGGCCAGGGCTCGTGTACATGGCTGGGTCGGAACAGAGAAACTGCGTCGTCCTCGTGTTCATGGGGAGCCAACCGGCTGGGTCGGAACGGAATGTGTCGTCGTGTTTATCGGGAGGGCTTTGACGGAACAGCTGATGGAAACGAGGCCTGGTGTACCGCAGAATGAAGGAAATGGCCTTGTGTTCAACCAGCCACGGTCGAAACGGGATCCTGTTCATCGGGAGGGGTCTGGCGTACCGCAAAACGGAGGAAACGGACCTCCTACGGTCGAAACGGGGGTCCTGTTGATCGGGGGGTGTAGCCTACCGCAAAATGGAGGAAACGGACTTGTGTTGGAGCGCTACGGTCGAAACGGGGGTCCTGTTCATTGGGAGGGGTGTGGCGTACCGCAAAACGGGACTCCACGGGATACTGATCATCTCCACCGTCGACCCCCTCCAGCCTCCACGGGCTACTGTTCATCCACCGTCGACCTCCTCCAGCCTCCACCTGCGACTATTCATCCACGGGCTCCTGTTCATCCAGCCTCCACCGCGCGCTACTCCACCGGCTACTATTCAACCAGCCCTCTCCACGGGCTCATTTTCAACCACCCCTCCACAGGCTACTGTTCTTCCAGCCCTCCACGATCTACTGTTCATCCAGCCCTCCACGGGGTGGTCCTGTTCATCCTGCCTCCACGAGGTCCTGTTCATCCAGCCCCAACCGGCTCGATCGATCGGGGTCCTGTTCATCCAGAGGCAACACCACGGGGTCCTGTTCATCCACCCCCACCGGGAACTGTTCATCCAACCCCCCCAACAACGCTCACTATTCATCCAGAGGCAGCATCGATCGGCTTCAGTTAGCAGCAGTAGCGAAGGAATCGCTCGATCGAGTTCAGTTAACGGCCATCGACCGATCGCTTGGGTTCAGTAACGCGTAGCCTGCAGTGCAATCGCTTGGGTTCAGTTAGAGCCCAACGCCTCACTCAGATTCAGTTAGAGCCCAACGCCTCGCACCCACGCGCGTGCGTGTATGAGAGAAACACGCATCGCTCGGCCCCGACCACCAACCGTAACCGGGAACACCCCGATATTTTTCTCGCCCTCACTTCTACCACGGTTTTTTCTGTCATGGACGGCCCAAAGAATGTCATGCAGTTGCGTCTCCGGACCGCCTAGGACGAAAAGCCCATTTTTTGTCATGATTTTTGGTCATAGAAGTAGGACCACACCACATCTATGATGATACCGGGTTTTGTCACAATTATCGTCATAGAAGTATGACAGAAAAAATTTCGTTTGGCCCAAAATGTCATGGATGTGTCTTTTTTTTGTAGTGCATCCCATCTTTCGTCAACAAGTATCAGTATGTTTTCTGATTCATTTCGTTCATGTGATATGTCCAATCTTGGAGTGTATTTTGCGCTTAGTTTTTCCTTTTCTTTTATGCACCGTGCTGGTATGAGATAGTCCATGGTTGATTTATAGAATGCTCATTGCACTTCACTTATATCTTTTGAGTATGGCTTTATAGAATGCTTCATGTGCTTCACTTATATCATTTGATGTTTGGATTGCCTGCTTCTCTTCACATAGAAAACTGTTGTTTGTAGAATGCTCTTTTGCTTCACTTATATTTATTAGAGCTTGGTATTTTGTAGAAAGAATTAAACTCTTTTGCTTCACTTATATCTATTTAGAGAGTCAAAAAGGAATTGGTCAATTTTATGGTTAGTCATAAAATCCTACATAAAACTTATGGATCACTGAATATGATATGTTTGATTCCTTGCAATAGTTTTGCGATATAGAGATGGAATATGTGGGAGGTACTAGTAAACGGTTGTGGTTAGTAAGAATATTGGTGTTAAGGTTTGTGATTCCCAAAGCATACAGGTATAGTCTCTCTTATGCTATGAAGTTGGAGCATGATTTATTATTAATTGTCTTCCTTATGAGTCGCGGTCAGGGACGAGGGATGGTCTTTTCCTACCAATCTATCCCCCTAGGGGCATGGGTAGTAGTACTTTGCTTCCTCGGCTAATAAACTTTTGCAATAAGTATATGAGTTCTTTATGACTAATGTGAGTCCATGGATTATACGAACTCTTACCTCTCCGCAATTTGCTAGCCTCTACGGTACCATGCATTGCCCTTTCTCACACCGGGATTTGGTGCAAACTTCACAGGTGCATCCAAACCCCGTGATATAATACACTCTATCACACATAAGGCTTATTATATCTTCCTCAAAACAGACACCATACCTACCTATTATGGCTTTTCCATGACCATTCCGAGATATATTGCCATGCAACTTCCACCGCTTCCATTTGATGACTTGAGCATTCATTGTCATATTGCTTTGCATGATCAAATAGCTGACATAGAAGTTGTGGCTCAGCCACCGTTCATCATTTTTCATACATGTTACGCTACATCATTGCACATCCTGGTACATGCCAGAGGCATTCATATAGAGTCATGCTTTGTCATAGGTATCGAGTTGTAATTTTTATTTCTTTCGAGTTATAAGTAAATAGAAGTGTGATGATCATCATTATTCATTTTTAGAGCAGTGCCGCAGTGCGGAAAGGATGATGGAGACTATGATTCCCCCACAAGTCGGGATGAGACTCCGGACAATGAGAGAAAAAGAAAAGGGAAAAAAGAAAGAAAAAAAAGAAAAAGAAAAAAAGATGAAGAAAGAAAGAAAAAAATGAAAAAGAGAAAATAAATAAACAAAGAGAGAATGAGCATTGTTAGTATCCTTTACCACACTTGTGCTTCAAAGTAGCACCATGTTTTTCATATGGAGAGTCTCCTATGTTGTCACTTTCATATACTAGTGGGAATTTTTTTCATTATAGGATTAGATGCACACCCACTTAGTTTTTATACTGAGCTTTCATACACTTATAGCTCTTAGTGCATTCGTTGCATGGCAATCCCTACTCCTCGCATTGATGTTGATTGATGGGCATCTCCATAGCCTGTTGTTTAGCCGCATTGATGTGAGACTTTCTTACCTTTTGTCTTCTCTATATTTACCCCTATCATCATACTCTATTCCACCCATAGTGCTATATCCATGGCTTGCGCTCATGTATTGTGTGAGGGTTGAAAAAGCTGAAGCGTGTTAAAAAGTATGAACCAATTGCTCGTCTTGTCATCTGGGTTGTGCATGATAAATACTTTGTGTTAAGAAGACATAGCATGACAACACTATATGATTTTGTAGGGATAGCTTTCTTTAGCATTGATATTTTGAAAGACATGATTGTTTGTTGGGATGCCTGAGTATTGATGTCTTTATGTCAAATAATATACTACTGCTTTGAATCACTTATGTCTTAATATTCATGCCATGATTATATATATGATCAAGTTTATGCTAGGTAGCATTCCACATCAAAAATTATCTTTTTTATCATTTACCTGCTCGAGGACGAGCAGGAATTAAGCTTGGGGATGCTGATATATCTCTGTCGTATCTATAATTTTTTATTGTTTAATGCCAATATTATACAACTTTTACATACTTTTGGCAACTTTTTATATGATTTATTGGATTGACCTATTGATCCAGTGCCCAGTGCCAGTTCCTGTTTTCTGCATGTTTTTTGTATCGCAGAGTATCCATATCACACGAAGTCCCAATACAATAAAATTTTAAGGGAATTGTTTTGGAATATATGTGATTTTGGGAGTTGGAATCACCGCAAACGAAGGCCCACACAGCCCACAAAACACCAGGGTGCACTAGAGGCCCCTGGCGCGTGGTGGTGGGTTGTGCCCTCCTCGAACGTCGGTTGGAGCTCTACTTCGGGCGCAAGGGAGCTTATATCCGGAAAAAAATCGTGTCAAAATCTCAGCGCAATCGGAGTTACGGATCTCCCGGAATATAAGAAATGGTTTTTGTCCAGATCTGAAGAAGGCAAAACAGAAGAGAACAGAGGGGGAGATTCAATCTCGGAGGGGCTCCCGCCCCTCCGCTGCCATGGAGACCAAGGACCAGAGGGGTAACTCTCCTCCCATCTAGGGGGGGGGGGGCAAGAAAGAATAAGAAGGAGGGGGCTCTCTCCCCCTCGCTTCCGGTGGAGCCGAAGTGCCGCCGGGGCAACTATCGGGGCGGCGATCTACATCAACAATCTTGCTACCATCAAGACCAACTTTCTCCCCCTCTATGCAGTGGTGTAACACCTCTTCTCCCTGCTATAATCTCTATTTAAACATGGTGCTCAACTCCATATATTATTTCCCTATGATCTATGGTTATCCTATGTTATCCCGTGGGTTAATCGTGATCTTGGTTGGTATGATTGGATATTTTATTTATGGTGCTGTCCTATGGTGCCTCCATTCTCGCGCAAATGTGAGGGGCCCCCACTGTAGGGTGTTGCAATATGCTCATGGTTCGCTTATGGTGGGTTGCGCGAGTGACAGAAGCTTAAACCCGAGTAAGTGGGGTATGATGTATGGGAGTAAAGAGGACTTGATACTTAATGCTATGGTTGGGTTTCACGACGTTAATGATCTTTAGTAGTTGCAGATGCTTGCTAGAGTTCCAATCATAAGTGCATATGATCCAAGTACATAAAGTATATTAGCTCATGCCACTCCCTCATATAAAATTGCAAGAATAATTACCGGTACTTGTTATCGATTGCCTAGGGACAAAGAAATTTCTTGTTGTCACAAACCCTTTTACTAAAAACCTAACTTTTATTATCTTGCAAAGTACTTCTAGTTTTATTCTTGCAAAGTAGTTCTAGCATCACACCTACGAAATAGTTTCATACTTGTTTTTGGTAAAGCAAACGTCAAGTGTGCGTAGAGTTGTATCGGCGGTGGATAAAACTTGAGGGAATATTTGTTCTATCTTTAGCTCCTCGTTGGGTTCGACACTCTTATTTCTCGAAAAAGGCTACAAACAACCCCCTATACTTGTGGGTTATCACTATGAAAATGGCCCAATAGATTAACGGGCCACAAACAGGACGTCTGTAGCCATGGGCTAAATTTGGCTCACAAGAGGAACATGCCAGTAACGGACCGTAAGAGAATGCTGGACATGAGCCCACGAACATATGGGCCCTTAGAAGGCCGAAAGATAACACAACTAGAAATAGCCCAATGGAATAATGGGTCATTAATGGGTATAAAGCGATACATTATTCATTATGGGCTAGCTTCACCATGGGTCATTAATGGGCCTAGGGTTACAAAGGACCTCATATGGGCCAAAAGACATCATGCGCCATACATGGACACGGCCGAGATGATGTTACTGGGCCTAATTCATATAGGCCGTAACGGGTCGTGAGTTAGCGGGCTGTAAATGGGCTATATGCGAATGGGCCGTTAATAGACTTTCTGTGGGTCGGCCCACTACCTTTTGACCAAGTCAAATGGGCCAACCTTTTCACCTGAATGGTCCATTGTAGGGCCGTGCCACGTGTCGATGTATCATAGGCGCCTCTCGTCCAATGAGTGGATGACATCTGTCCCAACGCTGAGCCGACACGTGGTTCCTCTGGCCATTGCAAATTTTACACGTGGAAAATCCCCGTTGGTCCAGGCTATTAATGGGTTATCGGATTCAAATGGGAACCTGATAGCTTAACGGTGACCCATTATGGTGGATGCCACATGTTGGTTACTCTTGACGAAAACACTTCCATGACGCGCCTTTTATCATCATGGAAGTGGACACTTCCGTGATGATAATTTCAGTATTGTCATGGAACACTTCTACGACAGCCCAGGTGTGACTATCTTGATTCTATCATAAAATCGTCATCGATGTACATGCACGACAGAAAATGTGACCTACTCACATATCATCATGAATTTTTTTGTAGTGACACCACCCTTTTCATTCATATATATTTGGGCCACATGCTGGTGTGGTTGTCCTCTGACCCACACGTTCTTTTTTGCCAAATGGTGCTATATGAAATAGAAGACGACGCGGATGACGCACAACGGACACGGCTGCACTGGCTTAACCGTGTGTGATGCTCGTGCCCTGTAAAATCACCATGACTTCGCAAGCACGAGCAAGGGTGAAGGGGGTAATGTGTGCAGGATATTTAGGATGAATTCCATGTCTGCGTCTGAAAATTAGGATGAACCATGTGCGATAGACCAGCTAGCAAGAAATCTAAAAACAAACTATCCGCCTTGAGCGATGCAAAAAACGATGGTTCTGCGGCTTTTCCTTATTATCATACAATATTATTATTTTTGGACCGTGTGCGGTCTTGGTTACTCCTTCCCACTTCAATTCCTTTACCCAAATTTTAGAATCTGTGGTATTTCAACTGTCGTCCCCACTCCTCCACCACCGACCTTACAGTAAAATTCCAGTAGCCGAGGCATTTGAACCGTCGCCCTCCCTCGTCCACCACCATTACTAAAAATAATCAGTAGCCATGACGTATCCTCAAACACCACCCTGCCCCCTCCACAGTCCACCCCACCCTCTCCCCTCCCCACTCAAACCCTAGCTCGCCATCGCCGCCACCTCAAACCCCTACTGGTCTGCTCATGCCTCCTAGCTTAGATATAAAGTTCAGGTTACCCAGCGATTCGCATATCCCCACAGCCCTGAGTTTTTAGATGAGGCATGCGGTGCCCGTCCCGCTAGATTCACATCCCCTACTCCAGATAGTCGCAGCCTAAGCCTGACCACATATCCTGGGGAGCCCAATGAGTGTATGGCCAGAAGGAGGTTTATCATGGCCTCTCCGACGAACGAAGGGGAGGTGGCCGCCATTCGTCCCGGCCTATCGATCCCGGAGCAACACCTCTCCACGGAGGCCGGCGAGGATGTTGACTGCGTTGCCATGCTAAAGGCTTCACTTCACTGGGCTCGCGTATTACTGTATCTCGGGAAAGCTGGCTACGACATCACGATTGTCAACAACGATGATTTCACACGGGCCATGTCACAGGTTAAGTGGTCCATCCCCAACCCTTCTGGTTCAACCAACGTCGATCTCTTGGAAAGCCCTGCCGCTGGTCTCCTCCGCCACACGGTTAAGGATTTACAATCCTTGTACATCATCGAGCCCATTTTGTCATTTCCGAACAACATGTACTACGGCGGCGGCTTGGGATCCCCAACCGCCAAGTCAGATCTCATCGACCACGACCACGAGAAGCGCACCCACAAAGGCTCTTCCAAGGTGAAACATCCCATCTGCAACATTAGGGAGCGCACCATGGGCTTGTGCTCTTCCGAGTGGAAGGATCCCGTCCATGACAAGTGAGGCAATATCGTATCAGCAAATCTAACTTTTTCTAGCTAGCCAACCCGTACACTTAGTTGTAGTAGCTTTTGCCATGCGGTGTTTTAACTGTGGCATGTTTAATTATTTTAGTTATCCAAAATGTAATGTTGAATAGGGCTATGTGATGTTTAGGTATGAATTGTCCACTTTAGTTTCACGAATGGCTATATTTGGTTGTTTATAGTGAGTAGATGCCTTGTTTATCTGTATTTGGTTGTTAGGTTGGTTGCAATGAGCATTTGTCCAGTTATTAAGCAAATGCCATGTTAATCTGTATTTGGTTGTTAGGTTGGTTGCAGTGAGCATTTGTCCAGTTATTAAGCAAATGCCCTGTTAATCTGTATTTGGTTGTTAGATCGGTTGAAGTGAGCATTTGTCTAGTTTTCAAGCTGATGCCATGTTTATCTGTATTTGCTTGTTAGGTTGGTTGTAGTCAGCATTTGTTAGGTTTTCAAGCATATGCCTTGTTTATCTATATTTGCTTATTAGGTTGGTTGCAGTGAGCCTCTGTCTAGTTTTCAATGGCTATATTTGGTTGTTGTAGTGATCATATATACCTTGTTTATTTCAGTTATTCACAATATGATGTTCACTATGTGCAAGCGGAACTATGCAGTTCGATTTCATCAATACCAGTTTGAACGGCTATATTTGGTTCCTGTTATGCCTGGTGTAGTTAACACATGATATTTATTTCAGTTTTACACATTTATCCAGTGTGATGTTTAAGCATGAGCTACTTCTATTCATTTTCAACAATAACAGTTTGAATTACAATATTTGGTGGTTATTAAGCCTGTTGTAGTTAACATTCCCATCCATTTTTACCTAGTTTAATAGCATGCTGAAACCAACTCATTCAAGCTATCATTTGGAGATGATGTTGTTTACCATGGCTATATTTGTTTGATGTTAAGCTTGTTGTACTTATCATGCCTTTCCATGTACTTATGCAGGACAACAATGGGAGTGGCAACATTTTGGGCTGAGGTTTGTTTCATCCCTCAGCTTGTACTCCCCCTGGTCGTTACATAATGTAGTGCATATCGATCCATGCCTGGAAACTTTTTAGTTTCTAATATTGAGTTGTTGCTTGTAGGTACATATGTCGCCCGCAAAGATCCACGCATCGACCCTTTTTGTGTATGGGGCAATGAGATATTCATGAACCAACACCAAGTGAGAAAACTGATACAAATTATTAGAAAAAAGATTCGAACGGTGGCAATTAAATTATTAGTTTACGCTCTATCCAACACAATAGTGAGCTGTAGGATGGTAACTACGAACTCTGTAGCCTTGTCCTTTTACTGCCCATAATGATTTGTTAGACAACAATGTCTGAATCTTTTTTGTTTGCAGTGGTTCCCAAAGCAGTTTACTCAAAATTACCTCACAAAATACATGATTGGTGGACATGCAATGAAGGTTAAAGTATTTCATCGAGACTACAATGAGCATCGAGAATTCCTAATGAAGACAACGAGGGATGGGTGGGCGACCATCACAAGGGGTTGGCCTAGAGTCATGCACGCATTGGGCATAGAGGAGGGTACAATATGGGTGTCGGTGTCAAAACTGGCCGATCTCGGGTAGGGGGTCCCGAACTGTGCATCTAAGGTCGATGTTAACAGGAGACAAGGGGCGCGATGTTTACCCAAGTTCGGGCCCTCTCTATGGAGGTAATACCCTATGTCCTGCTTGATTGATATTGATGAATATGAGTATTACAAGAGTTGATCTACCTCGAGATCGTAATGGCTAAACCCTAGAGGCCTAGCTTGTATGGCTATGATGATGAGTGTGTTGGGTTCTACGATAGGGTACGTCGACTACAAATTAAAATTTTCCTACGCACAGAACAACCAAGAACATGCTACGAGAGATGGATCACAGTTCGTTACCACTAGAAGCGCATTGCCATGTAGCAGAAGAAGAGTTGGGGCAGCGCGTCCGCATGGATGGTCTCCTCCTCGTCCGATCTCCCTCGTGCAGCCGGTAGCGCAAGTGCACCACCTCTAACGGTATCCGCGCGTGCAGGAGGAACGTAGTGCGGCGGACTGCTAGGTCCAATCACACAACCGGCGGCGAGTGGAGGTGTTTATTCGCAACACATGCAAACCCTAGTGACAGCGCTGAAGCGATCAACTTTCGTGAGTGTGCGACACCTCCACTTTATATAGGCGTCCGTCGCAGGCTCAACACTTGGGCCTCGCACGGACCCTAAAGCCCATAAGTCTACTCGGCCACAATCCGAATACATCTCGGATCACATCCGACCAATGTCCTCGGATCCGACCTCGTAGGTTCCTTCCCTTAAGAGCGTGACCCCTTAGGTTCAAGCCGTCTTGGTCGCAGTTCGGATCACCTCCGAACTGAACAGTTGGTAGCGGCCTCTAGCAAGGCATGCTGAACACCAAACAGACTATGAAGCTGGTTAGGCAAACCTGTACATCATACTTTCATTCCTTTTGCCACACGATATATGTTGTCGGGCTCAAGGCGAGTATGTCATCCTTGTGCTAGCCTGACCTCTTTCTTTTTCTAGTGATGCCGACCACAAACCAGATTATCTCATAATCCTTGTCGCATGGCCATGCTTATCCTGGTCGGATCACATGAGGGGCCCAGAGTATATCTCTCCTGATCGGAGGGGCAAATCCCATCTTGCTCGACCATGTCTCGCAGCATGGGTCTGGACAAGCCCGAAACCTACCTTTATAACTACCCAGTTACGAAGTAGCGTTTGGTCGGCCCAAAGCAAGTCTGTCACCATCCCGAGTACATGCGTCAGCTCAGGTCTTAGGACATAGAACATATGTTGTACACGAGACTCATAGATGACATATCATTGCGTCTCATTGTTGGGTCTGCCCGACTCGGACCTTATCTCGACTCGAATCCGACCAGATCCTTCCAAGTCCGTATTATCCGGTTAGCATCCAATGCTCCATGGCTAGTGAGACCAAGCCATCGACCGTGTCATATGCTAGTCTAGTTGGCTGCACGTCCACACAGCCCTTTTGACTAGGGACCTTTTAGGACAGTCATCATACAATGCATAGTCCCACAAACAAGTCACGTACTTGCTGATACACATCATTGATAATGTCCAAGGATTATTTTTATTCATAAACACATAGGAAATATCATCATACATGATTGCCTCTAGGGCATATCTCCAACAGAGTGTCCTATCCGGACTAAGTCCTCTGGTTTATATAGACACCGGGAGGATCTAGGGTTACACAAGGTTGGTTACAAAGAAGGGAATCTACATATTCGGTCACCAAGCTTGCCTTCCACGCCAAGGAGAGTCCTATCCGGACACGAGTACAGTCTTCGGTCTTCACATCTTCACAGCCCATCAGTCCGGCCCATGGCTAACAGGCCAGACGCCCGAGGACCCCTTAATCCTGGACTTCCTCAGTAGCCCCCGAACCAGGATTCAATGACGAGTTGTTCGGCACGCAGATTGTCTTTGGCATTGCAAGGCGGGTTCCTCTTCTGACGTCCTCCAAGTAGGGTGTTCGGCTTTCAATTCAACGCTGCACCCCTCGGCTTCTATGCATTTATGACTTCATCTTCCACATGTCGGGCGAATGTGGATAGTCAGGGTATTTTTTGCAAATATCACCCTAGCCCTGCAAGAAAGAGTGTCTATTTAATGAGATTGGATCTCAGATCCTTTCAACATCACGCGGAGAAAATCCTCAGGCACTGCCAGGCAAAACCATTCCAACGTGGCCAACATTCCTAGCTCGTCTTCCCGTTCCAACCTAGAGAGGGGCGAGTGGGAGAGGTGCTCCAAGCCCCACAGCCAATTAGTGGAGCTGCAAACGCAAGGATTTCTTCCTCCTACAGATTTGGTCCCTGTTCGAGCAGGATAGGCCTCCTTCAACGGAAAAACCCAGGCGGAGGATTTCCCCAATATTTCTACGGGAGAACGAGTGTGCTTCGTCCCCTATCTGCTGAGGGGCGTGGGGTTCCCAATTCACCCATTCCTTCGAGGGCTTCTGGAGTACTACGGCCTACAGCTACATAATTTTACTCCGGCCTCCGTTGTGCACATCGCGGGCTATGTCGCTTTATGCGAACTATTCTTGCGTTGCGAGGCCCATTTCCATTTGTGGAGAAGACTGTTCTGCCTTGTCTCTTGCAATCATGGTGGGTCAATTTTTGAAGTGGGAGGAGCCGAAGTGTGGCGCATCGCCGGGACCGGATACCTGTCCGGCACGCCGAAGAAAGCTCCCGAAGAGTGGCCGTTCGAATGGTTCTACATCGACGACGTCGCTTTACCCGACCCTGTCTACATGGGCCTCCCCGAGTTTTCAAATGCTCCGCTGAAGAAACGCCATAGCTGGCGCCCTCGGAGCCTCGAGGAAGAGGATAGCGTAGATATCAGCCTGCTGTTGGGCAAGATTAAGACGCTTGCCCAGTCCGGATTGTCAGTAGCCGAGGTGATGGTGATTTCGATAACGCGGGGGTCCGGCTACTTCAATACAGAGGGCTGCCCATGTAGCAGTATAACAAAGAAGACGATGCCTCACGCTATGGCCGAAAGGGCCCAAAGACTCCTGCCATCCTAGCCAAAATATTGGCCGAGCTGTATAAAGGGGAGAAGGAGGAGTTCACCCGTCTCCAAATCCGAGACGGGTTTTCCATGTATAATCCTCCCAGCTGGGTAAGGTTTAGCCCCACTATTTTATTCTTGTCCCTATTCTTGACAGGCAGCGTCTTATCTTGCTCATAACAGGAATGGCGAAAGGCTGTCGAGGAGATCCATGACCCTGCCCCTCAGCCGGAGAATCGCAACCGAGATCTTGACCTCGGATATGAGGAAGATCCGGACATATTTGTGGAGCTTGAGGATGGAGTATTTTATCAAATGAGCTACGACGGTACATATGTACCCATTATCGCCGATTACCCCGGACTCCTTCCTGCTTCATGCATAAGTAATCCGAAGACACCTTATCCAAAAGAGTTTTCTCATTCCTCCTTACCCACCGCACAGTCATGTGCTTAGAAGGGGAAGCGTTCGGCGCGCCATGCTGCCCCAGGAGCGTCTCCGAAGAGAGCGTCCCCCATACAAGGCAAGCCTTCCAAGAGGAAGGCAAAGAAAGATACGGCCGAACCTTCATCAAAGAGGTACGAACTTGCAAGTATGCACCTTGGCAGTCACATCCAACTGTAACCTTTCCATTTACCCTTTATCAGGAAAAAGATGTGCCGGACTATATCCAGGGGTCCGGCAGGTCATACTTCCCGCGGCCAAGATTCAAATCCCGCCATGAAGACGGGGGCTAAAGCAGGGGTGATGCCGGACTGTCCTCCAGCGGAGGATTCAGATGATGTATTCGTCACCAACTCGGAAGTGGAGAGTGCCATGAATCATCGGCGCCACAGGGCCATTTTACAAGACCCTGGCTTTTCAGATGAGTCATTTAGCGCCTTCAACTCAGCCGATGCATATATCTGAGCTTCTCGAGACGGGCTTAACAGAGCCACAAAACAACATTTAAAATATGTGCATGTAAGTTTGTTTTGTCTGACTATGATAACCATATACCAGTAACCCCCGAGACTTAAAGTAGTTGAAACAACTGATTTAAGGATCAATGTACAACCAGGTGCTTACGGAGAAGAACACCATGTTAACTCAGGAACTAGAAAAGTGTCCGCACCAACTGTCTGCTGCCAATGCCGAACTGGAGAAATCCAAGAAGGCATCCAATGGTAATGTTTCCCTCCATCGAGAAATCATAATTGTACACTAACAATGCTAATCTGGTTGCTTATCATTGTATTGGATCATTAGACCAACTGCAGGAGCAGCTGGACGCCACTCGAGGCGAAGAACATGGAGCTAAAAAACTGCTAGCAGCGGGTGAGCGTGTGTTAACAAAAGTCATTCAGGAGAAAAAGAAGCTCCAGGATTCGAACACCAAACTGGGTGAAGAACTGAAAGACGTGCGAGCTCAGCTAGCTGACTTCATGAAGGACAACAAAAAATTGCAAGATGGCATATTCAGTATGTGACCGCATTTATCTTATAACAGTTTGGAAGTAACAGTAGCTGATATAGCATTGATTGCAGGTATATTGATGGGCCGTCCTGAAGAGGAGGTGTCCAGATCATCAAGTGATCTTCTATAAGAGCTGTCGTAGTTGCACGAGCGAGCTCGGGCTGGCAATGCGGAGTGTAGCCAAGGCCTTATGGCCATCCGACTCCCCTCCAGGGAGTATGGAGAAGCTTGTAGAGATGTTCAAGGGAGCGCGGTGGCGTATCCAACTATGGAAGATATCGGCCTACTGGGAGGGTGCTCGAGAAGCCCGTGCGATGATAAAAACATGGTATACCAAGCTGGATCCAAATCACATGGCCCGGGTCGGACCGGTAGGGTCAAATGGGGAAGAAATTCCCGTTAGTTTAGTATATGGCCAAGTAGAGGTGGCTGCTAGATACTCCCAACAGGATTGTAAATTAGACCGCCTGTTGGACGGTATAGAGGAGGAAGTTTTTGAGTCCTAGGTGACTATGTACTTTCCTTCTAATTGGATAAAAACAATTGTCATGGCCGACCTTTTCGCTTCGACCTCTGGACCCGAAGGTGCGGAGTGTTTCCGAATACCCTTACGACAGAATATACCGGGGTATGCATGGGAACCAGGCATATGGGGTCATAGTTGCTTGAACAGACAATGTGTATCCGGCTAGTTATGTTATATTACATTATGTAAGAAACATCTCCCAGAGAGAATAGTTCCGTTAAGGGTTCCTTTCCCTGGGTGTGCATGCATTTAATGTGCATGTCCGAACTGTGATTAAAAAAATCGCAGAACAAGTAACTTCTGGGGTTTCACAATGAAGTGAATGCAAAAACATCTTTAATTCGCTGACCGAATATTCCCTTAAGAATGCTAGCTTTTGGCTTCACCCAGTCTGAGGTACACATCTGGATGACCCGGCAGTAACAATCGCAGAGGTGCTCCCTTTATGCCCTAGCCGAACTAACGGGAACGTAGGGCATAAGCACAGGAGCCAGGCAACCCAGCTTGGCCAAAACTTAAGTCATATTGATGCATATAGTGGTGAAGAAAAGGTACATATTGAAAAACATATATGTGGTGAGCTTGATGCTCAAAGAATAATAGCAAGCTTCTGTACGAGAATCCCCCAGGTATAATGGACGTACATATGCAGAGGTGTACGCATCAGGTTAGGATGGTCTAGCCGTACTGAAACCGTAAGGCTAAAGAGCAAAACGAAAGAAAAAGATAAAAAAACAAAAAGAGAGAAAAAATAATGTTAATAACAGGAGGGAGGAGACAAACACGGTAGTTTGGCGCTAGGCATAAAATCGTCGTAGTCTGGCCGCATTCCAGGGGTTCGGCTCCAGGTGATTGTCTGACACATCACGCAGGCGGTACGCTCCACCGGTGAGAACTTCGTCAATGATGAAGGAACCCTCCCACTTGGGCTAGAGTTTGTCCTTTTTCTTCTCCGGCAGGCGTAGAACGAGTTCACCAACGTTATAAGTCTTGGCCCGCACTTCTCTGCTTTGATACCTGCGAGCCTGCTGTTGATAAAATGTGGAACGGGCTTTTGCGACGTCACGCTCCTCCTCCAAGGCATCTAGGCTGTCCTGCCGAACAAGCTTGGCTTCTCTCTCTTCGTACATGCGCACTCGAGGTGAGTCATGAATGATATTGCAGGGTAACACTGCTTCTACATCGTACACCATGAAGAAAGGTGTATATCCGGTAGTGCGGTTGGGCATGGTCCGCAGCCCCCAGAGTACGGAGTCAAGTTCCTCCACCCAGTGCTTGTCTGATTCTTTCAAAGACCGCACTAGTCTACGTTTGCCACTCATAATAAGATCATTAGCCCATTAGACCTGACCGTTTGTCTGCGAGTGATAGACCGAGGCGTAATCGAGTTTAATACCTAGATTAGCACACCAAGTTTTCACTTCATCGGCTGTGAAAGTAGAGCCATTATCGGTTATTATGCTGTGTGGGACACCATAAGGTGTACCACGCAGGATATAAAGTCTATTACCTGCCCCGCTTCGGCCATTTTGACTGGTTTGGCCTCTATCAACTTAGTGAATTTATCCACCATGACCAGCAGGTACTTTCTCTTATGGCTTCCTCCTTTAAGGGGTCCAACCATATTGAGTCCCCAGACCACAAAAGGCCAAGTGATGGGGATTGTTTGTAAGGCAGTGCGGGCATATGGCTTTGGTTCATGAAGAGTTGGCATCCAACACAACGTTGGACAAGGTCCTGTGCATCTGCTCGGGTCATCGGCCAATAAAACCCTGTACGGAATGCCTTGCTAACAAGGGCCCGAGCTTCGGCGTGGTGACCGCCGAGCTCGGCGTGAATCTCGGCCAAGATCTTCCGCCCTTCTTCCTCGGAGATACATCTTTCAAGAACTCCCGTAGCGCTTTTCTTATAGAATTCTCAATAAATCTCCGGTAGTATCCTATGAGTCCAAGAAAACTCCGGATCTTTCCAACTATTGTTGGGGCTTCCCACTTGGTCACGGTTTCAACTTTAGCGGGATCTACTGCTATACCTTCTCCAGATATAACGTGTCCGAGGAATCCTACTTCCTTCAACCAGAACTCACATTTCCTAAACTTGGCATATAATTGATGTTCTCTGAGCTTTCCAAGTACCAAACGCAAATGCTCCTTATGCTCCTCTTCATTTTTCGAATAAACTAGGATATCATCAATGAACACTACGCCGAACTTATCCAAAAACTCCATAAATACTTCGTTCATTATGTTCATAAAATAGGCAGGTGCATTAGTCAGACCAAATGACATAATGGTATGCTCATACAGCCCATACCTGGTGGTAAAAGCTGTCTTCGGAATATCCTGTTCTCGAATCTTCAACTGGTGGTATCCTGATCGCAGATCAATCTTGGAAAATACCTTAGCTCCTTGCAATCGATCAAATAGATCGTTGATCATTGGTAATGGGTACTTGTTCTTGATCGTTACTTCATTCAATCCTCGATAATCAACAACCATCCTTAACAATCCATCCTTCTTCTCAACTAGAAGTACTGGCGATCCCCAAGGTGAAGAACTTGGGCGAATATATCCCTTATCCAGTAACTCCTTAATCTACTTCTTAATTTCCACCAAATCATTTGCTGGCATCCTATATGGTCTCTTTGATATTGGCCCTATGCCTGGCAATAGCTCAATCAAGAACTCAATATCTCTATCCGGTGGCATGCCTGGCAACTCTTCTGGAAATACATCAGGGAAATCTCTTACCACTGGTACTTCCTCCTGCACAACTCCTGTTAGGCAATTTACTTGGGCCCTCTTTGGCACATGCCGGGATACATACTTGATCCTTCTCCCTTCTGGGGTAGTAAGCAGAATTGACTTACTAGCACATTCAATATTCCCTTCATACTTTGATAACCAATCCATGCCTAATATCACATCCAATCCTTGAGATTCCAATACTATTAGGTCTGAGGGAAAAACATAGTTACCAATCCTTAATGGTAACCGATCACACCATAGACTAGCCACATACTCTGCTCCGGGCGAGGTTATTAACATGGGTGACCTAAGGGCTTGGGTTGGTAGGTTATACTTATCCACAAATCCCCTTGAGATGTATGAATGCGATGCACCAGTATCAAAAAGAACGAGTGCAGTAAATGACTTAACCAAAAACTTACCTATTACTGCATCGGGCTGAGCTTCAACCTCCTCCACGCTAACGTGGTTCACCTGTCCCCTGTTGAAAGGGTTCGGCTTCTTCCCAGAACTTCCATTGGCATTTTGGCCTTCAGGACATTCGTTGGCATAATGTCCGGTCTTCGAACACTTATAGCAAGTGACTTGGATCAAGTCCTTCTTGGCTGGGGTTGAGGGGTTGGTGCGGTTCTGGCCGTTGCTTCCTCCATTGCCATTACCATTCTTGGTGCCATTGTGATTGTGCGAGCTACCTCCTCCATGGGTATGTTGAAAATGTCCTCCCGGTCTAGGGGTAAAACGTGGCTTCTGCTGAGCTCCTGAAGTGTACTTTCCTTGTCCATACTTCCTCTTGCGATTCTCAATTTGCTGCTGCTTCCCTTCAATCATAAGAGCACGATCTACCAACTCCTGGTAGTTGTTGAAAGTGGCTACCATCAACTGCATGCTCAACTCATCATTCAGTCCTTCCAGAAACTTCTCTTGCTTAGCTGCATCCGTAGCGACGTCGTCTGGGGCATAACGTGCTAACTTACTAAATTCCTCCACATACTGGCCAACTGTCCGTCCTCCTTGGCGCAAGTTACAAAACTCATGCTTCTTCATGGCCATAGCTCCTGCTGAAACATGCGCAGTATGGAAAGCCTGCTGAAATTGGTCCCATGTGACAGTGTCGACTGGGAAGGTGGCTGTGAAATTCTCCCACCATGATGCTGCGGGTCCTTCTAACTGATGTGCGGCAAACTTCACCTTCTCCGCATCTGTGCATCCTGTTGTGGTCAACTCCCTAACTATCTGCTCGGTGCTACTGGAAAACACCGGCGGATTCAGCCTAAGGAAACGGGCTAAGTGGTCAACAGGTGGTGGTGGTGGGTTGTTGTTGTTGTTCCCCTAATTCTGATTCTGGACTAGCAACTGCATCAATGTGTTCTGCTGCTGGATCAACTGGGTGAGCTCCGGTGGGAAAGCAAACCCGGTGTCACGTCTCGGAGGCATCTGTGGGTTTAGAAAAGATGAGATATAAGAATAGAGGGGGTCTAAAGAGAAAACACTACCCATATGCACATGAGGCAAAAGCAAACAATTCACTTCAATCAATCAAACAAGGGCATACAATCGATCTATCTATCACAAAAGTGCTCGGACTACTATATTTACATGGTGGACTACTACTACTGATGAGGTGGTCTACTAGAAATATTCTTCAGTCGTTGACTCCATGATATCTGCTCCAGCTTCATCAACATAGTCATCATCGCTACTGTCTGGTTCCGAGTCGGTGCCGTCGATGATGATGTAGTCTTCCGGGCTAATCTCCTTGGGTTCTTCGTCTTCATCTACTGGTGTCGGGCCTACCATAAATATTCCAATCTTCTTGATCAGGTCGTCATTCTTCTCCACCAATACTTCAATTTCCTCTCTTAATCTCACGTGTAGCCTTGAGTTCTTCCTCCAGTTCCTTGATTCTAGTCTTAGCCTTCTTTAGATCTATCATGTCGGCACACATCTGGTTCTCCTGGCGTCGAATGTGCTGGTTTAATTCCTGGATAAAAGCTGCGATTGATCTATCCTTCCTGGTGTTGATCATCTCCCAGTGCTCATCTCGGCGCCCACAAATCTGGTAGATAGTATCCTTGAGATCCTTGCGGTAGACTTCTCCAATGCGTCCCATGGCGATGTGAGCTGCCATGCTCATTCCCAGACTCCAAGTTGGTGCATCAAATGAAAACTCTATGGGCTCAGTGACAGGCATGAACGTCCTTCCTGGAACTTGAACTTGAATCATCCAGCACTCTTCTTCAGGTAAAGTGGCGTTGTAGGTTCCCGTGAAGCTTGGTACTCCTATGTTCAGGTATCTAGTGACTTCCTTCAAGTGTGGTCCAAAGGGTGTATCTTCATCCGGTTGTGTGAACTCGTTCCTTGCATCCGCCATCCTAAAGAGTAGAAAACATGAGAAGTCAGAAGAGAAGAGAGTGAATAGTGATCTAGGGCTTTTAGCTTAGTGGTCGTGTCCTACAGTCAGCGTGTGCTCTGATACCATCTCTGTAGCGACCAGACCTTAATCAGTCTGATCTCTGTGCTCCGGTGTCATCCCTCGATCAGTAATGCTGACACCACACAGTACTTGGAGGATTTATAGCAGAGTAGCAATCACACACTTATTACATCGGGTGTCTCAAAAGAGAACTTATTACAATAAATAGGGTTTAAGGCCATCTAATAACGATAACAGCGGAAGGCTTGGAAGATAAGTGAGTCCATCAACTCCAACGGCATCATTGAGTATAGAACCACGACCTAAAAACATCTTAATCGTCGTCTGAAAAGTCTGCAACATTAACGTTGCAGCCCGAAACGGGTCAGCACATGGAATATGCTGGCAAGGTAACACATAGAGAGTAATGGAATGAAACAACTATACTATATGCATATTTGGCTGGTGGACAAGCTCTATGGTTACTACTTTGCGTAAAGCCAATTTTTCCCTACTTCAAAGGAATAAATTTAATTACTATCATGGTGGTTGTTAAACATTGAGAATGGTTGACAGCATTCTCAATCCCAATTAAGCATCATCATTAAACATAACCCAACAAAATTAATTTAGAGTAACATGTTGAGATTCACATGAAAATCCAGGTACTAGATACTCAAGATGTCCATAACCGGGGACACGGCTAACCATGATTAGTTTATTACACTCTGCAGAGGTTTGCGCACTTTTCCCCACAAGACTCGATCGCCTCCGTTTGTTTTCTCGCACTACATGGTGTTTGAGAAGACGGATGACCGAGACATAGTCTTTCAGAAGCGCTAGCACCTTACGATCGGGTAGACCGTACCACCTACATCCCCTACATCTGCTAGTCTACCACTGTAAGAGTTCGCACAACTTAGTCAACTATGCTAGAGCCCATAATAGCTTCTGGGTGCACACGGAAGTTTCTAGTATGAATAGTCTCATGATCCCTATGAGCCTGGGTGGCGGTCCAAAAGAAAACAGGGAAGTCCTGGAATACCCAGGTGCCTCAATCCACCCAGATGTGTGTTTAAGTTGCCACCTTAGATAAACCATTAATTAACAATCTCACATCTGTCATGGATTTCACTCACCCAATCCACGTCTACTAGCATAGCATGGCATAATAAGAAAATGTAGAAGTAACTCCCAAAGGTTTGATAATAAACAGGTAATAGGTACTACCTCATCTACTTCCTATCCCACAATTTAATTAGATCCTAATCATGCAATGTGTGAGGTTTGATCTAATGCAATAAAACTGCGCAGTAGAAAAGGTATGATCAAGGTGTTACTTGCCTTGCTGATGATCCGGGAAACCTAGCGATTCGAAGTAACAGGCGGCGCACTCCGGATACTCTATCGCAAACAAAAAACGGGCATACAATAAGTACTCATCTAATGCACAGGTAAAACTCAAATAAGAGATCTAACCAGAAGGTTCAACTTAAGAACTCCGGTTGGCAAAAAAATCAAATCGAACGAAGCAACGAAAGTCAAACGGCGAAAGAAAACAACTTCGTTCTAGTAATCTGGATCTAGGGAAAATTTTACAGTAGCGAAATCTTGTTTAAGTTGGTTAAACGGATAGAGGGTTTCGAGACGAAACTCTAGGCGCTTGAATCGCCTGATTCCGATAAACGAGCGAAAAGTTATACTAAAACAAAAATCGGATCAGGAATCGTGATCAGAAAATAACCGCGGAAAATCCGAGAAAAAGAAAAACGACGAACGGATTAACGAATGAACGTTCGTTATCCAGATCTAAACGATGAACGTGTTCGTTTAAACGAACAAACGAGCGAACGCTCGCTATTTAACCTAAACCGAAAAAAACCGATCTAATAAAAAAACGAAAACTAAAAAAACGAAAATAAACCGACGGAAAACCGATCGGTTTTCTAAAAAAATGGCCGACGCGGATTACGAGGCGGCGGCAAACCTCGGCGAGCGTGCGGGCGGGGCGGCGGCTCCGGCGGGCGGCGCGGCAGGGCGGCAGCGCGGCGACGGTGGGCGGCGAGCGGCACGGCGGGGCGGCGGCGGAGGCGCGGGTGCGGGGCTGGGGCGGGGCTCGGGGCTAGGGTTCCCCCCCCCCCCCCGGTTGGGCTGGCTTATAAAGCCCCTACGGGCCGGGAGTCCTAGTCGGACACGGCCCGTAGGTCGGTTCCTTTTTTTTTTAAAAAAAATCCGCTTGGAAGAAAAATAAAAAGGAATACTAAACGGACTCCAAAAATCCCGAAATAAATTTTCCCGGGCTTCTAAAATCAAGCCCGACAAAGTGAACATTTATTTGGGCCCTAAATGCAATCTTGAAAAATGCATTTTTTTACTAAATTCAAATAAAACACCGAAAAAACTCCGGAATAAAATCTTATTTGATTTTATTATTAAATCCTCAATATTTCTTTATTTTGGGAAAGTCATTTTATTCCCTCTCTCATATTTTTGTAATAGAAATAATTGATGATAAAATAAATAAAATCAAATGATCCTATTCTCAAAATTTGAGAAAACTCAAATATGAAAATAACGAAATCCCCAACTCTCTCCGTTGGTCATTGAGTTGCGTAGAATTTCTAGGATCAACCAAAATGCGAATAAAATATGATATGCATGATGATCTAATGTATAACATTCCAAATTGAAAATTTGGGATGTTACAACCTTGTAGGCCTTCGAACGCCGGACAATGCAGGAGGCCTCATTCTGGTCCTCGAGAAGCTCCTTCTTGTTAAGGTAGGCCAGGAAGGGTTCGGTCCATGGGGCAATGACTGCCATGATGAGATGCGCCGATGGTGTTATTTCGGTGGCTGAGCCTCCAGTGATGTTAGTGTTTTCGGAATCTGGGGTTATGTTCGGATCCAGGCTAGTGTTGTCGTTTTCCCCCTGCCACACCACGGAGGGCTTAAAAAGCCTTTCCAGAAAGATATTAGGTGGGACGAGGTCGCGCTTAGCGCCGATACGAGAAAGAACGTCCGCTGCTTGATTACTTTCTCGGGCCACATGATGGAACTCGAGCCCATCGAACCAGGCCAACATTTTTATGACTGTGTTACGATAAGCTGCCATCTTCGGATCTTTGGCGTCGAAGTCTCCACTTATTTGAGATATGGTGAGGTTTGAGTCCCCGCACACTTCTAGGCGTTGTATGCCCATGGGGACAGCCATCCGAAGACCATGCAATAAGGCCTCGTATTCAGCTGCGTTATTGGAGTCTGTGTATAGTATTTGGAGTACGTACTGAACGAAGTCTCCAGTAGGGGACGTTAAAACAACGCCTGCTCCTGGCCCTGCCAGCATTTTGGAGCCATCGAAATACATAACCCAATTGGAATATGTGCCGTACTCTTTAGGGAGTTCGGCCTCTGTCCATTCGGCGACGAAGTCAGCCAGTACTTGGGATTTAATAGCTCGACGTGGTTTGTATGTAATATCAAATGGAAGGAGCTCAATGGCCCATTTGGCAATCCGGCCCGTGGCATCGCGGTTGTTTATAATGTCATTGAGTGGTACTTCAGAAGCCACCATGATCGAACACTCCTGGAAGTAGTGACGGAGCTTTCGGGATGCCATGAAGACCGCATATGCTATCTTTTGATAATGGGGGTACCAAGATTTGCATGGTGTAAGAACAGTGGATACATACTATACTGGCTTCTAAAGCGGGAATTTGTGTTCGTCCTGTTCTCGTTCGACGACGAGCACGACGCTCACTACCTGATGTGTTGCTGATATGTATAACAACGTCGGTTCGCCGACGTTTGGCGCGGCCAGGATTGGGTTGCTCGCAAGAAGGGTTTTTATTTCCTCCAGTCCGGCTGTTGCCGCGTCCGTCCATTCGAAGCGATTGGTTCGCCGTAGAAGACGATAGAGTGGAAGTGCCTTTTCTCCCAATCTGGAGATAAAGCGGCTTAGAGCTGCCACGCAACCCGCGAGCTTTTGGACTTGTTTAAGGTCTATCGGCGTAGCCAATTGTGACAGAGCTCGGATGAAGCCCAGCAGTTTCCCGGCGGGGACGCCGAACACGCACTTTTCAGTATTAAGCTTGATAACATATGCGCGGAGGTTATCAAATGTGAGACGTAAATTGTCTATTAATGTTTCGACATGCCTGGTTTTGATGATGACGTCGTCCATGTAAGCTTCAACTGTCTTGCCAATCTGCTTCTCCAGGCATGTTTGGATCATGCGTTGGTATGTGGCGCCGGCGTTCTTGAGCTCGAAGGGCATGGTGTTGAAGCAGAATGGCCCATATGGGGTAATGAATGCTGTTGCAGCTTGATCAGACTCCTTCATTTTGATTTGATGGTATCCGGAATATGCATCCAGGAAACACAGTGAGTCGTGTCCTGCCGTAGCATCAATGATTTGATCAATGTGGGGGAGGGGGAAGGGATCCTTGGGGCAAGCCTTATTGAGCTCTTTAAAATCGACGCACAACTGCCAGGATTTGTCCTTCTTTGGTACCATCACCAGGTTTGCCAGCCAGTCCAGATGTTTTATTTCTCTGATGAATCCGGCCTCAACTAACTTGGCTAGCTCGTCCCACATAGCTTGACGTTTAGGTTCAGAAAAGCACCGCAGAGTTTTCTTGACCGGTTTGTATCCTTTTAATATATTGAGGTTGTGTTCGGCCAGCTCGCGTGGGATTCCTAGCATATCAGAAGGGTGCCAGGTGAATATATCCCAATTTTCGCGCAGGAACTCTCGTAGCGCGGCGTCAACCGTTGGATCTAATTGTGCTCCGATGGATGTTGTCTTCTTGGGGTCCGTTGGATGGACTTGGAATTTGACTATTTCTTCTGGTGGTTTGAAGGAGGTGGATTTGGGTCATTTGTCTAGGACGACATCATCCCTGTCCACCGTAGAGTGCAGTGCAGCTAACTCTTCGGCCGCGAGGGCTTCAGATAATGCCTCGAGGGCCAAGGATGCAGTTTTATTCTCGGCGCGGAGTGCTATGTCCGGATCACTAGCTAGAGTGATTATACCGTTGGGCCCATGCATCTTAAGCTTCATGTATCCGTAATGGGGTACCGCTTGGAAGCGCATAAATGCATCTCGTCCTAGGAGGGCGTGATACCCGCTATTGAAAGGGGCCACTTGGAAGGTTATTCTTCGGACCGATAATTCTCCGGCGTGCCGAATACCACGTCGAGTGTTATTTTTCCCACGCACCGCGCCTCCCGACTGGGTATAATTCCTCAGAAGGTCATGCTGCTTTGCTCAATGCGGCTCCGGTCTATTTCCATTTTGTGGAGTGTATCTTCGTAGATGAGGTTTAGTCCGCTGCCGCCGTCCATAAGGACCTTGGTAAGCCGAAATTCATCCACAATTGGACTGAGGACCAAGGCGGCTGGTGCTCGGACTGTCCTGTATTTTGGTTCGTCACCGGCATTAAAAGTTATAGCCATGTCGTTCCAAGGGTTTATTGTTTCTATTTGACAGACTTCGGCGAGTCCGCGTAGTTCTCTCTTGCGCCTATTGTTGGAGGCGAATGTCTCGAAGACCGTCAGTACTTTGGGGGCGTTGTCCTCGGGGGGTGTTGTTCTGGGTTATTCTTGGTGAGGATATCCTCGCCGCTCTTGGCCACTTGCCGGAGTATCCAACATGCTCTAAGGATATGTGTTGGTATGCTATCCGGTGTTGCGTGTATTTTGCATGGCCCATCGAGCCATCCTTCAGAACGGTTTCGCGCCTCATACTGGACTTGTATTTCTTTACTATTGAACCGGGCGTGTTGCATGGGTGCGCCCTTTTCGCCTGAATGAAGGGTTGAGTGGGCAACGATGATTCCCAATGAGTTGCTTGAGTTTTCCAGGCGCTTTCCATTGCACTGTACTTTTGTACGATGGTTGCCAAGTCGGCGAAGTGTAGGATGCAACGGCGGTTGATGGCACTGAGGATTCCTTCCTCCCTGCAATTGTTGCGGAACACTGAGATCTCTTCCTCGTCGCGGCAATCTTTAATCTTGTTTTTGACAAGAAGGAATCTGGCCCAGAAGTGGTGGACTGTTTCCTGAGATTGATGTTTTATGATCATGAGAGCACTTGTATTCGGGTGGGTGGGTGGATTTAAATCTGAACCCTGCCCCCGTTTTGGATCTGGAGTCTGAAGGTCTTCCGAACTTAACAGATCGGGCTCCAGGATGTCCACTAATTTCTTAGGCCCATCGTCCGATTCTATGTTTGGAGGGCAGGATGCTTCACCTCGGGTAGGTGTCCGGCTCTTCGAGACCGGAGATCCGGACATAGTCCGTCCTCAGTATGGAGGAAGAGTTACCGACTCGCCCCTCGACTACAGCTATCTAGTGGTGATCGGCGGAGATTTGATTTCTCTCTGATCGGGTTTAAACCCAATCTGATCGTAGTCTGTAGCGACCCCCAGGGCAGCGATGCGATCTAGGAGTTCGTTTAAAGACGAAAGCTCTGCTGGATCCATCTGCTTGGAGTGTTCGGAGTTGATATGAAGGGCGTTTTCGATGACCCGAGAGGTCATCATCGGCTTAATGACCGAACAGGCGGTCATGGTAAAGCCGCCAAGCTGGAGGGTTTGGCCTGGAGCCAGGTTCCTCCGGCGGTGATATTATCCTTGAGGACAAGGCGAGACATCGATCTTGTTGTCGACGACACAGTGGAACTCTCAATGAAAGCACCAATGTTGGTGTCAAAACCAGCGGATCTCAGTTAGGGGGTCCTGAACTATGCATCTAAGGTCGATGGTAACAGGAGACAAGGGGCACGATGTTTACCCAGGTTCGGGCCCTCTCTATGGAGGTAATACCCTACGTCCTGCTTGATTGATATTGATGAATATGAGTATTACAAGAGTTGATCTACCTTGAGATCGTAATGGCTAAACCCTAGAGGCCTAGCTTGTATGGCTATGATGATGAGTGTCCTATTCGGACTAAGTCCTCCGGTTTATATAGACACCGGGAGGATCTAGGGTTACACTAGGTTGGTTACAAAGAAGGGAATCTACATATTCGGTCGCAAAGCTTGCCTTCCACACCAAGGAGAGTCCTATCCGGACACGAGTACAGTCTTCGGTCTTCATATCTTCACAGCCCATCAGTCCGTCCCATGGCTAACAGGCCGGACGCCCGAGGAACCCTTAATCCAGGACTCCCTCAATGGGCATTCCGCTTCACCTCCTCCAGCAACCAGAATGCCTTTCACCTCTCTCTTCACAGTCTTTAGTACAACTGTGGTTCGTCATTCTTTACTTGGTGCTTTTGTAGTTCTTTAGTATATGTACATGTGCATCGAATTATGCATTCGTCCTTGAACCTGTATTTGTAATAAACATGGTTCGATATGAAATAAGTGGTTGCCTACTTCCAAATTCAAAATCTATGAATTTTAAATGCAAGGACTAAATTAGGGATAAATTATACTCTGCAGGCCAGTACACTTCACATGGTTTGGGAAAGCAAATTGTCTCTGATAAATGTCAAGTTAAGACATGTTACTTAGATCCACTACGTGTGCAATGAATATCTACTGCACACACGATCAACCCAGAAAAAACGTGTGATGTTAACAACAGAAGTGCACATAGTTCCTTCTAATTAAATGTTTGTGGAAGTCACCTTATCACACATGCTTGGCAAACATGGACTATTTATGATGTCGTGTGCATCGTAAAAGTTTGCTCATAGAAGAAAGTGTGTGATAGGCCTTCATCCAATGTGGGTACGACGGATGAATCGTGTGGGATATATTCAAGCTTCGCATATAGTTTTATCGGGACAATTATATGCACTCTTACGTCGAATCGCACACAGTTGAGGAAAGTAAATGTGTGTGATTGTCTGCTTATCATACATGTTCTATAATCATGAACTGTTTGTGATGGGGCGCACATCGTAAACGTAGCACCACAGAATAACGATTGCAATGGTAATGCAAGAACAAACGAGTAACAAGGATGGAGCGTTTGGGATATTCGACATATCACAAATAGTTGTCTGAAGACTCGCATTTAGGATACATGCCGACATCGCATACGCTTAGTTATGCAAAACGTATGCATTGCTACTCCCTATCCCTAACAGTTTTCTGGATCATGTGGGAAGGACCCCCCCTACCCCACACACAGGCAAGGCAACGGTGTAAAATGTCGTCGCGCAAAGGGATTAAAAACCATTTGTATAGCAGCTCACTATACTAGTGGCCACCCAGGCCCCATTTATTCCTGCGGCCATTTACGTTAATCTCTCACTCCCCACGACACAATAAGCACACCCATGATGACACATATAGAGGGGATGTCTAGCGGCTTCAATGGCGCTCCCCGTGGCTACAATGGCGCTCCCACTGGCTGATGACGACGACGGGCGGCAATTCACCATGCCTCACTTAGTGGACATCCACATGAGGGGGAAGGACCTCTCCGTGGTGTACACGAATGAGCCGGTCTCGATGGAGAGCTCCATCCAGACTATAGAGCAGTTTCTTGCTGAGGACAAGTACCAAGTGGTCGACTTCAACCTCAAGTTCACCGTGTTCATGATGGGTATGATCAGAAGGTTGCCGTCGCGCAGTTGTGCATGCGCCTTGACTTCCTGGTATACCACTACCACCTGGCCACAAGGCCTTGCGAGCGTTTCGCCAGTTTATCAACATCCTCGACTATAGTTTCACTAGGTGGACACCAACAACAATCTAAAAGCACTCAAGATTTCGGGCTTGGCCTGCCAGAATCTTGTCAACATCTGTGACCACTACACAGTCTAGGGTAGCATGAAGAACAAGAAGGACTCCCTGGTTTACCTTGCCTCAGCCATCATCGACCCCTACTACATGAAGATGAAGGATGAGAGCAAGAAGGACAAGATCGCATGGCACGGTGCCTGGGAGCAGAGACTGGATGAAGAACACAAGCTATGAGATGTACAGGCAGATTGTTGACATGACGAAGTGCCTTCGTCCTGCCCCGGACGAGGGATCGAGGCACACGGTAGTGGCGGCATCACCACAAGAAGTAAATGGTCAGATGATCGTTTTTCCTAGTTTAGAATGCATGTAATTGTTTATTGAGGTGTGTGCGAATGTTTTGTATAGTCACTTATGTAATTGTGTGTTTATTTTGGTTATATATGTTGTTCTTCTGTAGACAAAGCAAATCACATCGCACACAAACTAAACTAGGGAAGCCTGAAAGTGCATCTAGTGCCACCCCTAGTTCGTTTTGGAGTATTGATGACAAACATGGTTGAGGGACTAATGTGTTTTTGAGATTCACAGGAAAACACAGGTACAAGTCCCTATTGATTCGGTTTACCCATCGAACATTACCCCTAAAATGTATGAAGACATTGGTGGTTCGCGAAGACATTCACATCAGAGATAATGATGCGTGCAGACATTCGCTTGATGACAACGGAGTGGAAAGACATAGTTTCTTTCGTAGTTTCATTTTCTTATTGCTTGATTCATAGGAACCACCAAACTGTCAAGTGGGGTCCAAGTGAACAAAGTCAGAAAACTGACGTGATGCACAACCCAAATCCTATGTCTTCAAGTAAAGACAATGAGAGAAAATCTTATCCTGAGTTGGATAAGTCAGCTTTACTTGTAGCCCATGTCAAGCTGCCACGTGTGTTTCAAATTGGACCGTTGGATACATGTTGGTTCCCTAATGACCCAGGGTCATTTTAGACAAATCATATCGGGTTGCCCCCAAGATATAAATAGCCACCCCTCCACCATGAATTGGTGGCTGCTCAGAGTTAGTGCACGGATTTTCTCATTTGAGAGCAACCCATTGATGTCGCTTGAAGCTATGTCGGTATTTCCCCAAAGAGGAAGGGATGATGGAGCACAACGACGGTAGGTATTTCCCTAAGATATGAAACCAAGGTTATCGAACCAGTAGGAGAATCAAGCAACACAATGTAAACAACACCTGCACACAAATAACAACTTCTCGCAACCCGACGTGTTAAAGGGGTTGTCAATCCCTTCCGGGGTACGGCGCCTCAAGATAGGCAAACGGACGTGAGGTAAATTTGTAGTAGATTGATAGATCAAACGCCAAATAAAATAAATAAGAATAAATTGCAGCAAGGTATTTTTGTATTTTTGGTTTATTAGATCTAAAAATTAATGCAAAGGAAAAAGAGACCCGGGGCCGTAGGTTTCACTAGTGGCTTCTCTCGAGAAAAATAGCGAACGATGGGTGAACAAATTACTATTGGGTAATTGATAGAACTTCAAATAATCATGATGATATTCAGGCAATGAACATTACATAGGCATCACGTCCAAGATTAGTAGACTGACTCCTGCCTGTATCTACTACTATTACTCCACACATCGACCGCTATCCAGCATTCATCTAGTGTATTAAGTTCATGGAGAAACGGAGTAATGCAATAAGAACGATGACACGATTTAGACAAGATCTATCTATGTAGAGATAGACCCCATCATTTCATCCTTAGTAGCAACGATACAGACGTGTCGGTTTCCCTTCTATCACTGGGATCAAGCACTGTAAGATCGAACCCACAACAAAGCACCTCTTCCCATTGTAAGATAAATAGATCAAGTTGGCCAAACAAAACCCAAATATCAGAGAATAAATACAATGTTATAAGCAATCATGCCTAAAAGAGATCAAAGAAACTCAAATACTTTCATGTATTAAAAAAGATAGATATGATCATAAACTCAAAGTTCATCGGTCCCAACAAACACACTGCAAAAAGAGTTACATCATATGGATCTCCAAGATACCATTGTATTGAGAATCAAGAGAGAGAGAGGAAGCCATCTAGCTACTAACTACGGACCCAAAGGTCTACAAGGAACTACTCATGCATCATCGGAGAGGCACCAATGGAGGTCGTGAACCCCATCCGAGATGGTGTCTTGATTGGATCTGGTGGTTCTGGACTTCGCGGCGGCTGGATCAATATTTTGTCGACTCCCCTAGGGTTTCTGGAATATTGGGGTATTTATAGAGCAAAGAGGCGGTCCGAGGGGCACCCGAGGTGGGCACAACCCACCAGGGCGCGCTTGGGCCTCCTGACGCACCTTGGTGGGTTGTGCTCTCCTCGGAGCACCCCTAAGCGCAGCCAGGGCCCATTATGTTCCTTCTGGTCCCAAAAAAATCTCCGTAAAGTTTCGTTGCGTTTGGACTCCATTTGGTATTGATTTTCTGCGATGTAAAAAACATGGAAAAAAACAGTAAGGGGCACTTGGCACTATGTCAATTGGTTAGTACCAAAAAATGATATAAAATGATTATAAAACATCCAAGGTTGATAATATAATAGCATGTAACGATCAAAAATTATAGATACGTTGGAGACGTATCAGCATTGCCAAGCTTAACTCCTACTCGTCCTCGAGTAGGGAAGTGATAAAAACATAATTTTTGATGTGGAATGTTGCCTACCATGTCATATCATATTCTTTCTTTATAGCATGGACTTTGTACTTTTGTATTTTTCAAAGAAATAGTCTAATTTTGACATGATAATTTAAATACTCAAGCATATCAACAAGTAACCATGTCTTTCAAAATATCAACGCTAAAATAAGCTATCCCTAGCCCATCATGCTCAATCATTGATCAATTCATGAAACACACTCACATATTAGCTACACCCAATACTCAAGTATGATCATATTGCCTCCTAGTTGGCGCTTTTATAAGAGAATATGGAGACTCAAATTCAAAAATTAAAATTTCACAAAGTAGAAGAAAGGCCCTTCGGAGAGGGGCGTAGGTTTTCGTAGAGGTGCCAGAGCTCAAAGCGAAAAACTTAGAGATAAAAATATTTTGGGAGGTGTATCCTTCGGACCAACGAAAACGACTTAGCGTTCCCAACACTTTCCATGCTTATATATATCATAGGAGGTTCCCAAATAAAAAATAAAGTTTATTCCTTTTTCCACCACACTTTCACTTTCCATGGCTAATCGTATCCACGGGTGCCTTCCATACCAACACTTTCCAAGGAATTTATTATTTGACAACATAAAGTAAATTCATTTTTTTCATTTCGGGACTGGGCATCCCTAATACCTTTGCCTTACTATCGTGCAATGAAAAATGAATAAACACTCATCGTGAGAATAACACATCTAGCATGGAAAATATTAGCCACCCCTCACCGCTCCGCGAGGGAAACGAACATGCAAAAGAGAAGTTTATTTTGAAAATTAGATATGGCACATGCAAATTTGCTTAGAATGGCAAAAGAATACCGCATATAGGTAGATATAGTGGATTCATGTGGCAAAACTGGTTTAAAGGATTTTGGATGCACAAGTAGAGATCATACTTAGTGCAAAATGAAGGCTAGCAAAAGAATGAGAAACGACCAACCAAGAAACAGATAATCTCATAAGCAAGCATTAAGAATAATTAACACCGAATAATGCACCACAAGTAGGATATAATTTCATTGCATGACTAATGACTTTCATGCTTGCATAGGGAATCACAAACCTTAACACCAATATTCTTACTAAAGCATAATTACTCATCAACATAACTCACATATCACATCATCATATCTCAAAACTATTACTAAGAATCAAGTTTATGTTTTCCAATGATCTTCATGAAAGTTTTTATTATATCCTTCTTGGATATCTAGCACTTTGGGACTAATTTTCATGTGTTGCTTTTCATAATCTCAAACAAATATGATCATGAGCATAATATTTCTTTCTTTATCTCAAATTAATTTAACTGAAGCAAGAGAGAATTTCTTGAAAATTTTACTAACTCTCAAATAAATATAAGTGAAGTAAGAGAGCATTTCTTCAAAAAATACTAGGCACACCGTGCTCAAAATGATATAAGTGAAGCACCAGAGCAAGTCAATAGCTCATAAAAGACTTAAGTGAAGCAAAGAGAGCAATTCTAATAACTCATGACATAATTTTGCCTCTCTCATATATGTGTGTCCAGCAAGGGATCAAGACTTAAAACAGAAAATAAAACAAGAAAAGACGCATATCATACAAGACGCTCCAAGCAAAACACATAGTATGTGACGAATAAAAATATAGCTTCGAGTAAAATACCGATGGTCGTTAGAAGAAAGAGGGGATGCCACTCGGGGGCATCCCCAAGCTTAGTTGGTTGCTCATTTTTGGATAATAGCTTGGGATTCCGGGGAATCCCCAAGCTTAGGCTCTTCTACTCCTTATTCCTTCATCCATCGTAAGATAACCCAAAACATGAAAACTTTAATCACACAAAACTCAACAAAACCTTCGTGGGATCCGTTAGTATAAGAAAACAAATCACTACTATAAGTGTTGTATCAAACCAATTCATATTTTTTTCTTGCATTATATCTACTGTATTCCAGCATTTCTATGGCAAAAACTCATCAAAGAAACCCATAGAGCCATCAAAATAAGCAGACAACGCAAAGAAAACTGAAATCTGTCAAAACAGAACAGTCTGTAGCAATCTGACTATTTCAAATACTTCTGTAACTCCAAAAATTCTGAAAATTTAGGATGACCTGGGCAGTTTTTATATTGATCTACTTCAAAAGGAATGGGTATTTTATTGCTCTCTGGTAAAAAATCAGAATTATTTTCGTGAGCGCAAAAGTTTCTCTTTTTTCAGCAAGATCAAACAACTATCACCCAAGAAGATCCTAATGGATTTACTTGGCACAAACACTAATTAAAACATAAAAAGCACAATCATAACAGTAGCATAATTGTGCTAACACTCAATAACAAGAAGCAAAAAAGCAAAAATAAATTTTATTCATTGGGTTGCCTCCCAACAAGCGCTATAGTTTTACGCCCTTAGCTAGGCATAAAGCAAGGATCTAAGTTTTGTCATCCTTGTCCTTTTGAAAGAAAAGGGAAAATTTCCTATCAATGGCATTTAATTTTCTATTTTGTGAAAGCACATGGCATTGATAGCATAATAAAGATTAAGCACGTTGCAAAAATTCATATCTGAACTAGCCTTCATCTCTTTAATTGTTTCATTTTGATAAAAGCACATAAGGGTAGTTGATTCAACATTTTCTCCCTTGGGGTGCCCAAATATGGCTTTCATCTTTTCATAAGTATCAATGGCATCCCCTTCAAGAAAATCATTTTCAAATATAGAATCCAAAACTTGCTTGAAGAAATAAGGTAGACCAACATAAAAACTTTTCAAGTATATCTCTATCTGATATTGGGGCACATAGCTAGCTCGAAATCTCAACAACCTATCCCAAGCATCTTTCAAAGATTCATCAAGAAAATAACAAAAAATTCCGGGATCATCTTCATCAAAATTATTAGAGTTTTCCTTAGCAACCCTAGTAAGTCTTTCCATAGCATCATTATCTATGAGCTTAGAGAGGACAAAGCGGTTGTCCAAAGCTTTGAAACTCGGGAGAAAATGCTTAGCTTCTCTACGATCAGTCATGGCGACAGAGAAGAGAGTTTAAGAGAACGAAAAAATAGCCAATGAAAAAGAGGACGAATAAAACGGCAATTTTTTGTGAAGTGGGGGAGAGGAAAACTAGAGGAAAATGGCAAATAATGTAAATTGCGAGGAGATGAGATTTGTGATTAGGAACCTGGTATATGTTGAAGATCGTCCCCAGCAACGGTGCTAGAAATGGCATGTGGCCGGGAGACTATCTTTACTTGATCCTTCCCCGGCAACGGCGCTAGAAATTCCTTTTAATGTCGCTTGAAGCTACGTCGGTATTTCCCAAAATAGGAAGGGATGATGTAGCACAGCGGCGGTAGGTATTTCCCTCAGATATGGAGCCAAGGTTTTCGAACCAGTAGGAGAACCAAGCAACACAACATAAACAACACATGCGCACAAATAACAACTTCTCGCAACCCGACGTGTTAAAAGGGGTTGTCAATCCCTTCCGGGGTATCGCGCCTCAAGATAGGAAAACTGACGTGAGGTAAATTTGTAGTAGATTGATAGATCGAACACCAAAAATATAAATAAGAATAAATTGCAGCAAGATATTTTTATTTTTGGTTTAATAGATCTGAAAATAAATGCAAAGGAAAAGTAGATCGCAAAGGCAAATATATGAAAAAGAGACTCGGGGGCGTAGGTTTCACTAGTGGCTTCTCTCGAGAAAAATAGCAAACGTTGGGTGAACAAATTACTGTTGGGCAATTAATAGAACTTGAAATAATATGACGATATCCAGGCAACGATCATTACATAGGCATCATGTCCAAGATTAGTAGACCGACTCCTGCCTGCATCTACTACTATTACTCCACACATCAACCGCTATCCAGCATGCATCTAGTGTATTAAGTTCATGGAGAAACAGAATAATGCAATAAGAATGATGACATCTTGTAGACAAGATCTATCTATGTAGAGATAGACCCCATCGTTTTATCCTTAGTAGCAATGATACATACGTGTCGGTTCCCCTTCTGTCACTGGGATCAAGCACCGTAAGACCGAACCCACAACAAAGCACCTCTTCCCATTGCAAGATAAATAGATCAAGTTGGCCAAACAAAACTCAAATGTCGGAGAAGAAATACGAGGCTATAAGCAATCATGCATGAAAGAGATCAAAGAAACTCAAATACTTTCATGGATATAAAAAGATATAAACTCAAAGTTCATCGATCCCAACAAACACACCACAAAAAGAGTTACATCATATGGATCTCCAAGAGACCATTGTATTGAGAATGAAGCGAGAGAGAGGAAGTGTAGTGACCAGACCTCAAACAGTCTGATCTCTGTGCTCCGGTGTCATCCCTGGATCAGTAATGCTGACACCACACAGTACTCGGAGGATTTATAGCAGAGTAGCAATCACACACTTATTACATCGAGAGTCTCAAAAGAGAACTTATTACAATAAGTATGGCTTAAGGCCATCTAATAACGATAACAGTGGAAGGCTTGGAAGATAAGTGAGTCCATCAACTCCAACGGCATCACTGAGTATAGAACCACGACCTAAAACTCCTTAATCATCGTCTGAAAAGTCTGCAACATTAACGTTGCAGCCCGAAAACGGGTCAGCACATGGAATTTTGAGAACTCGCCGAAGGTTTGCGCACTTTTCCCCACAAGACTCGATCGCCTCCGTTTGGTTTCTCGCACTACATGGTGTTTGAGAAGACGGATGACCGAGACATAGTCTTTCAGAAGCGCTAGCACCTTACGATGGGTAGACCGTACCACCTACATCCCCTACATCTGCTAGTCTACCACTGTAAGAGTTCGCACGACTTAGTCAACTATGCTAGAGCCCATAATAGCTTGTGGCTGCACACAGAAGTTTCTAGTATGAATAGTCTCATGATCCCTTTGAGCCTGGGTGGCGGTCCAAAGAAAAACAGGCAAGTCCTGGAATACCCAGGTGCCTCAATCCACCCAGATGTGTGTTTAAGTTGCCACCTTAGATAAACCATTAATTAACAGTCTCACATCTGTCATGGATTTCACTCACCAATCCACGTCTACTAGCATAGCATGGCATAATAAGCAAACGTAGAATTAACTCTCAAAGGTTTGAAAGTAAATTGGTAATAGGTGCTACCTCATCTACTTCCCATCCCACAATTTAATTAGATCCTAATCATGCAATGTGTGAGGATTGATCTAATGCAATAAAACTGCGCAGTAGAAAAGGTATGATCAAAGTGTTACTTGCCTTGCTGGTGATCCGGGAAACCTAGCGATTCGACGTAACAGGCGACGCACTCCGGATACTCTATCGCAAACAAACAAACGAGCATACAATAAGTACTCGTCTAATGCACAGGTAAAACTCAAATAAGAGATCTAACCAGAAGGTTCAACTTAAGAACTCCGGTTAGCAAAAAGAATCAAATCGAACAAAGCAACGAAAGTCAAACGGCGAAAGAAAACAACTTCATTCTAGTAATCTGGATCTAGGGAAAATTTTACAGTAGCAAAATCTAGTTTAAGTTGGTTAAATGGATAGAGGGTTTCGAGACGAAACTCTAGGCGCTTGAATCGCCTGATTCTGATAAACGAGCGAAAAGTTAAACTAAAATGAAAATCGGATCAGGAATCGCGATCAGAAAAATCGCGGATTTAATCCGAGAAAAGAAAACTGACGAACAGTTAATCGAACGGACGTTCGTTAACAGAAACTAACCGGTGAACACGTTTGCTAAAACGAACGAATCGGTGAACGTTCACTAATTAAATAAACCAGGAAAAAAACCGAGGCGGTTTTTTTAAAAAAAAATAATAAACCGAGGCGGTTTTTAAAAAAAACTGAACGGCGCACGGCGGCGGCTATACCTCCGGCGAGGTACTCCGGCGGGTCGGCGGGGTGCGGCGAGGTGCTGCGCGGTGACGGGAGGCGGCACGGGCGGCGGGCGGCGGCTGCGGCTCGGCGGGCGGCTCGGGGCAGGGTGGGGTGAGGTGAGGGGCGGCGGGGGGGGGGGGGGGGGTCGGTATTTAAGGAGGGGGGGTGTGCTGCCTTGGGGGAGGGGGCACGGCGGTGGCTCCGAGCCGGACTCGGGCGGCGGCACGGCTCCGGTCTCCTGGAGGGAGACGGCAGGCGGCGGAGTGGGCCGTCGGCTGGGCCTTGGCCCAGTCGGCGCGCGGCGTTTTTTTTTAATATTCCGCTCGGAAGAAAAGAATAAACAGAAATACTAAACGGACTCCAAAAATTCCGAAATAAATTTTCACGGGCTTCTAAAATCAAGCCTCACAAGGTGAACATTTATTTGGGACCTAAATGCAATTTTGAAAAACGCACTTTTTCCTAAATTCAAATAAAACACCGAAAAACTCCAAAATAAAATCTTATTTATTTTATTATTAAATACTCAATATTTCTTTATTTTGGGAAAGTCATTTTATTCCCTCTCTCATATTTTTGTAATAGAAATAATTGATGATAAAATAAATAAAATCAAATGATCCTATTCTCAAAATTTGAGAGAACTCAAATATGAAAATATTGAAATCCCCAACTCTCTCCGTGGGTCATTGAGTTGCATAGAATTTCTAGGATCAACCAGAATGCAAAAGAAATATGATATGCATTGATGATCTAATGTATAACATTCCAAATTGAAAATTTGGGATGTTACAAACCTACCCCCCTTAAGATGAATCTCGCCCTCGAGATTCGGGTTGGCTAGAAAATAGGTGAGGGTGGTCCTTGAACAAATCTTCCTCTCGCTCCCAGGTGGATTCATCCTCTGAGTGGTGGCTCCACTGAACTTTGCAAACCTTGATAACCTTGCCGCGAGTAACTCGGTTGGCAAACTCGAGGATCTTGACTGGCTTCTCCTCGTAGGTCAAATTGTTATCTAACTGAATAGTTTCCAAAGGCACTCTATCTCTCAACGGTATGTCAGCCATCTCCGCGTGACATTTCTTCTATTGGGAAACATGGAACACATCATGAACTCCTGACAATCCTTCGGGCAATTCCAACTTGTAGGCCAGTTCTCCCATACGCTCCAAAACTCGATATGGTCCTACAAATCGTGGTGCTAACTTCCCTTTAACTCCAAAACGCTTTGTTCCCCGAAGTGGAGATACTCGAAGATAAGCTCTATCTCCGACTTCGTAAACTGTCTCCTTGCGTTTAGAATCGGCATAACTTTTCTGTCTAGACTGGGCTACCTTGAGCCTATCGCGAATCAACTTCACCTTCTGTTCAGACTCTTTAATCAAGTCAGGACCAAACAACTGACGGTCTCCAACTTCGTCCCATGACAACGGTGTCCTGCACCTCCTTCCGTATAAGGCTTCGAAAGGGGCCATCTTTAAACTGGTTTGGTAACTGTTGTTGTAAGAGAACTCTGCATATGGAAAATTATCGTCCCAACTAGATCCGTAATCTAGCACACAAGCTCTCAGCATATCCTCCAAAATCTGATTGACTCTCTCGGTCTGTCCATCCGTCTGTGGATGAAAAGCTGTGCTGAATTCTAGCCTGGTACCCAAAGTTTCATGCAACTGCTTCTAGAACTTTGAGGTAAACTGGGTTCCTCTATCTGATACGATACTCCTTGGAACTCCATGCAGACATACGATCCTGGTCATGTATATCTTTGCTAACTTAGCACTGGTGTAATGGTCTTTATTGGGATGAAATGAGCTACTTTCGTCAATCGATCAACTACAACCCAAATTGAGTCATAGCCTGAACGAGTCCTGGGTAATCCCGTGATAAAATCCATGCCTAGCTTATCCCACTTCCATTCGGGTATCGGCAATGGTTGTAACAATCCTGCTGGCTTCTGATGCTCTACCTTTACTCTCTGACACACATCACAAACGGCTACATACTCCGCTATATCCTTCTTCATTCCGGTCCACCAGAAAATATCCTTCAAATCCAGATACATCTTGGTATTTCCTGGATGAATTGAATATGGTGAATCGTGTGCCTCTTGCAAAATCAACTTCCCGATCTCCGGTTCATTGGGCACGTAAACGCGGTCTTCAAACCATAGGGTGTCGTGTTCATCCTCACGAAATCCTTTAGCTTTTCCTTTGCTCAGTTTCTCCTTTATAGCGGCAATCTCTTTGTCAGTTTTCTGAGCTTCTCTGATTCTATCCATCAAAGTTGACTAAATCTCCAATGCTGCTACATAGCCTCTCGGAACTATTTCCACACATAGTTCACGAAGATTATCCGCTAACTCCTTGGGTATTTCTCCCGTCATTAATGTATTGACATGGCTCTTACGGCTTAATGCGTCAGCTACTACATTAGCCTTTCCGGGGTGATAATGCAATTTCATATCATAATCCTTGATAAGCTCCAACCATCTCCTTTGTCTTTGGTTCAACTCCTTCTGGGTGAAAATGTACTTCAAACTCTTATGATCCGTGTACACCTCACAATGATTACCAATGAGAAAATGTCTCCATGTTTTCAAGGCATGCACTACGGCTGCTAACTCCAAATCATGCGTAGCATAATTCAACTCATGAGGCTTCAGTTTTCTTGAGGCATATGAAACAACTCTCCCTTCCTGCATAAGCACTGCTCCAAGTCCTCGACGTGAAGCGTCGCAGTACACCTCATAATCCTTGGTCTGGTCTGGCAAAATCAACACTGGTGAGGTAACCAGACGTTTCTTCAATTCCTGGAAACTAGCCTCACACTCCTCTGTCCATATGAATTTGGTATCCTTCTTTAATAACTCTGTCATAGGCTTCAAAATCTTTGAGAAATTCTCAACAAATCTCCGGTAGTATCCTGCGAGTCCAAGAAAACTCCGGATCTCTCCAACTATTGTTGGGGCTTCCCACTTGGTCACGGTTTCAACTTTAGCGGGATCTACTGCTATACCTTCACCAGATATAACATGTCCGAAGAATCCTACTTCCTTTAACCAAAACTCACATTTGCTGAACTTGGCATATAATTGATGTTCTCTGAGCTTTCCAAGTACCAAACGCAATTGCTCCTTATGTTCCTCTTCATCCTTCGAATAAACCAGGATATCATCAATGAACACTACGACGAACTTATCCAAAAACTCCATAAACACTTTGTTCATCATGTTCATAAAATAGGTAGGTGCGTTAGTCAGACCAAATGACATAACGGTATACTCATACAGCCCATATCTGGTAGTAAAAGCTGTCTTCGGAATATCCTGTTCTCGAATCTTCAACTGGTGGTATCCTGATCGCAGATCGATCTTGGAAAATACCTTAGCTCCTTGCAATCGATCAAATAGATCGTTGATCATTGGTAATGGGTACTTGTTCTTGATCGTTACTTCATTCAATCCTCGATAATCAACAACCATCCTTAACAATCCATCCTTCTTCTCAACTAGAAGTACTGGCGATCCCCAAGGTGAAGAACTTGGGCGAATATATCCCTTATCCAGTAACTCCTTAATCTACTTCTTAATTTCCACCAAATCATTTGCTGGCATCCTATATGGTCTCTTTGATATTGGCCCTATGCCTGGCAATAGCTCAATCAAGAACTCAATATCTCTATCCGGTGGCATGCCTGGCAACTCTTCTGGAAATACATCAGGGAAATCTCTTACCACTGGTACTTCCTCCTGCACAACTCCTGTTAGGCAATTTACTTGGGCCCTCTTTGGCACATGCCGGGATACATACTTGATCCTTCTCCCTTCTGGGGTAGTAAGCAGAATTGACTTACTAGCACATTCAATATTCCCTTCATACTTTGATAACCAATCCATGCCTAATATCACATCCAATCCTTGAGATTCCAATACTATTAGGTCTGAGGGAAAAACATAGTTACCAATCCTTAATGGTAACCGATCACACCATAGACTAGCCACATACTCTGCTCCGGGCAAGGTTACTAACATGGGTGACCTAAGGGCTTGGGTTGGTAGGTTATACTTATCCACAAATCCCCTTGAGATGTATGAATGCGATGCACCAGTATCAAAAAGAACTAGTGCAGTAAATGACTTAACCAAAAACTTACCTATTACTGCATCGGGCTGAGCTTCAACCTCCTCCACGCTAACATGGTTCACCTGTCCCCTGTTGAAAGGGTTCGGTTTCTTCCCAGAACTTCCATTGCTAATTCCATTTTGTAATTCAGGACATTCATTGGCATAATGTCCTGTCTTCGAACACTTAAAACAAGTGACTTGACTTAGGTCCTTCTTGGCTGGGGTTGAGGGATTGGTGCGGTTCTGGCTGTTGCTTCCTCCATTGCCATTACCATTTTTGGTGCCATTGTGATTGTGCGAGCTACCTCCTCCATGGGTATGCTGAAAGTGTCCTCCCGGTCTAGGGGTAAACCATGGCTTCTACTGAGCTCCTGAATTGTACTTTCCTTGTGCATATTTCCTCTTGCGATTTTCAATTTTTTGCTGCTTCCCTTCAATCATAAGAGCACGATCTACCAACTCCTGGTAGTTGTTGAAGGTGGCTACCATCAACTGCATGCTCAACTCATCATTCAGTCCTTCCAGAAACTTCTCTTGCTTAGTTGCATCAGTAGCGACGTCATCTGGGGCATAACGTGCTAACTTACTAAATTCCTGCACATACTGGCCAACTGTCCGTCCTCCTTGGCGCAAGTTATGAAACTCACGCTTCTTCATGGCCATAGCTCCAGCTGAAACATGTGCAGTACGAAAAGCCTGCTGAAACTGGTCCCATGTGACAGTGTCTACAGGAAAAGTGGATGTGAAATTCTCCCACCATGATGCTGCGGGTCCTTCTAGCTGATGTGCGGCAAACTTCACCTTCTCCGCATCTGTGCATCCTGCTATGGTCAACTCCCTAGCTATCTTGCGGAGCCAATCATCTGCTACTATCGGCTCGGTGCTACTGGAAAACACTGGCGGATTCAGCCTAAGAAAACGGGCTAAGTGGTCAATAGGTCGTGGTGGTGGTGGTGGTGGTGGGTTGTTGTTGTTCCCGTGATTCTGATTCTGGACTAGCAGCTGCATCAATGTGTTCTGCTGCTGGATCAACTGGGTGAGCTCCGGTGGGAAAGCAAATCCGGGGTCACGTCTCGGAGGCATCTGTGGGTTTAGAAAAGATGAGATATAAGAATAGAGGGGGTCTAAAGAGAAAACACTACCCATATGCACATGAGGCAAAAGCAAACAATTCACTTCAATCAATCAAACAAAGGCATACAATCGATCTAACTATCGCAAAAGTGCTCGGACTACTATATTTACATGGTGGACTACTACTGATGAGGTGGTCTACTAGAAATATTCTTCGGTTGCAGATTCCATGATATCTGCTCCAGCTTCATCAACATAGTCATCATTGCTACTATCTTCTTCCGAGTCGGTGCCGTCGATGATGATGTAGTCTTCCGGGCTAATTTCCTTGGGTTCTTCGTCTTCATCTACTAGCGTAGGGCCTCCCATAAATATTCCAATCTTCTTGATCAGGTCGTCATTCTTCTCCACCAATACTTCAATTTCTTCTTCATAATCTTCACGAGTAGCCTTGAGTTCTTCCTCCAGTTCCTTGATTCTTGTCCTAGCTTTCTTCCGATCTATCATGTCGGCACACATCTAGTTCTCCTGTCGTCGAATGTGCTGGTTTAATTCCTGGATAAAAGCTACGATTGATCTATCCTTCCTGGTGCTGATCATCTCCCAGTGTTCATCTCGGCGCCCACAAATCTGGTAGATAGTATCCTTGAGATCCTTGCAGTAGACTTCTCCAATGCGTCCCATGGCGATGTGAGCTGCCATGCTCTTTCCTAGACTCCAAGTTGGTGCATCAAATGAAAACTCTATGGGCTCAGTGACTGGCATGAACGTCCTGCCTGGAACTTGAACTTGAATCATCCAGCGCTCTTCTTCAGGTAAAGTGGCGTTGTAGGTTCCCATGAAGCTTGGTACTCCTATGTTCAGGTATCTAGTGACTTCCTTCAAGTGTCGTCCAAAGGGTGTATCTTCAACCGATTGTGTGAACTTGTTCCTTGCATCCGCCATCCTAAAGAGTAGAAAAGATGAGAAGTCAGAAGAGAAGAGAGTGAATAGTGATCTAGGTCTTTTAGCTTAGTGGTCGTGTCCTACAGTCAGCGTGTGCTCTGATACCATCTCTGTAGCGGCCAGACCTCAATCAGTCTGATCTCTGTGCTCCGGTGTCATCCCTGGATCAGTAATGCTGACACCACACAGTACTCGGAGGATTTATAGCAGAGTAGCAATCACACACTTATTACATCGAGAGTCTCAAAAGAGAACTTATTACAATAAATATGGCTTAAGGCCATCTAATAATGATAACAGCGGAAGGCTTGGAAGATAAGTGAGTCCATCAACTCCAACGGCATCACTGAGTATAGAACCACGACCTAAAACTCCTTAATCGTTGTTTGAAAAGTCTGCAACATTAACGTTTCAGCCCGAAAACGGGTCAGCACATGGAATATGCTGGCAATGTAACACATAGAGAGTAATGGAATGAAACAGCTATACTATATGCATATTTGGCTGGTGGAAAGCTCTATGGTTACAGTTTTTGCGTAAAGCCAATTTTTCCCTACTTCAAAGGAATAAATTTATTTAACTATCATGGTAGTTGTTAAACATTGAGAATGGTTGACAGCATTCTCAATCCCAATTAAGCATCATCATTAAACATAACCCAACAAAATTAATTTAGAGTAACATGTTGAGATTCACATGAAAATCCAAGGTACTACATACTCAAGATGTCCATAACCCGGGACACGGCTAATCATGATTAGTTTGTTACACTCTGCAGAGGTTTGCGCACTTTTCCCCACAAGACTCGATCGCCTCCGTTTGGTTTCTCGCACTACATGGTGTTTGAGAAGACGGATGACCGAGACATAGTCTTTCAGAAGCGCTAGCACCTTACGATGGGTAGACCGTACCACCTACATCCCCTACATCTGCTAGTCTACCACTGTAAGAGTTCGCACGACTTAGTCAACTATGCTAGAGCCCATAATAGCTTGTGGCTGCACATGGAAGTTTCTAGTATGAATAGTCTCATGATCCCTTTGAGCCTGGGTGGCGGTCCAAAGAAAAACAGGCAAGTCCTGGAATACCTAGGTGCCTCAATCCATCCAGATGTGTGTTTAAGTTGCCACCTTAGATAAACCATCAATTAACAATCTCACATCTGTCATGGATTTCACTCACCCAATCCACGTGTACTAGCATAGCATGGCATAATAAGCAAACTTAGAAGTAACTCCCAAAGGTTTGAAACTAAACTGGTAATAGGTACTACCTCATCTACTTCCCATCCCACAATTTAATTAGATCCTAATCATGCAATGTGTGAGGATTGATCTAATGCAATAAAACTGGGTAGTAGAGAAGGTATGATCAAAGTGTTACTTGCCTTGCTGATGATCCGGGAAACCTAGCGATTCGAAGTAACAGGCGGCGCACTCCGGATAGTCTATCGCAAACAAACAAACGAGCATACAATAAGTACTCATCTAATGCACAGGTAAAACTCAAATAAGAGATCTAACCAGAAGGTTCAACTTAAGAACTCCGATTAGCAAAAAGAATCAAATCGAACAAAGCAACGAAAGTCAAACAGCGAAAGAAAACAACTTCATTCTAGTAATCTGGATCTAGGGAAAATTTTACAGTAGCAAAATCTTGTTTAAGTTTGTTAAACGGATAGAGGGTTTCGGGACAAAACTCTAGGCGCTTGAATCGCCTGATTCCGATAAACGAGCGAAAAGTTAAACTAAAACGAAAATCGGATCAGGAATCACGATCAGAAAAATCGCGGATTTAATCCGAGAAAAGAAAACTGACGAATAGTTAATCAAACGAACGTTCGTTAACAGAAACTAACCGGTGAACACGTTCGCTAAAATGAACAGATCGGTGAACGTTCACTAATTAAATAAACCAGGGAAAAAAATAAACCGAGGCGGTTTTTTAAAAAAACCGATCGACGCACGGCGGCGGCTATACCTCCGGCAAGGTACTCCGGCGGGTCGGCGGGGTGCGGCGGGGTGCGGCACGGCGACGGGAGGCGGCACGGGCGGCGGGCGGCGGCTGCGGCGTCGGGCGGCGGCTGCGGCTCGGCGGGCGGCTCTGGGCAGGGTGGGGTGAGGTGAGGGGCGGCGAGGGGGGGGTTCGATACTTAAGGAGGGGGGGTGTGCTGCCTTGGGGTAGGGGGCACGGCGGCGGCTCCGAGCAGGACTCGGGCGGCGGCGCGGCTCCGGTCTCTTGGAGGGAGACGGCAGGCGGCGGAGTGGGCCGTCGGCTGGGCCTTGGCCCAGTCGGCGCGTGGCGTGTTTTTTTTTAAATATTCCGCTCGGAAGAAAAGAATAAAAAGAAATACTAAACGGACTCCAAAAATTCCGAAATAAATTTTCACGGGCTTCTAAAATCAAGCCTCACAAGGTGAACATTTATTTGGGACCTAAATGCAATTTTGAAAAACGCACTTTTTCCTAAATTCAAATAAAACACCGAAAAACTCCGAAATAAAATCTTATTTGATTTTATTATTAAATCCTCAATATTTATTTATTTTGGGAAAGTCATTTTATTCCCTCTCTCATATTTTTGTAATAGAAATAATTGATGATAAAATAAATAAAATCAAATGATCCTATTCTCAAAATTTGAGAGAACTCAAATATCAAAATATCAAAATCCCCAACTCTCTCGGTGGGTCATTGAGTTGCGTAGAATTTCTAGGATCAACCAGAATGCAAAAGAAATATGATATGCATTGATGATCTAACGTATAAAATTCCAAATTGAAAATTTGGGATGTTACAGGAAGCCATCTAGCTACTAACTACGGACTCGAAGGTCTACAAAGAACTACTCACGCATCATCGAAGAGGCACCAATGGAGGTGGTGAACACCATCCGAGATGGTGTCTAGATTGGATTTGGTGGTTCTCTACTTTGCGGTGGCAGGATCAATATTTCGTCGACTCCCCTAGGGTTTCTAGAATATTTGGGTATTTATAGATCAAAGAGGCCGTCCGGGGGCACCCGAGGTGGGCACAACCCACCAGGGCGCGCCTGGGCCTCCTGGCGCGCCCTGGTGGCTTGTGCTCTCCTCGGAGCACCCCTAGGCGCAGCTAGGGCCCATTATGTTCCTTCTGGTCCAAAAAAATCTCTGTAAAGTTTCGTTGCGTTTGGACTCCATTTGGTATTGATTTTCTGGGATGTAAAAAACATGGAAAAAACAACAACTCGCACTTGGCACTATGTCAATAGGTTAGTATCAAAAAATGATATAAAATGACTATGAAATTATTATAAAACATCCAAGATTGATAATATAACAACATGGAACTATCAAAAATTATAGATACGTTGGAGACGTATCACCCACCTTTGAAGTCTTTGAAAGAGAATCCTTGCGAGGACAACTCAAAACTCCTAGAGCCCAAAGAGTGTTTGGCATCACTAAAGTCTTTCTGTCCGCGTGATCTGAAGAATTGTTACACTTGAATACTGTGATCTTCCAGTCAGTTAGGCATCACGCTCTGAGGATCCAAGAGTCATTGTGGATCGCCGATGAATGAAGTCTGTGAAGGTTTGGAAGTCTACCTTGAATACTTACCTGAGTGATTGGGCGAGGACTAAGTGACCTTCGCTCAAGGGGAATAAGGTGAAGACGTGGTCTTCTGAGTTCTATCTCATCCTCCCTAACCAGACATACAGTTATCACAGTAACTAGAACTGGTCTACCAAATCCTTGTCTTCGTCAAGCAACTGGTTCTATCACTTCACCCCTTTACTTACAGTTTAGATTTGTGAAGTCACCGCTTCCCTTCTCTCACTATCTTCATCGTGTGAAGACATTCACCGATGATTGCACATTTGGCTTCATATTGTCTTCCAATTCTGATCTGTCTACCTAGCTACTACTTGTCTTCGTGCATTCCCTGTATTATACTGATACGTCTTTATCGTATCTACTTTTCCAAACACTTTTGCCCTTGTATTGGACTCTAACTTGCATGATTTGAATGGAACTAACCCGGACTGACGCTGTTTTCAGCAGAATTGCCATGGTGTTATTTTTATGCAAAAAAGTTCTCGGAATGACCTAAAAATCAACGGAGAAATTTTTTGGAATATATAAAGAATACTAGTGAAAGAATCAAGCCAGGGGGCCCGCATCCGGTCCCTGAGGGTGGGGGCGCGCCTACCCCCTCTGGGCACGGCCCCCTGCCTCGTGGGCCGCCTGGTGCTCCACCGACCTCAACTCCAACTCTATATATTCATGTTCGGGGAGAAAAAATCAGAGAGAAGGATTCATCATGTTTTACGATACGGAGCCGCCGCCAAGCCCTAATCTCTCTCAGGAGGGCTGATCTGGAGCCGCCGCCAAGCCCTAATTTTCAACAATCACTATTGGAGGTTTTGAATTTCCTCTTCCTACTATCAAGAAGAAATATGATATTCTTATTGTTGGGGATGTGTATATCCCAGTGGAGGTAACCAAGTGCTATTTGAAATTTCTCCGGTTTCATGCAATTCAGAATGAGTTTGTTAACAAGACTTGATCAACCTTGTTAGTGGATTCCTTTTGATGAGCATGAGATGGATGAAGTTAGAAAGCACAACTCTGTGTACCCTCCTTTTATTTTCTGTTATTTAGATTAAATAAAGTAAAAATAGTATTTTCTGTCTGTTTTCTGAATTATCCTTGCAATAAAAAATACCCCGAAAATAAAAGTTCTCCAAATGCCTTGAAAATTTAATATGATTTTTCTGGAATATTTAAGAATTATTGGCACTGAGAACACACCAGGGGGACCCAACATGTGCCCACGAGGGTGGAGGGCGCGCCCCCTACCTCGTCAACCTCACGTGGGTCCCCTCCACTTATTCTTGAACTCACACACTTCATCTTCCTCCAGAAAAAATCATCCATCAGCTCAAACCCGAGTTCTAGCTCATCTTGCTGCCATTTTCGATCTCCTTGCTCAAAGCTCCATTCACAAAACTGCTTTGGGGGATTTTTCTTCGGTATGTGACTCCTCCGATGGTCTAATTAGTTTTTGTGCTAGTGCTTTTATTTATTGCAAATTTTTGCTGCTTAGGTGACCCTCTTCTTGAGCTTGCATGTCAAATTTATGTGGTCAAAAGTAGTTTTAATGCATGATATAGCCTCTAGGAACTTGTAGGAGTAGTTGCTATCAATCTTGTTGAGTTTGGTTCACTTTTATTTTGAGTTGCTAAAAATTTCAGAAATTTTCAGAAAAAGATGAAGAGATTTTTGAGGGGCTCTTCGAGCCGAAGCTCGAAGGATAAGAAAAGTGAAGAGAATAAGAAGCCCAAATATAATCTCCCTCGTACTGCGAAAGTTCGGCCATGTGAATGTCCTTTTGATGAGTTCTTGAGAGAAGCCGGGATTTATGAAGATTTTTATTATTTGGCTAAGAATGCAGGCCTCACCAACTTCGTCTACGACCAGCTCAAACAGTATCCCCTACTCACTAAATTTTCTGTGCAAAATTTTCATTTCCATGCTAGGATGTCGCCACCTTCTGTGGATTTTTATTTTTATGATGAGTATAAGGAGATGTCACCTCATGAATTTTGTGGGGTTTGCAAGTTTCCCTTTGAGGGCAGCATAGAGGAACCACATCATAATGATGTGGAAGGGTTTATTGATATGATCGCTGTAGGGGAGACGAGGAAGGTTTCTGATGTAAGAATTACTAGCATACATTTTCCTATTCTACGTTACTTTGCAATATTTGCTAGTAGATGCTTAATTGGCCGCGGGAACTGTGGAAACCTTAGTGCCCCTGATATTGTTATTTTGTGCCATGCTTTGTTTCATGATACCACTTTTAGCTTCGGCGCTATTGTTGCTAAACGGTTAAACCTGAACCGTACAAAGGGTCCCGTCTTTGGAGGCGTCTTTGCCTCGCGCCTTGCTGCACACTTTAACATACCTATTAGGCATTATGAGAAAGAGGAAAAGTTGTTGCCTCCTATTTTTCTAGATTATAAGAGTATGGTAGCACATGATTTTATTGTTAAGAATAAGAAGAAGATGCTTAACTATAGACTGATATTTGATAAAAGTTACTTTGAGACTATTACCTTGCCTGCTCCCTCTTTGTTCAACATATTTTCAGCCATATACCTTGTTTTGCCGGAGGCCGTTCATGCATACCGGAACCTGACATCAACTCCAGAGCCTGAGCCGGACCCACCACTTGATCCTCACTGTTAGTCTGTTTATCAGTGGGATCCGGAGGAGATCGCTAATCAGTGGCACCCCGAGGATCCTCCTCAGTACACCGAAGAGGGCAGCTTTGATCCGTGGGCATAGACCAACTTAGGCCAAAATCCTAAGCTTGGAGGAGTACGTATTTCTCACCGACATTACATTCATGTTCACACACTCATGCTAGTTGTCGGTGCTCATACTTTTTCATTGTATCATCCATGCTAGTTTATTTTCTTTTCCTGCTTTCTTCATGTGTGTTTGAAAAACCTTAAGAAAAACAAAAAAAATAGTTGTAGCTTTTAGCTAGTTTACTTTCCATGCCTGTAGTAGTAGTAATTAAAAAGAAAACCCAAAAAGATTTCTCGTTCTTCTTTTCCTTGTTGGGAGCTCTCCCGTGTAAATAGTTTAATTTCTTTTCTTTGGGGGTCGAGAGGAGAAGACCATGATGAAAATGTTGAGTGGCTCTCATATGCATTATTGTTGATCTAACAAAGAGCCCATATTACCTTGTCTTCTCCTTGGAATTGAATGCTTGCAGATTCCAGCTTAGTCCAATGCATGTGCACTATTATTATTATCCACACTGTTCGGTTGTGCAAGTGAAAGGCAATAATGACGATATATGATGAACTGACTGAGATGAGAAAAGCTGGTATGAACTCGAACTCTCTTGTTTTTGTAAATATGATTAGTCCATCATTCCTGATTCAGCCTATTATGAATGAAACATGTTTGCAATGACAATTAGAGATTATAGTTGCTCATGCCATGCTTAATTTGCAAGGAGTTTATAATGGTTTACCTTGCGTGCCAACATGCTATTAAAATGGTTGTGATGTGGTATGATAGGGTGGTATACTACTTTGAACGATTCGAGTGGCTTAACTTGGCACATGTTCACGCATGTAGTTGAAACAAAATCAACATAGCCTCCATGATATTTATGCTCATGGTGAATTATATCCTACTCATGCTTGCACTTAGTGTTGATTAATTTTAATGCATGTTCATGACTATTGTTGCTCTCTAGCTAGTCGCTTCCCAGTCTCTTTCTAGACTTCACTTGTACTAAGCGGGAATACTGCTTGTGCATCCAACTCCATAAACCCCAAAAATTATTCCATATGAGTCCACCATACCTTCCTATATGCGGTATCTACCTACCGTTCAAAGTAAATTTGTATGTGCCAAACTCTAAACCTTCAAATGAAATTCTGTTTTGTATGCTCGAATAGCTCATGTATCAACTAGGGTTGTCTGTATCTTCCATGCTAGGCGGGTTATTCTCAAGAGGAGTGGACTCCGCTCCTCACTCACGGGAAAATGGCTGGTCACCGGGATGCCCAGTCCCATGCTCAAATCAAATCAAAATAATTGCAAACAAAACTCCCCCAGGATTGTTGTTAGTTGGAGGCACCCATTGTTTCGGGCAAGCCATGGATTGATGCTTGTTGGTGGTGGGGGAGTATAAACTTTACCATTCTGCTTGGGAACCGCCTATAATGTGTGTAGCATGGAAGATATCGAGATCTGTCGGTTGTTATGTTGACAATGAAAGTATACCGCTCAAAATGTTATTCATCTCTATTTCAATATCGAGCTCTGGAACCTCTACAAATCCCTGCTTCCCTCTGAGAAGGGCCTATCTATTTACTTTTATGTCGAGTCATCATCCTCTTATTAAAAAGCACCAATTGGAGAGCACCGCTGTCATTTCCATGTATTATTATTAGTTTACATTGAGTATGACTTGAATGGATCTCTTTTACCATGAATTACAATTTCCAGTCAGCCCTTGATCTTCAGAGGTGCTCTGCATTTATGTTTTGCGGTCTCAGAAAGGGCTAGCGAGATACCATCTTGTTATATCATATTAGGATTGTTTTGAGAAAGTGTTGTTATCCGAGATTTACTATTATTGCTCGCTAGTTGATTATGTCATTGATATGAGTAAACATGAGACCTAAATATTATTGTGAATATGGTTAGTTCATAATCATTGCTGAAAACTTGAATGCTGGCTTTACATATTTACAACCACAAGAGCAAACAGAGTTTGTAAAAGTTTATCTTTATCACTTTCAGTTTATCAACTGAATTGCTTGAGGACAAGCAAAGGTTTAATCTTGGGGGAGTTGATACGTCTTCATCATATCTACTTTTTCAAACACTTTTGCCCTTGTTTTGGACTCTAACTTGCATGATTTGAATGGAACTAACCTAGACTGACGCTGTTTTCAACAGAATTGCCATGGTGTTATTTTTGAGCATAAATAAAAGTTCTCAGAATGACCTAAAAATCAACGGAGAATATTTTGGAACATATAAAACATTCTGGCGAAGAATCAAGGCGAAGGGGCCCACACCCTGTCCACGAGGGTGGGGGCGCGCCTACCCCCCTGGGCGCGGCCCCCAGCCTCGTGGGCCCCCTTGTGCTCCACCAACCTCAACTCCAACTCTATATATTCATGTTCGGGAAGAAAAAAAATTCGGAGTGAAGGATTCATCGCGTTTTACGATACGGAGCTACCGCCAAGACCTAATCTCTCTCGGGAGGGCTGATCTGGAGTCCGTTCGGGGCTCCGGAGAGGGGAATCCGTCGCCATCGTCATCATCAACCTTCCTCCATCACCAATTTCATGATGATCACCGCCATGCGTGAGTAATTCCATCGTAGGCTTGCTGGACGGTGATGGGTTGGATGAGATTTATCATGTAATCGAGTTAGTTTTGTTAGGGTTTGATCCCTAGTATCCATTATGTTCTGAGATCGATGTTGCTATGACTTTGCTATACTTAATTCTTGTCACTAGGGCCCGAGTGCCATGATTTCAGATCTGAACCTATTATGTTTTCATGAATATATGTGAGTTCTTGATCCTATCTTGCAAGTCAATCGTCGCCTACTATGTGTTATGATCTGGTAACCCCGAAGTGACAATAATCGGGATACTTACCGGTGATGACCGTAGTTTGAGGAGTTCATGTATTCACTAAGTGTTAATGCTTTGGTCCGGTACTCTATTAAAAGGAGGCCTTAATATCCCTTAGTTTCCAATAGGACCCCGCTTCCACGGGAGGGTAGGACAAAAGATGTCATGCAAGTTCTTTTCCATAAGCACGTATGACTATATTCGGAATAGATGCCTACATTACATTGATGAACTGGAGCTAGTTCTGTGTCACCCTATGTTATAACTGGTGCATTAGGAATCACATCCGACATAATTATCCATCACCGATCCATTGCCTACGAGCTTTTCACATATTTATCTTTGCTTAGTTACTTATCCGTTGCCACTGTTACAATCACTACAAAACTGTACTGTTACTTTTGCTACCGTTACCGCTACTATCATATTACTTTGCTACTAAATACTTTGCTGCAGATATTAAGTTTTCCAGGTGTGGTTGAATTGACAACTCAGCTGCTAATACTTGAGAATATTCTTTCGCTCCCCTTGTGTCGGATCAACAAATTTGGGTTGAATACTCTACCCTCGAAAACTGTTGCGATCCCCTATGCTTGTGGGTTATCATGTACTCTGACTCTATTGCATGGCTAGTGTAGGTTATCTTTCGTTGTGTTCTGTTTAGTTGTTGTTTTTACTATGTGTCTTTGAAGACGTCGCCTGTCTTGAAGACTTCCACAAAAATCGCCTATTCACCCCCCTTTACTTGATAACTAGCACTTCCAATTAGTATCTTAGAAAGGTGCTCCCTTGTTCTATGTGACTCAGTTTAACCACCTGGAGTTTGAGCTATGTCGACTACAGGGAAAATCAAAGTCTCTGTTGTGTGCTCCTTATTTGATGGCCCTGATTACCCCTACTGGAACAATAAAATGCGCATGCATCTTGAAGCCATTGACAACAACCTCTGTTATATCGTCAAGATTGGCGTTCCCAAAGTCGATGAAGGTGTCACCGCTGCTGATGTCAAGAGGTTCGTGCAACTGGACTCCACTGCCAAGAACATCATCTATGGTCATCTGACCAAACGACAGTATGGCCATGTGAGTGCTCTGGAGTCTGCAAAGCTAGTCTGGAACTGGTTGTCCAAGGTCAATGAAGGCGTCTCAACTCAGAGAGACTCAAGAATCGATGTGCTTCACAATCTCTTCAACCGCTTCAAGAGGGTTGACAATGAGAATGTCCAGCTCACCTTCGATCGTCTTACTAACATCACCAATGAGCTTCGTACTCTTGGCGCTACTGAGATCACTAAGCATGAAGTCATGAAGAAGCTACTGAGATCACTTGATAGCTCATTTGACACCCTATCGCTGATGATCCAAGAATGCCCTGACTTCAAGGATCTTGACCCGTCTAACATACTTGATAGGCTCAATACACATGAGTTCCAGCTATCTGAGAAGAGTGATATCCTGTGCTTTGAAGGAAAGGTGGTTTCCTTATCTGAAGACTCTAACTGTAGTTTTGGTGATCCTGAGGACTTAGGAAAGGAGCTTGAAATTCATGTGAGAAAATTCCAAAAATTCTCCAAGAAAAATCACTTCAGAAAATCTTCAAAACCAGCTCCAAGAATGCTTAGGCTTCCACTTGTGACTACAAGAAGAGAACAAGCCACAAATGCAAGAAACCAGACCATTACATATCTGAGTGTCCTCAGTGGGAAAAGGAAGCAAAGAAAAAGAAGAAGAGCAAGGAATATGACTTTGACAAAAAGAAGAAGAAATCCTCAAAATATTCTTCAAAGTCTTCATCTCACAAGAAGAGATCATCTGGCAAGGCTTGTGCCTTCATCAGCAAGGAAATGGATTCAGAGGAGCCGTATGCTTCTGAGGAGGCGGAGGTGGAGTCTAAGGAGGAGCCCAATTCAGGCGTTGCAGGTCTGGCTCTAGCTTTGGCACTCGTCGCCAAGTCCATCTTCAACACTGAAGACAATGGTCACGTCACCCACGTTGAAGCCAATGATGATGACGACTATACTCCCACCTACTCCTTCATGGCTAGAGGTAAAAAGGTAAACTCACGTGAAGCTTACTTTCAAACCTCTAGTGAAGATGACTTTGAGTGTGAACCCAAACCTAGCTATAAAACACTTGCTAAAATTACAACTCAAAAACAAACTGCGATGGAAAAGATTCAAAAATTTCTAGACAAAAGCGATGACCTGTTTGACGAGGAAATGAATTGAACTCAGTCCTTAATCGAAGACATAAAAAAATCTTCGAGTTAAGTATGAGACACTTGAAAGTCGTCATGAAACCCTCTCAGCTGATCATGAGAAGCTTTCCTATGATTATCTTTAAAGGAAGCAAGATGTAGAAAAACTGAGCACGTCTCATGAATATCTTTGAAAGGAAATCGATTCACTACTCGCTCAATAGACCAGTTCCGCTTAGGAAGAGTTTGTGCCACCTTGCTTAAAATGTCTTGAGCATGATAATCTCTATTGCTGAATGTTCAAATGCTTATGAAGTTACAATATCTTCAACTACTGATGTGGTAACTAACCCCTCTTCTGAGGATGCCACAACTATTGCTGATGAGAATGTCAGGTTGAAGACATTGCTTGAAATAGGCATGTACAAAAGCCTCAAAGGGAATCAGACTCTATGTGATGTCCTCAAGAAGCAGATTCTGAACCAAAAACCTAGAAAAGAGGGTGTTGGTTTCGAGAGGAAAATGAATGTTGATGGCTCCTACTAGAAGCCTGAGCAGTACCCCAACAACACATCGATTGTTGCAGATGGCCCTTCAGTGGATCCATCCGCCTTATCTGGTTTCAACTGTGCTAATCCTATCATCACTGATGAGTCATTGGCTCCAACTATAAATTGTTCAAAAACCGGAATGGTGAAGAGTTTGCCAGGTTTATTGGAACTAAGGCCCCGTTCGGAACTCCTCTGACTTCTCCAAATCCATGATTCCAGCTTCTCATACTCACCGCCAGCTTCTCTCGCGGAGCTAGGTGTGTTCGGCTGCGGAAAATTCTTCTCAGATCCGTGGAAGTGAAGATGGGCTGCATGTGCTGGGCTTAAGGCCCAATTCTTTGAAAAAGGCAGCAGCCCATGGCGTAGTTTGGCTGGGAGAACGTGGGGCGAGGCATCGTTCGACTGGTCTTTCTAATTGAGCGAACCGTTATTCACTTGGCGGTGGCAATCCTGATGTAATTTTGTCAAACTTCTACTTCGCTGTTTCTGGGAGCTGCACTTCTGCTACTCCGTGATTTTACACTGGAGAGGGATCGTCTCCGCGGAGCTGGCTTCTTGGAGCTGGCGCGTTCGGGCTAGCTCCTCGCGCGGAGCAGGAGAAGCACGGATTTGGAGAAGCCAGATGAGTTCCGAACGGGCTCTAAATACAGGAATGGGTCCCCTATGAAGAAGATCTGGGTTCCTAAAAGTTGTCTTGAGAAGCTTCCCTTGAATGTCATCATGACACCACCAAGGAAGAAGACAAACCCCAGAGTAAAGGCATCAGATGGCCTAAAGGCTTCATACAAACAAAGGACCTCATATGGTCAACCTAACGCCAATGTTTAGCGGGGAAACTATGATCAGGCTCATGAATATGAGCATGTTTCTTTGAACCACTATGTTCACAAATCGAAGAACTTTTATGCTTATTCATTTGAGTACTCTTCACCTCCTGCAAAACTATTTGCTAGGGCTTCAAAGCCAAAATTCTTAGGTGCTGCACTTAGACACCCCTCCAAATGTGGGTGGTTAAGAAGAATTAACTTCTCTTGCAGGGTCGGTTCTCCATCCGAAAATCATTGACTTCCGAAGACAATGCCGAGGACCTGAAAAATCTTGTTGGGCACAATATAAAATGTCAAAATGGTCTTACCATTTATTTCGCCCATGGTTTTCTTGATGATCATCCTACCATATCCTCAACTATGCTTACCTATGATGAACGTCTCTATCGATACATGTTTGTTCTTCACAACACTCTTGGTGAAGACTATCCTACTAACTGCTTTGTAGGGTATGACTCCTAAAGCTAATGAATGGATCATGGATAGTGGATGCACTAACCACATGACTGGTGATCTAAGTCTTCTCATGGACTCTACTCTTCGACCATATACAAAAAGCCATATCACATTTGCTGACACTGATAAAAGCAAGGTATTGGGTCTAGGTAGGGTTGCTATCTAAAAGGATCAACACATGGACAAAGTGATGCTTGTTGAATCCCTTGGTTACAACCTAATGTCTGTCTCAATGGTTTGTGATCTTGATATGATTATGATATTTGGAAAGTATCGTTGTCTTGTGCTAATGGCTTCTGACAAATCCCAAGTCCTCGAAGGTTATCGCAGAGGTGATTTGTATATGGTAGATTACTCCGCAGGACCACATCTTGTTGTATGTCTTCTAGCAAAAGCTTTAGAGTGCTGGCTTTGGCATCGAAGGCTAGGACATGCGGGCATGAGGAACTTGCACACTCTTGTGAAGAAGAAGCACATCATTGGCATCGAGGGCGCCAAGTTCAAGAAGGACCATCTATGTGGTGTTTGCGAAGCTGGGAAGATGACTAGGGCAAAACATCCCTCAAAGACAATCATGACGACCTCACGTCCCTTTGAGCTGCTTCACATGGACTTATTTCGCCCTACTCACTACTTTACCCTTACCACTACTGCACATCTCTATGGATTCGTGATTGTTGATGATTACTCTATATATACTTGGGTGCACATAATTCTCTATAAGACTGAAGTGCGGTATTGATATGTCTCCATCGTATCTATAATTTTTGATTGTTTCATGCCAATATTATACAACTTTCACATACTTTTGGCAACATTTTATATGATTTATTGGACTAACCTATTGATCCAGTGCCCATTGGCAGTTCCTGTTTGTTGCATGTTTTTGTTTCATAGAAAATCCATATCAAACGAATAAAATTTACGAAGAATTATTTTGGAATATATGTGATTTTTACGACTTGGAATCAACACAAACGGGGCCCGATAATAACCACAACCCACCAGGGGCGCGCCGGGCACCCCCTGGCGCGCCCAGGTATCTTATGCCCTCCTCGAAAGTCGATTGGGGTCCTTCTTCTGGCGCAAGAAAGATAATTTATGGAAAAAAATCGCGTAAAAATTTCAGAGCTATCGGAGTTACGGATCTCCGCGAATTTAAGAAACGGTGAAGGTCCAAATTTGGGGAACGCGAAATAGAAGAGAACAGAAAGGGAGATCCAATCTAGGAGGGGCTCCCGCCCCTCTGCCGCCATGGAGGACATGCACCAGAGGGGGAACTCTCCTCTCATCTAGGGGAGGCCAAGGAAGAAGAAGGAGGGGGGCTCTCTCGCCCTCTCTCTCTCGATGGCGCCGGAGTGCCGCCGGGGCAAGGATCGTGACGGTGATCTACATCAACAATGTTGCTACTGTCAACACCAACTCTCTCCCCCTCTATGCAGCGGGGTAACCTCGCTTCGCCCCGTTGTAATCTCTACTTAAACATGGTGCTCAACTCCATATATTATTTCCCAAAGATATTTGGCTATACTTTGATGTTTGAGTAGATCTGTTTTGTCCTGTGGGTTAATCGTGATCTTGGTTGACATGATTGTATATTTTATTTATGGTGTTGTTCTACGGTGCCCTCTGTCTCACGCAAACGAGAGGGGTCCCCGCTGTAGGGTGTTGCAATATGTTCATGGTTTGCTTATTGTCGGTGTTGTAGGGGTGACAGCAGCCTAAACGCGGATAAGTGGGTTATGGCGTATGGGAGTAAAGAGGACTTGGTACTTAATGCTATGGTTGGGTTTGACGACCTTAATGATCTTTAGTGGTTGCAGATGCTTGCTAGGGGTCCAATCATAAGTGCATATGACCCAGGTAGAGAAAGTATGTTAGCTCATGCCTCTCCCTCATGTAAAATTGCAAGAATGACTACCGGTCTTGTTATCGATTACCTAGGGACAAATGACTTTCTTGTTGACAAAAGCTATCCACTTTTATTACCTTGCAATTTATCCGTAGTTTTATTCTCGCAAAGTACTCATAGTTTTGTTCTGGCAAAATAGTTTCATACTTGTTCTAGGTAAAGCAAATGTCAAGTGTACGTAGTGATGTATCGATGGTCGATACAACTTGATGGATTATTTGTTCTGTCTTTAGCTCCTCGTTGGGTTCGACACTCTTATTTATCGAAGAAGGCTACAAACGATCTCCTATACTTGTGGGTTACCAAGACCTTTTTCTAGCGCCGTTGTCGGGGAGCAATAGCGTGGGCGAATATTCTCGTGTGTGCATGTTTGCTTTATCACTAAGTTGTTTTTATTTTCTATTCTAAGTTGTTATCTATCTTTAATTATGGATATGGAACACAAAACACCAAAAAATAGTTGTACTTGCTACTCATGTAGATGGGGAACCTCCTAAAACCCTCGATGCTCGTTATGTGAAAAATATTATGCACTACTTTGATAATCCTGAGAAAACCCCATTCAACTTGATAATGGAGGTAACGTTGGATCAACGTGAATACTTTAGGGATTATCGCTTGACACAAAAAGGGAAACTTTCATGGGATCAAATTGATATGCTGCATTGGTACGCTTGGAATTTATGCCAGAGATATGATTATACTTGTTGCTCTAGGATGAACGCTCCAAACCTTCCCTTTTCATGCAAATTTAATGATAATGAAACCTTAGCTTCTTATGATAATGGTAGATATGATTATTATGATGTGGAACGAATAGAGGAATTTGTTGCTTTTAAGGGTGCTTATGAAATTGAATCTTTGTTTTTAAAGTATGAAGCTTTTGATGATGATGTTTATAGACTTGGAAATTTTGCCATCCTTAAATATTGCTATGAAGATTATAAATAAAATTCTGATATTGATCTATTTATTGAGACTAGTAAGATGCCCGTGCTACGCTACTGAATCATAAAAAGACGCGTAAATGCAATGCTAAGGGGCTAGCGACACATTGATCAAATTGATGTCATATATTTGATAGGTACACATCGAGAACAATCGAACATTTGCTTCACCTCTTAACTTCAAATCAGTCTTTGTCTTTGTTCCTCTTCACTTAGCATTTGCTTCACCTACACATCATTTTTTGCTAGAAAAGTTGACACATTAAGCGCGTCACTTTGGCATAACCTTGATATCAATAACGAAAGAATGACAATGTCACAATTTCATTATCCATCCCCAATGGAATGGAGGTATGACGACAAGTCATTTCATCCTTTCGCTTCAATCCAACGGGCTCAACATGCTAGAGCATCTATCTTCTTTTAGTTGTTTGCTCAAAACATCTGCAACAACAATATTAGCTCTTGAGTTCTTTCTTCATGTATCTTCTCACCTAAAAGAAAGATATCAGATAATCAGTATTGCATGCATAACGGTCTGTAGTATATTTAATCGAAGGAAAAAAATGAGTATGTAGTATTTAGGCAAAGGATTTTTTTGACAAAAGTGTTAAACTGCAATATTTGTTTCCCAAGTGGCCACAAGGACACATATTCCTTAAATTAAAAGACAACCACTCACGACCACAATGTGCTAAACATACTAAATTACAAATTTTCTTCTAGTGGTTCTTGCCTCACAACACTTCAATATTATTCAACATAAACAAATTGATACCATTTTGAACTAAAACTGCCAAGAGACCATATAATGCAGTAAAATCCGAGTTTTGAGATAACACATCATCAAGGAGATGGAAAGCACATGTTGAAGTCATGAAAAATCTATCTACAAGCAACACTGCGCTCATTTATCAAATATCAAAAGGATATTCCTAATGCTACAGTTTTCATCAATTAGCACTTCCAAATTGATCTCACACAACTACACTGGCATGTATATGTAATTATGGATGTATATGTTTTTTGTAAAAGTGATTATTTTAGATTGTGTTCACCATAGCATCATCCACGGGCGTCTCCTGATCCCCTCCATGTGGCAGCAGTGACGGGCACCTTCCTTCGTACGGCCGTCGCCATGCCCCAGCTGCAGCCAACGAGTGTGGCGGTGCCAAGCATCGAGCTGATCCCAGAGTAGCTGCGGGCTGCACACCGACGCCGTCTCCATCACTGTGCCACCCTATTTTGTATATAAGAGAGAAGGCACAAGGTGTAAGTCAAATAAGTTGAAGTAAGTTGGTTTCAGTACAGAAGGGCGCACAAGATGCAGAGGCAAACAAGTTAGCATCTGCCTTGAGGCTTGAGGGAGTAGATGAAGCAGAGGCGAATAAGTAACCATGTAATTGACATTAGAGAAGAACAGTACAGCTGCAGCAAAAGAATAACTAAAGAAGTTGTTGTTTCTGCCTAGACAGCAAAAAAATAAATAAAGAAGTTGTTGGTTCTGCCCAGACCGAAGCTAATGCTCATTGGTGTTAACTTATATCATGTCATAACTTTATATCTTAGGTTAGCTTTATCATTTCTAGAACTTATCATCCTGACATATTTTTGTCATAACTTCATATTCTGGATTTTAAGTTTCACATGTGTGATATTCTAGATGGTCGAGTGCATTAATATTTTCACAAAGAAGATTCAGTCTTCTATTTTCATATGCGAAGGTTGTCAGCATAATTCCTTAGTCCAGTAATGGAAGTCTTCGTCTACATGTATTTACTTCATAGCTCTGCAATGTTGCTCATAGCTCAAGCAGACAAGCACCAAGGGTGTTAAGTATATCATTAGTTGACCATGGCTATCTGATTCTATGTGCGTGTTGCTACAATTAGCAACTTTGGTTTAGATTGTCTTCTCTTTGAGAGCCTGGACCAGGAGGAATTTATGGCTTACACGTGTTCTAGGTGTTGCAAATTCGCCACAGGATCGATCACATTAAATTGCATGAACGCATGCGCACAAAAAATGGATAGCCAAAGGGCCCTTGCCGTGCCCTCTTTTCTTACTCTTTATTTCTTTTTCTCCTTTTCTGTGTTACAAAACTCACGCAATGCTGCATATATATATATATATATATATATATATATATAGGGTGGGTCTATTCTACAACTGATTGTAGAATAATATTCTACAATAGGCAAGCCCCTATATAAGGTAGTTTTGAATCGGAGACCGACCCGACCAAGCAACACCTGCCCGGATCCCGAAAACAGATCCCCCGATCCCGCCGCCACCTCCCCACCGCTGATCCCGTCCTCTCCTTCCCCCGCCGCACGCACCTCTCCCTCCCCAGCGAGCCATCCCACCCCCGCCGCGCACCTCTCCCTCCCCGGCGAGCCATCCCACCCCCGCCGCGCACCTCTCCCTCCCCCGGCGAGCCATCCCACCCCGCCGTGCGCACCTCCCTCCCCGGTTAACCACCTTCTTCCCCCGGTGAGGCTGCCCCTGGTTCCCCTCCGGCGGCGAGGACAGAGCAGGACGCGGCGGCGGTGTAGGGCGCGGACCCGACGCCGCTGACGGTGCTGCTGGGGGACCTGGCGTCGCCGGCCAATGAGGCGCGGTCGCGGGTGGAGCGGATGTTCCACGCCCTCCGCGCCTCCCACACGTACGCCCTCGCGCTGCGCCTCGCGCACCTGCTGCTCTCCGCGGCGCACCCCGCGGCGCCCATGGCCACCGTGCTCCTCCGCTACCTCATCTTCCCGGGCTCCCAGTCCTTCGTCTACCCGGCGCTCGCCCCGACCACGCAGTCCTCGCTCCGCGCGCTCCTCCTCTCCGCCGCCTCCGAGCCCGGCCTCTCCAGGTTGTATTATTGTCCTCTCACTGGCGAGGAGATTGAATGAAATTTTGACCTGCTGAGTGGAGAATTACGGGAAGTACAAGGGTAGCAGTAATGAGAAGTACATAAAATATTTAGGTAGAAGTACAGAGGAGTACAAAATGCGAGCGAGGAAGTACCTGATGAGAATTATTCCTGCTAGGGAGGCAGTACCATAGTTACACTGAGAGAAGTACCGAGTAGTTTGAAGTAGCAGTACAGGGTGTCCTTTATGCTAATTTGGTACTCATCTTTTGCAGCCGCTACATGGAGCTGTGGAATTAGCAAAGCTTAGGAAGTGCAAAAAGGTTCTCTGTAGTGAAGAGTAGCAGTAAAGAATATCTTGAAGCAGCAGTGCAGATAAAAATGCAAAACTAGCCTTAATAAAAATTGTGTAATTGAGAAGTACAAACCCTATAAGATCAAGAAGTACGAAAACTGATATTCCCAAGAAGTACAAGATACATGTCGAAGGAAACTGACGTATGTAAAATAATTTACGAGCAATACAAATTAATCATTTTGAGTAATACAAAAAAAATATTATTGCAGAGCTTTACGAAACTCGTATTCTACGGGTGCGGGGTTATTACGGGTTCCAACGTCGAGCACAAGCACGAGATCCTTCTCCAGCGAGAGGTGTGAGGGTAAAATGTACTTCTCTTCATCGTGGCATTCTGTGGCATTCTTTTTACTCCGGCGGGCGGCGAGGAGAGTGAATGAAATTTTGACCTGCTGAGTGGAGAATTATGGGAAGTACAAAGGTAGCAATAATGAGAAGTACATACAATATTTAGGTAGAAGTTCAGAGCAGTACAACATGCGAGTGAGGAAGTACCTGCTGAGAATTATTCCTGCTAGGGAGGCAGTACCATAGTTACACTGAGAGAAGTACCGAGTAGTTTCAAATAGCAGTATAGGGTGTCCTTTATGCTAATTTGGTACTCATCTTTTGCAGCTGCTACTTGGAGCCGTGGAATTAGCAAGCTTAGGGAAGTGCAAAAAGGTTCTCTGTAGTGAAGAGTAGCGGTACAGAATAACTTGAAGAAGTAGTGTAGATAAAAATGCAAAACTAGCCTTAATAAGAATTGTGTAATTGAGAAGTACAAACCCTATAAGATGAAGAAGTATGAAACTGATATTCCCAAGAAGTACAAGATAAATGTCGAAGGAAACTGACTTATGTAAAATAATTTACGAGCAATACAATTTAATCATTTTGAGTAATACAAAAAAATTATTGCAGAGCAGTACGAAACTTGTATTTCACAGAAGTACAAGGCAAAGTTGTGTTCTTTTTTAAAAAATCCAAGCAATACAATTTATTTATTTCGAGCAGTACAATTATTATTATTATTAATGGGCAGTACGAAACTCATATTCCATAGAAGTACAAGGTACATGTGGAGGGAATTTGAGTTCTCTAGAAAAAACAATTATTGGCAGTACAATTTAATCACTTTGAGAAGTATAGAAACTTCTTTATTGTCGGGCAGTACAAAACTCATATTCCACAGAATCACAATACTATGTTTCCTGTAACATGAAAAATCTTGGTATTTTGAATATTGTTCAAAAACCGTGAAGAATTAGAAAGTGTTAAAACACAAAAATTTGCTAAATTTCAATACTTTTCCAACGCCGTATCATTTGCATCATTCCGAGGTCCAAAGAACATCAATGATCATATTTTAATAGATCTAAAAGTTAGTGTTTTCAAAACTGTTTCAAAACTATGCATAATTTGAAATAACTTAAAAAAACGTTTGTAAATTTCAGTAGCTTTCCAACGGTATATCATTTGCGCTATTCCGAGAAGTGGTTAAAAAATTAATATATAATTACTGTTCGTCTATTTTGAATGCATCTCGGTATTTTTAAAACTGCTCCAAAATTATGTAAAATTTGAAAAACATTAATACACAAAAAGATGGGAATTTCAGTACCTTTCCAATGCCATATCATTTGCATCATTTCGATATCCAAAAATGATCCATGATCATCTTTTAATAAAAACAGATTTTTAGTATTTTAAAAACTGTGCAAAATTTGAAAAAACTTAAAACATGAAAATGTTTGTAAATTTCCGTAGCTTTTCAACAGTATATAATTTGCTATATTCCGATAACTGGTTAAAGAATTTCGTCCAAAACACTTTTCATTCAGCTTGTGATGATTTCTGTTTTTTGAAAATTTATAATAAAAAAATAAAAAAAGTGAAGCAAGTTACAATATATAAGAGTTGAGAATTTTCTATAGCTTTCCAACGGTATATCATTTGTACAATTCCGATTAACGGTTTAGAATCTATTAGTGAATTGCTATGCAAGTACAGAAGAGCAGTACCGACTTTACGAAAAAGAAGTACGGTTGTGTTATGCAGAAGCAGTACCAGATCTTTATTCCGGGCAGTATTAGATTATTGTAGAATATTATTCTACCATCGATTATAGAATAGACGGCATATATATATACAGAATAAGTTATTCTTCACCCGAGGTAATTTACGATCGCTTACCAAATAAATTACGTTTAGAACATAAATAGTTACATGCATATTGATTCAATATGTAAAATTTGGTATAAAAAAACAAAATTATAGGTTATAAGACCAAAAAATTCACATTTTATGGATGTTTTACACTATGTTTTTACATTCGTAATTTTACATAATATAAAATATTTTTTACGGCGAGTACATATTGTCTTACATTCTCTTTTTATGTATGAAATAAGAAAAAATTTACGAAATGTAAAAATATGGTGCATTGATGTCAAAATATAGAGGGGGTGAAGAATAACTATTCCTCACCCAGGATGACGAATAGCGCGACCATATATATATATATATGTGTGTGTGTGTGTGTGTGTGTGTGTGTGTGTGTGTGTGTGTAAAATGTTTGGGGCACCTAGGTGCCTGGGCACCTAGGCCCAAACATGGCAAGCCATTTTTATTAGTGCATGACGTGCAATCAGTGAAATAGTAGTTTCCCATTTTTCATTTGCATGCACTAGTACACTCAACGGTCAATGATTACTTTCCAAAAATATATTATGCTGATTTCCTAGCAATAATTCTTTTCCAAATATTATGTTGACCTGTTATACCTAATAAAATATACACATAAGCAGGCTATTATATCTAAGGAAAATATACACATACCGTAAATATTACTTAATAAAAAATATACATATACCCATGCTATTATATGTACTAAGAATATACACATACCCGAAATCTCATGAGTCGAGAATATCATGAGTATATACTTAAATTTGGTATGTATATATCTAAATGGTGTACATACTCCAAAGCATTGACACATGCCTGAGGTATCAAATACCTGCTAACGAGACACAATGTATATACCCAGAAATTTCATGAGTATGCAGATACCTCAAATAAATTTGTGAGTATGTGAACTTTTTTAGTAAAAAAGATATTCTCGGGTATGTTTATACCCAAAATATTTTTGGGTATATGCAATATTTATTAATATGTACCTACAACTAGCTTATCCACGTACAATAAACTTAAAACGATGTACACATTTACTTTTTTGGGTATTTTATATTTTTGGATGCGTGAAACATGAGAATACCCAATATATTTCTAGATACCTTTGTTTTTAATAAGATTATACATGCACGTACTAGGAAATACAACCTCAGACACAAGAAAAGGCCGCATTCAAAAAATTGAAGATATATATGACGTGCTAGGAAATATGATTTTATTAGTTTGGCATATACGTGGAGTGTCCATACGACTATTTCCATGTACGAGTCATGTAGTTAATGCACGTCCAAAATTAGGGAGATATTTATTTCCTTATTGTCGTTGACCAATCAGATTAATACCTCATTAAAAAGGCAAGTAATCACTAATTTAAATAGTGCTAATTGATGGCAGCACTGCAGATTTCTTTCCAAATATAAGGTACTATAAACATGCATGCTTATTATATTAGCACGTATCCTAAAGCAATCCAACGGCAGATACATAAGGTGCCTGAGCTCTTAGGTGTCCCAAACTGTCATCCTATATATACCTAAACCTACCCGTACATGACTAGTAGCCGATTCAAAACACCAATCCTAAACCTACCGATACATGACCTGGACATGTACACGGACTGAACCGACTCCACCACCGATACACGCTAAACCTTTCCTATCTTATCACATATAGGCCACTCTTTCCAAAACTAATCACCCGCCCAACTTGATCACGTTTGGTAATTCTGGCCGGGCACAACTTGCACTTGTACTTGCACCTGCTAGCTAATAATCAGGACATGACTTTAACATTGAAACTTATGTATGTTTAGATTACTACAACATTCACTTCCTAATCGACATACAAGTCTTTACGCAAATGAGACAAACAGATCACCATTTGTTCTTATCACACCGATTGTCTTTGGTGACGTGACTAACCGTACCGTAATTTCTCTCTTCTTGCAATGATGGCCGCCACTTCATTAACATCTTTTATTTTTCATGCCGACTTGCAGACTGGAACCAACGATTACCTGGACTACCAGCCATGCTGCCACATCTTAGTGTGCTAGATGCGGACTAAACGCATAGCCTCATGCAGGAACTCAACTTAACTGGTGCGCGTCCATCTTCACGTTAGTCTTCATCTTCTCGTCGGTTGCTTGCAGACGGGAAGACACATCTCTTCACCCGTCACATCATCACATCTTCTCAGTGTCGCCGATGCCACATCTTATCGAACGACACCTCCTGTCCAGCGGCAACACAACTCGCCATATACGCGCAACTCATCTCCACCATATATGAACTCGCCAGAACTCCGCGACCACGAACGGAAACGCAAGGCACGCATTCCTTTTTGCACCCACTCTCGCTTGCAATTCTCCTCCACAAGTGACGCATCTCAACTGCAACAGAAAATTCACAGACCTGAGCTCTTGAACGCACTTTACAAGAACTCATGTGCACACCTTGACGATAGCTCGCAACTTTGTTGCCTCTTCCTCGCTCCCGCCGAACGACGATCTTGACGACATCTTCTAGCACCACACCTCGGCACTACCGCTCCCGTCAATCTCCTCCGGGTCATTTCGTCGAACGACAATCACCCGCCGCCTCGCTTGCGACAGCGTCCTTGCCGCCTTCTTGTCGCCGCTCCGCCGAACGACTATCTCGCATGCCTCCTCTTTGTCGCTACAACAGCGGATCTATTGCCGCCCCAAGGCGCTAGTCGGGTCACCACCCCGGGGCAAGCGCAGCTTCACTTGAACCTTGCTCTAGATACCAATTGTTGGAAATTCGCCACAGGATCGATCACATCAAATTGCATGAACGCACGCACATAAAAAACTGATAGCCAAAGGGCCCTTGTCGTGCCCTCTTTTCTTCCTCTTTATTTCCTTTTCTCCTTTTATGTGTTACAAAACTCACGCAACACTGCATATATATATATATATATATATATGCATAGACATGTACACAGACATATATGCATCAACCTAAACGCTGGACCAAACTAGTAGCCGACTCAAAACACCTATCCTAAACCTACCCGTACATGACCTGGACATGTACACAGACCCGAACCGACTCCACCAACGGTACACGCTAAATCTTTCCTATCTCATCACACATAGGCCACTGTTTCCAAAACTAATCACCCAGCCAGCTTGATCACACTTGGTAATTCTGGCCGGACACAACTTGCACTTGTACTGGCACCTGCTAGCTACTAATAATCAGGACACGACTTTAACATCGAAACTTACGTATGTTTGGATTACTACAACACTAGGTTCAGCTACTTCGGTTTGGACTGTAATGTGTGGGAGTGAGCCCACTTTGAGTTCAGGAGGAAGCTTGGGGTTGTTGGATGGCACTTCCACAATAGGGACATTTCTTATGATGAGCCTCATTTGAGACCTGAATTATACTTTGTTCATCATGCAAATTCACAGTGATGATAGATATAAAAGGAACTTTCGATGACTGACAAATAAATTAAGTTGTACAACATCAATGCTTATATATGTTCTATGAGCATCCTAACTACTCAATCAAATAAACTATAAGTTGTACAAATGTATGGCATCAACGTTGACCATATAGCAATTTTTTATGCACGCTATAATGTACTCATCGAGCATTTTATCCATGCCATAATATCCACAGGCAGTGGAGCGTGCAATTCCACCTAGTAAAATCTAAAACCGTAGCTAACAAGGTACTTTGCACATTCATAAATAATTCGTTCCTAAAAATTTCACAAATCACATGTTTATGAGAGACCATAATTTCAACCATGAATGGCTGTGAGACACATATGTACTCCATTCTTTTATCTGGTATGAGAAACACAGAACTTATGGGAGGATGCAGTTGCATGAACAAGAAGTGGCTCGAGGTAGTTGACATCGGCGCTGCCGGGAACGAGTAGCTCGCCCCAGTAAAAATCATCCGCGTCTGCAATGCCTGTGTCGACTCATGGTCTTCCTGCTACTGGTGACCTCCATGGGCAGCATGGAAGAGACTCATGTTGGAGGTTGAGAACCAGCGCCTACACGAAAGAAAATCAACTCGGCAGCCACGAAGAGAAAACAAAATACTTACTACACCAAACATGCCTACTGACCTGCAACACCGTAGCCGCCGCAACTATGCTCTCCGTCTCACATGACTTGCACGCCTAGATCTGGAAGGAGAGAGGCTGGAAGGTCGCTAGGAAAGAGATGGTACGAGCCGACGGTGAGTAATTTCAGAGATTCGTGAAGACTCTGCTTCCTTCACGAGAGAAGATCTGTTGTGTACCGAATGTCCTTGCTCGAGAATTCTTTCTAAATGCAAGGCCTTTTGTAAAAGTGCAAGTGGTACGGGGCAACTTCTCTCCATCTCAGCCATACGTTACGTATCGAACAGTGCAGATGATGTGAAGGCAGGCACACCATCATCACCAACTCGCTTTTTTATAGGAGTAGAGAAAGTCTCCATTGTCCGAGAAGAGACTAATATTTTGCAGGAGTCTATGGAAGAAGGAATTGATGAAACTGTGAGCTCATTGGATGAAAAAGATGATGAGGGAAGCGAAGGACAAAAGGAGGAAGAGCGGATTAGCTACCCGTGCCCACCTTATAATGAGAGTAACTCTTCAACTCATACATTGTTTAATTTCCCTTCATGCTTACCGAAGGATGAATGTTATCATGATTGCTATGATCCCGTCGATTATTTTGAAATATCCCTTTTTGATGAACTTGATGCTTTCTATGCTTGTGGCCAAGATGCCAATATGAATTATGCTTATGGATATGAACTTGCTATAGTTCCTTATGTTAAGAATGACATTGTTGCTATTGCACCCACACATGATAGTCCTATTATCTTTTTGAATTCTCCAAACTACACTATATCGGAGAAATTTGCACTTATTAAGGATTACATTGGTGGGTTGCCTTTTACCATTGCACATGATGATTTTGAAGAATATAATATGCATGTGCTTGCTGCTCCTACTTGCAATTATTATGAGAGAAGAACTACATTCCACATCTTTATGTCTCCAACACGATAGAATTGCAAGAAACTGATTATGCTATGTATTGGCCTTTACTTGATGTGCATTAATTGTTCTTGTATGACATGCCGATGCATAGAAAGAGAGTTAGACTTCGTCGTTGCATGATTTATGTTGCTTTGTGCTCACTACTAAATGCCAAATCATTGTTAATTAAAATTGGCTTTGATATACCTTGGGATCCGGGTGGATTCACTACTTGAGCACTTTATGCCTAGCTTAACGGCTTCAAAGAAAGTGCTGCCAGGGAGACAACCTGGAAGTTTTAGAGAGTCATTTATTTCTGTTGAGTGCTTTTATAAAGTTTAGAAACAAAAAATATAGAGGGGAACTTAAAAGTTCACAAAAAGAAAAGTGAAAGTGAGAGGGACAAGCATTGTGAAAGTGGGAGCTAGCCTTGAACTTTGTTCATGCCCATGGAAACTTTGTGAATTTTAATTATAGAAAATTTTCGAAAAAAATAATTACCCCTTTGTACAAATCCTTTGTATTGTAAAATTATTGTGCCAAGATTTGCCTTTAGGATTGCTAGATTGCTTGTTGGTATGCGGTGCAAAAGCAGAAACATTGACTGTAGTGCGTGAATTTTCATTTTTTACTGAAATGTCAAAAGTTTCTGAAACTTTTTGCACAGTATTGCTACACAAATTTTTTATTTTTTCCTAATGTTTCAGAATTTTTGGAGTAACAGAAGTATGGTAGATGTTCAAATTTCTACAAACTGTCCTGTTGAAGACAGATTCTATTTTTGATGCATTGTTTTGCTTGTTTTGATGAAACTATTGATTCTATCGGTGGTATAAGCCATGGAAAAGTTATAATACAGTAGATACAATGCAAAAGAAAAATATGAATTGGTTTGCAATAGTACTTAGAGTAGTCATTTGCTTTATTATACTAACGGATCTTACCGAGCTTTCTGTTGAGTTTTGTGTGGATGAAGTGATCAAAGATCGAGGAGGTCTCAACATGAGGAGAAGGAGGAGAGGCAAGAGCTCAAGCTTGGGGATGCCCAAGACAACCCAAGTAAATATTTAAGGAAACTCAAGCGTCTAAGCTTGGGGATGCCCTGGAAGGCATCCCATATTTTTTCAACAAGTATCAGTATGTTTTCGTTCTTGTTTTGTTCATGTGATATGTGTGAATCTTGGAGCGCCTTTTGTGTTTATTTTTCATTTTTATTTTATGCACCATGCTGGTATGACATAGTCCATGGTTGATTTATAGAATTCTCATTACACTTCACTTATATCTTTCGAGTAGGGCTTCATAGAATGCTTCATGTGCTACACTTATATCATTTGAAGTTTGGATTGCCTGTTTCTCTTCACATGGAAAACTGTTGTTTGTAGAATGCTATTTTGCTTCACTTATACTTATTAGAGCAAGGTATTTTATAGAAATAATTAAACTCTCATGCTTCACTTATATCTATTTAGAGAGCAAAAGGAATTGGTCATTTGCATGGTTAGTCATAAAATCCTACATAAAACTTGTGGATCACTGAATATGATATGTTTGATTCGTTGCAATAGTTTTGTGATATAGAGATAGAATATGTGGGAGGTACTAGTAAACGGTTGTGGTTAGTAAGAGCATTGGTGTTAAGATTTGTGATTCCCGAAGCATGCACGTATAGTCTCGTTATGCTATGAAGTTGGAGCATGATTTATTATTGATTGTATTCCTTATGAGTGGCGGTCGGGGACGAGCGATGGTCTTTTCCAACTAACCTATCCCCATAGGGGCATGCATAGTAGAACTTTGCTTCGAGGGCTAATAAACTTTTGCAATAAGTATATGAGTTCTTTATAACTAATGTGAGTCCATGGATTATACACACTCTTACCTTTCCACAATTTGCTAGCCTCTACGGTACCATGCATTTCCTATCACACAGCTTTATTATATCTTCCTCAAAATAGCCATCCTACCTACCTATTATGGCCTTTCCATAGCCATTCCGAGATATATTGCCATGAAACTTCCACCCATTCCGTTTTGATGACTTGAGCATTCATTGTCATATTGCTTTGCATGATCGTAAGATAGTTAGCATGATCTTTCCATGGCTTGTCCATTTTTTGATATCGTTGTTATCCTAGATCATTGCACATTCTGGTACACTGCCAGGGGCATTCACATAGAGTCATATTTTGTTATAGGTATTGAGTTGTAAGTAAATAGAAGTGTGATGATCATCATTATTCATTATTTGAGCATTAGCCTAGTGAGGAAAGGATGATGGAGACTATGATTCCCCCACAAGTCGAGATGAGACTGCGGACAATGAGAGAGAAAAAAAGAGAAAAATGAAAAAAATGAAAAGAAAAAGAGAGAAGGGGCATGCTAGTTCCACACTTGTGCTTCAAAGTAGCACCATGTTTTTCATATGGACAGTCTCCTATGTTTTCACTTTCATATACTAGTGGGAATTTTTTATTATAGGATTAGATGCACACCCACTTAGTTTTCATATTGAGCTTTCATACACTTATAGCTCTTAGTGCATCCGTTGCATGGCAATCCCTACTCCTCACATTGATATCAATTGATGGGCATCTCCATAGCCCATTGGTTAGCCGCGTCGATGTGAGACTTTCTTACTTTTTTGTATTTTTATATTTACCCCTACCATCATACTCTATTCCACCTATAGTGCTATATCCATGGCTCGCGCTCATGTATTGCGTGAGGGTTGAAAAAGCTGAAGCACATTAAAAAGTATGAACCAATTGCTCGGCTTGTCATCGGGGTTGTGCATGATAAACACTTTGTGTTGAGAAGACAGAGCATGACAAGACTATATGATTTTGTAGGGATAGCTTTATTTAGCATTGATATTTTGAAAGACACAATTGTTTGTTGGGATGCCTAAGTATTGACGCCTTTATGTCAAATTATAGACTATTGCTTTGAATCACTCGTGTCTTAATATTCATGCCATGATTAGATATATGATCAAGTTTATGCTAGGTAGATTCCACATCAAAAATTATCTTTTTTATTATTTACCTACTCGAGAACGAGCAGGAATTAAGCTTGGGGGTGCTGATACATCTCCATCGTATCTATAATTTTTGATTGTTTCATGCCAATATTATACCACTTTCACATACTTTTGGCAACATTTTATATGATTTATTGGACTAACCTAGTGATCTATTGCCCAGTGCTAGTTTCTGTTTGCTGCATGTTTTTGTTTCGCAGAAAATTCATATCAAACGAAGTCCGAACATGATAAAAATTTACGAAGAATTATTTTGGAATATATGTGATTTTTAGAACTGGGGATCAACGCAAATGGGCGCCCATAGTGACCACAACCCACCAGGGCATGCCGGGCACCCCTGGCATGCCCAAGTGTCTTATTCCCTCCTCTAAACTCAGTTGAGGCCCTTCTTCTGGCGCAAGAAAGATGATTTATGGAAAAAAATCAAGTAAAAATTTCAGCGCAATCGGAGTTATGGATCTCTGGGAATTTAAGAAGCGGTGAAGGGCCAGATCTGGGGAACGTGAAACAGAATAGAACAGAGAGGGAGATCCAATCTCGGAGGGGCTCCCGCTCCTCCGCCGCCATGGAGTCCATGGACCTGAGGGGGAACTCTCCTCCCATATAGGGGGCAATGAAGAAGAAGACGGAGGGGGCTCTGTCCCCCTCTCTCCCGGTGGCGCCGGAGTGCCGCCGCGGCAAGGATTGTGACGGCGATCTACATCGACAATCTTGCTACCGTCAACACCGACTCTCTCCCCTCTATGCAGTGGTGTAACCTCCCTTCTCCATGTTGTAATCTATACTTAAACATGGTGCTCAACTCCATATATGATTTCCCAATGATATTTGGCTATCGTATGATGTTTGAGTAGATCCGTTTTGTCCTGTGGGTCAATCGTGATCTTGGTTGGTATGATTGTATATTGTATTTATGGTGCTGTCCTACTGTCGGTGTCAAAACTGGCGGATCTCGGGTAGGGGGTCCCGAACTGTGCGTCTAGGCCGGATGGTAACAGGAGGCAGGGAACACGATGTTTTACCCAGGTTCGGGCCCTCTTGATGGAGGTAAAACCCTACGTCCTGCTTGATTAATATTGATGATATGGGTAGTACAAGAGTAGATCTACCACGAGATCAAGGAGGCTAAACCCTAGAAGCTAGCCTATGGTATGATTGTTGTATATGGAGTTGGTTGCCTACGGACTACAACCCTCCGGTTTATATAGACACCGGATAGGGTTAGGGTTACATAGAGTCGGTTACAATGGTAGGAGATCTTGAACATCCGCATCGCCAAGCTTGCCTTCCACGCCAAGGAAAGTCCCATCCGGACACGGGATGAAGTCTTCAATCTTGTATCTTCATAGTCCTGGAGTCCGGCTGAAGGTATAGTCCGGCTACCCGAACACCCCCTAATCCAGGACTCCCTCAGTAGCTCCCGAACCAGGCTTCAATGACGACGAGTCCGGCGCGTAGATTGTTCGGCATTGCAAGGCGGGTTCTTCTCCAAATCTTGTGTACCTGTAGGAATAATGTCCGATTTTTGTAATGTAGTGCTCCTCGGCTTCCACGCCCAATAATGGCCGTCTTCCAAGTGTTAAACAAATGCGAAAAGCTGAGGCATTTTTACATCCACACCCCTAGCCGTATAAACGAGCCGCCTATTTAACGGGATGGGGATTTAGGTCCAAACCACATCTTCTCCTCTCTGCGAGTTATCATCAGAGCGCTTCCAACAAAGGTCCATTCCAACATGACCAGCCGTCGCAGCTCCTCCCCTCGCCCCTCCGGTCCCAAACCCGGGGACTGGGAGAGTTGCACCATCCCGCATAGCGAGTTAGTGTCGCTCCAGGCCAAGGGATTTCTCCCTCAGGCATACATGGTCCCGGTCCAAGCCGGTCTCGCCACCTATAATGGCGGAAAACAAGCGGAGAGCACCCCCAATCCTTCTAAAGGAGACCGGGTGTGCCTCGTCCCCTATCTAATAAGGGGACTGGGGTTTCCAATTCATCCATTTCTCCGCGGGCTTCTGGAGTTCTACGGCCTCCAGCTGCACAATCTCACGCCCGCCTCCGTATTACATATTGCGGGTTTCGTCGCCCTTTGCGAGCTATTTTTAGGCGTTGAGGCCCATTTCGCGCTGTGGAAGAGGTTATTCTGCTTGGTGCCCCATTCTCAAGAAGGGTCTATATACCAAGTGGGCGGAGCCGAAGTATGGCGCATCGCCGGGACCGGATACCTATCCGGAACCCCAAAGAAGGCGTCCGAGGACTGGCCTTCGGAATGGTTTTACATAGATGACGTCCCGCTACCGGACCCTATCCGGGTCGGTCTCCCTGAGTTCAATAGTGCTCCATTGAAGAAACGCTTGAGCTGGCATCCGCGGAGCTCTCAGAGAGAAAGCGACAGAGACGTCCTTTACCTGATGGGCCGGATAAGACTGTTGGCTCATTTCAGACTAACCATGATTGGAGTCATGGCCGCATGCATTATGCGGGGGGGTGCAGCCGCTTCAATATAAAGGCCACCCCATGTGGGATTTCAACGGGGAGGATGACGCCACCCGTTACGGTCGTAAGGGGCCGGCCTCAGCTACCGCTCTAGTCAAGATCTTATCCTCTTTGTACAAAGGAGAAAAGGAGGAATTCCTCCGCGTCAACCCGCAGGCTGGATTTACTATGTACGATCCTCCAAGTTGGGTAAGTGAACAATTGCGCTTGCCCGTTTGTTTTATACTCCCATGGTTAGATATGTAGTCTAACGACTTCAGTGCAGGAGCTGGGACAGGAGGTAAAGGATATAAACAGCCGCCCTCCACAGCCTGAGGACCCAGAACGGTCCCTCGATCCGGACTCCGAAGAGGATCCGGACATATCGGTGGAGCTTATCGACAGGGTGTTCCATCAGCTAAGCAAGGACAATACCTTGGTAGCCATCACGGCTGATTACCCAGGGTTAATACCGGCCTCCCAGGTGACAGAAACCGGAGTCTCATTCCCTTGAGAGAGATTCCACTCTCACGTATTCCGGTGTTTCTAACGACAACCGTGTTTTGCAGGGGAGATTTCCGAGGCAGGAGGCCGAACCTGTGGCGGCTAGCCAACGAGGGGCCGCAGGGCCCCGTGGGACAAAAAGGAATGCAGTCCGGACTGAGATGCTGGCGCAAAGGTATAGTGCACCCTCTGTTTCCCCGGTGTTATTCTGTCAGGGCATATTAACGTTTGTGCTATCTTCAGAACGAAGAGACCTCGCCGGACTACATCCGGAGAGGTTGCCAATCGCGCCTCCACCAGCCAGGCTCCAACGTATGGCCAGGAAGCAGAGACGAGCACAAGGCGCGCACCGGACGCTCCTCCGACAGAGGATGCGGACAGGCTGTCTGCCACAAATTCTAAAGTGGAGAGTGCCATGAACCACAGGCGTCGCCGGACAGTTCTACGCGACGCTTGTTTCTCCCAAGAGGCTTTAGATGCCTTTAATTCGGGAGATGCGTACCTCCGTGCCGCTCAAAATGGTTTAGCCAGAGCCACGGAGCAGTATGTAAAAGACATACGGGTAAGAAAATTTTGGTTAAACATATATATGCCAGTAGCCCCCGAGACTTGAAGCAGTTAGAGCAACTGATTTAAGGATCATTTAATATGCAGGTTCTTACACAGAAGAATACCGTACTGTCCCAGGAGCTGGAAAAGTGCAAGGCCCAACTAGAGGCCGCACTAGCCGCAGCAGGGGAGCCCAAAGAGACCCCCTCAGGTAAGATACATTTTGAAAGATTAGTATTGTGCGGTGTGGATGCAAATCTGACAAATCATATTGCAGATGGCGCCGGACTCGATCTGGACAAGCAACAACTCTTACGCCGGCTAAAGGTCGATGAGAGTACGTTGACAAAGGTGAGGCGAGAGAAGAATGATCTTCAGGATGCCAACACCAAGCTGGACGTCGAACTTAAAGATGTTCGTGGCCAGCTGTCGGACTCCACGAAGGAGAATCAGCGGCTTCGACGCGGCATTTTTAGTAAGTGCTTGAACGAACTTCAAAAAAAAGTTCGGCGAGGAAGTCAACTAACAGAGTAATGTCTGTAGGTATGCTCACAGGTCGTCCTGCAGAGGAGATGCCCGGTTCTACGGGTGACCTTCTTCCCGAACTCTTGCAACTGCATGAGCGAATTCGGCAGGCGATGCGCGGTATTTCCCAAGCCTTATGGCCTGCCCACTCTGTGCCTGAGGGCCTTGGAGAGCTTGCGGAGAAGCTGAAGGGAGCTCGGCGGCGCTTCCGGTTGTGGAAGATATCGGCCTGCCGACAAGGCGCTAGGGAGGCTTGGGCCATGGTGAAGACCCGTTTTACAAAGTCTGACCCAAACCACATGGCCGAGGTCGGACCAGTGGGGCCTGACGGGAAGGAGATCCCTGTGAGCTTAGTATACGGCCAAGTAGAGTTGGCCGCGAAGTATTCCCAGCAGGACTGTAAATTAGACAGCCTGTTAGATGGTATAGAAGAGGAATACAATCAGTCAGAATGACTATGTAATTTTGAATTGACATGTGTAATGCCTTCTAGCCGGATTGTAGATCGTTTGTCGTTGCCGACCTTTTCGCTTCAACCTCGGGACCTGACGGTCCGGAGTGTGTCCGAATACCATAGCGGTTATATAAGAACCGGGATATGCGTGGATACCAGGCGTAGGGGTCATCAGTGCTTTATCAGACAAGTGCCCAACTAGTTATGTTATATTACATGGTTAGTAAGAAATATCTTCCAGAGAGAATAGTTCCGTTCGGGGTTCCTTTCGTTGGGAGGCATGCCCTAAAGTGCATGTCCGGACTGCGTGAAAAGACGCAGAAAAAAAGCATCTGGGGGCGCATAAAATGAGTAAAAAGATCATCTTTTATTTCACCGACCGAATATTCCCTTAAGAACGCTAGCTTTCGGCTTCACCCAGTCTGAGGTACACATCCGGCTGACCCGGCAGTAACAATCGCAGAGGTGCTCCCTTTACCGCCTAGCTGAACAATCGGGAACGTAGGGGTAAGCACAGGAGCCAGGCAACCCAGCTTGGCCAAAACTTAAGTCATATCGATGCATATAATGGTGAAGAAAAAGGTACATGCGGAAGTTTGACGCATGTGTTGGGCGTGAAACCCGTATAAATAAGCTTCTGTTAAAGAAGCCCCCAGGTTTAATGAGCGCGAGTGGCGCGTCACTAGATGAGCCTTTAAGGGCTATGAAAGAAAAGAGGGGAAGGAGAGAAATGTAAGACAGAATAATGCAAAAAATGGACAGAGGAAGGAGACGAACACAGAGTCCGGCGCTAGGCGTAGAATCTTCGGAGACGGGTGGCGTTCCACGGGTTCGGCTCGAGTCAGTTACCCGACGCATCTCGCAGGCGGTACGCCCCACCAGTCAGGACTTGGTCGATTATGAATGGACCTTCCCACTTGGGCTTGAGTTTGTCCTTTTTCTTATCCGGTAGGCGTAGAACTAGTTCGCCAACATTGTAATTTTGGCCCATACTTCTCTGCTTTGATATCTTCGGGCCTGCTGCTGATAAAATGTGGAACGGGCTTTTGCCACGTCACGCTCCTCCTCCAAGGCGTCCAAGTTGTCCTGCCGATCGAGCTCGGCTTCTCTTTCTTCGTACATGCGCACTCTAGGTGAGTCATGAATTATGTCGCAGGGCAGAACTGCCTCTGCGCCGTATACCATAAAAAATGGTGTGTATCCGGTGGTGCGATTTGGCGTGGTCCGCAGCCCCCATAGCACGGAGTCGAGCTCCTCTACCCAGTGCGTGTTAGATTCCTTGAGGGACCGCACCAGTCTGGGTTTAATGCCGCTCATGATAAGACCATTTGCATGTTCGACCTGGCCGTTGGTTTGTGGGTGATAGATGGAAGCATAATCGAGCTTGATGCCCATGTTTTTGCACCAGAGTTTTACCTCGTCGGCGGTAAAGTTTGTACCATTATCGGTTATGATGCTGTGGGGGACGCCATAACGGTGTACAACCCCGGATATGAAGTCTATCACAGGTCCGGATTCGGCCGTTTTAACAGGCTTGGCTTCTATCCATTTGGTGAATTTATCCACCATGACCAGTAAGTATTTTTTCCTATTGGTCCCACCTTTAAGGGGTCCGACCATGTCAAGCCCCCAAACTGCAAAAGGCCAGGTGATGGGTATAGTTTGGAGTGCGGTGGGTGGCATATGACTTTGGTTGGAAAAAAGTTGGCAACCAGCGCATCGTTGGACTAGGTCCTGAGCGTCTGCCCGGGCCGTCGGCCAATAAAAGCCTGTACGGAAAGCCTTGCTAACAAGGGACCGAGCAGCGGCGTGGTGACACCGAGTCCGGCATGGATTTCAGCCAGAAGGTTCCGCCCTTCCTCTTCGGAGATGCACCTTTGAAGGACTCCGTTAGTGCTTTTCTTATAAAGCTCTCCCTCATGGACTCTATAGGCTTTAGATCGCCACACTATGCAGCGGGCCTCGTTTTGGTCCTCCGGAAGTTCCTGCCTAGTAAGGTAGGCTAGGAATGGTTCTGTCCACAGGGCGATAACCGCCATTATTACGTGGGCTGAAGGTGTAATTTCATTGGCAGAGCCTCCAATTGTGTCAGATTGTTCGGCGTCGAGTGGTGCGGCTGGGTCCGGGCTGTTATTTGCGGGTTCCCCCTCCAATGCTACGGATGGCTTGAACAATCTTTCCAAAAAGATGTTGGGGGGGGGACTGCATCGTGTTTTGCTCCGATGCGTGCCAGGACGTCCGCTACTTGATTGTTTTCTCGGGCTATATGGTGAAACTCCAGCCCTTCGAACCGAGCTGACATTTTTAGGACGGCGTTGTGGTAAGCTGCCATTTTTGGGTCCTTGGCGTCGAAGTCTCCATTTATTTGGGATATCGCGAGGTTTGAATCCCCGCGTACCTCTAGGCGCTGGATACCCATGGATACTGCTATCCGGAGACCATGTAGGAGGGCCTCATATTCGGCTGCATTGTTGGAATCCGTGTACATGATCTGGAGCACATATTGGACTGTGTCTCCTATGGGGGACGTCAGGACGACGCCAGCCCCCAGTCCGGCCAACATTTTGGAGCCGTCGAAATGCATAATCCAGTTTGAATATGTGCCGTACTCTTTAGGGAGCTCGGCCTCCGTCCATTCTGCGACGAAGTCGGCCAAAACTTGCGATTTAATAACTCGTCGTGGCTTATAGGTTATATCAAATGGGAGAAGCTCGATGGCACATTTTGCAATCCGGACCGTTGCATCGCGGTTGTTGATAATATCGTTGAGTGGTACTTCCGAGGCTACTGTTATGGAACACTCTTGAAAGTAGTGTCGTAGCTTCCGGGATGCCATGAATACCGCGTATGAAATCTTTTGATAATGCGGGTACCGTGATTTGCATGGAGTGAGGACAGTGGATACGTAGTAGACCGGCCTTTGAAGGGGGAATTTGTGTCCATTCGTTTCCTGCTCGACAACAAGCACTGCGCTGACAACTTGATGTGTTGCTGCAATGTACAATAACATTGGTTCGCCGGTGTTTGGCGCGGCCAGGACTGGGTTTGTTGCCAATATGGCTTTTATTTCATCAAGTCCGGCCGTGGCGGCATCCGTCCACTCGAAGTGTTCGGTGCGCCGAAGGAGGCGATAGAGGGGTAGTGCCTTTTCTCCCAAGCGGGAGATGAAGCGGCTTAAAGCCGCCACGCATCCGGTTAATTTTTGTATTTGTTTGAGGTCCTTTGGGATATCCAATTGTGACAAAGCTCGGATCTTGGCTGGATTTGCTTCAATTCCTCTACCGGATACAATGAAGCCTAAGAGCTTTCCGGCTGGAACGCCGAAGACACATTTTTCCGGGTTGAGCTTAATGTCATATTTTCGGAGGTTATCGAATGCAAGCCTCAAGTCGTCTACTAGAGATTCGACATGTCTTGATTTGACGACCACATCATCCACATACGCCTCCACTGTTTTGCTGATCTGGTTTGCCAGACATGTCTGGATCATGCGCTGATATGTTGCGCCGGCGTTTTTCAGCCCAAAGGGCATTGTGTTGAAGCAGAATGGGTCGTATGGTGTGATGAATGCTGTTGCGGCTTGGTCTGATTCTGCCATCTTGATTTGATGGTAACCGGAGTATGCGTCGAGGAAACACAACGAGTCGTGTCCTGCGGTGGCATCGATAATTCGATCGATACGGGGGAGGGGGAAGGGATCCTTTGGGCAAGCCTTGTTAAGGTCTTTAAAATCGACACACAGGCGCCAGGATTTGTCTTTCTTTGGTACCATCACCAGGTTTGTTAGCCAGTCCGGATGTTTTATGTCTCTAATGAATCCGGCCTCCAATAGCTTGGCTAGCTCCTCTCCCATAGCCTGTCTCTTGGGTTCGGAAAAACGCCGAAGGGCTTGTTTGACAGGTTTGAATCCTTTTAGGATATTTAAGCTGTGTTCGGCCAGCCTGCGTGGGATCCTTGGCATGTCTGAAGGGTGCCAGGCGAAAATGTCCCAATTCTCTCGTAGGAACTCTCGCAGTGCGGCGTCTACATCAGGGTTCAGTCGTGCCCCGATGGAAGCTATTTTATTGGGGTCCGTTGGATGGACCTGGAATTTGACTATTTCGTCAGCTGGCTTGAAGGATGTGGATTTGGATCTCTTGTCGAGTATCACATCATCCCTGTTAACCGTGGAGCGCAGCGCAGTCAGTTCCTCGGCCGCTAAGGCTTCGGATAGTGCCTCAAGGGCTAATGCGGCCGTCTTGTTTTCGGCGCGGAGTGCTATGTCCGGATCTCTAGCTAGAGTGATAATTCCGTTCGGCCCGGGCATCTTAAGCTTCATGTACCCGTAATGGGGTATTGCTTGGAAGATGTGAATGCTTCCCGCCCTAGTAAAGCGTGATATCCGCTTTTGAACGGGGCCACCTGAAACGTGACTTCTTCGGACCTGTAATTATCTGGCGTGCCAAACACCACATCTAGTGTGATTTTTCCTGTCCAGCGCGCTTCCCGACTAGGGATTATTCCTCTAAAGGTTGTGCTGCTTCGCTCGACGCGGTTCCAGTCTATTTCCATTTTTTGAAGGGTTTCCTCATAAATGAGGTTCAGTCCGCTGCCTCCATCCATGAGCACCTTGGTGAGGCGAAAGCCGTCCACTATGGGACTGAGGACCAATGCGGCTGGTGCTCGGGCTGTTCGGAATCTAGGTTCATCACTTGCATTGAAGGTAATGGCAGTGTCGCTCCATGGATTTATTGTTGCAACTTGATAGACTTCGGCGAGGCTGCGGAGTGTTCTTTTTCGCACATTGTTTGATGCGAAAGTCTCGAAGACTGTGAGAACGGTACTGGTGTCCTTGGGCTGGCTTTCCGCGGCCTCCGGAATTAAGAGGTCCTCGCCGATTTTGGCCACCTGCCGGAGTATCCAACATGCTCTAAGGCTGTGAGTTGGTGTGGCGTCCTCTGCACTATGAATTCTACAGGGTCCATCAAGCCATCTTTCTAGTACGGTTCCATGCCCTGTAGAGGGTTTTGGCTTTTTGGTGTTTATCCTGGGTGTCCTGTGATAATGCACCCTCTTAGTTCGGACGGGATTACTATTCAAGGCCGGATTATCCCAAAAATTTATTTTGGTTTTCCAGGCACTTTCCATCGCACAGTATTTTTGTACTATGGACGCGAAGTCAGCGAAGCGTGCGATATCACGACGACTTACGGCGTTAAGGATTCCCTTGTCCGTGCAATTACTGCAGAAAATTGAGATTGCGTCTTCCTCGCGGCAATCCTTTATCCTGTTCACAACCAGGAGGAATCTAGCCGAGTAATGATGTACTGTTTCCTCGGGCCTCTGCCTGATTTGGGAGAGATCGCTTATGATCGGGTGGGCGGGTGTCGTTGAATCTGAAACCTCACCCAATCCAAGATTCGGAGGCCGAAGAGTTTCCGAACTCTGAAGTTCGGATTCTTGGATGTTGTCCAGTGAATCTGGCCCGTTGCCTGATCCTAAGCTCAGGTCTTGAGTTACATATCCCCCTCCACGAGTATCCGGCTTGGAGGGGTCGGGAATTCGGACGTAGCTAGTCCTTAAAATAGATGAAGGGTCGCCGCACTGCGTCTCTACCACGGCAACGTGGTGGGTGACTTGGGGAGAGTTAATTTCTCTTAGATCGGGTTTAAGCCCAACCTAGTCGTAATCCGTAGCGACCCCCAGGGCGGCGATGCGATCCAAGAGCTTGTTTACGGAAGAGAGCTCCATTGGATCTAGCTGCTCGACGAGCTCTGAGCTGACGTGTAGGTTGCTTTTGATGACCCGAGAGGTCACCGTCGGCGCAACAGCCGAACAGGCGGTCATGAGGAAACCACCTAGCCGGAGGGTTTGGCCGACAGCCAAGGCTCCCTTAGCAATGGCGCCGTCTTTAAAGACGGGAGGAGGCATCCTTCCTGATTGTGACGGCACAGAGGAACTCTCAATGAAAGCACCAATGTCGGTGTCAAAACCGGCGGATCTCGGGTAGGGGGTCCCGAACTGTGCGTCTAGGCCGGATGGTAACAGGAGGCAGGGAACACGATGTTTTACCCAGGTTCGGGCCCTCTTGATGGAGGTAAAACCCTACGTCCTGCTTGATTAATATTGATGATATGGGGAGTACAAGAGTAGATCTACCACGAGATCAAGGAGGCTAAACCCTAGAAGCTAGCCTATGGTATGATTGTTGTATATGGAGTTGGTTGCCTACGGACTACAACCCTCCGGTTTATATAGACACCGGATAGGGTTAGGGTTACATAGAGTCGGTTACAATGGTAGGAGATCTTGAACATCCGCATCGCCAAGCTTGCCTTCCACGCCAAGGAAAGTCCCATCCGGACACGGGACGAAGTCTTCAATCTTGTATCTTCATAGTCCTGGAGTCCGGCTGAAGGTATAGTCCGGCTACCCGAACACCCCCTAATCCAGGACTCCCTCACCTACGGTGCCCTCCGTCTCATGCAAACAAGAGGGGTCCCCGCTATAGGGTGTTGCAATATGTTCTTGGTTTGCTTATTGTCGGTGTTGCGGGGGTGACGGCAGCCTAAACGCGGATAAGTGGGTTATAGCGTATGGGAGTAAAGAGGACTTGATACTTAATGCTATGGTTGGGTTTGACGACCTTAATGATCTTTAGTAGTTGCAGATGCTTGCTAGGGGCCAATCAAAAGTGCATATGATATAGGTAGAGAAAGTATGTTATTCATGCCTCTCCCACGTGTAAAATTGCAAGAATGGTTACCGGTTTTGTTATCGATTACCCAGGGACAAATGACTTTCTTGTTGACAAAAGCTATCCACTTTTATTACCTTGAAATTTATCCGTAGTTTTATTCCCGCGAAGTACTCGTGGTTTTATTTTTGCAAAATAGTTTCATACTTGTTCTAGGTAAAGAAAACGTCAAGTGTGTGTAGAGTTGTATCGGTGGTCAATAGAACTTGAGGGAATATTTGTTCTGCCTTTAGCTCCTCGTTGGGTTCGACAATCTTATTTATCAAAGAAGGCTACAAATGGTCCCCTATACTTGTGGGTTATCAAGTATGTCTTTAGATGATTTGCAAATCGTGCCATGACCAACTATGGGATCAAGATCAAGCATATTAGGAGTGACAACCGGACTGAGTTCAAGACCACTAGCCTCGACACTTATCTGGATACTCTTGGCATCATGCGTGAGCTATCTGCTCCATACACCCCTTAGTAGAATGGCGTAGTGGAGCAAGAATATAACTCTTATTAAGATGGCCCACACGATGCTTGATGAATACAAGACTCCAAGGAGGTTCTGGCCTGAAGCCATTGATACTGCATGCCACATCATCAATAGAGTATATCTTCACAAGTTCTTCAAGAAGACATCTTATGAACTACTCACTGGTAAGAAGCCAAATGTATGTTATTTCGAAGTCTTTGGTGCTAGGTGTTGGATAATAGATCCACATCACACTTTCAAATTTGCACCAAAAGCACATGAGGGTTTCATGCTTGGTTATGGAAAGGATTCGCACACCTACAGAGTCTTCAACCTCTTTCACTATAAAGTGGTTGAAACTGTAGATGTGCGGTTTGATGAGACTAACGGCTCGCAAAGAGAGCACCTTCCAAATGTGCTAGATGAAGTACCGGATAGTGAAGCTATCAAGCTAATGGGTACTTGAGAAATCATACCCACTGAGAAACAAGGTGATGATGAAGTTGTGATTCTAGCCCCTGTTCAGCATGAAGACAATGCAGAAGACAAAGACAATGATCAACAACACCAAAGTCTTCGCCCTATTCATCCTCGCGTTGCTAATGAAGTTCAGATTGAGAAGATAATTGATAACATCAATGCACCTGGTACACTCACTCGATCAAGAGCTACACAACTAGCAAACTTCTGTGGATTCAAGCTATGCCAGGAGAGCTTCAACAATTTGAGCTCAACAATATGTGGGAGCTAGTCAAGCGTCCTGATCATCGCAAGCACAATATTATTGGCATCAAATGGGTCTATCACAACAAATAAGATGAACATGGTCAAGTTGTCAGAAACAAAGCTTGCCTCGTTGCTCAAGGTTACACACAAGTTGATGGAATTGACTTCGATGAAACATTTGCTCCTGTGGCTAGGCTTGAAGCCATTCGCATACTGCTAGCCTATGCAAATCACAATGACATCCTTCTATACCAAATGGATGTGAATAGCGCTTTCCTCAACAGAAAAATTAAAGAAGAAGTCTATGTTGCTGAACCACCTGGTTTTGAATATCCAAAGCCTCCTGACATGGTCTACAAGCTCAACAAGGTACTGTATGGCCTCAAACAAGCTCCTCGTGCTTGGTATGACACACTCAAAGAATTCTTGAAGATCAAAGGCTTCAAACCTGGTTCTCTGGATCCCACTCTTCATGAAGACAAATGATGGGGAAATGTTTGTATGCCAAATCTATGTGGATGACATCATCTTCGGCTGCACTGACAAAAGACACAGTGATGAGTGCAGTCACATGATCCGAGAGCAATATCATATGTCCATGATGGGGGAGCTGAAATTCTTTCTTGGTCTTCAAATCCATCAGCAAAGCAATTGCATCTTCATAGCCCAAGAAAAGTATCTCAAAGATTGTCTGAAGAAGTTTGGAATGCAAGATTGCAAGGGCTATAGGACGCCAATGCCAACCAGTGGTCAATTGGGCTATGACGACAATGGTAAAGAGTTCGATCAAAAGGTATACCGCTCCATGATTGGTTCTTTATTGTACTTATGTGCATCTAGGACAGCTATAATGCTTAGCATTTGCATGTGTGCCCAATTCCAAGCGGCACCAATGGAGTCGCATCACCTCGCGGTGAAGCGAATATTTTGATATTTGGCTCACACCCAAACACTAGGATTATTGTATCCAAAGGTCCCAGAGTTCGATCTAATTGGATTCTCATATGCTGATTATGTTGGTGACAAGGTGGATCACAAGTCTACATCAGGCACATGCCACTTCCTTGGTCGATCGCTTGTCTGTTGGTCTTCAAAGAAGCAGAACTGTGTGGCACTCTCTACTGCTGACGCTGAATATATTGTTGCTGGATCTTGTTGTGCTCAGATTCTCTGGATGAAGCAAACTCTCAAGGACTATGGCATCAACAAGAAGATAGTTCCCATCTACTTTTACAATGAAAGCACCATCAAGATTGCACACAATCCTGTTCAGCACTCGAAGACAAAGCAGATTCAAATTTGTCATCACTTCCTCAGAGATCATGTGCTGAAGGAAGACATTGCGATCATTCACATCAACATTGAAGAGCAATTGGCAGATATCTTCACAAAGCCTTTGGATGAGAAGAGATTTTGCAAGCTGCGGTGTGAGCTAAATATCTTAGAATCCTCAAATGTCCTGTGAATAGACACACATCCTAACACTTATGCATGTTGATGGCTTAGGTGCACAACACACGAAGTAACATATGTGTTCAATTCATGAAGATATACACTCTATGTGTGAAGACATCAATGTGGAAATTGACTTCAGAGCACCACGATAATTGTGCGCCGTGTTTTGGTCCAATACTTTCTATATGGTGGGTAACACCACCACCAATCTTTCTTGAAGATTTTTCGTTTGGCGTCGCATACATTGCATTATCTTCATGGTTGGTTTGTCTTAAACATTGGATTTATCTTCATAATGTATCTTCTCGTTCTATTTGATCTCACTATCTATCTATATATATACATATGTTCTGTCCTCAACAACATTCATTTATAGCTATGTCTTCAGGTTGCCTTTTCTGCACTAAGTGAATGTGATCGGACCCTTACCTCATCTGTGCTTATCTCTCCTACTCTCTCTAAATGTTTTATTATCCTTATCCATTTTTCCTAAACCCGGAGAAGCCGGAATGACCTTCCATCAAACCAGCTATGTGGTGGGGTCATGACATAGTAGTTTAAATTACGCATGCATGCCACGCGTCGCGCAGATGTGAACCGCCAGGGGCAACACAGTAACTTCACAGCACAACTCTCATCCTTATAAATACATCGCCCCCGTGGTCATTAACTCATCTACTCCTGTTGCTATCTTGGTCGCAACCCTAGCGCCGTCGCTAGATCTCATCATCGCCAGAGAAGAAGCACTTCACTACCGCAACCTCTCTGTCACCGTACTCATGTCGATCACGGACATCCCCTCCCACCACCACCATAGTTGTCTTCCACCACCAAGTTAGGGCGCGGGAGATTGAACTGCTTGGCCACCTCTCTGACTCGTCTTGTAGTTCGTACTTAGTTCTTTAGCGGTAAATGAAAACTCACTTTTTACCGTTCGGTTGATCCATTTAACTTTCGGTATCTTCAGAAAGTTGATTTGCCTCTTCCAAATCTGGATCTTCTATCTTTTGCATCTCATTATTTGCCAAGTACCTTCACTTATGCTTCATAACTAGTGTGATTCCTCAGTTGTACTTATTCACGGATTCATACAACTCTGGAACCAACTTATCCCAATAAGTGAATGTCTTCACACTATGAGGTCAATGTCTTCAAACTTATTTTATCTTCAAAATCCTCTGAGAATGCATATGACCTCTCCTACTTCCCTCGCATCCCTAATTCTTTCACAGTTATATGTCCATGGGTGAGTCACTTGGTTCTCATAGTCTGGATATATTTGCAGACTACTTACAACTTGACCTTGACTCTCTCGAAGCCAGTTCATGTTTGTCAAGCAGAGTGAAGACAATCACTTTTGTGAAGCCAATGGCAAGTGGAAAATTCTCAAAGAAAGGGGATAGACAGCGCCATGAGAATACTGCACTGGATCTGCCTCCAGATCTATATAAAATGTATAAATATAATCCAGAGGATGCATATGGGGAGCACAAATCGTGCGTGCAATGGATCCGCAGGTACTGGGCTAAGCAATGGTTTCACTAAAATTTTGTGACCCCAGAGTACGCTGCCAAGAACGTTGTAAGGCCATCGTGGGCTGACATTGTCTATAAGAAGCTTCAACCGAAGACCAAGGCTGAAGCCATTTGCTACCTCTTTTAGCACTGCGTTGGTTTTCCCCGAAGAGGAAGGGATGATGCAGCAAAGTAGCGTAAGTATTTCCCTCAGTTTTTGAGAACCAAGGTATCAATCCAGTAGGAAGCTATGCGCGAGTCCCTCGTACCTGCACAAAACAAATAAATCCTCGCAACCAACGCAAATAGGGGTTGTCAATCCCTATAGGGCCACTAACGAGAGTGAGATCTGATAGATATGATAAGATAATATTTTTGGTATTTTTATGATAAAGATGCAAAGTAAAATAAAGGCAAAGTAAATAACTAAGTAGTAGGAGATTGATATGATAAAGATAGACCCGGGGGGCATAGGTTCCACTAGTGGCTTCTCTCGAGAGCATAAGTATTCTACGGTGGGTGAACAAATTACTGTTGAGCAATTAACAGAATTGAGCATAGTTATGAGAATATCTAGGTATGGTCATGTATATAGGCATCACGTCCGAGACAAGTAGAGCGACTCCTGCCTGCATCTACTACTATTACTCCACTCATCAACCGCTATCCAGCATGCATCTAGAGTATTAAGTTAAAAACAGAGTAACGCCTTAAGCAAGATGACATGATGTAGAGGGATAGACTCATGCAATATGAAGAAAACCCCATCTTGTTATCCTCGATGGCAACAATACAATACGTGCCTTGCTGCCCTTACTTTCACCGGGAAAGGACACCGCAAGATTGAACCCAAAGCTAAGCACTTCTCCCATTGCAAGAAAGATCAATCTAGTAGGCCAAACCAAACTGATAATCCGAAGAGACTTGCAAAGATAACCAATCATACATAAAAGAATTCAGAGAAGATTCAAATATTATTCATAGATAGACTTGATCATAAACCCACAATTCATCTTTCTCAACAAACACACCGCAAAAAGAAGATTACATCGAATAGATCTCCACAAGAGAGGGGGAGAACATTGTATTGAGATCCAAAAAGAGAGAAGAAGCCATCTAGCTACTAACTATGGACCCGTAGGTCTGAAGTAAACTACTCACACTTCATCGGAGAGGCTATGGTGTTGATGTAGAAGCCCTCCGTGATCGATGCCCCCTCCGGCGGAGCTCCGGAACAGGCCCCAAGATGGGATCTCGTGGATACAGAAAGTTGCGCCGGTGGAATTAGGGTTTTGGCTCCTGTTCTGATCGTTTGGGGGTATGTGGATATATATAGGAGGAAGAAGTACGTCGGTGGAGCAACAGGGGCCCCACGAGGGTGGAGGGCGCGCCTGGAGGGGAGGGGGATAGGCGCGCCCCCTACCTCGTGGGCTCCTGTTAGCTGGCTTGACGTAGGGTCCAAGTCTCCTGAGTTGTATTCGGTGACAAAATCACGTTCCCGAAGGTTTCATTCCGTTTGGACTCCATTTGATATCCCTTTTCTTCGAAACCCTAAAACAGGCAAAAAACAGCAATTCTGGGCTGGGCCTCCTGTTAATAGGTTAGTCCCAAAAATAATATAAAAGTGGATAATAAAGCCCAATAATGTCCAAAACAGTAGATACTATAGCATGGAGTAATCAAAAATTATAGATACGTTGGAGACGTATCACCATTCAGCAAGGCTTCTATCCTTTCATGGTGAGTCGGCTCATACCGGAAAACCCAGATCCTTCAAGCATGTTATGGCGCCATGGTGATGAAATTTTTGAAGCCAACTATCAGTTCACCAGGGGCTCTGCTTGCTAGAGAAGGACTATGGGATTGACTTCAATCCAGGTCCAACTGAACCAAGGCCTGATGGCACGCGCTAGGCTGAAGCCAATCTAGTTGGCCCCTTCCATGATTTTGTTGCATATCTAGCGCACTATGTTGAACAACGAGCAAGTGTTGAAGCTGCTCAAGAGGGAGAGCATCAAAATTTTACTCCTGAGTCCCCAAAGCCTGACAAGAAGTCAAAGGCTTCAAATGCTACTTCTGCACAAAAAGCTTCATGACCGAAGCCACTGAAAGTTGCACCTCCTGAATCTAGTGTGCATTCAGAAGATTTGTCCCGAACCTCTTCAAAGACAAAGGACATTGTTGGTCGTGCACCTCCTCCAACCATAATTCTATGAGATGATGGTGACATCATTGATCTGTCAAGCGATGAAATCTTGATGATGATGCATTGGAGCTGCTGATCAAGAACAAGCAGGAGAGGCTGATATCTTCAAGAACATGCCTTTGTTCGATGCTGAAATTTTAAATAACTTCATTGATGAGTGGTTTGAATATCCCTCTCTATCTCTTGAAGACCTACATATGCCCATTGGCACTAGTGTTACCTCTCAAGGTTATGTTAACAGAGAACTTTCTATTGCTCAGAAACTGATTGAGCAGAAAAATAAGATTGATCATGAGAAGGCAGTCTTCAAGAAACATGTGGCCAAGCTTAGCATCACTGACATTGAGAAGTTCAAGCCGATGATGACTGATTTGAAAGCTAAATTTTAGAAGCTTCGTGATGAAGCTAAAGGTTCCCGTGAGCGTCTGAAGAACTATGTTGAGAAGTGCATTCAAGCTCACAATGAGGATCTGAAGAGAAATGCACTTGGCCACCCTGGCATTGACCCCAAGCTTGCATCAAAGAAGAAGAAGAAAAAGGCAGTCGTACCCCAAGCCGAGGCTTCTCGGCAAGATGTGCCGAAGATTATCTTCCCACCTAGCTTTGCTGCTACGAAGCCATCCACTCCATATGTTTCTTCCAAAGGAAGAAAACCAAGAAAGCTAAAACCGAAGCCAAGAAGAGCAAACACTAATAAGCTTCTGATGCCCCTTCTTCATAGAAGCGGCAGAAGATGAATTCATCAAAGGCTTCACATAGGGCACAAGCACCAACCTCTTCATCTGCTCCTCAGGACCACTGCTTGTGAAGCCCATCTCCGTTGCTCTGCCTGCCTCTTCAAATCGAGAGAGAAGAATGGTCGTGTATGAACCAGCTCCCACAGGGGCTCATGTCACTGAATATATTCCAGCCACCGACCCCATCGTGGCTGAAGACATTGGTCATGAAGACAATGTTGAAAGAGATGATGATGAAATCCTTCCTCGGCTCACCCAGAAGCCGGTATCATCGCCTGTTCCATCCAACAGTGAAACTATCAGCATTGGTTGTCCCATGATGCAAATTTCCCAAGATGCGTTTTGGGAAGAGCAACACCCCAACTCCCCCTTGCATGATGTGATCCCGCGTACACCACCAGCTCAAGTGACTATTCCAGTGCTTTAGACCCCCCAGGACACACCTAAAGTCATGGAGAAGACAGCCCTGTCACCACAAGCCTCACCTGAGTTCCACAGGCTTCACCAAGGCCCGCAGCCCTCCTCCATGTTCAGTATCCCTGAAGAGGATGTGCAAAGTACAAGCTCAGTAGCACATGAAGTGTTTCCTGATGCCACCCCTTCAAATATTGCTCAAGAGTTTGAAACCAAATTGGCTAAAGACATTCCGGCTACATCAGCCGATGAAACTGGAGATGAAGTTGTTGTAATTCTTACCCTTGAACTAGTTCCACCTGAAGGTGTTCCGACTATCACTTCCACTTCTGCTGCTGCTGACAATGTTGCACCTGAAGTCAATGTTGCATCTAACCCGCCTGCCATTGAAGCCAGTGCTGTTGTTGCCGCCGCTACTGTTTCCACTACGACTGAAGCCAGTGATGTCATTATGGCTGAAGCCAATCTGTAGATCAAAGCCAATACCGCCATTGAAGCCAGTCGGCCATCCACCTCTGGTATTGCTGCTGCACCTATTCCGCATACTATGGCAAGGGCTTTCAATCATGAAGGAGAATTGGTCAGTTTCAGATGGCCCATTCTTACACCTCCAGAAGTGCATGGACCTCAGTATGAGTACCATGTCGAACATAGGCCTCAAACTCAGAAGCCAATGCCTCGCATGCCAAGGCTTCCCAATGCTGCTACAACTAAGAGCTCCTTTACTGTGCAAAACTTTAGACAGCACAATACCTTCTTTGACAAGGCCAAAAATCCTTACAAGAAGCCACGGATGTCTTCAAACAGATTCTCGAGTTATCTGTAGCGAACTACTACATGTGCATCTTATACAATCAGGACATGATTTTTCCTCACAAGCGCCTCTGTTGTGATGCCATGGCTGGTCTGCCCTGCTTGGAAGAAGCTCTTGATTGCTTCAGAGATGTTGGCTTGCTTCCATTTGTCATCGACAAGGAACACTGGAATGAGGAGCTGCTACTCCAAGTTTATGCCACATTACATACCTAAGGCTACAACAGGGATCCGAAGACATGGGTCCTTGAGTGGATGACAGGTGATATCCATCATGAAGCCAAAGCTCAAGATATCCTTGAGCTCACATCCCTTCCCACTCCTGGTGATCTATATGAACCAGGTTGTTAAGCCTATCATAAGTAGTTAGGAAGCATATTTCAGAAGCCAGAGCCAAACATGAGCCAGATGCTCTCCATGATGAAGCCATTGCCTGCTAATCCAGATTACCCCACTCATTTCTTCATCAATGACCTTGAGTACTTGGCCCGCACCATCTATCACATTGTGAGGCATACTCTATGGCCAATCAAAGGGCACTCATCTTCTACAAAACTTGAAGACACCATGAAGACATTGGTCTTCTACATTCTCAATGGCATACCCTTCAACACGCATGATTTCTTCATCAGACAGCTGGCTACTTCAGGCATTGATCTCTTTGGCCAGAAGTTTGATGCTCCATGGATAATGCGGTTGATTAAGCTTTGCTACACCATCAACTATCAAGCTTTAGCTCGCAATAACGTTGTCTTCTTGTCTGATGTTGATATGTCGCATGAAGCCATTTATCCTCGGTCGGCCAAAGAACCACTCCGTGAAGACAATGCTACTTATCAAAGCTTCTCCACTCCTCTTGAAGCCACTCTGTGGCACCCCAGCTCAGAGCAACCGGTTTACCTTGCATTTCCAGCCCAGGGATCTTGTCTTCTGGTAATACACAACATCTTGGTACAGAAAGCAACCGCTTTATTGATGCTAGTGCAACATAGTTCATATTACAATAAGTTGAGAGGCCAAGCGGCACACACGGTGCGGCTGAACAATATGTACATTATTTAGTGAACATGAAGGGGCCTCGATCAGGACAACTACATGGCAGCGGAACGATGACGAAGCGGGACTCCATAGCACAGGGACACCGATGTGGACACGATCTAGCTGAGTAAATATGCTTTAAATCTGGCTGAGTAAATATGTACTGGAGACTTTTGTGGTCAGTAAATATTTGGCACCTCTTCCCAATGAGGTAGTGCCTCCAAATTTTTAGAGCATGTACCACTGCAGCTAATTCCAAATCATGAGTAGAATAGTTTCCTTCGTGGGGTCGTAGCTATCGTGATGCATATGCTACCACCTTGCCATCTTGCATAAGTACGCATCCAAGGCCCTGTCTGGAAGCGTCATAGTACACATCAAAGCTGCGGTAGATGTCTAGAAGAGTCAACACTGGTGCTGTTGTCAGCCAGATTTTCAGCTCATTGAAACATTTCTCGTAGTCCTCATTCCACTCAAACTTCTTATCTTTCTTGAGCAATTCCGTAATTGGTTTGGCAATCTTGGAGAAACCTTTAATGAAACGACGGTAGTATCCAACTAATACGAGGAAACTCCGGATTTGGGATACTATCATGGGTGCCAACCAATCGAGCATGTCCTTTACTTTGCTTGGGTCCGCAGCTATACCTTTTGCAGACAGCACATGCCCAAGAAATCCAACTCGCTTGAGCCAAAACTCACATTTACTGAATTTGGCGTACAACTGATGGTCGCGAAGTCATTGTAATATGGCTCTGAGGTGTCCTTTGTGCTCTTCTTCACCCTTTGAGTATATGAGTATGTCATCGATGAAGACCACCACAAATTTATCTAGGAAGTCCATGAACACCTTGTTCATCATATGCATGAAGAAAGCAGGGGCATTGGTGAGGCCGAAGGACATAACGGTATATTCATAAAGACCGTACCGTGTAGTGAAGGCGGTCTTAGGAATATCTTCCTTTTTAATCTTGAGTTGGTGGTACCTGTCCTTAAATCAATCTTGGAGAATACCTTTGTCCCACTGAGTTGATCAAACAAATCATCGATCCTGGGCACTGGATATTTGTTTTTGATGGTGACATTATTCAGCTGACAGTAATCCACACACATACGGAGACTACCATCTTTCTTATCCACGGATATAGCAGGTGATCCCCATGGTGAAGAGCTGGGATGGATATATCCTTTCTGGAGCATCTCGTCAAGCTGTTTCTTTAGCTCCACTAATTCCGATGAAGACATCCGATAATACTTCTTGTATAACGGTGCGGTCCCGGGCACAAGATCTATTGCAAACTCAATCTCTCGATCTGGCGGCATGCTTGTCAGTTCTTCTGGGAACACATCGGGAAACTCACTGACCATAGGAATTAATTCCAATTCACCAGCCACATCGGTGAAGACCATTTCTTTCTTGGGTATGCTCTTGCGGGCATATAATTTTGTAGTCTACCCCTCTTGACTTGTCAAAGTGACTTCTCGGGTCGCGCAATTAATGCATACTTGATATTGGGTTAAGCAATTCATCCCCAAAATAATGTCCAACTTGCCGGACTCAATGACTATCAAGGAAGTTGGAAAACAGACTCTGTTGATATTAATTTCCAGATTATGATAGACCAGATTGCTTCTGAGCAAAGATCTTGGGGATTGTACCAGCATATTCTTGCTAAAAACCGAACAAGGAAATTTGTTTTGGGCAACAAAACTCCGCGAAATAAAAGAGTGGGAAGCCCCAAAGTCGAATAAAATAATGGCAGGTAGAAAACATACCAATGACGACTTCGTGGTTCTCTTGGGCTTCGTCTGCGGAGAGGTGATGGACCTGCCCAGTGATGTTTTGCTGGATAGTATATGACCCCATAAAGTTGACTTGAGGCCTGAATGGAGCATTAGTCTTGCCGTTCTTGGGACACTGTCTGGCATAATGTCCGGTTTTCCCACAGCTGAGACAAGAATTGTTGTGTTGGCACTCTTCTCACACCGGGTTGGTCACAACATTCTTGACTTGTGTAGTGGTTTTGTTAACATTCTGCTGCAAATTGGACTTGTACTCTACCTGTGTATGTTGCCAGGTATGAGCCTTTTGCACTGGCTGCACTTCCTTCCTTAGCTCGAACTTGTGCTTGTGATCGTTATTTGCAGACTTATTGTCATGTATGAGCTTGTGCTTCCTTTCAGCAATGAGAGCCTTGTTTACCAGAGTTTGGAAATCCGGGAAGTCAAACATACTGAGGGTGCATCGGAGATGCTGGTTTAATCCCCCAAGAAATCTGTCAATCCTTCTTTCTTTGGTGGCCACGTCATGAAGAGAGTAACGGGCCAAATGATTGAACTTACGCAAATATTCACTCACAGACCGACTTCCTTGGAGGAGCGCGAGGAATTCACGTTGCTTGATCTTCATAATTCCAGTGGGAATATGATATTTACGGAACTGATCCTTGAATTTTGTCCAGGTGATTCCTTCATCAGCAGGCCACATGGCTTTTGCATTTTCCCACCATATGGCGGCAGTGCCTTCAAGATAATGAGTTGCAAACGGGACCTTATCATCCTCTTCAGTATGAGCAATCTCAAGTTTCTTCTCAATGGTTCACAACCAGTCGTCTACGTCCAAGGGATCAATAACCTAACTGAATCTGGGAGGCTTGGTTCTCTGAAAATCTGACAGCTTGGAGTGATGACCGTTCTGATTTCCATTCTGTCCAACCATAGCTTGCACACTTCTAATATTTCAATCAGATCATTATTCCTCCTTTCCTCAAACATATGCAGAATTTGCTCAGTGGAGGGCGGATTTGGCGGTGGAGGCGGTGGTGGAACGTACGGCTCGGGGGAGTGTCCTGCCTGCCGTGCGGAGCGGCGAACAGGCACATCCTCACAAGCGGCACTACTGCTGCCTCCCCGCGTCATCCTATTGTTTGTTTTTCCCAAGACAACGCATCCGAGATGAGCAACATCCAAAAATATAGTGGAGAAAAGCCAGCGACAAAACCCAAAAGAAAACGAAATACGAACAAAGCATAGCGAATAAAAGGAAGTTCCAACATAATTATAAATAGACTCGTACATAAAAGATAAATGACATGATAAGTTCGACTACTCTCATACATAGAACGGAACATCATGACTCATACGACTACATCCGTACATCACCCTGACAACTGCGGATACTCGAGTGCTCTAAAGCTCTGCTTGTGCTGCGAGGTCCTCTCCTTAAGCGGACTCGGATCCTGAACTGACGACGTTAACCGAAACCTCCTGGTTAAAGGTAACATGACAATGCTGCCTCGAGGGCTCTCCCTCCGGAGCAGGTGCAGGATGAGGCTGGAGCATCGAGGCTACTGGGGTAGTGAGAAGGGAAATCCACTCAGGAGGAGCACCAAGAGGATTCACGGCGAGGTGCCCGAGCTACTCGGAGGAGTAACCGGTGAAATAGGTGAACCAGAACTGGAGGGAATATAAGGAGTAAATCCCGTAGACGATGGAGTAGTGGAAGCTCTAGTGGTAGCTAAAGAAGTGCGAGCACGAGTCAACTCTCGAGCCGGCTCATGAATCATAAGATAGCTAGCAGTGATATAATGAGAAAGGTGGGTAGTAGTACTATCAGACTCCGGATCAATGATAGGAAAATGGACACGACCATTGTCGTGCAGGGAAGGATAGTAGTGGAAACCTGGATGGTTCTGCATTCGGACCTCGTTATAACGCAGCTCAACGAGGACCTCAAATGCAGCAAACTGGACAGCCTGAGAAGCGGTAGAAGCGAAACCGCTCCTGGAGGTATGAATATAACTGTTGGAAGATGAACTAGTGCGCAGAGTGACCACTGCATGATACTCATACACTGAGTCTGCTAGATGCTCCCGGTACACATGATAGACTGGGTTGTCACCGAGGGGGTACAACCGACGCCACACGTTACAGAGGAGATGCAATGACGTGTACAACATCAGCTGCAACTGGCACGGATACGGCACCGGAGGCATCTACACCCACAGCCATTAGTAGGCTAGAATAAAAATAAACGATCACATGCAATGCAACAACCAGCTACAATCACTACCGGCACTCACTTATACCCTGACCAACGTCCAGTTAACACATTGGCAGCCTAGCGGGGCCTACAGTCAATGCGGCTCTGATACCAAGTGTTGTGGCACCCCGGCTCAGAGCAACCGGTTTACCTTGCATTGCCAGCCCAGAGATCTTGTCTTCTAGTAATACACAACATCTTGGTACAGAAAGCAACCGCTTTATTGATGCTAGGGGAACATAGTTCATATTACAAAAAGTTGCGAGGCCAAGCGGCACACACGTTGCGGCTAAACAATATGTACATTATTTAGTGAACATGAAGGGGCCTCGATCCGGACAACTACGCGGCAACGGAACGACAACGAAGCGGGACTCCATAGCACAGGGACACCAATGTGGACACGATCTAGACTCGTAGAGCACTCCTTTCCAACGAGACTTTCCTGAAAGCTGGCATGACACGCCAAGTTAGTACATTGAATGTACTTGCAAGCTCACAACAAGCATAAACATAATGGAAAACAATATCATGATAATTAACCAATTGAATCCTTAATGCAAAATCCTACTTGGGATAAAGTGCTCATGGTCTCATGACTTAAGTCCCTCGGACTTGCTTACCAAACGGTGATCCCTCTTGGACCACAAACTGACCAACATCTTAGTCTTTATTCGGGTTACCTCGTAACCAAACCGTGACCATACTCGGATCACAAACTGACCAAAAACTTGGCCTCCATCATCAAGATGATTTCTCAACCATCCTCTCTCCAACAGTGCGAGGTTATTATCTTAGTGTGCAAAAATTATTTAAACGTTGATCCATGGTGTGACCTACTTTCGAGCTTGTCCGTAACCATGGACTCGGCTATCGATAGATTTAGTACACTTTGCAGAGGTAGCGCACTGTACCCACACCTTGGAACCCATGGCCTCGCACTCCCATTCGGGGGGACCAACGGCATTCCGACAGAACCTCTCCATTGCCATGACACTCTCCCGGCCACTCCGACTAACTCCCCACTAGGCTAAGTCATGGGTGGCCCCGTGCCTACCAAAGACACCAACGGCCACCATCGTCGCAAAACATAAATGGTCCCAAATAGGGACAAGGTACCATAACAACAACGGGCACACAAGGTTATGTCTGCTTACTGGGCCAGGGTAACGCACGCCCATAATCTTCCCTCGTTGGAGGCATCGACCAGAGGCATGACAACGGACCGAATAAAGGCTTTCCCACAAAGGCAAATGTGCTTGCACTGGGGGAAATCTCAATTCAGTGGCACCATGACCCGATCAGCGATATGTTCAATTTGAATTATTTTCAGGTTCAACTTAAAGTGAAAGTAACCGGTGTCATGATATGCCATGATAATGCAACATTAATATATATGCACCACATATCAACGGAAATACCAAGCATAGATCTCAACACTACTCTGGTTATGTTTATTTAACAAATTAACCATGACAATACCTTAGCATAATACTTTTCTCACTAAACAAAATATTAAGCCAACTAATTCCTTTTTCATAAATATATTACTTCTTCATAATAAAATATTACTTCTAATGACTTAAACTAACTTAGTTAGTTGTAAACTTATGTAGACTAAACATATCAACTTAAACAAGCATCCAACAGAATATAAATATATACTTTAGTGATTAAATGCATGGATTAAATCATTTGTTCAAGTCGAAAAATCACAAATATTGCAATGGCACCATGAAAATGTTGCTATGGCTTGCCTTAGTGCTGGTGAGGGTCACACTCCTCCTAGTGATCCTCAAGACAAGCTTCACCTTCTGGAAACAAATATAAGCAGAAAAAGAAAACATCAAGAACCACTCTGAAATTCACCAGAAAATCTAGACAGCAGAGAAAAAAATTCTCTTTTTTGGTGCACTACTAGATCTTTTCACTAAGAAGACAATGCAAAAAAGAATCAATTCATTTGGACTAATGGTTAAAAAGTTGTGGCTGTTTGAAGTTCTCTGGAATAACTTGAATTTGATTTAAATAAAACAGAACTGGGGGTGACGTAGAAGGCGTAAACCCCATGGGGCGCGTCCACTCGTACCGCTTCGGGCGCGGCCAGGGTGGCTGATAGCGGGCCCCGCCAGTCAGATGAGAGGGAGGGGGAGAGGGAAACAGAGCACGGCGGAGCTTCGCCAGAGCTCACGCTGGCGAGGAGGGCGTCTTGGCCCGAGCTAAAGTAATGGATCGAAAGATAAGACAAAGGTGCACCTGCCTGTACCCGTAGATTAGCTAGGGGTGGTCGGATGGCAACGGTACGGGCCTCTCCAGCGGCGACAAAGGGCGGAGGTCACCAAAGTTGGAGATGACAGTGACCAGAGGCTGCACCAGTGGCTCCAGTCAGCCGGGACGGCACCATCGAAGAACGACGGAGGCCCTGGAAGGGTGGCCCGAGCCTGGGAGGGGCTGGAGCTGCGGAGATGACCCGAGGGGATCGCCGGCGAGCTCAAGCTCGGGGACGGCGGCCCGCAGCCTACCCGGCCGGGCTATGGCTTCCTACTGGCTTGTGGAGTGTGTGAGGGGAGTGGATGATGCTCGAGAAGGCTGGGGGATGTATTTATAGCCGAGCGAAGTGAGGGGTTCGGGTTCCGCCAAAGGACACCTCGACACGGCGCACAGCGGCGAACGGTGTCAGTGAGCGAGGGAGAAGGTGACGAAGCTCACGCGGGCACTATGGGCGAGCGGAGACGAGCACAGGTGCGAGGGGGTGGCGACGAACACAGTGCGCAGCGCACTGTTGGGTTGGCCGGACCGCGCCCGTGCTCACTGCGGCGAGATCCAGCATCGGCGACCGCCAGGAGGGAGTTAAGGGGGTCGGGACGATGATTGTAGCGAAGATTGGCAAGGTGCGGTAGGCGGGGAAGCGAGCACGCGCTCAACAGCGGCTCGGGCGCGTCGTAGAGTGCATCGGCCGTATGCCAGCACGCCTGAACGAACGCGGTCACCGCGTGAACTATGACATCAGGCCGCGCTAAGCTTAAACTTCATGTCTGGCGTGTAGTCCTTGGTGGTTTGAGTGGTTACAACACTTTGGGTTGAGCTCAAGTGCAATAAGTTGGAGTTTCACTTCCTGGTAAGTTTCTGGACAATAACTTTGAGAGCTTACTATGGTCAAAATACTAAGAGTTGGAAGCTGAGCTTTGGAGGTTAGCAATCATCTAGGAGGGTGGTGATGCACAAGAAAATTCAGCAGCATTGGAGCAAGTAAAATGGTAGTTGCTGTAGAAACTACCATTTCTGTCCAAAACAGAAAATATTTCTGTAGCAAAAATATTCCAAAAAGTGATGCAATATTTTTGCACAGGAAGGTGCCCTAGGGTTCAAAGAATATTTGAGAATTTTCTCAGATTTTTGTGGGCAAGAAAAATTGGGGTTGCTTTGGAGCACAAGTGGCTGGTTAGGATTTCAGAGGGAAAAATGAATATTTTTCATTTAAGCAAAATATTCCTAATATTATTTTGAGGTTGATCAGGGAAGAAAATGATGGCAAGAGAGAGAAATGAGTCACTTGGGTGAAAGCCAAGGTAGTGACCAAGTGCTTAAGTCCAATTGAAGAGATTCAAAACCCTAAATTCAAATCAAGAACCAAACAAAAATCAGAAAAAGAAGAGAGGGCAAAAACCTGGCTGTCACGCACTCATGTTCCACATACAGTTGCTCCTGGTCCCCTTGTAGGTCAGCTCCGTCTTCCTCATCGCGCAAACACCGATGCGACCACTACAGTACCACAGAAGCCTCATAAGCGTGCCCATACATTGACTAATAGGGAACTCCTTGTTTCCCTACATCAAAAGCATGATAAGCATCATGATTGGATGAAACGCCAAATGCAAATTATTCTCATTAACGTCAATCACATGCACAACCTCTCCACCAAGAATTCCTTTGTTGTAAATGAAGCCTACCGGCAAGCTTGGAAGAGCCTCACAATGCTCTGTTCTGAAGATGATCTCATTGTTGATGGCTTCATAGAGCGCTTCAAGTTTGACTCCAAGCCACCAGAATTGGCTAAGTGGTGTCCTACACCATCTATTAAAGATTCAGACTACTCGTCATCCACCCAATAGTTGTTGCACGCATCATTGATGAGGAGAACGACACCACTTCCCCAGCAATAGTTTCGCATCACCAAGATGTTGCATCAGGCCCCACTGCACCACCCAACTCCAACGTCGACCTGCTACAACAACATCTTCACAACCGCCTTCTGGGCACGCTTAGACACCCTATGTCTTCATTCCTTTTTGGTCATTCAATGACAAAAGGGGGAGAAGCATGTGGTTTGATAGTCTTCAAGCGGGATTATTGGGTAGTGTGCTATTTTTGTTAAGTTTGCAACTCTTGTTCGTGAACATTTTGGTTTTGAGTTGTAACAATTAAGTCCAGATGGGACGTCTACCACATTTGCCATTTTTTTGTGCGCCAATGAATTCCTATCTTATGCGCATGAAGTCATTCTGCAGACGCCCATTTATCATTGCGCATATCATTATCTTCAATACATGTTTGTATGCACTCTAATATGACTTCAGGAATAGAGGGAGATCTCCATAACGCAAAACCTGCAATGTGCATTTGCATTCAAAAGCAAATTACTAATATGCACATCTTCAGAGGGAGCCCTTCCACTTCATGAAGCCAATGACCACGTTCTTTAAATTTCACATATTTTTATCCCCATTGAAAACCTTAACCAGTTTTTCATCAATCACCAAAAAGGGGGAGATTGTAAGTGCATCTAGTGCCACCCCTAGTTGGTTATAGAATATTGATGACAAACGTGGTTGAGGGACTAATGTGTTTGTGAGATTCACAGGAAAACATAGGTAGAAGTCCTTGTTGATTCAGTTTACCCATCGAAGATGAGTCCTAAAAATGTATGAAGACCTTGAAGACATTGGTGGTTCGCGAAGACATTCACGTCAAAGATAATGATGCGTGAAGACATTCACTTGAAGACAATGGAGGTCGAAGACATAGTTTCTTTCGTAGTTTCATTTTCTTCTTCCTTGAGTCATAGGAACCACTAGACTGTCAAGTGGGGTCCAAGTGAACAAAGTCAGAAAACTGACATGATGCTCAACCCAAATCTTATGTCTTCAAGTGAAGACAATGAGAGAAAAATCGTATCCTGAATTGGATAAGTCAGCTTTACTTGTAGCCCAAGTAAAGCTACCACGTGTGTTTGAAATCCTACCGTTGGACATGTGTCGGTTCCCCAATGACCCAAGGTCATTTCAGAGAAATCATGTCGGGTTGCCCTGGCTATAAATAGCCACCCCCTCCACCGTAAACTCGTGGTTGCTCAGAGTTTGTGCACAAATTTTGTCGTTTGAGAGCAACCCACCTCTGAAGCCTTTGAGAGAGAATCCTTGTGAGCACAAAACCCAAAACACCCAGAGCCCAAAGAGTGTTTGGCATCACTGAAGTCTTTCTGTCAGCGTGATCTAAAGACTTGTTACATTTGAAGACTATGATCTTCCAGTCAGTTAGGCGTCGCGTTTTGAGGACCCAAGAGCCATTGTGTATCGCTGGTGAACAAAGTCTGTGAAGGTTTGGAAGTCTGCGTTGAACACTTACCTGAGTGATTGGGCGAGAAGTAAGTGACCTTAGCTCAAGGGGAAGAAGGTGAGGACGTAGTCTTCTGAGTTCAATCTCAGCCTTCCTAACCAGACGTACAGTTGTCACAGCAACTGGAACTGGTCTACCAAATCCTTGTCTTCATCAAGCAACTGGTTTAATCTTCACCCCTTCACTTAGAGTTTAGCTTTGTGAAGTCATTGCTTGCCTGCTCGCACTATCTTCATTATGTGAAGACATTCACCCCTGATTGCACATTTGGCTTCATATTGTCTTCCAATTCTGATCTGTCTACCTAGCTACTACTTTTCTTCATGCATTCCCTGTATTGTACTCTGACTCTATTGCATGGCTAGTGTAGGTCATCTTCCGCTGTAAGAAGAAGGGTAGCCGGCGAGGAGGCAGCGCTGCAAGAAGAAGGGTCACCGGTGAGGAGGCTAAGCTGCCAATAAGAAGCAGTGAAGATTTGAACTTGGAAAGCAAGGACGTATAGTGGAAATGTGGCTTTTGATGGGAGGGGGGTAGAGAGATAGATATTTCCGCGGTGGCAAAAAAAATTCGCTTGGTGCCGCGAGAAACTGGCGTGCAAGTGTGGTTCAAGCGGGGGCGGTGGGCTGTAGACGACGACGCTTCCTGCGTAAGCCAGACAGGACGGTGCGCCAAGATATTTTATATCGCATCCCACATGATTCTTTCTAGTAAACTGTTTGTGGTATACCTGATTTTTTTCATTATGTTTTGAAAGACAAAATGGTGTTACGGAGGGAAAGGATGGTGTTTGAATTTCTAGAACATTTATGTACAGTGAACATGCAACTAGTACATGAGTGTTGTGTTTAAATTTGGAATTATTCCGGGTTCGTTTGGCATTTTTATGCATTAATTGAGTTTCTGGGCATTTAATGTGCATATTTGAAATTCGAACTACAAGCACATGCTCCAATGCACCAAAGTTTGTTGAAAAATCACATATGCGTCTTTGGGTGAATTTATGGGTCCCATGCAAGAAATGGGAATGAAATTCAAACATGTGGGCATCGTGGCTCGGCCGGAAAGATTGAGAAACTTGGTTTTTTAATTCCTGTAAATCCAAAACATGCCTGAAAATCATGAAACTTGGCATGGTGTCATGACATGGCACCAACATGCTGTGGTAAATTTTTTGGCCCAATTGGGACAAGCTTTGGTGTAAGCTTCTTGCAAACCGGAGCTTCCCTTGAGAAGGCTCATGGTTCCGAGAGGGAACGTGTCACCTCCGTGTGCGAAACGACATACGTACACTGCCTTCTCCCACCTTAATTTTTTTACATGGGCTCATTAGACCAAATAGAAGTATCGTGCTAAATTTTGGAATTATTCCGGGTTCGTTTGGCCTTTTTTATACATTAATTGAGTTTCTACGCATTTAATGTGCATAATTCAAATTTGAACTACAAGCACATGCTTCAGTGCACCAAAGTTGGTTGAAAAATTACATGTGTGTCCTTGGGTGAATTTCCAGGTCCCATGCAAGAAATGGGAATGAAGTTCAAACATCTAGGTGTCGTGGCTCGGCCGGAAAGATTGAGAAACTTGGTTTTTTAATTCCTATAAATCCGAAACATGCCTGAAAATCATGAAACTTGGCATGGTGTCATGACATGGCACCAACATGCTGCAGTAAATTTTTTGGCCGATTTGGGACAAGCTTTGGTGTAAGCTTCTTGCAAACTGGAGCTTCCCTCAAGAAGACTCGTGGTTCCGAGAGGGAATGTGTCACCTCCGTGTGCGAAACGACATACATACACTGCCTTATCCCGCATTAAATTTTTTACATAGGAAGATTAGACCAAATAGAAGTATTGTGCTAAATTTTGGAATTATTTCAGGTTCATTTGGCCTTTTTTATACATTAATTGAGTTTTTGTGCATTTAATGTGAATAATTCAAATTTGAACTACAAGCACATGCTCCACTGCACCAAAGTTGGTTGAAAAATCACATGTGTGTCCTTGGGCGAATTTCTAGGTCCCATGCAAGAAATGGGAATGAAATTCAAACATCTGGGCGTCGTGGGTCGGCAGGAAAGATTGAGAAACTTGGTTTTTTAATTCCTGTAAATCCAAAACACGCCTGAAAATCATGAAACTTGGCATGGTGTCATGACATGGCACCAACATGTTGCAGTATTTTTTCTATCCAATTTGCGAAGGCACACACATTAACAATCAACAAAGTCATTTTGGAACAAGTGCTGTCACGTTACAAATCGGAAACACAAGTATTATTGAAACTGTGGGCGTTCTACTTACCAATTACATGCCGCCACGCGTCCCCTTTTTATTGGCTAGGAGGTGTCGTGCGGGGTAGCTATTTGAATACGGGAGGCGTGCGATCAGACCACTGCGCGTGCTCATCGGGAGGAGAGCCCTTTGACATCTACCCATCGCGTACCTCCCTCCCAACATCTCCATTAATGGCGCCCGAGCCCCTGTTCTACGGCGTGCCTATATGTCTCACTAGAATGAGATTTAAGAGAGAAAAATGAAAATCTGAAAAGAAAGTTTTGCACGGTTCTTGATGTAAGATCCGACGGACCTATATAGCATCTATTGTGACTTATAGCAAGCATGATGAATATAAGGACGATGATAGTGGATAATAATTGTCTTACATATTTAGGAACATAATTAAAATCCCCGCAAAAAAGGAACATAATTAAAAAAGCCACATGTGGCAACGCCCAAAATACACTAGGGCAAAAGAAGAAGGAAGAAAATTATCTGGCTCGCTGATCTCTACTTTCTTGATGCGTTGCTGCAGGCTGCGGGAACTAGTCTCTGTGGTGAGCGACGATGAGCTCCTTCTTGTCCTCAAGATGCTGCTTGAGAGCATCCACGGATTCCTCCACTAGCCTTCTGCGCTTGATTCGCAGCATGGCATTCTCGTTCATAAGTTTCTCGACGATGATGCCAGTCCTCTTCAACAAGGCGGTGGTTTGCTCCTCCTGCTGCGCACTTCCGATGATCTTCGCCCTCAGCAGGTCGCGCTCGGCCCGGAGCTTCGCATTGATCTCATTTAGTTGCCGGATGAAGTCGGCAAAAGAGGCTTTCATGTCGTCCTGCAACCTCGCCCGACCGGAGATCTGATCCATCTGGCTATGGACGATCGCATGCATGTGCCTGTAAGAGTCCTCGACTGCCCGCGAGACATTTTCCCAGGCTACTGTGCCGTGGGAGGACATCTCTGCTACATTCGCGGCGCAGCGGGACATCTCTTCTGCTTCCATGGCGCGGCTGGACCAGTCTGCCGCATCGACAGCGCGTGGGACCTGTGAGCTGCTTTGGCGGTGCGGCGGGACCTTTGTGCTACTACGGCCGCGTGGCGGGACATGCCGGCTGCGTTTGTGGCGAGGCGGGACATCTCTCGTGCTTCCGCTTCCATGCTCGCATCACCCTGGTGGCAATCTCTCTACCCAGAACTCACGCTAGCCATGGCTGACGCAAGGGAACGATGATGAATGACTTGTTATTTTTGTGGATCAGGAGTTGAGGAGGAAAGTGCAGTCATCTTGGAGTAGTAGTATTTATAACCGAGAACTAATACGCTCCTAAGTGGGAAACCTTTTAGGTTTTGATTGGTGTGAACATGTTTGCAATTTGGAATGTGACGGAACGCATGCTCAAAATTTATTAACGGTTATAAGTGCGGCACTATTCCCGGAAGGCGTAACATGGGCATATACGCCTTCTCAGCCGCGTACGTGGCATTTGCACCATAGGGTGCACCGCAATAGGCAATGTCAGCACATGTCTTGTTCCAACAACCGTACACGCTCGTTATTACCATCGCGCACGCTTCTTTTAATTAGAATCCGTGTGCCCGTCTAGCGCACACATGTTGATCTATCTAACTGTTTCAGTTCGTTGTGGCTAATCACAAACAGTTCATCCGTGTGAAGTGTATGCCATCAATCGCAGACACTTTGATATGGCTGACCCGTTTCTATTATGTTGCCTAATCGTAAATAGTTAACCCTTCTGAAGTGTATGCCCTCTATCACACACACCTTTATCTAGCTGCCCGTTTCTATTGTTCCTCCTCATCACAAACAGTTCATCCGAGTGAACCGTATGCTGTATATCGCACACGCCTTCATCTGGCTGCCCGTTTCTTTTGTTCCGCCTCATCGCAAACAGTTCATTGAACTGAACCGTATGCCCTGCATCACACATGCAACTAAAGTCTGAACCATGTTTGATGGCTCCGCCATCGCAAATGTTTTGCACCTTTTTTTACGGTTCTTTTACACCACTGTTTGCGATTATTGCATCGCACACAGTTTCGTCGAAGGGTCTCTGGTCGTAGTGTCGCGTTAGCAGCATCCTGTAGTAGTGTTCCCTTCCAGTGTGAGTTTAAGGATAATGGAACCTTATAATCTTCTGCCAAAGGTGTTTATAGTTACTATGGTATTGAACAAATTGAAGAATTTGTTTACTTTAAGGGTGCCCATGAAATTGTTTCTTTGATTGAAAAGTACGATGCTACTCTTTACAAATCTGAAAATTTTGCCATAATTAAATATTGCTATGAAAACTATGCTTCTAATACTTATGTTAAACAATATATTGAGGAAGCCTCCACTATCTAAGAGGAGACTAACATTTTCCAGGAATCTATGGAGGAAGAAATTGTTCAAACTATGAGCTCATTAGATCAAATAGATGAGGAGGAGAGCGAAGAACAAAAGGAGGTAGAGCAGATTGATTACCTGTGCCCACATTTTGATGAGAGTAACTCTTTATCCCATAAATTGTTTACTTTCCCTTTGTCCTTACCGAAGGATGAATGCTATGATGATTGCTATGATCCCTTGGATTCATTCAAAATATCCCTTTTTGATGAAATTAATGCTTGCTATGCTTGTGGCCATGATGCAATGAAAGTGCAACTATCCCGAGGTGGTTTTGGTAATTCCTAACAACATATAGCTCATTGAACTAATGCTCTTTCAAGATGATCATTTCACAAAGTTCAATGATTGGCATGGCATGGACTAGGAATGTGGACCCTCAAAATTCTAAGGACACATATTGGCTCAAGCTCAAGACTCTACATTTTATTTTAGTGATCCAAGATCACATTGAGTCCATACAAAAAGCCAATACTATTAAAAGGGGATGGGGTGTTGCTTAATGGCTTGCTTGCTCAAAATGCTTAGTGATATGCTCTAAAATCCCTCAACCACTTTCCCATATCCATATATGTCCCAAACAAAAAGTCAAACTCGGCCCCACCGATTTGATCTATCTGGTGCCACCGAGTTCATTTGACATAGCCACTACCAGAAACCCTAATAAGTTCGGTCTCACTGATAGGGATCTCGATCTCACCGAGATGGGATTGCAAACTTTCTGTTTCCCTTTCGTAATGCTTCGGTCTCACCGAAATGAGCGATTCAGTTACACCGAGTTTGCCTGATCAACTATCTGTCTGCCTATTACAGAAATCGGTCTCACCGAGTTTATGTGATCGGTCTCACCAAGATTATGTTATGCCCTAACCCAAACAAAATCTGTCCCAATGATTTGACATGTCGGTCCCACTGAAAATCCTAACGTTCACATTTTGAACTGAATCGGTCTGACCGAGTTTCATGATTCGGTCCCACTGACTTTGGTAAATTGTGTGTAACAGCTAGATTTTGTGTGGAGGCTATATATACCCCTCCACCACTCTTCATTCATGGAGAGAGCCATCAAAACGTGCCTACACTTCTACCATACATTTTCTAAGAGAGAACCACCTACTCATGTGTTGAGACCAACATATGACATTCCAACCACAAGAATCTTGATCTCTAGCCGTCCCCAAGTTGCTTTCCACTTAAATCATTTTTCCACCAAATCCAAATATGTGAGAGAGAGTTGAGTGTTGAGGAGACTATCGTTTGAAGCACAAGAGCAAGGATTTCATCATCAACACACCATCTATTACCTTTTGGAGAGTGGTGTCTCCTAGATTGGTTAGGTGTCACTTGGGAGCCTCCAACAAGATTATGGAGTTGAACCACGGAGTTTGTACGTGCAAGGAGATCGCCTACCTCGTGCAGATCTACCCTAGTGAGGCAAGTCCTTCGTGGGCGATGGCCATGGTGGGATAGACAAGGTTGCTTCTTCGTGGACCCTTCGTGGGTGGGGCCCTTTGTGGACTCGCGCAGCTGTTACCCTTCGTGGGTGGAAGTCTCCATCAACGTGGATGTACGATAGCACCACCTATCGGAACCACGCCAAAAATCTCCATGTCTACATTGCGTTTGCTCCCTCCAAACTCCTCCCTTTACTTTCATATGCAAATGTTTTACATTCCACTGCTATACTCTTAGACTTGCGTGTGTAGGTTGATTGCTTGACTTGTGCTAAGTTGCTAAAATCTGCCAAGACTTAAAATTAGGAAAAGGATAGATTTTTATTTGGTCAACTAGTCTAATCACCCCCCCCTCTAGACATACTTTCGATCCTACAAGTGGTTTCAGAGCTTTGGTCTCCATTTGCCTTGATTACCATTGCTTTGGTGATCATAGCCTTGGTTTCACAACCTAGGAGAGTATGGCGTCTAGCGAGGGAAATTACCATCATAGAGGTCCTTACTTTGATGGTACTAATTTTGCTAGTTGGAAGCATAAGATGACAATGCATATTCTTGGACATAACCCCTCTATTTGGGCTATTGTGTGTATTGGCTTGCAAGGTGAATTCTTTGATGGGAGAGAACCGAACCATGAAGCTAGCGCGGAAGAGTTGAAGATGCTACAATACAGTGCTCAAGCTTGCGATATCCTCTTCAACGGATTGTGCCCCGAAGAATTCAACAAAATCAGCCGTATTGAGAATGCAAAGGAAATTTGGGATACTTTGATTGATATGCACGAAGGTACCGACTCTGTCAAGGAATCCAAATTGGATGTGCTTCAAAGTCAACTTGACAAGTTCAAAATGAAGTATGGTGAAGATGTCGCTGAAATGTACTCTAGGCTTGCTCTCATCACAAATGAGATTTCCGGCTTAGGAAGTGAAGAGATGACATATAGATTCATCATCAAGAAGATCCTAAGATCCTTGGATGGAAAATATGATACTGTTTGAACATTGATCCAAATGATGCCCAATTACAAAGATCTCAAGCCAACGGAAGTGATTGGAAGAATTGTTGCTCATGAGATGTCACTCAAGGATAAAGAAGATCTTCACAACAAGTTCAGTGGTGCTTACAAAGCCTCATGTGACGCTCCTACATTATCAAGTGAGAAACAAGCCTTCAATGAAGAATTGAGCCTAATGGTGAAGAATTTCAACAAGTTATACAAGAGTAGAAGCAAAGAAAGAAGTTCCAAGTCAAGGTCCTACAATGACAAAAGATCTTCTAGTAGTGAGCGTAATTTCTATAATTATGGAAGACCCAGATACTACTCAAATGAGTGTACGCCCCCCTACAAAAGAAGAGAAGATTCACCAAAAAGGAGAAGTAGAAGAGAAGAATCACCTCCAAGAGAGAGAAGGAGTAGAGATGATCGTTATGAACGAAGAATCTCTCGGAGAAGTAAGTATTCGGAAAGGAAGGACAAGTCATCAAGGAGCTATACAAAACGAAGACATCAAGCTCATGTTGGTGAATGGGTATCCGGTTCCGACTCCGAAGATCACTCTGAGAGAAGTAATCACTCCGACTCCGAATATACTCAAGATGAAGGTGTTGCCGGTCTAGCACTTGTGTCAACCAACTCCTATGACATATTTGACTCACCAAATGAAGGAATTGGAAGATGCTTCATGGCTAAAGGCCCAAAGGTATCACACCCCGAGTATGTTGATTTCAATAGTGATGAAGATGAATTGCTAGGTGATGATGATTTATTTGTTGACAACTCTAGTGCTAATCAAGATAAAACGAATGACGGTGATAAGAAGGAGATTGAGCGTCTAACTAAAGAACTAAACACTCTTAAGTTAGCTCATGAAACTACCTTGGAAGATCATCGAGAGCTTTTAAAGACTCATGAGAAGCTACGTTTTGAAAAGCTCAACCTTGAGCAAGAGCATGGGTTCTTAAAAGCAATCAATGATTGTCTTCACAAGAAAAGTTCTTCTTACATTGCCAAACGTTTACTCTTGTCTACTTACATGCCACAAGTTAAATCTAGCAACAAAAAAAAGAAAGATTCTTCTTTTAGCAGTAACAATGATCATGTTAAATCCAATGTTGTTGCTTATATTAGTTCTCTTGATTCCACTAAGGATTCTCTTAGGAAGATACACTTGAGCAAGAAAATAGCTTATTGAAGGGAATTATAGAGAAAGGTGTTTACAAGAGCCTTGCCGGAAGTAAGCAATTTGAGGAAATTGTACGCAAGAAAAGAAGACACCAGAAGAATCAAGGTGCTGGTTTTGAACGAAAGTTCAATGCCAATGGAGTTGAGTGGGAAGAAAATCAATACCCCAAAAACGAAGTTTGTTCCTCAACAAGAGAAGTATGATCCTACTTCTTTCAAAGGGACACAAGCTCAAGATGATCTTCCACCACAAGACCACAAGCAAAAAGCAAGGACAAGCTTCAAGAGGAGATTGATGCATTTGAAGAATCTCCCAAGGCCTTGGTCAAGTGGGTTCCCAAGACAACATCAAGTTCTACTTCATCAAGTACGACTACAACTCCAAGGATTCCCATCAAGATGACGTGGATCCCAAAGAAGAAGAACTAGAGAGTTCTTGAGGGTGACTCCGCCAACATATTTCACCCATATCATCTTGGCAAGGACAAGTGCAAACAAATTCCACATCTTGTACTAGTTCAAGGAGTCACAAACCCTCTTGTTGGTAAGACAAGGGACAAGGTAACCTAATGCTTTCATGGACATCATCATGTGTGAACTTCATTCTATGTCCATGGATATCTTTGTTTTTTCCTTGTGGGACTAACCCATGTAGGTATTGAAAGTGGAACTCACTCAAATGCATTGCTCCGAATGATCTACATCAACAATGAGCATCCACATCTTCAACATCTACATGAAGTCATCATCGACAAAACCCAAGGTTAGTTCATCCCTCTTAGGGGGCATATCACATCTTTGGGGAGCTTTACTCTAAGATTTGAGCTAAAAGAACTCTAATGGTGTGAACACAACAATGCTTTATGTAAAAGTGTTAACCCCACTTGTGCTTAAACGATGAGTATGACCTATGATCAAATGTTCTCGTTTGACTCCTCAGTCAATATACTCATATATAGATGACCTAGTCATCGCAAATTGCTTGATAGATGCTAGAGTGTTTGTGCATGCTTTGCCACATATTTCATTTACCTTTTTATTGTGTGAGCATGTTGGTTGCATATTTTACTCATTCGAGGACATCCATTTGTTGCTTTAATTGTTTGGCTCTTTTTCTTCTGCCAAATGGATGGACAAGAATGCCTAAGAACTTCCTCTAGCTATCTATGCTTTTCTCGTCTCAGACTCTATTCATGCTACATCACAAAGTTTGATCAAGTCAGATTCGAACACTCTGTGTGAGGAGCACTCGGAGTCCCCGATTCGTCATAGACTTAAACTTCCAAAACCTCTCTGTGCATTTCATTCTGACCGATTCATCCTTTTTCTGTCTGATCGAGTTCACTGAGTTGATCTAGGTTTTCAATCTCGGTGCAACCGAATGGAACATTTCGGTCACACCGAGTTGCAATAACCGCTCGTGATTCTGCATCTCGGTGCCACCGAGTTGTTCCACTCGGTCACACCGACAGGGTTAGGATATATATACCGTCAGGTTGAATTTTGGAAATTTCTCCAAAACCCTTCACCCCGCACGTTTCCTGCTTTGCCGCCTCAGGTCTCCAGATCATCCTCTCGTCGCCAGCGACCTCCCGCTGTTGGTCTCCGTCGCCGTCAATGGAATTCAACCCCACCGTTGCCGCCGTAGCGAACTCACCGCCGAACTAGTGTATGAGTTCAAAACTTTGTGTTGTTCCTTACTCCGATTCTTAGCACAAAGCAAATGCCATGTTCTTTACCACGTATGAGATCATCCTGTCCAGCAAGAACATCCCTTAGATTAGGTTTGATTCTAAAATTTAGGGTTAGGTTTCCGCCGAACTCATCACGGACCGACCGAGTTGTGGAAATCGGTCTGACCGATTTGACCTAGGCCATTGCACTTGCACTTTTTGGTCTGACCGAAAGTTGCAAATTGGTGTGACTGAGCTCAGCTCTCTGTGAAATCCTAGCAATCTCGGAGTCACCGAACTGTGTCTCGGTCTGACCGATTTCACTAGTTTAGACTCCAAAAGTTGGTTCGGTGCCACGGAGTTTAACAAATCGGTAGCTTCGAAATGCTTTCTATGGAAAACTAAAACTAAGTTTTTGACTCATTTGTTTTGCAAAAACTCTGCACTTTGTGATTCTCATCCACTCTATCTCATCTATAACTATTCACAGGGTCAGCAGTTAGTTTGCTTTGCCAGAATGTCTGATCAGAGTGATAGCCAAAACAAGTCTGAAGAGCAGATGAACCTGAGTGAGGCCACTAGTCCCTCTAGCAACTATGATGAATGTAGTAGGAGTACCTCAAGCAACTTTCCCAAGGCAGCTACAATGATAAGGAAGAAGAGAAACTCAGACTCAGAGGATGAGGACTATGTTGCTGCTGAGGAAGAGGTCAGCTCCAAGAAGAAGGTGCTGAAAAAGGAATATGCTTGTTGGCATTTTGGGACAGGGGGTGCCCAGACTTGCTTGCCTGCGGACCGAGAGTGTGACTCCACCAACGGCCTGGTACGGCCCGGAGCCAGGGCCTCCCCCGCACCGCACGGAGCAAGGCGCTGCACGGAGGTAGGTCCTTGGCCGGGGGAGGCGTCGTCGAGCCCTTCCACCCGACAGAGGGCCGGTGCTCGCCGAGGGCACTGCCAGCGTCCCCCTTGCCCCTTGGCCTCGTCCTGGTTTCCGGATGCCCCAATGGTGGCCAAGGGTGGCGTAGGATGGGGCCCTCGTCTGGGGATATGAAGCAAGGCTCACGCATGTGAAGGCCTCTGCTCATGAAACTCTCACGTAATAATGAGTCGGGCTGTACACACCCCGAAGACTCCGGAGTGCCTCCCTCGGGCCTCGGGGGCTCCCGCCCACGTCCTAGTGGAAGCACCATGCTCCGCGCTAGCCGTCGACACTGTCCCCCCATGACTATGCTCACAGCCAGTGAAAGCACTTAGTTCCGCGCTGGTGGGAAGACAAGAAGACTAGCTCGGTGTCGGACGTGGCCATTTGCTTTCCTCCCCTTTTTCTGTAACTCGATTCGCCGCTCTGTTTGGATTGAACTTGAATTCTTTTTCGCCGTTAAGCATGGGGGGAATCTTCTCTTGTTTGCGTCGATTTCTTGCATTTTGGTTATGTGCCCTATTTTTAAGGCTCGCGCCACCGACCCTCCGGCTCGGGGCTGGTTGGCCGGCCGCACCAGGCATGTCTGGACAACCTTGGTAGGACCCCCTCGGGGCAAGAGCGTACGCGCTGCAAGATTGCCACGTACGCATCCTGCCACGGTCTGCAGGACGCTCCTGGCATGGCTCTCTCGGACGAGGCCGCAGGCTCCTCGGGAGGCCCAGAGCCCGCGAGCTCCTAAGGGTTTGCCTGAAGAGAAAGGAACACCAACAACCCCGCGACCCGCTCAAGGGAAGCTAGGATCAAGATAAGTCACAGCGACAACCCTGCTTAGGGGTTCGCAAGCTCGCGAGAGCGTGTTTCGGGTTTGGCTTTAAAACAAGAAGAAGAACGGAACATAAATTGACATACACGAGGGGCTCCCCCTCCAAAATGCTCTCATGTCCAGTGGGGCCGTGTCCAAGTCTCTGCATGCAGGTTCAGGCAAGGGAATACGGGCTCAATTGGACATGCCGCTCATAGCGTCGTCATGCTCGCTCTCGTATGCACTGCTGGCGCTGTCCCTAGCATCGTCTTCTCCGTCGTCGACCGCACCGTCTTCGTCCACCACAACCACCACCGCGTCATCCTCGGTGGCGAACTCCCTGACCAGGGCATCCACGTGGTTGTCCACCCAGTGCGACAGGTTGTCCCGGATGGCCCCGAGCACCGGGGCAATGGCAGCATCAAAATCAAAGTGGGGTCAAGGTTCTGGAGATGGCTGAAGACGCGTGAGAACACGCGCCCAAGAAGGCCCCGGCTCCTCTCCTCAAAAAGCTCGCGCGCCCTCGTAGCCTGGTTCTCCAGGCACGTCATGACTTCGGTAAAGAAGTGGAGGTGGCTCGCGTAGTCTTCCATGTGGGGATGAGAGACGCTCTCCTCGCAGATGACGCCTAGTGCTCAGTTGGCCATCACCCTAAGGGTCTGGAGCATGGGGCGTGTTCGCGCTGCAGCGTCTGCCGACGACACGCCTCCTCCTTGTTCTGTTGCTCGAGGGACGCGGCTTCATCAATTTGTTGCTGAAGCGCGAGAAGACCTGCACGTGTGGAGGTCAGGGCGACCTGGGTAGAGGTCTGAGCCGCCGTCGCGGTCCTCTCATGCTGCTCCGCTTCGTCCAACCTCTACCTGAGGACGGTGGCCCTGCCCTCAGCTTTGGCCTCCTGGAACTTCAACTTTAGGTTGTACTCATTGGCAAGACCTGCACGAGCCTTCTCTACCCTCCGGTCGACCTCCTCCTGGATTTTGGCTTCACGTGCGGTGACGGCATCTTCAGCCATGGCCACATGGCGCTCCCTCGTCTCCAGCCGTTCATGTTCCAGGCTGCACTCCAAGGCCTCCGTTGCTAGTGCCTCCTCGCGCTTTAGGATCTCCTTCTCTTCAGAAGGCACCCCGCTCATTGACGCCAAGACGGTCCTCCGCGCCTCGATCTACTGCTCCAGGGCAGCATTCAAGGCCAGGAGCTCATGTTCCCGCTTCTCGGCACTCTCGCGATGGTGGTCGGCCTCCTTCGCCTCCTCCAAGGCCCAAGCGCTGGCCTCGCGGGAGGCCGCGAGGACCACTGCGGCCTTTGCCTTTTCACGCTCGTGTTGAAGCTGCCCAAGGTTGATGGCAACCTTCAATTGGTGTCACTCGTGAGCCAAGCGAAGGTCCTCCATCTCAAGGCGAGCGTCAACCGCCACGAGCTCTCCTCCAAGGCAGCTCGGCGCGCCCATCGCCTCCTGCAAGAGCCCGTGGCGTACAACACCGCGTCAGCACAAGCTCCAGTGCACGGCCAAGTCCATCCTCCGTGACAAGGGTTGTTGGGGAAGCTTGAGCTGGCCCGCTTGCCTCCGGCAGGGAGCTCGAGGCCGGCGCCTTCTCTTCCACTTTGCGGGCTTTGGCAGAGGTGCTAGGTGACACGGCCTCACCACCTAAAGATGAGGCCGGTGCTGGGGACACCCAGCCGCCGGCGATGACCAACAGAGGAGTCCTTGGCATGCCAGCTACGCCCCAGGCAGGGGCGCGAAGAAGTGACGCCAGGAAAGCCGGATCAAGGCCCCAGGTCGGCGCGTCCGCCTCTGGAGCGGGCCCCAGGCCCCGCACAGCGGTCCAGCAAGCAGAGCTCAGGATCAATGGCGAGCCGGTGGCCAGCGAAGGCCGCCCCACAGGAGATCTCACCGCTCCAGCCGAGGGGATCCTGAAGAGTCTTGGTTAGAAAAGGACGCATCACGCAGGAAATCATGCAGATGAGGTACTTACTCGTCTTTGGCAATGTATTTCCTCTGTTTCAATGGCCGGTAGGTGCCATCATTGCTGCTTGGAAGCACCTTCCTCTTGCGGAGTGCTTCGAAATTCAAGCGGAGTTAGCCGAAGCCCTGGGCGCGATTGCCGTCGACTGGGGCAGTTGGCGGGGCTCCTGAGGGGACGACCTTGGGAGCGTCCAGCTGCGTCGACCCCTTAGTCTCCGCCTTAGGACAGCTTGCCTGAGCCTCGGGGGCTTCCAACCCAGGAGCCTCGGACCGCGCCGGCCCCATAGCCGCCGCCTCGGGATAGCTCACCCGAGCCCCAGGAGCTGCCACCTCGGGGGCCACGACGGACGTCGCTTCCTCGGCGGCCACTTCGCTGGCATTCGACGGTGCTCGCCCTCCTACACCAGCTTCTGAGGTGAGCGTCGAGGTGACAGCAGGCAGGGTAACACAAAGACGGGGCTTTTGTGGGGCCCTTCAAGGCCGACCGGGCGCAGTCCCTACTCGTCGAAAGGGGGCATTTGCTTCACGAACTCCACCCTGTTCGAGCAGCAGTATAAGAGGCAACCCTTCTCCGACAGATTGGCTGGCACTGGGTCGCCCGTCAGGAGCTCGAGCACTATACACCGCACCTCAGGAGGAAGAGCAGACACATGAAGCCTCATGGGGTCCCCGCAGCTGGAGAAGGCCCAGATCGGTCAAGAATGACGCTGAAGCGGAGCAATGTGGCACCGTATGAATTCCTTCACCACCATGGGCGCCGTCACCCCAAGATCCTTCAACCTGGTCAGCCGGCACCAAACATGGGCGAGCCGTTGGTCGACGAGCCTCGCATGCCCCGAGCTAGAGCTTGGGGCGGCCGGTGCCCGCGGGAGCAAGAGAAGGGGGGAGCACGCCGACGTCCACGAATACCCATCGCTTCCGAAATCCGCCCACAACTGGAGAGAGCTCAAAGTTAATCCCTGAGTCGGCCGTCGCTGCAACGGCTTGGAGGGTCACACAACCCGAGCACTGGCAGGCATCGGTCAGATGCAGCGAGAAGAAATGGTGAAGACGGCGAGGAGGATGATGGACTGGGGATCCAGGTGCAGCGCATTGACTTGATAATGCGAGAGCATAGTGATGAAGAAGTGGGATAAGGCGGGAATCAGGCCAGCCCAGAGGGAGAGAAGATGAATGGGGATCTCGGTGGGCATCCTATCAATCGCGGCGCGGGAAGCAGGCCAGGCCACCGATGCCTTCCATTCATTGAAATCTGAAGCGGGTGTGGGGAGAACCTTGCCCATCGCTTCCTCATTGAGCACCATCGACCGCTCGATGGAGGGCTCAAAGACAGGCGGCGCCTGGATTGAGGTATGGGTGTTCTTCTTTCCCTTCACTAGTGCAGAACCGGGCAATAGCACCGGTTCATAAGGCCCTTTAGTGCTGGTTCGGTAACTGGCACTAAAGTGTGGGCACTAAAGCCCCCCCTTTAGTACCGGTTCAGCACGAAGCGGTGCTAAAGGGCAACCACGTGGCACGAGCCAGCTTCAGGGGCAGGGAGCCCTTTATTACCGGTTGGTGACACCAACTGGTATTAAAAGGTTGGGGCGTTGGGTTTATGATTTCTTTTTCATTTAATTTTGTGTTTTCCATTTAATTATTTTTCGTTTGCTGGTATTTCATGATACTACATATTTTACACTTTATGCATATATATAAATAGAATTTCTAGTAGAACCGATCATAATATATATATATATATCATCGAATGTCTCACAACCACCATTAATTAATTCACACATATATACACACATGTATATATATATATACAATTAGCTAGCTATTTACAATTTCTCCTAATTGGTGCCTTCGGAGCCAGTGGCATTAGCCTAATTGGTGCCTTCGGAGCACGATAACAATTGGAAGTGGTTCATGGGGGCGGTAGCGGGTAATAGTATTCTCCTTTGGGATCTACTAGGAGGGGGAAAGAAGTGGGGAGGGAGAAGGAAAGGGGGGCGCCGCCCCCCCTCTCCTAGTCCAATTCGGACCAGGGGGGGAGGAGGCACGCGGCCCACCTTGGCTGCCCCTCTCTCTCTCCACTAAGGCCCATATGGCCCATTACTTCTCCCGGGGGGTTCCGGTAACCCTCCGGCTCTCCGATTTTCTCCGAAATCACCCGGAACACTTCCGGTGTCCGAATATAGCCGTCCAATATATCAATCTTTATGTCTCGACCATTTCGAGACTCCTCGTCATGTCCGTGATCACATCTGGGACTCCGAACTAACTTCGGTACATCAAAACTCATAAACTCATAATATAACTGTCATCGAAACCTTAAGCGTGCGGACCCTACGGGTTTGAGAACAATGTAGACATGACCGAGACACGTCTCCGGTCAATAACCAATAGCGGAACCTGGATGCTCATATTGGCTCCTACATATTCTACGAAGATCTTTATCGGTCAGACCGCATAACAACATACGTTGTTCCCTTTGTCATCGGTATGTTACTTGCCCGAGATTCGATCGTTGGTATCTCAATACCTAGTTCAATCTCGTTACCGGCAAGTCTCTTTACTAGTTTCGTAATACATCATATCGCAACTAACTCATTAGTTGCAATGCTTGCAAGGCTTATGTGATGTGCATTACCGAGAGGGCCCAGAGATACCTCTCCGACAATCGGAGTGACAAATCCTAATCTCAAAATACGCCAACCCAACATTTACCTTTGGAGACACCTGTAGAGCTCCTTTATAATCACCCAGTTACGTTGTGACGTTTGGTAGCACACAAAGTGTTCCTCCGGCAAACGGGAGTTGCATAATCTCATAGTCATAGGAACATGTATAAGTCATGAAGAAAGCAATAGCAACATACTAAACGATCGGGTGCTAAGCTAATGAAATGGGTCATGTCAATCACATCATTCTCCTAATAATGTGATCCCGTTAATCAAATGACAACACATGTCTATGGTTAGGAAACATAACCATCTTTGATTAATGAGCTAGTCAAGTAGAGGCATACTAGTGACATTTGGTTTGTCTATGTATTCACACAAGTATTATGTTTCCGGATAATACAATTCTAGCATGAATAATAAACATTTATCATGATATAAGGAAATAAAATAATAACATTATTATTGCCTCTAGGGCATATTTCCTTCAGTCTCCCACTTGCACTAGAGTCAATAATCTAGATTACACAGTAATGATTCTAACACCCATGGAGCTTTGGTGCTGATCATGTTTTGCTCGTGGAAGAGGCTTAGTCAACGGGTCTGCAACATTCAGATCCGTATGTATCTTGCAAATCTCTATGTCTCCCACCTGGACTAGATCCCAGATGGAATTGAAGCGTCTCTTGATGTGCTTGGTTCTCTTGTGAAATCTGGATTCCTTTGCCAAGGCAATTGCACCAGTATTATCACAAAAGATTTTCATTGGACCCGATGCACTAGGTATGACACCTAGATCGGATATGAACTCCTTCATCCAGACTCCTTCGTTTGCTGCTTCTGAAGCAGCTATGTACTCCGCTTCACATGTAGATCCCGCCACAACGCTTTGTTTAGAACTGCACCAACTGACAGCTCCACCGTTTAATGTAAACACGTATCCGGTTTGCGATTTAGAATCGTCCGGATCAGTGTCAAAGCTTGCATCAACGTAACCATTTACAATGAGCTCTTTGTCAACTCCATATATGAGAAACATATCCTTAGTCCTTTTTAGGTATTTCAGGATGTTCTTGATCGCTGTCCAGTGATCCACTCCTGGATTACTTTGGTACCTCCCTGCTAGACTTATAGCAAGACACACATCAGGTCTGGTACACAGCATTGCATACATGATAGAGCCTATGCCTGAAGCATAGGGAACATCTTTCATTTTCTCTCTATCTTCTGCATTGGTCGGGCATTGAGTCTTACTCAATTTCACACCTTGCAACATAGGCAAGAATCCTTTCTTTGCTTGATCCATTTTGAACTTTTTCAAAACTTTGTCAAGGTATGTGCTTTGTGAAAGTCCAATTAAGCGTCTTGATCTGTCTCTATAGATCTTAATGCCCAATATGTAAGCAGCTTCACTGAGGTCTTTCATTGAAAAACTCTTATTCAAGTATCCCTTTATGCTATCCAGAAATTCTATATCATTTCCGATTAGTAATATGTCATCTACATATAATATCAAAAATGCTACAGAGCTCCCACTCACTTTCTTGTAAATACAGGCCTCTCCAAAAATCTGTATAAAACCAAATGCTTTGATCACACTATCAAAGCGTTTATTCCAACTCCGAGAGGCTTGCACCAGTCCATAAATGGATCACTGGAGCTTGCACACTTTGTTAGCTCCATTTGGATCGACAAAACCTTCCAGCTGCATCATATACAACTCTTCTTGCAGAAATCCATTCAGGAATGCAGTTTTGACATCCATTTGCCAAATTTCATAATCATAAAATGCGGCAATTGCTAACATGATTCGGACAGACTTAAGCATCGCTATGGGTGAGAAGGTCTCATCGTAGTCAATCCCTTGAACTTGCCGAAAACCTTTTGTGACAAGTCGAGCTTTGTAGACAGTAACATTACCGTCAGCGTCAGTCTTCTTCTTGAAGATCCATTTATTCTCAATTGCTTGCCGATCATTGGGAAAGTCAACCAAAGTCCATACATTGTTCTCATACATGGATCCCGTCTCAGATTTCATGGCTTCAAGCCATTTTGCGGAATCTGGGCTCACCATCGCTTCTTCATAGTTCGTAGGTTCATCATGATCTAGTAGCATGACTTCTAGAACAGGATTACCATACCACTCTGGCGCGGATCTTACTCTGGTTGATCTATGAGGTTCAGTAGTATCTTGTTCTGACGTTTCATGATCATTATCATTAGCTTCCTCACTAATTGGTGTAGGTGTCACAGAAACTGGTTTCTGTGATGTACTACTTTCCAATAAGGGAGCAGGTACAGTTACCTCGTCAAGTTCTACTTTCCTCCCACTCACTTCTTTCGAGAGAAAATCCTTCTCTAGAAAGTTTCCGAATTTAGCAACAAAAGTCCTGCCTTCGGATCTGTGATAGAAGGTGTATCCAATAGTTTCCTTTGGATATCCTATGAAGACACATTTCTCCGATTTGGGTTCGAGCTTATCAGGTTGAACCTTTTTCACATAAGCATCGCAGCCCCAAACTTTCAGAAACGACAACTTTGGTTTCTTGCCAAACCACAGTTCATATGGCGTCGTCTCAACGGATTTTGATGGTGCCCTATTTAACGGGAAAGCGGCCGTCTCTAGAGCATATCCCCAAAACGATAGCGGTAAATCAGTAAGAGACATCATAGATCGCACCATATCTAGTAAAGTACGATTACGACGTTCGGACACACCATTACGCTGTGGTGTTTCGGGTGGCATGAGTTGCGAAACTATTCCACATTGTTTCAAATGTACACCAAACTCGTAACTCAAATATTCTCCTCCACGATCAGATCGTAGGAATTTTATTTTCTTATTACGATGATTTTCAACTTCACTCTGAAATTCTTTGAACTTTTTAAACATTTCAGACTTATGTTTCATTTAGTAGATATACCCATATCTGCTTAAGTCATCTGTGAAGGTGAGAAAATAACGATATCCGCCACGAGCCTCAACATTCATCGGACCACATACATCTGTATGTATGATTTCCAACAAAACTGTTGCTCTCTCCGTAGTACCGGAGAATGGTGTTTTTGTCATCTTACCCATAAGGCACGGTTCGCAAGTACCAAGTGATTCATAATCAAGTGGTTCCAAAAGCCCATCAGTATGGAGTTTCTTCATGCGCTTTACACCGATATGACCCAAACGGCAGTGCCACAAATAAGTTGCACTATCATTATCAACTCTGCATCTTTTGGCTTCAACATTATGAATATGTGTGTCACTACTATCGAGATTTAATAAGAATAGACCACTCTTTAAGGGTGCATGACCATAAAAGATATTACTCATATAAATAGAACAACCATTATTCTCTGATTTAAATGAATAACCGTCTCACATCAAACAAGATCCAGATATAATGTTCATGCTTAACGCTGGCACCAAATAACAATTATTTAGGTCTAATATTAATCCCGAAGGTAGATGTAGAGGTAGCGTGCCGACTACGATCACATCGACTTTGGAACCATTTCCCACGCGCGTCATCACCTTGTCCTTAGCCAATCTTCGCTTAATCCGTAGTCCCTGTTTCGAGTTGCAAATATTAGCAATAGAACCAGTATCAAATACCCAGGTGCTACTACGAGCATTAGTAAGGTACACATCAATAACATGTATATCACATATACCTTTGTTCACCTTGCCATCCTTCTTATCCGCCAAATACTTGGGGCAGTTCTGCTTCCAGTGACCAGACTGCTTGCAGTAGAAGCACTCAGTTTCAGGCTTAGGTCCAAGTTTGGGTTTCTTCTCTTGAGTAGCAACTTGCTTGCTGTTCTTTTTGAAGTTCCCCTTCTTCTTTCCTTTGCCCTTTTTCTTGAAACTAGTGGTCTTGTTGACCATCAACACTTGATGCTCCTTTTTGATTTCTACCTCCGCAGCTTTCAGCATTGCGAAGAGCTCGGGAATAGTCTTATTCATCCCTTGCATATTATAGTTCATCACGAAGCTCTTGTAGCTTGGTGGCAGTGATTGGAGAATTATGTTAATGACGCAATCATCTGGAAGATTAACTCCCAATTGAATCAAGTGATTATTATGCCCAGACATTTTGAGTATATGCTCACTGATAGAACTGTTCTCCTCCATCTTGCAGCTATAGAACTTATTGGAGACTTCATATCTCTCAATCCGGGCATTTGCTTGAAATATTAACTTCAACTCCTGGAACATCTCATATGCTCCATGACGTTCAAAACGTCGTTGAAGTCCTGATTCTAAGCCGTAAAGCATGGCACACTGAACTATCGAGTAGTCATCAGCTTTGCTCTGCCAGACGTTCATAACATCTGGTGTTGCTCCAGCAGCAGGCCTGGCACACAGCGGTGCTTCCAAGACATAATTCTTCTGGGCAACAATGAGGATAATCCTCAAGTTACGGAGATAGTCCGTGTAATTGCTACCATCATCTTTCAACTTTTCTTTCTCAAGGAACGCATTAAAATTCAACGGAACAACAGCACGGGCCATCTATCTACAATCAAACATAACAAGCAAGATACTATTAGGTACTAAGTCCATGATAAATTTAGGTTCAAATAATCATATTACTAATGAACTCCCACTTAGATAGACATCTCTCTAATCCTCTAAGTGATTACGTGATCCAAATCAACTAAACCATGTCTGATCATCACGTGAGATGGAGTAGTTTCATTGGTGAACATCACTATGTTGATCATATCTACTATATGATTCACGCTCGACCTTTCGGTCTCCGTGTTCCGAGGCCATATCTGTATATGCTTGGCTCGTCAAGTATAACCTGAGTATTCCGCGTGTGCAACTGTTTTGCACCCGTTGTATTTGAACGTAGAGCCTATCACACCCGATCATCACGTGGTGTCTCAGCACGAAGAACTTTCGCAACAGTGCATACTCAGGGAGAACACTTCTTGACAATTAGTGAGAGATCATCTTAAAATGCTACCATCAATCAAAGCAAGATAAGATGCATAAAAGATAAACATCACATGCAATCAATATAAGTGATATGATATCGCCATCATCATCTTTTACTTGTGATCTCCATCTCCGAAGTATGGTCATGATCACCATCTTCACCGGCGCGACACCTTGATCTCCATCGTAGCATTGTTGTCGTCTCGCCAATCTTATGCTTCCACGACTATCGCTACCGCTTAGTGATAAAGTAAAGCATTACAGCGCGATTGCATTGCATACAATAAAGCGACAACCATATGGCTCATGCCAGTTGCCGATAACTCGGTTACAAAACATGATCATCTCACACAATAAAATTTAGCATCATGTCTTGACCATATCACATCACAACATGCCCTCCAAAAATAAGTTAGACATCCTCTACTTTGTTGTTGCAAGTTTTACGTGGCTGCTACGGGCTTAAGCAAGAACCAATCTTACCTATGCATCAAAACCACAACGATAGTTTGTCAAGTTGGTGTTGTTTTAACCTTCGCAAGGACCGGGCGTAGCCACACTTGGTTCAACTAAAGTTGGAGAAACTGTCACCCGCTAGCCACCTTTGTGCAAAGCACGTCGGGAGAACCGGTCTCGCGTAAGCATACGCGTAATGTCGGTCCGGGCCGCTTCGTCCAACAATACCGCCGAACCAAAGTATGACATGCTGGTAAGCAGTATGACTTATATCGCCCACAACTCACTTGTGTTCTACTCGTGCATATAACATCAACACATAAAACCTAGGCTCGGATGCCATTGTTGGGAACGTAGTAATTTCAAAAAATTTCCTACGCACACGCAAGATCATGGTGATGCATAGCAACGAGAGGGGAGAGTGTGATCTATGTACCCTTGTAGACCGACAGCGGAAGCGTTAGCACAACGCGGTTGATGTAGTCGTATGTCTTCACGGCCCGACCGATCAAGCACCAAAACTATGGCACCTCTGAGTTCTAGCACACGTTCAGCTCGATGATGATCCCCGGACTCCGATCCAGCAAAGTGTCGGGGAAGAGTTCCGTCAGCACGACGGCGTGGTGACGATCTTGATGTACTACCGTCGCAGGGCTTCGCCTAAGCACCGCTACAATATTATCGAGGATTATGGTGGAAGGGGGCACCGCACACGGCTAAGAATATGATCACGTGGATCAACTTGTGTCTCTAGGGGTGCCCCCTGCCCCCGTATATAAAGGAGCAAGGGGAGGAGGCCGGCCGGCCCCTATTGCCGCGCCAGGAGGAGTCCTCCTCCTAGTAGGAGTAAGACTCCTACTAGGAGGGGGAAAGAAGTGGGAGGGAGAAGGAAAGGGGGGCGCTGCCCCCCCTCTCCTAGTCCAATTCGGACCAGGGGGAGGAGGCACGCGACCCACCTTGGCTGCCCCTCTCTCTCTCCACTAAGGCCCATATGGCCCATTACTTCTCCCGGGGGGGTTCCGGTAACCCTCCGGCTCTCCGGTTTTCTCCGAAATCACCCGGAACACTTTTGGTGTCCGAATATAGCCGTCCAATATATCAATCTTTATGTCTCGACCATTTCGAGACTCCTCGTCATGTCCGTGATCACATCCGGGACTCCGAACTAACTTCGGTACATCAAAACTCATAAACTCATAATATAACTATCATCGAAACCTTAAGCATGCGGACCCTACGGGTTTGAGAACAATGTAGACATGACCGAGACACGTCTCCGATCAATAACCAATAGCGGAACCTAGATGCTCATATTGGCTCCTACATATTCTACGAAGATCTTTATCGGTCAGACCGCATAACAACATACGTTGTTCCCTTTGTCATCGGTATGTTACTTGCCCGAGATTCGATCGTCGGTATCTCAATACCTAGTTCAATCTCGTTACTGGCAAGTCTCTTTACTCGTTTCGTAATACATCATCTCGCAACTAACTCATTAGTTGCAATGCTTGCAAGGCTTATGTGATGTGCATTACCGAGAGGGCCCAGAGATACCTCTCCGACAATGAGAGTGACAAATCCTAATCTCGAAATACTCCAACCCATCATTTACCTTTGGAAACACCTGTAGAGCTCCTTTATAATCACCCAGTTACATTGTGACGTTTGGTAGCACACAAAGTGTTCCTCCGGCAAACGGGAGTTGCATAATCTCATAGTCATAGGAACATGTATAAGTCATGAAGAAAGCAATAGCAACATACTAAACGATCGGGTGCTAAGCTAATGAAATGGGTCATGTCAATCACATCATTCTCCTAATAATGTGATCCCGTTAATCAAATGACAACACATGTCTATGGTTAGGAAACGTAACCATCTTTGATTAATGAGCTAGTCAAGTAGAGGCATACTAGTGACATTTGGTTTGTCTATGTATTCACACAAGTATTATGTTTCCGGATAATACAATTCTAGCATGAATAATAAACATTTATCATGATATAAGGAAATAAAATAATAACATTATCATTGCCTCTAGGGCATATTTCCTTCACGATAATGGTGTAAAAATTGTGAATAGTGTTCTATCAAACGTACCCACTCCTGTCTTTGAGATCTGCTCCTTTCGGATGCCATCATGCGAATGTTCTCGCAAACGTAGTATGCACACAGATTATTCCCCGGCGCCTGCTTCAGGGCCTTTGCGAGAATGGATTTTGATCAGATAATAATTAATCAAGCATGATAATTAAAGAGATGGCAGCTAGCTAGTACTACTTAATTACTTACCTGGGGTTGATACCATTTCAGATTTTGTTTCCATGGGCCTGGAGTGGCCTTGATGAACTTTGCCCAAGCCCTGCCCGCCGACAAAGAAAATGAATAAATGGGTTATTAAATAGTTGTTATCAGGAAATGGCGAACTAATTAAATAGGCCGAGATATAGTTAATAATGATTGAAATTACCTGTTGACTATCCCCTTCACAATGGTGTAGTCACTTGCTTTCTTAAGTAGTGAGTCTAGTACTTCAACTGTTCCTTCATCAACTTTAATGATTAACAAGATCCAGTGAAATCTGCATGCACACATGTTTGCATGTCTTAATTAAGCGGGCATATGTAAGCAAAAACATGTAGCTAGCTAGTAGGCAAAAACAGAATTTGTAGTACAAGACAGTGTGACTCACTAAGGAAGTAGTATATCTTCATTGTATTTGAGGCGCTTGAAGAACTCTAGCATGCTTTCCTCTACACTTTTTTTGTAATATGGATCTAATTTCCATGTGTATTCATTAATGGTATTTGGGTCAATGAACCCAATGCCATAGCGTCCACCTTTTTTCATTTCATAAATCTTCATCCTGCATAATACCACAGAAAAGAATATAGTGAGGATAATTACAGGTAATGATTGATCAAAATGATCACTACAACTAGCTTGAGACTTAAATTACAGAAAGAAATCACTTACAGACAATAGCAACTGACGATAGATTTGTCGAGTGCGTCTTGATTGTATAGCTGAAATAGTTCTGAATACTCAACGGACACAGCTGTCTCATGGTAGTAATGATCCTTCTTTACATTCACCATGAGGGACTCTCGATTGGAAATCTTGGTAATGTCCATGTACCATTGATGCAATTCATACATTCTCGTTGGGAGCTTCTTGACCTCGTCTGGCTCGACCAAAGGTTGGCCCCGGACATATTTCCGTTTTATTTCCTCCTCTCTAGTCGGAGACATGGGCTCGATATCGAGAAGTTGTCCAATAGTGATCATGAGCGTTTCAGCCTGCTCAATATGCTCCTCGGTTATTACCACATCGCCCAGCCCGGGAACGTTAACGGTTTGCCCACAATAATATTGGGCGCGCCTACTCTCATGTGTTGTTGGCACAACAAGCGGGGGGATTGATTGCGCCGCCTGTTCTCCCAGCTGGGGAACGGTTTTACCGCTCCTTTTGCCAGCTGATTTGCTCAAGCTCGAGCTCGCCACTTTCTGTAGACGTGCTCGATTTAACTTCTTGATGTGGCGCTCATAGTCTGTGTCAACAGGCTTGGGAGCTGGTGCTCTAGCCATACGAATGAAGTGGTTAATCTTTTCCTCAGGCACTTTCTCCCTTGGCGGCGGTGGCGGTTTCGGTGCAAAATGGGCTTCCACCTCGGCCTTCGATATGGCTATGTTTTCCTCCTCGGACTTGTCGTAATGCCTCTGCGGAAGAGGCACGACGCTTGGACCATATTGAAATCGCTTGCCTCCGCCTGTACCTCCAGTACTACCTCGACTTGTACCGCTACGCACCATAGCTGAGGCGGCTCTCTTCCGTGATTGCTGAGGCGGTGAAGATGGCTGACGTGGCTGAGTTGGAGGAGGAGGAGTGGCCTGAAGCTGTGCCGGACTTGGAGGAGGAGTGGTTGACGCTTTGGTGGACTTGGAGGAGCAGGAGTCTGCTGACTCGGTGGCGGACTTCGACGAGGAGTCAGATGACGCTGTGTCGGTGGCCTTCGAAAGATGATGCAATCCTTTCTCCATAGGATGATACGATGGTTGGCCTCTCCCAGTGTGTGCTCATCGTCACCTCCAGGAATGTCAAGCTCTAGCCCCGAATATTGGTCCACCACCTCATCAACCAAGACACGAGCATAGCCCGCTGGAATCGGGTTGCAATGGAAGGTTGCCTCAGGGGGATTTGTAAAAGCAAGGGCGTCCGCCACCTTCATGGATATGTTCTTCATTTTGAAGTGTAGCTCGCAGTTAGTGTTCTCCATGATGTCATCCACTGGGTAGCTATCCAGCAATACCTCGCCCGGGGCGGAACCCACGCTGCTTCTCGGCATGGATGGGATTGTGCTATCCAATGCTGGATCATCCGCTAGCTGCTGCAGCTGCCGAGACCCCCTTTGCTGGCTAAGTGAGTCGATCTGCTCCTGCTGCCGCTGGAATTTTACTGCCAAGTCCGCGTGCGCTGATTCTAGGCCTTGAAGGCATTCATAGTCTAGCTTCCTCTGCTCCTCCTCCATCTTCCTCTTCTTCTCCTCCGCAATCTTCTTTCTCGCACAGGTTCTATAGTCGGTGTTCCAGTCCGAAAATCCCTCATACCACGGAATAGCGCCCATGCCTCGTGTTCTTCCCGGGTGTTCAGGATTTCCCATGGCGCGCGTAAGCTCGTCATTCTCTCTGTTGGGCTGGAACACCCCCGATCGAGCCTCTTCTATTGCAACAAGTAGCTTATCTTCGGCTCTGTCCAGACATGCCTTCTTCGAAACTTTGCCTGTCTTCGGGTCCAACTCCCCCCCATGCGCATAGAACCAAGTCCTGCACCTGGGGGGCCAGCTCAATGTTTCTGGAGTGACACCTGCATCCTCCATCTCTTTCTCAGACTTATCCCACTTACGCATTCCCACCGCATAGCCACCTGGCCCTAGCTTATGGAACTTATCATTTTTTGCGGCACTGGCCTTGTTTATTCTCGACCGTTCCTTAGATAATTCCGAATCCTTGAATTTCACGAAATCGTCCCAATGAGCACTTTGCTTCTCTAGTGTTCCCTCGAATACTGGGGTCTTCCTTCCTCCCTTGACGTACTTGGCCCATTCATGATTCTTGTGGTTGTTGAATGCAACCACCATCTTCCTAAGAGCAGCGTCCTTGACTTTCTCCACATCTGCATCTGTGAAATGATCTGGTAGGGTGAAATGTTCCATGAGAGTTTCCCAAATCAGAAGTTTTTGTCTGTTGTCAACAAAAGTAACTCCTGGATGTGGCTTTGCTGGCTCTCTCCATTCTTGAAGGGAGATCGGGAGTTGGTCCTTCACAAGAACTCCGCACTGACGAATGAACTTGTCTGCAATCTTCTTAGGCGCTAATGGATCGCCATTAGGTTTGATGGCCTCGATATTGTACTTTACGCCCTCCTTCAACTTTTTGTTCGGGCCTCGTTTCCTGTTGCCTGCAGATTTGCTCGATCCGGATGGCTGAAAGAAGAAAGATCGATTCATTAATATATCTTCAAGTCATTTAAAACATGTGAGGATCACCAGATGCCTGCTTATATAAATATATATACCTCGCCAGTCTTTGTTGTTTCAAGATCAACATTTTCTTCGTCATGTTCATAGTTCATGACTTCATCAATTCGGTCGTCGCGATCGAATATCATATCACCCTCCCCGGTGTTGTTTAGATATTCGGAGCCGTCATAATCTTCTTCATTCTGATCATCATTTGGCCCGCGAGGATTGCGTATGATATTGAATAGGGCCTCTTCTCCCTCTCTGCCGGTATTGTCCGCCATAGGTTTTATTTAACTAATCCAAAAGAAATATATTTAAATTACAATGCATGGATACAATCAATTAATAAGGAAAAACTGAATCAATCATAGTACATAATAAGCATCATCGAATATAATCTCGAATATGTCGTCTTGAATAATAGATATAATCTCGAATACATCGTCTCGAATAATAGATATAATCTCGAATTCATCGTCTCGAATAGTAGATATAATATCGAATACATCACTAGCTAGCTAGCAAGCTAATAAAGATTGAATACTACAGAGTAATCTAGGCCACTCGCGGTTCCTGAGGTGCGGGCGGTGGACACCCAAAGAGAAGGAACCATCACTGGATCATAGCTCGGGTGATCTCCCAAAAGAACCTGCCAGGTATTGGAGAACCTGACGTCCATAGCAACCATGTAGCGATGGGCGTGCTCATCCTCCTCCCTAACACGGCGACGTACCACCTCCGGCGGGGCTAACTCCCTCCGCACCAAAAGTGGCCCACGCGAACGCCACCAAAGGAGATCAGGGTCGACGACGGGACCCGGGGCCGGGTTCCTCACCAAGCGTTGCGCCCCTGAAGGTAGCACCTCCCAGTGCCAGCCCGGCGGAGCCCAGTCCCGGACATGGGTCCTCTGAAGCAGGACGTCGTCGCGAATGGGACGACGGCGAGGATGCCGGCCGGGCATCGTCGACAACAAATACTATATGCCGCAAAAGTAACATTTTTAAATGATTGGATTGTGATTTCTAACATTTCTATAACTAAAATTGTATAACTAATTTTTCTTTAACATTTCTAACATTTCTATATAACTAACATTTCTATAACATTAATACAGAAAAAACTAGCATTTCTATATAACTAACATTTCTATAATATTAATACAGAAAAAAAAACTAGCATTTCTATATAACTAACATTTCTAACACATTTCTATACATAACTAACATTTCTATAACATTAATACATAAAAGACAGAAAAAAAACTAAAAACTAAAAAACTAAAAACTAAAAACATTGTGTGTGTGTTTGTGTGTATGTGTGTGTTTGTGTATGCATGTGTGTGCAGAGGCGACGGCGACGGTGAGCCAAGGCGACGGCGTCGGTGGCGCGGCGGCTTCGATTGGAGGGAGGAGAGGGGGGACAGGGGCTCACAGCGCGGGCGAGAGGTCAAGGCGACAGCGACGGTGACGAGGACAGGTGCGGGGACGTGGACGCGGGCCGGTGCGGGGACAGGGATGGGCCGGCGACGCGGACGGTGTGATGGGGGCGGCGCGACGAGGACAGGGGCGGTGCGGAGTCGATGGGGATTGTGCGATGGGGGTGGCGACGGCGCGGGACTGGGCGGCGGCGATGAAGCAGAGGGAAATGGAGAAGGAAACTGACGAAATTTTTGGAAGTGTTTTCTTATATAGAAAACACCTTTAGTACCGGTTGGAGCCACCAACCGGTACTACAGGTCTCTTTTGGCCAGGAGAAGCGGCGGGAAGCGCACCCCTTTAGTACCGGGTGGTGGCACCAACCGGTACTAAAGACCCCCCACTTTAGTACCGGTTGGAGCCACGACCCGGTACTAAAGGGAGTGTGCTGGCGCAGGTGCGGTGCGGCAAGTTTAGTCCCACCTCGCTAGCCGAGGGGTGTCCGCACTGGTTTATAAGCCCCAGTGTGGTAGCTCTCTCGAGCTCCTCTCCAAAGCAGGCCTACTGGGCCTACCTGTTCTGTGCTGCCCTGTGGGCCTACAGGGCATTTCCGGGCCTGCATCCTGGCCCAACAACACGTTGGGTTTCTAGTCGTATGCAGGCCGCTTTGGCCCAGTAGGCGGGCTTTTTTATTTTCTTGTTTTTTTTTTGCTTTATTTATTTTTGTTTTATTTATTTTTGAGTTGTTTTTGCTGTATTTAGAGTTTCTTTGTGAATATTTTTGCTTTACTTACAAAAAATTACAAACTTTCTGTTAGTGCCCGTAGTTTTCAAATTTGAATAGTTTAAATTTTGAATTATTTGAAATTTCTTTGAATCACTAGTTTGTGAATAACTTAACTTTGAAAATAGATTTTTCAGTGATTCTTTTTTCTTATGTTTAATATTAGTGTGTTTTATCATTATATTCAATTTGGTAATGCTTAGGTTATTTAAAAAATGAAATGCCTTTGTAACAGATGAGTTTTCGTCCGAAACCCTGATACTTCGAAAGAGATTGTCCATTTTGTACATGAAGTGCATCCAGTTTGTTTACACATAAAATTTCTTCACGTTTCAAATGCCAAAACACATAACTAGCTACCCTAACTATTATAGAGATTCCCTCCTGGGTGTGAAACTTCTTCTTCGTGTGTGTCCCTTTGCGCCGTAGCCATGGAAAATCTTCATCATTTAACTGGATGCTCGGGTCAATATTCACTGTGAATGGAGCAATTTCATCAAACTTTTCATAATCTCCTGACATGTCTGTTTTGTCATCCACTCCCACGATGTTTCTCTTCCCAGAAAGAACTATGTGCCGCTTTGGCTCATCGTACGATGCATTCGCTTCCTTATATTTTCTTTTTCTCGGCTTGGTAGACATGTCCTTCACATAGAAAACCTATGCCACATCATTGGCTAGGACGAATGGTTCGTCTGCATACGCAAGATTGTTGAGATCCACTATTGTCATTCCGTACTGCGGGTCTTTCGTTACCCCGCCTCATGTCATATTGACCCATTTGCACTGAAACAAAGGGACCTTCAAACCACGTCGATAGTCAAGTTCCCATATGTCCTGTATATAACCATAATATGTTTCCTTTCCCGTCTTGGTTTCTGCATCAAAGCGGACACCACTGTTTTGGTTGGTGCTCTTCTTATCTTGGGCGATCATGTAAAATGTATTACCATTTATCTCGTACGCTTTGAAAGTCATTATATTCGAAGATGGTAACTAGGACAGCAAGTACAGGTCATCTTCAATAGAGGCGTCATGCATGGTACGTGTCTGCAACCAGCTGGCGAAACTCCTGGTTTGTTCACGTGTAATCCAGTGATCAGACCACTCCGGGTGTTTGGAGTGTAGCAAATTCTTGTGTTCATCAATATACGGAGCCACCAAGGCGGAATTCTATAGAACTGTGTAGTGTGCTTCAGTGAGAGAATGTCCTTCCATACATATTATTTGTTCCCCTCCTAGCGTGCCTTTTCCATCCAGTCTGCTCTTATACCGCGATTCAGGATCACCAATCGGCTTAAGGTCAGGAATAAAGTCAATACAAAACTCAATGACCTCCTCATTTTCATGGCCCTTGGAGATGCTTCCTTCTGGCCTAACACGGTTATGAACATATTTCTTTAAGACTCCCATGAACCTCTCAAAGGGGAACATATTATGTAGAAATACAAGACCGAAAATGTTAATCTCTTCACATAGGTGAACTAGGATGTGCGTCATGATGTTGAAGAAGGATGGTGGGAACACCAACTCGAAACTGACAAGACATTGCACCAAATCATTCTCTAACCTTGGTATGATTTCTGGATCGATTACCTTCTAAGAGATTGCATTAAGGAATGCACATAGCTTCACAATGGCTAATCGAACGTTTTCCGGTAGAAGCCCCCTCAATGCAACCGGAAGCAGTTGTGTCATAATCACGTGGCAGTCATGAGACTTTAGGTTCTCGAACTTTTTCTCTGCCATGTTTATTATTCCCTTTATATTCGACGAGAAGCCAGACGGTACCTTAATACTGAGCAGGCATTCAAAGAAGATTTCCTTCTCTTCTTTGGTAAGAGCGTAGCTTGCATGACCCTGATGTATGCCGTCTTTTCCGTGCATACATTGCTGGTCCTCCCGTGCCTCAGGTGTATCTTTTGTCTTCCCATACACGCCCAAGAAGCCAAGCAGGGTCACACAAAGATTCTTCATCACGTGCATCACGTCGATTGCGGAGCGGACCTCTAGGTCCTTCCAATAGGGCAGGTCCCAAAATATAGATTTCTTCTTCCACATGGGTGCGCGTCCGTCAGCGCCATTCGGAACAGGTTGTCCACCGGGACCCTTTCCAAAGACCACCTTCAAATCCTTGACCATATCATGTACATCAACACCAATACGGTGGCGAGGCTTCGTTCGGTGATCCGCCTCACCTTTGAAATGCTTGCCTTTCTTTCTTACGGGATGCCTGCTCGGAAGAAATCGACGATGTCCCAGGTACACATTCTTCTTACAATTAGCCAAATATATACTATCAATATCATCCAAACAGTGCGTGCATGCGCAGTATCCCTTGTTTGCCTGTCCTGAAAGGTTACTGAGAGCAGGCCAATCACTGATGGTCACGAACAGCAACGCCTTTAGGTCAAATTCTTCCCCCATGTGCTCATCCCATGCACATACACCTGTTCCATTCCATAGTTGTAAGAGTTCTTCAACTAATGGCGTTAGGTACACATCAATGTCATTGCCGGGTTGCTTAGGGCCTTGGATGAGCACTGGCATCATAATGAACTTCCGCTTCATGCACAACCAAGGAGGAAGGTTATACAAACATAGAGTCATAGGCCGGGTGCTATGGTTGCTACTATGCTCCCCAAAAGGATTAATGCCATCTGCGCTTAGACCAAACCATACGTTCCTTGCGTCATCTGCAAACTCCTTCCCGTACTTTCTTTCGATTTTTCTCCACTGCGACCCGTCAGCGGTTACTCTCAACTTTCCGTCTTTCTTACGGTTTTCTCTGTGCCATCGCATCACCTTGGCATGCTATTTGTTTTGGAACAAACGTTTCAACCGTGGTATTATAGGAGCATACCACATCACCTTGGCAGGAATCTTCTTCCTGGGGCGCTCGCCCTCGACATCACCAGGGTCATCACGGCTGATCTTATAGCGCAATGCACCGCATACTGGGCAAGCGTTCAAATCCTCGTACTCACCGCGGTAGAGGATGCAAACATTAGGGCATGCATGTATCTTCTACACCTCTAACCCTAGAGGGGAGACAACCTTTGTCGATGTCAAAACCGGCGGATCTCGGGTAGGGGGTCCCAAACTATGCGTCTAGGCCGGATGGTAACAGGAGGCAGGGGACACGATGTTTTACCCACGTCCGGGCCCTCTTGATGGAGGTAAAACCCTACGTCCTGCTTGATTAATATTGATGATATGGGTAGTACAAGAGTAGATCTACCGCGAGATCAGAGAGGCTAAACCCTAGAAGCTAGCCTATGGTATGATTGTTATTCGTCCTACGGACTAAAACTCTCCGGTTTATATAGACACCAGAGAGGGCTAGGGTTACATAGAGTCGGTTACAATGGTAGGGGATCTACATATCCGTATCGCCAAGCTTTCCTTCCACGCCAAGGAAAGTCCCTTCTGGACACGGGACGAAGTCTTCAATCCTGTATCTTCATAGTCCAGGAGTCCGGCCGAAGGTATAGTCCGGCCATCCGGACACCCCCTAATCCAGGACTCCCTCAGTAGCCCCTGAACCAGGCTTCAATGAAGACGAGTCCGACGCGCAGATTGTCTTCGGCATTGCAACGCGGATTCCTCCTCCAAGTACTTCATAGAAGATTTTGAACACAAAGGTAGTATCCGGCTCTGCAAAATAAGTTACCACATATTGCCATAGAGAGAATAATATGCTGACGTATTCCGTAGCGTGACATCACACCAACGACCAAGTCTTTATTTGAATCGTTTTATTGTCCCACCTTAGCGCGTTTAGCGAGGCGGTTTCCTTGGCACGTCTTGTTAAAGCAGAGATCGTGTCCCCTTATTCCGGGATTCTCATCAATACGGGCGTGGGTTACCCAATCGTATCCGCTGGTATATTTTCTCGATCAAAGGCGAGTCCCAAACGGTCACGGGGAAGGCCCTTGGTATTCAACCTCTTATAAAGAGACCAAGGCCTTACTCCTTTCTTTCAATCTCAAACGAGTTCGCCCTTCGCCTCGAGTTCCAACACCCAAGGCTCCAGATTTCAGGCGCTTCAGACCTTCGACAATGTCCGGTTCTGACCTTCGAGGCCGATGGATGCCCTCCTCCGTCACGGAGGAGGACGTGCTGAAGTTGAGAGAGGCCAGGTTCTTGACCGACGAAATCTCGCATAGGCTGCCTGCTCAAGGGCAGTTCATTCCCACTCCCAAGCCCGGTGAGAGTGTGGTGTTCATGTCTCACTTCCTTCGGGGGCTTGGCTTCCCGACGGATCCCTTTGTGAGGGGGCTCATGTATTATTATGGGCTGGAATTTCACGACTTAGCCCCGGAGTCCATCCTCCATATTTCCTCATTCATCGTCGTGTGTGAAGCCTTCCTCCGTATCACTCCTCACTTCGGAGTATGGCTCAAGACCTTCAAAGTAGAGCCGAAGATGATCGAGGGACGCCACGCGGAGTGCGGAGGTGCTTTTATAAGCAAGAATGCTGGTACTCCATGGCCCGAGGGCTCTTTTCAAGAGGAGTCCAGCTTATGGCAACGAGAGTGGTTTTATATTACCGCTCCCAGGGCCCCTAAGTGGGTGGCGCCACCTGCATTTCGCTCGGGTCCCCCGCCGCGACTGGCGTCATGGGTCAATACGGGGCTGGACTGGGGGCCGGCAAAGGATGTGCCCCTGTTGCAGGGCCACATCCGAGATCTCCTAGAAAGAGACATCAGTCTGGTCGTGGTGACGCAGGTTGTGTTAATTCGCCGAGTTCTGCCCTGCAAACGTCGCCCCCACCGCCTGTGGGAGTTCGACCCGGAGGGACCACGAGTTCTCCAACATTTTCTTGGCATGACGCCTGTGGAGATGTACAAATTGTTCTTCGGACCACAAGTAGTGTGTCCGGATTCTATGGAGGATGCATGTCTGAGCTACAATCGTCCGGATACTCAAGTAAGTAGCCTTGTGCCCGGACTCGCTATCCGTATATTTATCATAAAATTACCCCTAAAAGAGTTGTCCTTTAAACACGAGTGGATAGCGAAAGCAAAGCTAATCAGGTGTCTGGCCCCCCTCCCCGAGACCACGCCGGGTCCCGTGCTAGTCAGGATGTTGGAGGTTGTGCCTTCAAAGGGAAGCGAGGGAGGGGACAAGGAAGCTACAGCCTCCTCAAAGGAGGTTGTCCGGAAGGGAGGAATCGAAAATTCCTCTCCTCAGGGGAAGAAGAGGACCGCCTCTGAAGACCCGGAGACCATGGCCTTAAAGCGGGGGAAGAAATCTTCGCCAGAGGGTCCTGTGCTGGGGGATACTTCGGCCGAATTATGCCCTCAAGGGGATCGGCCCTCCACCGAGCCGTAAGTACAGAGGAGTTTTCTTTTTAAGAAATGAGAGAAATCCCTGCTTTATATCTGAGAAAAGTAATCGAAACTTTACCTTGTAGCTCGGACCTTAGCCCTTCTCAGCAGAGCTTGTCTTCAGGGGATCTTCTTCCAGAGATGATGGAGAGCGGAACGCCTCCCCCTGCTGTACCGCCTTGCGAGGCGGGCGACCTTGAGGTATCGTCACGGAAGGTTTCTCCGAATCCGGCAGGGCCGGAAGGTAGTCATATGGCCCCCCAAAGCCCTCCGCGTCCTGCCTTCGGAAAGGGCCTACGGACGAGTCCGGCGCCGTCTGGTGCGCGGTCGGAGGAGCTGAAGGATCTGCTACGGCGAGCATCTATCTCAGAGGAGCACCGTGCATTGATGGGTACGGTGATTGAGAGGATTTCATCCGCAGAGAGCGGATTGCACGAGGCCGTCAGGAGTTTACTGACATGTTTTGAGGTACGCGAAATAATGTACCCTTTTTGGACAGTTGCGCATAAATAAGATGTGCCATGTGTAGATAGTAGCCCCTGAGACTCTGTGTGTTGTCAAAAGTGACGGCGCACAGAGGATCATAATCCCAAGTCTAATATGCCGCCTTTATATGTAGGTGGCGAAGTGTCCGGTGGCCAGCCGGACTGATGGATTTGCCAAGCTAAAGCGGTAACTTGACGTGGCAGATGCCGACATCGCGCTTGTCAACAAGCGGCTTGACAAGGCACAAGGTATGTAATTCCTTCGGCGGCGCCTGGTAAGAGGAGCTTTATGCCAGTATCTTACAATGTGTGCGCTTGATGCAGATGGTGCTGCTGCCATGGAGAATCTTCGGGCGGAACTTGCCCGAGCCAAGGAGCAAGCCAGGAAAAGTGATGCGGCTGCCGGAAAGGCAATTGAAGAGCTGAAAGCCGAAGAGGCTGCTCATTGCCGAAGCAAGAAGGAAATGGCCGAGATGGCCGTGAGGCTGAAGAACACTGCTGACCGTTGCAAGCTTCTTGAAAAAGAAGATTGGGCGGAACAGACGGACCTGAAGAAGGTCGTTCCCGATGCCAAGGATGCTCGCTCTACGATGAGAGCTATGAAGGAGGAGCTGCGTCAGGCCGGAGAGATCGCGGCTGGAAAGCCCTTTATGCTGCGGAGGAAGTTCTGTGATCCTAAACATGCTCCGTTAGCCCAGATGTGGAGTACAGCGGACACCTATCTGGATTTAGCAGCGAGTGCCGCAGATGCGGCCGAACACTTCCGAGATCAAGAAGATCGTGAAGTGGAAAAGCTCTTCTGGTCGCAGTTCCACAATCCAGAGCATCCACTGTCATTAGCCGATCGTTTGGACGAATGGGCCGAGCTAAATAGGTTGTCCGGACTCACCATGAAGTATGTCATGAGTCATCTGTGGCCAGAGAGGCCAGAGCCGAAAAGTTATTTCAACTTGGTGCAGCAGTTCCTTGGTGCGGCGCCGCATATCAATGCGATGAAGAGGTCAGCGTGCATAGAGGGTGCATGGATGGCTCTTGCCCGTGTCAAGACATACTGGGCGGAAATGGAAGCCACCACTGTTGCATCCCCAGACTCGGATGGAAGCCGAGTACCTACCGAGCGCTATTTTCAGGAAGTTCTACGAGGCGCTCGTTTAATAGAGACGCAGTGCTCGAAGGATACTATATTCGAATAGCATGTATTATTGTAAAACAATATTTTGATAAATTGTAGAAGCTTTTTATACTTGTGCCCGCAAGTATTGGGATACCTCCTGTGTGGCCGTTTAACATATACGTATATATAATATGAAAGATGGCAGTCGTCGGCTTCAGCCCCCACGCACATAATGCGGGGGTGTTCGCAGAAGGCGCATTTTCACACTTGATCCAACGTCTTGGTCCTACAAAGGAGGTGATAGCGCAGCGAACTAGGCAATCGTACTATGATGCTTTATCACTTTCACTTAGCCATAGGAGTTTGACATTGAGGCTACTTATATAGCCCCTGGTGGCGCCTGCGCTCGCCCGAACTTGGGGCGCGTATGTGCCTGGCCGGGAAACGGCCCTTCGTTAATGCGGAGGAATCCTAAAGATTCCAGTATGTCATCGAGTGGTTGACTAGTCTCACGCTATATCATGACAGTCAGTTTTCGGCTTTCTCTACTGAGGTGCTCGCCTGGCCGAACCGGGGCACAATCGCAGTAGTTCTCGTGGTGCCGCCTTAGCCGATAAAGTGGAACGTAAGGCAGCAAAACACAGGAGCCGGGCAAACCCAACATTTGACCAAAGACATGATTCAGAGCTGATGCATATAAGGCCAAACTCGCGACGCCGAACACTCCCTAAGGTATTCGATCTTTATGAGGGCGGGCGGGATGACACCCTTAGTAATAAGCCCCTAGTGTCCAGGTACGCGCAAACCTCTGACGTGGCCACATGCCAAAACACCAGCCTCCTCCTTGGTTATACCAAGAAACCAGGGGATGTGTATCAACAAGAGACAGTAAAAAAAGGTTTACGCAGGGTCTTAATCTGAAAAAAAATCCTTGGAACGGGTCCCTGCTGCACGTCTGCGCCTGTGTCTCCGTTGTGCCGTATCCTGGACGGGCGTAGCACGTTCATCATCTATAAGATAGAGGAACTTAGTTAAAGAAAGATTGTGCCGAACATGAGTTATACTAAATAAACAAAGTATAAATCGAAATGGGTAAAATTGAGTTTTATTGTCTCTTGTTTTATATGCGCGGAGCCCCTAGTACAGGGGTATACGGTTATTAAGCCTTTATCAATTGTATGTTTATGCCGGACTCATCTAGCCGTGTCCGTGGTCTTGACGACCTGTTTAGATGCTTTGGCTGGTGAAGCCGCTTTATTGTGGGGCTGTCAAGGCAGCCACACTGTTTTCCGCGTGGGAGGAACACTCAATGTTTTCCCTTTAATGAGATGATGCCTCGTGGACCGAGCATCTTAAGCGTAAGAGATGCATAATGCGGTATTGCATTAAAGCGGGCGAAAGCTTCGCGTCCCAGCAGTGCTTGATAGCTACTTGAGAATGGGGCGATGTGGAAAGTTAGCTGTTCGCAACGGAAGTTATCGGGGGAGCCGAACATAACTTCTAGCCGGAGAGAACCCATGCAACGGGCATCCGGGCCTGGCGTTACCCCTTGAAAGGAGGTTTTGCTATGGCGAATTTTTGTTGGGTCTATCCCCATGTTGCGGATTGTGTCCTGGTATAACAGGTTTAGACCACTGCCGCCATCCATCAGGACGTTTGTAAAATGGAGTCCGCCAATTATTGGATCTAATACCAAGGCAGTCCAGCCTGCGTTCCGGATACTTCTAGAGTAGTCCTGATGGTCGAAGGTGATCGGTTTTAACAACCATTGGCGAGACTCCTTTGGGATAGGCCATATGGCGCGTATCTCTGGTGGCGCCATTCTGTTCGTCGCGTGAAGTAAGTGTACTGTTTTGACTTCTTGTGGGAAATCCTTTTGTTTTCTGGTGCTCTGCTTATGGGGTTCGTCGTCCTCCTCACTTGGTGTGTCGAGCCCCTTGTGTTCGGCGTTGAGTTTGCCGGCTTGCTTGAAAACCCAACAATCTCTGTGGGTATGGTTCGCAGGCTTCCCAGGAGTACTGTGTATTTGACATATCTTGTCCAAGATTTTGTTTAAGTTGGATAGCTCATCCCTGTTATCCTTGAGGGGCGGCTTTCTCTGATTCTGCCGCCAGCTTTTGAATCCGGCGTTGACCGCCGTGCTCTTTGGGCTGTTTCCCTTATTCCGGCGCTGGTCCTTGCTGCGTTGCGTTTTTCCGTTTCCATCCCTAACTTCGGATGTACTTGGGTTGCTGGTGCTACATCTTGCCAACTAGTTTGTCCTCTCCTGCGCAAAAGCGGGTCATGGGGCTTGTTAATGCGGCCATTGTTCTAGGCTTTTCTTGGCCGAGGTGTCTGGCGAGCCATTTGTCTTGAACGTTGTGTTTAAAAGCTGCTAGGGCTTCGGCGTCCGGACAGTCGACTATCTGATTCTTTTTAGTAAGAAATCTGTTCCAGAATTTCCGAGCTGACTCTCCGGGCTGTTGAGTTATGTGACTGAGATCGTCTGCATCCGGAGGGCGGACATAGGTCCCTTGAAAATTTGCCCGGAAAGCATCCTCAAGCTCTTCCCAACTTCCAATGGTGTTTTTGGGAAGGCTTTTGAGCCAATGCCGGGCTGGCCCTTTAAGCTTGAGGGGTAAGTATTTTATGGCGTGGAGGTCATCTCCTCTGGCCATGTGTATGTGGAGGATATAATCCTCGATCCAGACCCGAGGGTCTGTTGTTCCGTCGTACGCCTCTATGTTTACGGGCTTGAATCCCGCTGGAAATTCATGGTCCAGCACCTCATCGATGAAACATAGGGGGTGTGCGGCACCCCCGTATTTGGGTGTGCCGTGATGTTCGGATATTTGTTGTGTTGCATTGCTTACTAGAGCTTGCTTTCTTGGCCCGTATATAGATCTGGCTGGGCCGTCTTTTTGATGCGGATCCTTTGATGGATCGCATGCCGGCTTGTGTGCGGCGCTGCTTGTCGCTCCATGCTGGCCATGCGGTCATCCATCCGACCGGATGGCTTTCCTATTTTTTGACTGCGGGGGCTCTAAGGCCTCCTCGTCAAATTCAGGAAGTAGCTTTCGCTTTGGATAGCTTTTTGTGCGGCGACTGCCGGCATATTTGTCTGCGGTGTTGCGTACTTTGCTCCATCTGATTCTGAGTGCATCTTCCGCGGTTTTGAGCTTTCGCTTATGCTTTTTCAGGCTATGCGCAGTGGCGATGAGCCTTTTGTGGAGGCTCTTATGCTCCATGAGTTTATCCAGCGTAAGGTCGTCCGGACTGTTGTTTTCATCGGGGACGGGGTGTTCGGTTTGTTTATCCAAGTTGCCCTGTTCGGATGCTTGCTCGAAGGCATGTTCGTCATCCACCGGCTCGTCCTGCTCTATGGCTGGGTCTGTATAGCTGATGTCTCTGTCAAGGCAGGGCTTTGAGCGGCGCTTACGTCGCCGCTTTGATTGCTTTTCGAGTGAACGATCCCTCGTTGTATCCCTGTGTTCCTCGTCGTCGCTTCCTTTGGGTGTGTCCACCATGTATACATCATGAGATGAGGTGGCTGTCCAGTGCCTTATAGGCGTTGGTTCATGTTCATCTCCTACATCGTTGTCCATACCGTCGATGTCTTCGGAGTCGAAGTCGAGCACGTCATTTAAATTATTGACAGTTGCTGCGAAGTGGGTGGTGGGTAGGCTTTGAATTTCTTCATCATCCGCATCCCAACCTTGTTGACCATAGTCCGGCCAGGGCTCTCCTGATAAAGAGAGAGACTTTAGTGAATTCAGAATATCGCCGAAGGGCGAGCCCTGAAAGATGTCCGCGGCGGTGAACTCCATGATGGCGCCCAATCGATCGGTCGGGGCGCGGAGGGCTCGAAGTCTGGAGAGGAGTCCGGCTCCTTGGAGTCACGGGCTTCGCAGAGAATAGGGCTGGTCTTCGGCTTAATCACCGTAGAGATTGCAGCCCCCGAGGCGGTGTCTAACCACCCATCCTCGATTGGTGTGATCGGCTCCGAGCTGGGGGTCGGAGCGGACACAGGTGCGGCCTCCAGGGCACTGTTCGACGGCAGAGCTAAATCATGCCCATCGTGACAGTGCGGCACGCTCGGCAGTGGCTCGAATCCGTCGAAGATCAAGTCTCCACGGATGTCGGCCGTGTAGTTCAAACTTCCAAATCTGACGTGATGGCCAGGGGCGTAGCTTTCGATCTGCTCCCGATGACCAAGCGAATTGGACCGTAGTGCAAAGCTGCCGAATATGAAGATCTGTCTGGGGAGAAAAGTCTCACCCTGGATCGCATCGCTGTTGATGATCGGAGAAGCCATCGGGCCTAAAAGTGACGACACAGAGGAACTCTCAACGAAAGCACCAATGTCGGTGTCAAAACTGGCGGATCTCGGGTAGGGGGTCCCGAACTGTGCGTCTAGGCCGGATGGTAACAGGAGGCAGGGGACACAATGTTTTACCCAGGTTCGGGCCCTCTTGATGGAGGTAAAACCCTACGTCCTGCTTGATTAATATTGATGATATGGGTAGTACAAGAGTAGATCTACCGCGAGATCAGAGAGGCTAAACCCTAGAAGCTAGCCTATGGTATGATTGTTGTTCGTCCTACGGACCAAAACTCTCCGGTTTATATAGGCACCGGAGAGGGCTAGGGTTACACAGAGTCGGTTACAATGGTAGGGGATCTACATATCCGTATCGCCAAGCTTGCCTTCCACGCTAAGGAAAGTCCCTTCCGGACATGGGACGAAGTCTTCAATCTTGTATCTTCATAGTCCAGGAGTCCAGCCGAAGGTATAGTCCGGCCATCCGGACACCCCCTAATCCAGGACTCCCTCAGCCTTCTTTCTTGGTACGTACTCTCGGGCAATTTGTTGTCCTTTGGAAGCATATTCTTTATCATTACCAGCAACTTTCCAAATCCCTTGTTAGATACACCATTTTTTGCCTTCCATTGCAGCAATTCCAGTGTGGTGCCCAGCTTTTTCTTGTCACCTACGCAATTCGGGTACAACAATTTTTTGTGATCCTCTAACATGCGCTACAACTTCTTCTTCTCCAAATCACTTGCGCAGTTTCTCTTTGCATCGGCAATGGCCCGACCTAGATCATCAACGTGCTCATCCGATGCCTCTTCTTCAGCTTCTTCCCGCATTGCCGGCTCAGCTTCTTCCCGCATTACCAGCTCAGCTTCTTCCCTCATTGTTGTATCATCGTATTCAGGGAACCCATGGCCAGGATAGCCGTCGTCGTCCTCTTCTTATTCATTGTCTTCCATCATAACCCCTCTTTCTCCATGCTTGGTCCAAACATTATAGTGGGGCATGAAACCGGACTCAAACAGGTGGACGTGAATGGTTCTTGACATAGAGTAATTGTGACCATTCTTACAGCCAGCACATGGACAAGGCATAAAACCATCTGCCCGCTTGTTTGCCTCAGCCACAAGCAGAAAATTACACACGCCATTAATGAACTCGGGAGAGCATCGGTCATCGTACATCCATTGCCGACTCATCTTCAATACACAACACCGAAAACACCAAATTAATACAATACATAAAGTTCATACATAAAGATCATACAACACTTAAATGCAACAAACAAATAACTCTCTAGCTAAAGAATTTGAATGCAACAACAAATGCGATCAAGATCGCAACTAAGGTAACAATTGATCCAACAGCATAATGATACCAAGCCTCACTATGAATGGCATATTTTCTAATCTTTCTAATCTTCAAGCGCATTTTCTCCATCTTAATCTTGTGATCATCGACGACATCGGCAACATGCAACTCCAATTCCATCTTCTCCCCCTCAATTCTTTTCAATTTTTCTTTCAAATCCTCGTTTTCTCTTTCAACTAAATTTAACCTCTCGACAATAGGGTCGGTTGGAATTTCCGGTTCAACTACCTCCTACATACAAATATCTATGTCAACTTGATGGGCATAATTTGTCATAAACACGAAATGCAATGAATAGTTTTAAAAGAGAATATACCACATCCAAATCATAACCCGGACGAGGGCCGACGGGGACGGATATCAAAACCATGGCACTATGTATAACAAACAATGTATGGGTAAGATAATTATACGAGTAACTATATATCCAAATCACACAAACATCAATTTTTTATATAAAACTTCATGAACAAGAGGCTCACCACAAGGTGGTGCCGGCGACGGGACGTTGCGAGCGACCGACGGTGGTTACGACGGAGATTTAGAAGGTACTAAGTAAACCACACCTACATATGCAAACTAAGTGTTATTTTTGACCTCAATTTGCATATAAATCAAATACTAGCATATATATATAATTCCTCCCAAATTACTAAACTCAAAAATCAATCACAATATAAAGCATTGCACGAGCTAATCTAGCAATGAGAGATGAAAGGACAAAGTTGCTAACCTTTGTGATCATTTGAATGGATGGGGGCCTTCAAATCTTGACAAATTTTGGGCAAAATGTGTGATGAGCTTGAGAGGAAGAGGGAAAAGAACAGAGAGGAGAGGGGAAAGGGGAAGAACAGAGCGATCTCGGGTGGACGAAGGGTCTATGTTGGACGACCTTTAGTACCGGTTCGTGATACGACCTGGTACTAAAGGTGCTGGAGGGGCCCCGGACTGACAACATCCTGCCACCACTCACTTTACTTCCGGTTTGTGGCACGAACCGGTGCTAAAGGTTCGCCACGAACCGGTACTAATGAGAGCGGCCGGCTAGCCGTTGGAACCGGCACTAATGCACACATTAGTGCCGGCTCAAATTCAAACCGGCACTAATGTGCTTCACATTTGACCCTTTTTCTACTAGTGCTTCTTCTTCTGGCTCGGCGCCATGGTGATACGTCTCTAACTTGCATGATTTGAATGGAACTAACCCAGACTAACGTTGTTTTTAGAAGAATTGCCATGGTGTTATTTTTGGGCAGAAATATAAGTTCTCGGAATGACCTAAAAATCAATGGAGAATTATTTCGGAATATGTAAAAATACTGGAAGAAAGATCCACGTCCGGGGCCCACACCCTGTCCACGATGGTGGGGTAAGTGCCTTACCCCTCTGGGCGTGCCCCCTGCCTCGTGGGCCCCCTGACGCTCCACTGACCTCAACTCCAACTCCATATATTCGTGTTCCAGGACAAAAAAATCAGAGAGAAGGATTCATCGCGTTTTACGATACGGAGCCGCCGCCAAGCCCTAAACTCTCTCGGGAGGGCTGATCTGGAGTCCGTTCAGGGCTCCGGAGAGGGGAATCCATCGCCATCGTCATCATCAACCTTCCTTCATCACCAATTTCATGATGCTCACCGCCCTGCGTGAGTAATTCCATCGTAGGCTTGCTGGACGGTGATGGGTTGGATTAGATTTACCATGTAATCGAGTTAGTTTTGTTAGGGTTTGATCCCTAGTATCCACTATGTTCTGAGATTGATGTTGCTATGACTTTGCTATGCTTAATGCTTATCACTAGGGCCCGACTGCCATGATTTCAGATCTGAACCTATTATGTTTTCATCAATATATGAGAGTTCTTGATCCTATCTTGCAAGTCTATACTCTATAGTCACCTATTATGTGTTATGATCCGTTAACCCCGAAGTGACAATAATCGGGATACTTACCGGTGATGACCGTAGTTTGAGGAGTTCATGTATTCACTATGTGTTAATGCTTTGGTCCGGTACTCTATTAAAAGGAGGCCTTAATATCCCTTAGTTTCCAATAGGACCCCGCTGCCACAGGAGGGTAGGATAAAAGATGTCATGCAGGTTCTATTCCATAAGCACGTATGACTATATTCGGAATACATGCCTACATTACATTGATGAACTGGAGCTAGTTCTGTGTCACCCTATGTTATGACTGTTACATGACCGATCGCATCCGGCACAATTCTCCATCACCGATCCAATGCCTACGAGCTTTTCATATATTGTTCTTCACTTATTTACTTTTCCGTTGCGACTGTTACAATCACTACAAAACTCAAAAATATTACTTTTGCTACCGTTACAACTACTATCATATTACTTTGCTACTAAACACTTTGCTGTAGATATTAAGTTTCCAGGTGTGCTTGAATTGACAAATCAGCTACTAATAATTGAGAATATTCTTTGGCTCCCCTTGTGTCGAATCAATAAATTTGGGTTGAATACTCTACCCTCGAAAATTGTTGCGATCCCCTATACTTCTAGGTTATCAAGACTATTTTATGGCGCCGTTTCCGGGAAGCATAGCTCTATTCTTTGAGTCACTTGGGATTTATATCTGCTTATCATTATGAAGAACTTGAAAGATCAAAGGACCAAGATTTTTCCCTCAACTACGAGGGGAGGTAAGGAACTGCCATCTAGCTCTACACTTGATTCACCTTCTGTTTTGAGTAAGCTTGCGATACCTAAACCTGCTTCTGCTATTAATCCTGATATGTCGCATGTTATTGATGATGCCACTTCTGCTTTGCATGATACTTATGATGAAACTACTTCTATGCTTGATAATAATGTGCCACTAGGTGAGTTTCTTGATGAACAACTTGCTAAGGCTAGGGAGAATGAAATTATTGAAACTGATAATATTGATGAAAGTGATGATGAAGATTCTCCCCCTAGATATGAATTGCCTGTTGTTCCTGAGGGTTATCTTATGGATGAAGAAAACTGCTAGAGACTTTCTTGATTGCAATGATAGAAGTGATCTTAAGAAATTATTAGCTAAGCTGAAAGAAAAGACTTTGAATGCTAGAATGAAATATGATCATGCTTATGCTACTTCACCTATCTTTATTACTGATAAGTATTATGATTTCTCTGTTGATCCTGAGTTAATTACTTTGGTTGAATATGATCCTTTCTATGGCTATGAATCTGAAACTGTTGTGGCACATCTTACTAAATTAAATGATATAGCTACCCTGTTTACTAATGATGAGAAAACTCGCTACTACTATATCCTCAAATTATTTCCGTTCTCATTAAAGGGTGATGCTAAGATATGGTTTAATTCTCTTGATCCTGGTTGTGTGCGTAGTCCCCAGGATATGATCTACTATTTCTCTGCTAAATATTTCCCTGCTCATAAGAAAGAAGCTGCTTTAAGGGAAATATATAATTTTGTTGAAATTGAAGAAGAGAGTCTCCCACAAGCTTGGGGGAGGCTTCTCCAATTACTTAATGCTTTGCCTGATCATCCTCTCAAGAAAAATGAAATACTTGATATCTTTTATAATGGACTAACCGATGCTTCCAGAGATTACCTGGATAGTTGTGCTCGTTGTGTTTTCAGGGAAAGAACAATTGATCAAGCTGAAATTCTATTGAATAATATGTTGACTAATGAAAATAATTGGACACTTCCTGAACAAACTCCTAAGCTGACTCCAAAGAAAAGGGGTATTCTATTTCTCAGTCCTGAAGATATGCAAGAGGCAAAGAAATCTATGAAAGAAAAAGGTATAAAAGCTGAAGATGTTAAGAATTTACCTCATGTTGAAGAAATGCATGGTCTTAATTCATCACCTATTGAAGAAACACACGGTGTTGATAACCCGACATAGGTAGTAAAGGTAAACTCTCTCTATAGATATGATAAAGCTGAAATCCCTCCTGCTAAGTTTGCTAGCCAATGTTTGGATGAATTTGATAACTTTATGGTTAAGCAAGAAGATTTTAATGCTTATGTTGGTAGACAATTGAAACATAATGCTTACATGATTGAACACTTGAGTGATTATAAGGCGAGTGTGAAAGGTGAACTTAAACCTATTAGTAAACATGCATCTATGGTTACCACTCAAGTAGAACAAGTACTTAAAGCTCAGAATGATTTGCTAAATTAATTGAATAGTAAAAATAATGAATTTGCTGTTAGAGTTGCAACTAGAGGAGGTAAAGTGACTCAGGAACCTTTGTATCCTGAGGGTCATCCTAAGAGAATTGAGCAAGATTCTCAGAGAATTAATATTGATGCACCTAGTCCTTCTAAAAGGAAGAGAAAGAAAAATGATAGGACTTTGCATGCTTCTAGTGAACCTGTTGTTGACACACCTAAGAATCCTAATGATATTTCTATCTCTCATGCTGAAGCACAATCTGGTAATGAACATGAACCTAGTGATAATGTTAACGATGATGTTCATGTTGATGCACAACCTAGCAATGAAAATGATGTAGAGATTGAACCTGTTGTTGATCTTGATAACCCACAATCAAAGAATCAACGTTATGATAAGAGAGACATTGTTGCTAGGAAGCATGGTAAAGAAAGAGAACCATGGGTTCAGAAACCCATGCCATTTCCTCCTAAACCATCCAAGACAAAGGATGATGAGGATTTTGAGCGCTTTGCTGAAATGATTAGACCTATCTTTTTGCGTATGCGTTTGACTAATATGCTTAAAATGAATCCTTATACTAAGTACATGAAGGATATTGTTACTAATAAAAGAAAGATACCGAAAGCTGAAATTTCCACCATGCTTGCTAATTATACTTTTAAGGGTGGAATACCAAAGAAACTTGGAGATCCAGGAGTACCAACTATACCATGCTCCATTAAAAGAAACTATGTTAAAAACTGCTTTATGTGATCTTGAAGCCGGTGTTAGTGTTATGACTCTCTCTTTATATCATAGACTTGATTTGAATAAGTTGACACCTACTGAAATATCTTTGCAAATGGCTGATAAATCAACTGCTATACCTGTCGGTATTTGTGAGGATGTGCCTGTTGTGGTTGCAAACGTTACTATTTTAACGGACTTTGTTATTCTTGATATTCCCGAGGACGATAGTATGTCTATTATTCTTGGAAGACCCTTTTTGAATACTGCAGGGGCTGTTATTGATTGCACCAAAGGAAATGTCACTTTTCATGTTAATGGTAATGAGCACATGGTACACTTTCCGAGGAAACAACCTCAAGTCCACAGTATCAATTCTATTGGAAAATTTTCAACAATCACTATTGGAGGTTTTGAATTTCCTCTTCCTACTATCAAGAAGAAATATGATATTCTTATTGTTGGGGATGTGCATATCCCCGTTGAGGTAACCTAGAGTTATTCGAAGATTCTCCGGTTTCATGTTATTCGAAATGAGTTTGTTAACAAGACCTGATCAACCTTGTTAGTGGATTCCTTTTGATGAGCATGAGATGGATGAATTTAGAAAACACAACTCTCTGTACCCTATTTTTATTTTCTTTTATTTATATTAAATAAAGCAAAAATAGTAATTTCTGTCTGTCTTCTGAATTATCCGTGCAATAAAAAATACCCCGAAAATAAAAGTTCTCCAAATGCCCTGAAATTTAAATATGATTTTTTTAGAATATTTGAGAATATATTGCACTGAGAACACACCAGGGGGAGCAAGCACCTGGCCACGAGGGTCCAGGGCGCACCCACCGCTGGGCGCGCCCCCCTGCCTCGTGGGCCCATGGTGGCTCCCCTCCACTTATTCCAGCTACCACACACTCCTTCTTCCTCCCAAAAAAATCACCAACCAGCTCAAACCCGAGTTCTTGCTTATCTTGCTGCCATTTTTGATCTGCTTGCTCAAAGCTCCATTCACAAAACTACTTTGGGGGATTGTTCTTTGGTATGTGACTCCTCCAATGGTCCAATTAGTTTTTGTTCTAGTGCTTTATTTATTGCAAATTTTTGCTGCTTATGTGACCTTGTTCTTGAGCTTGCATGTCAAATGTATATGGTCAAAAGTAGTTTTAATGCATGATATTGCCTCTAGGCACTTGTAGGAGTAGTTGCTATCAATTTTGTTGAGTTTGGTTCACTTTTTATTTTGAAGTTCTAAAAATTTCAGAAATTTTCAGAAAAAGATGAAGAGATTTTTAAGGGGCTCATCGAGCCGAAGCTCGAAGGATAAACAAAGTGAAGAGAACAAGAAGCCCAAGTATAATCTCCCTTGCACCGCGGAGGTTCGGCCGTGTGAATGGCCTTGTGATGATTTCTTGAGAGCAGCCGGGATTTATGATGATTTCTATGAATTGGCTGAGAATGCAGGCCTCACCGCCTTCCTCCACGACCAACGCGAACAGTGTCTCTTACTCACCAATATCTTTGTGCAAAACTTTCATTTCCATGCTAGGAGCTCACCACCTACGATGGAATTTTATTTATATGATGAGCATAAGGAGATGTCACTTCGTGATTTTTATCGGGTTTGTTTGATCCCTTTTGAGGGCAGTGTAGAGGAACCACATCGTGACGATGTGGAAGGGTTTATTGATACAATTGTTGTAGGGGAAACGAGGAGAGTTTCCGATGCAAGAATTACCAGCATACATTTTCCTGTTTTACATTACTTCGCAACATTTTCTAGTAGATGCTTAATTGCTCACGGAAACTGTAGCAACCTTAGTGCCCCTGATATTGTTATTTTGTGCCATGCCTTGTTCCGTGATGACACCTTTAGTATGGGCACTATTGTTGCAAAGCGGTTAAATCTTAACCGTACTAAGGGCCCCATCTTGGGAGGTATCTTCGCCTCGCGCCTCGCTGCACATTTTAACATACCTATTAGACATTATGAGAAGGAAGAGAAGTTGTTGCCTCCTGTTTTTCTAGACTATAAGAATATGGTATCACATGATTTTATCGTTAAGAATAAGGAAAAGATGCTTAAGTGCAAGGTGATATTTGATAAAAATCACCCTGAGACTATTACTTTGCCTGCTCCTTCCTTGTTTGACTTATCTGCAGGCAAGTACCTTGTTCTGCCGGAGGCCATTCACGCCTACCTAAACCCCACACCAGCTATAGAGCCAGAGCCGGAACCACAATTTGATCCTCACCGGTAGTCTGTTTATCGGTGGAATCCGGAGGAGATTGACAACCAGTTGCACCAGGGGGATCCTTCTCAGTACGACCAAAACTATAAGTTTGGATATCCGCCAGGCCAATCATAGCCATAGACCAACTTAGGCCAAAAGCCTAAGCTTGGGGGAGTATGTATTTCTCACCGACATTACATTCATGTTCACACACTCATGCTAGTTGTCGGTGCTCATACTTTTTCATTGTATCATCCATGCTAGTTTATTTTCATTTTCTTGTTTTCTTCTTGTGTGTTTGAAAAACCTTAAGAAAAACCAAAAAAAATTGTTGTAGATTTTAGTTAGTTTACTTTCCATGCCTGTAGTAGTAGTAATTAAAAGAAAACCCAAAAAGATTTCTTGTTCTTCTTTTGCTTGTTGGGAGCTTTCCCGTGTAAATAGTTTTGTTTCTTTTCTGTTTTTTTGGGGTCGAGAGGAGAAGACCATGATTAAAATGTTAAGTGGCTCTTATATGCATTATTGTTGATCTAACAAAGAGCCCATATTACCTTGTCTTCTCTCTTGAATTGAATGCTTGCAGATTCCAGCTTAGTCCAATGCACGTGCACTATTATTATCCACACTATTTGGTCGTGCGAGTGAAAGGCAATAATGATGATTATATGATGAACTTATTGAGATGAGAAAAGCTGGTATGAACTCGACCTCTCTTGTTTTAGTAAATATGATTAGTCCATCGTTCCTGATTTAGCCTATTATGAAAGAAACATATTTGCAATGACAATTAGATATTGTAGTTGCTTATGCCATGCTTAATTAGCTAGGAGCTTATAATGGTTTACCTTGCGTGCCAACATGCTATTAAAATGGTTGTGATGTGGTATGATAGGGTGGTATCCTCTTTTGAACGACTCGAGTGGCTTGACTTGGCACATGTTCACGCATGTAGTTGAAACAAAATCAACATAGCCTCTACGATATTTATGTTCATGGTGCATTATATCCTACTCATGCTTGTATTCGGTGTTGATTAATTTTAATGCATGTTCATGACTGTTGTCGCTCTCTAGCTGGTCGCTTCCCAGTCTTTTTCTAGCCTTCACTTGTACTAAGAGGGAATACTGCTTGTGCATCCAATTCCATAAACCCCAAAGTTATTCCATATGAGTCCACCATACCTACCTATATACGGTATCTACCTGCCGTTCCAAGTAAATTAGTATGTGCCAAACTCTAAACCTTTAAATAAACATTATGTTTTGTATGCTCGAATAGCTCATGTATCAACTAGGGCTATCTGTATCTTCCATGCTAGGCGGGTTATTCTCAAGAGGAGTGGACTCCGCTCCTCACTCACAAGAAAATGGCTGGTCACCGGGATGCCCAGTCCCATGCTCTATGCAAATCAAATCAAAATAACTGCAAACAAAACTCCCCCGGGACTCTTGTTAGTTGGAGGCACTCGTTGTTTCGAGCAAGCCATGGATTGATGCTTGTTGGTGGAGGGGGAGTATAAACTTTACCATTCTGTTTGGGAACCGCCTATAATGTGTGTAGCATGGAAGATATCGAGATCTCTCGGTTATTATGTTGACAATGAAAGTATATCGCTCAAAATATTATTCATATCTATTTCAAAACCGAGCTCTGGCACCTCTACAAATCCCTGCTTCCCTCTGTGAAGGGCCTATCCATTTACTTTTATGTTGATTCATCACCCTCTTATTAAAAAGCACCAGTTGGAGAGCACCGCTATCATTTGCATCTATTACTGTTAGTTTACATTGAGTATGACTTGACTGGATCTCTTTTACCATGAATTACAATGTCTAGTCAGTTGATCTTTAAAGGTGCTCTGCATTTATGTTTTGCGGTCTCAGAAAGGGCTAGCGAGATACCATCTTGTCATATCATATTATGATTGTTTTGAGAAAGTGTTGTCATCCGAGATTTATTATTATTGCTCGCTAGTTGATTATGTCATTGATATGAGTAAACATGAGACCTAAGTCTTATTGTGAATATTGTTAGTTCATAATCTTTGCTAAAAACCTGAATGTTGGCTTTACAAATTTACAACAACAAGAGCAAACAGAGTTTCTAAAAGTTTTTCTTTATCACTTTCAGTTTATCAACTGAATTGCTTGAGGACAAGTAAATGTTTAAGCTTGGGGGAGTTGATACGTCTCCGTTGTATCTGTTTCCAAAGACTTTTGCCCTTGTTTTGGACTCTAACTTGCATGATTTGAATGGAACTAACCCGGACTAATGCTGTTTTCAGCAGAATTGCCATGGTGTTATTTTTGTGCAGAAATAAAAGTTCTCGGAATGACCTGAAAATCAACGGAGAATTATTTTGGAATATATAAAAAATACTGGAAGAAAGATCCATGTCAGGGGGACCACACCCTGTCCACGAGGGTGGGGGCGCGCCCTACCCCCCTGGGCGCGCCCCCTGCCTCGTGGGCCCCCTGACACTCCACCGACCTCAACTCCAACTCCATATATTCGTGTTCGGGGAGAAAAAAATCAGAGAGAAGGATTCATCACGTTTTACGATAAGGAGCTGCCGCCAAGACCTAAACTCTATCGGGAGGGCTGATCTGGAGTCCGTTCGGGGCTCCGGAGAGGGGAATCCGTCGCCATCACCATCATCAACCTTCCTTCATCACCAATTTCATCATGCTCACCGCCGTGCGTGAGTTATTCCATCATAGGCTTGTTGGATGGTGATGGGTTGGATGAGATTTATCATGTAATCAAGTTAGTTTTGTTAGGGTTTGATCCCTAGTATCCACTATATTCTGGGATTGATGTTGCTATGACTTTGCTATGCTTAATGCTTGTCACTAGGGCCCAAGTGCCATGATTTCAGATGTGAACCTATTATGTTCTCATCAATATATGAGAGTTCTTGATCCTATCTTGCAAGTCTATAGTCACCTATTATGTGTTATGATACGTCAATCCCGAAGTGACAATAATCGGGATACTTACCGGTGATGACCGTAGTTTGAGGACTTCATCTATTCACTATGTGTTAATGCTTTGGTCCGGTACTCTATTAAAAGGAGGCCTTAATATCCCTTAGTTTCCAATAGGACCCCATTGCCACAGGAGGGTAGGACAAAAGATGTCATGCAAGTTCTTTTCCATAAGCATGTATGACTATATTTGGAATACATGCCTACATTACATTGATGAACTGGAGCTAGTTCTGTGTCACCCTATGTTATGACTATTACATGATCGATCGCATCCGGCATAATTCTCCATCACCGATCCAATGCCTACGAGCTTTTCATATATTGTTCTTCGCTTATTTACTTTTCCGTTGCTACTGTTACAATCACTACAAAACCCAAAAATATTACTTTTGCTACTGTTACCACTACTATCATATTACTTTGCTACTAAACACTTTGCTGCTGATATTAAGATTCTAGGTGTGGTTGAATTGACAACTCAGCTGCTAATAATTGAGAATATTCTTTGTCTCCCCTTGTGTCGAATCAATAAATTTGGGTTGAATACTCTACCCTCGAAAACTGTTGTGATCCCCTATACTTGTGGGTTATCACATGGCAGCAGAGAGGATTGGAGCCGGGTTAGGCTAGGGGAAAAGACTGATGTTTCTGGGAGATGGAGTTGTGGAAGCGCGCTGCCAGCAATGGAGGTGGAGCTGTGTTGGCAACGGCGGCCGCCTAGCCTGGCGAATATCAAGGCTGCGTGGGGGAGTGGAGGCGCCCACGTACCACCAATCACCACACGTCAATCAAGACCACAGGCGGTTGGGGCCCGCGGCGCTCCGCACTTGCCCTTTGGCTTCGCCTTGAAGCCAAGCTCGAATGCGCCTTGGGCCCGGGGGCTACTATCGGCGTTCTGGGACGGGGGTGCCCAGACTTGCCTACCTGCGGCATGAGAGCGTGGCTCTACCAATGGCCTGGTATGGCCCATCTTCAGCAGCAGCAACTCAAGACCCTCGCGAGGGACCAAGCCTCTCGAGGTGGATGACACCAAGACCTCCCTGGGGGCAGCCTCACTATGATGGCTCCTGAGGAGCGGAGATATCTATGCAAGGAGCACCTCGCGGGGCTCGCGTGACGTGAGCCATGACGACCAAGGCCAGGAGAGCGCCAGCGGGCGTAGTGTACTAGTTTCCTCTTTGGTGCTAAGGAGGCAAGCGCAGGCGCGGGGTCCCGAGGAATCAGGCAAAGGTTTCCATATCGGTGACCAAGACCAGTAGGACGGCAGGACGGAGGTCACCGCGAAGCCCACAGCAACATCATCACCAGAGCCTTTGGCAAGCGAATACCACCTTTTGTTAGGATAGCTTGTACTAGTTGCCCCCCTTCAAACTTGGCCGTTGTGGGATCCCTTCCCACCTAACATTTAGGAAGAGAACCAACGCCACTATAAATAGGACCTAGCCACCACCATAGGGACGGATCAGATCCATTCCACCCGAATGAGCTCACCAGTTCATCTAGCTCAAGAACACCTCACCTCCCGAGGCTGTTCATACATTGTACTAGTTCATCCTCAGCCCCTCGAGGCAATCCACCCACAAACTGGAGTAGGGTATTACACCACAAGGAGGCCCGAACCAGTATAAACCCTCATGTCTCTTGTTCTTTGGGTCCGTCGAGCTAGGCTGTGGAATCATTGAGCGGGCGAGCGAGGAAGAGAGTGTTCTTCGTGCACACCCCAGAGTTCGAACCTCACAAGGGTTTGCCGGAACCCGCAATCTGACAATACTGCTTCTGCTGCAACAAATCCTGGTATGCACAAGAAGGCCCCTGCAAAGAGGGTTCCAACCTTATGTGACGCCCCGAGACCGACGCATCAGACGCCTTTCATGTTTTTCGTTATCGTCATGTGTATTCATTTGTTTGTTGTATTCATGCATGTTACATTGTTGTTTGCCTATGCATATGTCCCATGTATCATCACCTCTCCCTTCCTTCTTCTTCATGTTTTGGAAGTGACATATTTCCCTCCTCCATTAATGTTCATTTATTTCCTGATGATATTACTCCATGCCTTATACCTCTCTGTCAAATATCATCCATTTTGGAGTTGTTTTGGTAGGGTTCAAAAATGGCTCAAGTTTGAATTAATTTCAAACTTGAATTATTTTTCTGTCCTTAAAAATTCCCAAAGAAATTTATTCAAATTCTACACAAATTCAGGACTCCAGGGATATTCTCATATCTCTCCAAACCCTCGCCATATTCCTGTGCTTTTTGGTCTTTATTTTTCTGTCTGAAGAAAAATAAAAGAAAGAAGAAGCAGTACCGCAGAGGCAGCCCACCTGCCACTTAAGGCATCTCCAGCCGCGCCCCCAGGAAGGCCTCCCCAGGCGATTTTTTCGCGTCGGTGCCGAAAAAACGGCCCAGTCGCGCCCCCAAGAGCCCGATTTTCACCGGCTTGGGCCGAAAACAGCGCCAGCGGACCCAGCCCGAACCCGACGCACTGGGGGGCGCCCGGGGGCGCCGGGGCGAGCTGTTTTGGCGCGAAAAAGATGCGGGCCAGCCGCATCAGCGACTCGGCGTCCCGTCTTCCCCCAACGGCCTCGGTTCCCGCAGGGAATCAATGGCAAGGCTGCCACCGATCAGCCTTGCCATTGATTCCCCACGGGCGGCGCATCACGGGATGGCGCGCCGACGCCTCCCCTCCCTCACACGCGTACACACGGGCACGGCACGGCTATAAAAGCCGGCGGCCTCCACTCGCCTGTGCCCACACCAGCCCCGCCCCTCGCCGCCGTCTAGCCCCTCCCTCTCCCTGCCTCTCCCGAGCGCCGCCGCCCAGCCCCTCCCTCTACCTCTCCCGAGCACGCCCAGCCCCGCCGTCGCCATGGAAGAACGCTTCCCCGGAGACGAGGCGGCGGCCAACGGCTTCGGCCGCCGTTCGCTCCACGAACAGGTGTCCTGGCTCCTGTTCCAGGCGAACATCCCGGCGCCGCCGGACATGCGCGCCGGGCCAACGGGGTGGAGACTCAGCGTCGGAGGAGTGCCCATTCCCCCGTTGCCCGACGCCGTGGCGAAGCCGAAGTACTTCGCCGAGGAGGTCGAGATCGTGCGCGCGTCCCTCACCGACGCCCAACTCTCCCTCCCCCAGTACGCCGCTGACAACCACGCGGCCTGGGCGGCGTATTTCGAGCGCCGCCAGCAGCAGCGATTGGCGTCCACCAATGGCGCGCCGGTGGTCGGCGGCCGACAGAACAGCGAGGGGCGTCCCCGGCCGCACACTCGAGGGCGTGCTCACGTACCTCGAGGGCGGCAACGACCCGCCGTTGGCGTACCCCCCGGCGCAGCACCGACGCGTCGGGCCATGGGCGCCAAGGAGGTTCGGCGCTTCCTCTTCTTCCTCCTCATCACGCTCTTCTTCACACTCCTCCGGCTCTCCGGTGCTGCTCGGCGTCAAGGCCGAGCCCACGGCGAAGACGCCGCTCGGCCTGCGCACTCGCAGCGCCGGCATCGTCAACAACGAGGGCGGCCGGCGCGCCTCCTCCTCGTCGGCTCCTCCGCGCTCCGTCAAGCCAAAGACGGAGCCGGGGCTGGCGCTGGTGAAGGCGGAGTTCGACGACGACGACGCGGCCCTCGAATGGGCGCGCCAGGACTCCATTGTGATGGAGAAGGCGCGCCGGGAGAAGGAGAAGGAGCGCTAGTGCGCCGCCCTATGCCGCTTCGAGGAGCACCGACGCGGCCGCGAGGAAGGCGGGGTCGTCGTCTTATGCGACAGCGACGACGACGACGACGCGCCACCGCCTGTTCGCCATGGCGACGCCGGGCAGGGGTCCAGCAGGGGCACCCGCGTCAAGGAGGAGAAGGCCGACGACGACGATGGCGGCGACGGCGGCGACGACTTCAGCCCCTTTCTTTTTTTAGATTAGGTTAATGTAATGTTTGGACGAATTTCGCCGAAATTTGCCATGTTTGGCCGAAATTTAACTAGTTTTTATCATAACTTCGCCCAACGGTTCTTTTTTTTAATACGCGCCTGGGGGCGGCCCTGGGGGCCGACGGCTGGGGACCGACTCACCCTCAGGGTCATTTTTTGCGCCGCCTCACCCCCAGGCGGCGCTTTTATACGCCCCCTGGGGGGTCAACGGCTGGAGATGCCCTTACCTGTCTGATTTCAGCCCAATAATCCCATCAGAAGCGATCCCTCCTGTTCTTCTCCTACCTCCTGTACGGCAGGTCATCAGGAGGCTCCATGTCGACGCTTCGGCTGATTTGACGGCCGGTAGCTCCCCTAGCCTCCTATAAGGCCTCCTTTGGTTTGGAGGAATTTTGTATGATTTTCATAGGATAGGATTTTTATAGGAAAAATTCCTTCAGAGCTCTTTGGTTTGTAGGAATGAAATCCTATTCCTATGGAGGAATTCTTCCTATCCTTCACATTTCATAGGAAAATAAACATTAGCCTAGACTCAATGGAAAAAATCCTATGGTGTGAATCAAAGGGCATCTCCTTTTCTATTCCTATGCATAGGATTTGAGATGCATGTCATCTCATTTCCTATGACTTTTCTATTCCTATGATTTTTCAATCCTATGAACCAAAGGAGGCCTAAAAGTTCTCCAAACCCTACCCTAGCCTCTCCTCTCTCCATTTCCCCCTCTCCCTGCCACCGCCACCAGGTAGGTCGCTTACCATAGCCGTCACCATGGACGAGGAGAGCTTAAGCTCGTCCCCGGCCTAAACACCTCCGTCGTCTGCGTTGCTGCCACGGGGAGAGAACCCCGACCCTATTCGTCGTCTTCCTCACCCTCGCACGTGACCACGAGGACCCAGAAGGCTTCTTCCTCGTCGTATGCTTCTCTGCTTCCTCTTCTTCACGGAACCGGTGGCGTCCCCGTCAGCGCGCTCCTCCTCCGTCCCCGGTCAGTCTCGACCTCGTATGACTCCAGCAACACCCCCACGGTGAAGCTCTGCTCCTCCCCATCTCTCTCTCCGGTCCCTTGTCCGCATGTCCGTCGATCCGCGCAACCCCGAGGCCGTCCGCCATGGCCGACCAGGGGAGCGAGTTCAAGCTCGTGCCTTGCCTCTTCCGCACTGCATCCACACATGCCTCCTTCCGCAGTTCTTCGCACGAACACACGCACCCTAGCATGTTTCCGCACACCCACTGCTGTAGCGCTTGCCTCACCATGCAACACCGCCATGGCCCAAGCTCCTGCTCCCACACATGCTGCTGGCTTCAGTGCTTTACTGCACATTCGCTGCACACCTCCGTGCACACGCATCTGCACACCCACACGCGCACCCTCACCTATTTCCGCACCCCCGCCGGCGCTTGGAAGCCGCAGCAGTCGCTGCTGTTTGTTCCTGTCGCCGATGAGAAACAGTCGTCCGCCACGCCTTCGCCACAGCATAATAGTTTCATCTGCAGCCGATCCCGCTATGTATCAGAAACACAATACTAGCGCAGCGGCTAGTGCCCTATGGTTTCAATCAAGAGGATGTGGGTTCGAGTCCTAGGTGCCCCAGTTTTGCACTGTTTTTCTTTTATTTTGCACACACGCACACTTGGGCCTGATTCCACTTCTGGCCGCAGCACTCATATGCTTTGGGCCCATGCCTGTTTTTTTCCTGCCTGTGGATTTAGTTATTTTTCACTGCATGTATAATTACAGAATTGCCATCATATTGAATTGTTAATAACTAAATATGCATGCATCCAAATTACACAAACTATATATCTAAAATGCTTAGAATTTCATGTACTGTCATAATATGCAACGTTCATCCATGTTTAAAGTGCATAAATATGTTGTTTGTTTAAATTTGCTCATATGCCATGCTAAAATGCTTTAATTCATAACATGCCTGTTTTTTTCCTGCCTGTGGATTTAGTTATTTTTCACTGCATGTATAATTACAGAATTGCCATCATATTGAATTGTTAATAACTAAATATGCATGCATCCAAATTACACAAACTATATATCTAAAATGCTTAGAATTTCATGTACTGTCATAATATGCAACGTTCATCCATGTTTAAAGTGCATAAATATGTTGTTTGTTTAAATTTGCTCATGTGCCATGCTAAAATGCTTTAATTCATAACATATGCCATGCTAAAATGCTTTAATTCATAACTAAATAACCATAGCTCCAAACTGAACAAACTTTATATGTAAATGGGGTGGAAAAATGCCTAGTTTAATATGGTGGCATCATCTTGTATGTTTAACAACTCTAAAATATGATTTAGGTCAGAACAGTACCAAATTCATAATATGCATATGGGGATTTTCCGAAATTGTTATTTGTTATTTCCGGCCTCATTTTAAACTTGACTAGATAGTTAGTTTATGTATGCTTCACCTCTTGCCATGCTAACCAACATCTAATTTTGTTGAGTACATAAACGGGAGAGAACTAAATAAGCCATGTGTGTTCCGTCAATATGCAACTCATTGCATATTGAGCTCCACTTAATTTGTAGGATTGCTTGTGCACTTTGCCATGCCATGACATGCTTCATTAAACCGGACATGCATCATACTTGGTTGTGCATCATGCCATGCTTATGTGATGGTTGTTTACTTTGTTGTTTGCTTCTTTCTGGTGTTGCTTCTTCGGGTTAGTTCCGATAATGTCGCGTTTGTGAGGATCCATTCGACTACGTCCATTTGTCTTCTTCATGGACTCGTTCTTCTTCTTTGCGGGATTTCAGGCAAGATGACCATACCCTCGAAATCACTTGTCTTTGCTTGCTAGTTGCTTGCTCTATTGCTTTGCTGCGATACCTACCACTTGCCACACATGCCTCCTTTCGCAGTTCTTCCCACGAACATGCGCACCATAGCATGTTTCCGCATGCCCACTGCTGTAGTGCTTGCCTCACCATGCAACACCGCCATGGTCCAAGCTCCTGCTCCCACACATGCCGCTGGCTTTAGTGCTTTACTGCACCTTCGCTGCACACCTCCGCGCACACGCATCTGCACACCCACACGCGCACCCTCACCTATTTCCGCACCCCTGCCGGCGCTTGGATGTTGCAGCAGTCGCTGTTGTTTGTTCCTGTCGCCGATGAGAAACAGTCGTCCGCCATGTAGAAGAAAGCCCCGGCCTTCGCCACAGCACAATAGGTTCATCTGCAGCCGACCCCCCTATGTATCACAAACACCATACTAGCGCAGTGGCTAGTGCCCTCTGTTTTCAATCGAGAGGTTGTGGGTTTGAGTCCCACGCGCCCTAGTTTTGCCCTGTTTTTCTTTTCTTTTGCACACATGCACACTTGGGCCTGATTCCACTTCTGGCCGCAACACTCAAATGCTTCGGGCCCATGCCTGTTTTTTTCCTGCCTGTGGATTTAGTTATTTTCCACTGCTTGTATAATTACAGGAATGCCATCATTTTGAATTGTTAATAACTAAATATGCATGCATCCAAATTACACAAACTATATATCTAAAATGCTTATAATTTCATGTACTGTCATAATATGCAACTTTCATCCACGTTTAAAGTGCTTAAATATGTTGTTTGTTTAAATTTGCTCATATGCCATGCTAAAATGCTTTAATTCATAACTAAATAACCGTAGCTCCAAACTTAACAAACTTTATATGTAAATGGGGTGGAAAATGCCTAGTTTAACATGGTGGCATCATCTTGTATGTTTAACAACTCTAAAATATGATTTAGGTCAGAACAGTACCAAATTCATAATATGCATATGGGGATTTTCTGGAATTGTTGTTTGTTATTTCCGGTCTCATTTTAAACTTGACTAGATTGTTAGTTTATGTATGCTTCACCTCTTGCCATGCTAACCAACATCTAATTTTGTTGAGTACATAAACGGGAGAGAACTAAATAAGACATGTGGTGTTCCGTCAATATGCAACTCGTTGCATATTGAGCTCCACTTAATTTGTAGGATTGCTTGTGCACTTTGCCATGCCATGCCATGCTTCATTAAACCGGACATGCATCATACTTGGTTATGCATCATGCCATGCTTATGTGATGGTTGTTTACTATGTTGTTTGCTTCTTTCTGGTGTTGCTTCTTCGGGTTAGTTTCGATAACATTGCGTTTGTGAGGATCCGTTCGACTACGTCTGTTTGTCTTCTTCATGGACTCATTCTTCCTCCTTGTGGGATTTCACGCAAGATGACCATACCCTCGAAATCACTTCTATCTTTGCTTTCTAGTTGCTCGCTCTATTCCTTTGCTACGATACCTACCACTTGCTATATCATGCCTCCCATATTGCCATGTCAAGCCTCTAACCCACCTTACCCAGCAAACCGTTATTTGGCTATGTTACCGCTTTGCTCAACCCCTCTTATAGCGTTGCTAGTTGCAGGTGAAGATGGAGTTTGTTCCATGTTGGAACATGGATATTGTTGGGATATCACAATATCTCTTATTTAATTAATGCATCTATATACTTGGTAAAGGGTGGAAAGCTCGACCGTATGTTGTTCCACTCTTGCCGCCCTAGTTTCCGTCATACCAGTGTTATGTTCCTTGATTTTGCGTTCCTTACATGGTTGGGTGTTATGGGGACCCCTTGACAGTTCGCTTTGAATAAAACTCCTCCAGCAAGGCCCAGCCTTGGTCTTACCATTTGCCTCACCACCACCTACTTTTCCCTTGGGAGTCGCGCTCCTGAGGGTCATCTTTATTTTAACCCCCCCGGGCCAGTGCTTCTCTAAGAGTTGGTCCGAACTGAGTAGACTTCGGGGCAACCTCGGGTAAACTTGAGGGTTGGTTTTACTCGTAGGATGTCTCATCCGGTGTTCCCTGAGAACGAGATATGTGCAGCTCCTATCAGGATTTGTCGACACATTCAGGCGGCTTTGCTGATCTTGTTTTACCATTGTCCAAATGTCTTGTAACCGGGATTCCGAGTCTGATCGGGTCTTCCTGGGAGAAGGAATATCCTTCGTTGACCGTGAGAGCTTGTGATGGGATAAGTTGGGACACCCCTGCAGGGTTTTGAACTTTCGAAAGCCGTGCCCGCGGTTATGTAGCAGACGGGAATTTGTTAATATCCGGTTGTAGAGAATTTGACACTTAACTTAATTAAAATGCATCAACCGCGTGTGTAGCCGTGATGGTCTCTTTTTGGCGGAGTCCCGGAAGTGAACACGGTTCTTGTGTTATGCTTAAACGTAAGTAGTTTCCGGATCACTTCTTGATCACCTCTATCTTTCAACCCTTGTGTTGCTTCTCTTCTCGCTCTTATTTGCATATGTTAGCCACCATATATGCTTAGTGCTTTGCTGCAGCTCCACCACATTACCCTATCCTACCCATAATCTTAAATAGTCTTGATCTCGTGGGTGTGAGATTGCTGAGTCCTCGTGGCTCACAGATACTTCCAAACAGTTGCAGGTGCCGATGATACCAGTGCAGGTGACGCAACCGAGCTCAAGTGGGAGCTCGATGAAGATCGTGTTCATTGTGCGGTTTTGTTTTCTAGTTGATCAGTAGTGGAGCCCAGTTGGGACGATCAGGGATCTAGCATTTGGGGTTATCTTCCTTTATTTTGGTGCCGTAGTCGGACCTTGATTGTATTCTGGATGACGTAATGCTATATTTATGTATTGTGTGAAGTGGCGATTGTAAGCCAATTCTTTATCCCATTCTTATTCAGTACATGGGATTGTGTGAAGATTACCCCTCTTGCGACAAACCTACCATGCGGCTATGCCTCTAAGTCGTGCCCCGACACGTGGGAGATATAGCCGCATCATGGGTGTTACACCTTAAAAGCCAGGGCCTCAACTATTGAAACTTCCAAGTCAAATGTTGAAGAGGCTACTGGAGAGGGTAAGAAAAGGAAAGAAAGGGTCAGGAAGACTATGGCCAAAGTCATTGGAAGATCCTCCATGATGGAAGATCCACAAGAAGAAGAAGATGCTGCACCAGCATCAAAGTCTCAAAAGCTGATGGGAGATGCCATCAAGTCTGGGGCTGCCCCTTCGAAGCCCAAGACAGCTCCCAAGGCTTCTGCTCCAGCTCCAAAGACTGCACCCAATAGGAGCACAAGGAATATTTCTGCTGCTGAGAAGAACAAGGCCCCAGTGCCTGAGATTAATGAAGAAGATGTTGAAGCCCAAGTGCTTAGGAAGCTCAAACCCAAGATTCCAGATTATGATGACAGTCATCCAGTGGCATAAGACATGAACATCAGGAAGGATGTAGGTCTCAGACTTTGGAGACAATCTGATCCATATGCTGTACGGAGAAGGACTGATGTGGATTATAGGTTCCATACCAAAGAGCAGCCGGATTTCTATGAGACCATCTTGCTTGACAAGAAGCCAATTGTTTGTGATATGAAGTGGGCAGATTGAGAATACATTGATGAGAATGAAGATCACTTCCCAGGAGTGCATGAAAGTTTCAGATCTTGTGGAGTAGATGACTTTGTGGGTCAGAAACTCACTAAGTGGAATGACGAGCTTATTATGCAATTCTACTCCACATCACACTTCTATCCTGATGGTAGAATTGTTTGGATGTCTGAGGGTACAAGGTACCAATCAACAGTTGCTGAGTGGGCAAAATTGATCAATGCCCCTAAAGAGCATGAGGATGGCTTGGATGTCTATGCCAAGAAGAAGAAAGACCACAACTCAATGGCCAACATGTACAAGGAGATTCCTGACAAAGCCCTGGAAACTCATAAGCTAGGCTCTGTTCATTATTTGTTATCTGGTTTGGCCACAATCAACACTATATTGAGGCATACATTGTTGCCCAAATATGGAGATCACAAGATGATCAAAGACCATTCCATCAAATTGCTGCAATTGTTTGATGTGCCCCAGAAATTCAAAGTCATGAGCCTGGTTGTGGAAACAATCAAGAGGACAGATGCAGATCAGAAGAGATCATGTGGGTATGCTCCACACATTCAGATGCTCATCAACTCCAAGATGGGCACAGGCACCTACTTTTTAGATAAGGATCATCTACCCTTGAGACCAGATTTTGAGGACAACACTGTTGTCATGACTGGAGAAGATCCTACATCTGCACAGGCACAAGAGAAAAGAGAGAAAGCCAAAGCTGAGAAAGCTGCAAAGATGCCAAGTGCTGAAGAGGCATCTCAAGTGTTTCTCCAGACCAAACAAGATCAACTTGGATGTCTGATTCAAGCAACCTTGAGGATTGAGAAGGGCTTGGCCACCCTGACTCAGAACCAAGAGAGACTGGAGAGGATCATTGAGACTAAGTTCTATGATCTTGATTTAAAAGTGACAGATATGCAGACAGCAGTTGAGCAGCTCCAGGAAGAAGCTAAGGAGAGGAAAGGGCAGGCTACCACAGATGCCTTTTAGAGAGTGACAAGAGGTCTGAGATCTGCTGCTATGCTAGTGACTGACACTAGAGCTACTAAATCAGCACATGCAGTCACAACATCAGTGCCACCTCCAGTTGCCACTCCACTAGCTCGAACAACTTCCATAGATGCATTCATCCTTGGAGTCCTCTCAATACCTCCACCCAAATATCAAGCCTAGAGAGACGCATAGCTCTATGCATTTTCAAACTTTTTGGTAACTTGTTGCCAAAGGGGGAGAAATGTATAGATCACAGGCTTCGAGAGAGAGAGAGAGCTTTGTTTCTTTTGCCTTCTTTGTCGTTTGGTTGATAATTTTGTGTGCTTGCTTGATACTTTATGTCTATGTGTGTGAGATACTTGTATGATTGAAAGTGCAACTATCCCTGGGTGGTTTTGGTAATTCCTAACAACATATAGCTCATTGAACTAACGCTCCTTCAAGTTGATCATTTAAGAAAGTTCAATGATTGGCATGGCATGGACTAGGAATGTGGACCCCTCAAAATGCTAAGGACACATATTGGCTCATGCTCGGGACTCTACATTTTATTTTAGTGATCCAAGATCACATTGAGTCCATAGGAAAAGCCAATACTATTATAAGGGGATGAGGTGTTGCTTAATGGCTTGCTTGCTCAAAATGCTTAGTGATATGCTCCAAAAGCCCTCAACCACTTTCTCATATCCATATATGTCCCAAACCAAAAGTCAAACTCGGCCCCACCGATTTGATCTATCCGGCGCCACCGAGTTCATTTGACATAGCCACTGCCAGAAACCCTAATCAGTTCGGTCTCACCGATAGCGATCTCGATCTCACCGAGATGGGATTGCAAACTCTCTATTTCCATTTCATAATGTTTCGGTCTCACCGAAATGAGCGATTCGGTCCCACTGAGTTTGCCTGACCAACTCTCTGTTTGCCTATTACAGAAATTAGTCTCACCGAGTTTATGTGATCGGTCTCACCGAGATTACGTTATGCCCTAACCCTAACAAAATCGGTCCGACTGAGTTGACATGTCGGCCCCATCGAAACTCCTAACATTCACATTTTGAACTGAATTGGTCCGACCGAGTTTCATGATTTGGTCCCACCGAGTTTGGTAAATTGTGTGTAATGGTTAGATTTTGTGTGGAGGCTATATATACCCCTCCACCCACTCTTCATCCGTGGAGAGAGCCATCAGAACGTGCCTACACTTCTACCATACATTTTCCGAGAGAGAACCACCTACTCATGTGTTGAGACCAAGATATCCCATTCCAACCACAAGAATCTTGATCTCTAGCCTTCCCCATGTTGCTTTCCACTCAAATCATCTTTCCACCAAATCAAAATCTGTGAGAGAGAGTTGAGTGTTGGGGAGACTATCATTTGAAGCATGAGAGCAAGGAGTTCATCATCAACACACCATCTATTACCTTTTGGAGAGTGGTGTCTCCTAGATTGGTTAGGTGTCACTTGGGAGCCTCCGACAAGATTGTGGAGTTGAACCAAGGAGTTTGTACGGGCAAGTAGATCGCCTACTTCGTGAAGATCTACCCTAGTAAGGCAAGTCCTTCATGGGCGATGGCCATGGTGGGATAGACAAGGTTGCTTCTCCGTGGACCCTTCGTCGGTGGAGCCCTCCGTGGACTTGCGCAGCCATTACTGTTCGTGGGTTGAAGTCTCCATCAACGTGGATGCACGATAGCACCACCTACCAGAACCACGCCAAAAATCTCCGTGTCTACATTGCGTTTTCTCCCTCCAAACTCCTCCCTTTACCTTCATATGCAATTTTTTTACATTCCGCTGCTATACTCTTAGACTTGCAGGTGTAGGTTGATTGCTTGACTTGTGCTAAGTTGCTAAAATCTGCCAAGACTTAAAATTGGGAAAAGGATAGATTTTTATTTGGTCAAGTAGTCTAATCACCCCCCTCTAGACACACTTTCGATCCTACAGCCATCATGAATGATGCTTATGGAGATGAACTTGCTATAGTTCCTTATTTTAAGAATTAAATTGTTGCTACTTCACCCACACATGATAGTCATATTATTTGTTTAAATTCCCCCAACTACACTATATCAAAGAAGTTTGCACTTTTTAAAGATTATATTGATGGGTTGCATTTTACCTTTGCACGTGATGATTCTGATCGATATAATATGCATGTGCTTGCTGCTCCTACTTGCAATTATTATGAGAGAGGAACTACTTCTCCACCTCTCTATGTTTCCAATACGATAAATTGCAAGAAACTGCTTATGATGTGTATCAGCCTTTACTATGTGTGCATAAATTGTTCTTTTGTGACATGTCGGTGCATAGGAAGAGAGTTAGACTTTGTTGTCATGTGATATATGTTTCTTTGTTCTCACTACTAAATTACAAATCATTGTTAATTAAAATTGGCTTTGATATACCTTTGGATCCGGGTGGATCATTTACTTGAGCACTTTATGCCTAGCTTAATGGCTTTAAAGAAAGTGTTGCCCGGGAGACAACCCGGAAGTTTTAGATAGTCACTTTATTCTTTTATGTGATTTTATAAAGTTTAAAATAAAAAACTATAGGATAACCTAAAACTCTTCAAAAAGAAAAGTGGAAGTCGGAAAGACGAGCACTGTTGAAGTGGGGGATATCCTTGAACTTTGTTCATGCCCATGGAAACTTTGTGAACATTGATTATAGAAACTTTAAAACAAAAATAATTATCCCCTTGTGCAAATGCATTGTATTATAAAAATAATGTGCCAATATTTACCTTTAGGATGTTTATATTGCTTGTTTGGTGTGTGCTGTGAAAAAACAGAAACTTTTGTTGTAGCGCTTGAATTTTCATAATTTACTAGAACATGCAAAAATTCTCAAATTTTTACACAGTATGGCTATGATTTTTTTATTATGTACTAATGTTTCATAATTTTTGGAGTTACAGAAGTATATGTACCATCTGCATCTTTACAGATTGTCCTATTTTCATAGATTGGTGTTATAGTTTCTTTATTTGCTTATGTTTGAAATCTTGTTGAGCCCCATTGACTTGGGAACCATAGAATTGTGATAGCATATAGTGGGTAATGTTTGATTATAATTATACAATAATGTTATAGCAGGGCATGATGGGATTTGATGTTACACGTACCAACCCCTCTATTAAAAAGTTTGGTTAAATTTTGTGTGCATTAAGTGTTCGAAGATCGAGGAGGTATCAATATGAGGAGAATAAGGAGAGGTAACAGTTCAAGCTTGGGGACGCCCAAGGCACCCCAAGTAAATATTTAAGGAGACTCAAGCGTCTAAGCTTGGGGATGCCCCGGATGACATCACATGGTTAGTCATAAAATCCTACATAAAACTTGTAGATCACTGAATATGATATGTTTGATTCCTTGCAATAGTTTTGTGATATTGAGTAATATTGGGGCATGCTAGTAAAAGAATTAAAGTTGAGTATTAATAATGGTGTTAAGGGAATTTAGTCTTTACGCAAGTAAATCCTCATGCATGTAAAGTGGTGGCCGTTGACATTAGCAGTGAGGTCAGAGCATATTTTATCACTGATTGATCCTTTGTGTTGTTCGAATTGGGGGCGCGATGGTTAACTCATCCCAACCAACTCCCTAGGGGCATGCGAGTAGTACTTTGATTCGAGTGCTAATAGGCTTTCACAATAAGTATATGAATTCTTATGACTAATGTGAGTCCATGGATTATAGACACTATCACCTTTCCGCATACTGCTAGACTTTTTGGTGTCGCGCATTTCCCTTTCTCACCTCGATAGTTGGTGCAAACTTTGCCGATGCATCCAAACCCCGTGATATGATACGCTCTATCACACATAAGCCTCCTTATATCTTCCTTAAAATAGCCACCATACCTACCTATTATGGCATTTCCATAGCCATTTTGAGATATATTGCCATGCAACTTCCACCGTTCCGTTTTTATGACATACACATTCATTGTCATATTCATTTTGTGTGATCATATAGATGACATAGTATTTGTGGCTCAGCCACCATTCATCATTTATACTTGTTACGCTAGCATGATTGCACATCCTGGTAAACTGCCAGAGGCATTCATATAGATTCATTGTTCTAGTATCGAGTTGTAATATTGAGTTGTAAGTAAATAAAAGTGTGATGATCATCATTATTAGAGCATTTCCCAGTGAGGAAAGGATGATGGATAATATTATTCCCCCACAAGTCGGGATGAGGAACCAGACGAAAAATAAAAAAGAGGGAAAAAATAGGCCAAAAAGAGCCCAACAAAAATGGAAAATATGAGGGGAAAAGAGAGAAGGGGCAACGCTACTATCCTTTAACACACTTTTGCTTCAGAGTAGCACCATGTTTTTCACATAGAGAGTCTCCTATGTTGTCACTTTCACACACTAGTGGGAATTTTTCACTATAGAACATGGCATGTATATTTCGAGGATGGGCTTCCTCAAATGCCCGAGGTCTTCATGACCAAGCAAGTTGGATGCACACCCACTTAGTTTCCATTGAGCTTTCATACACTTATAGCTCTTAGTGCATCTATTGCATGGCAATCCCTACTCCTCGCATTGGTATCGATTGTTGGGCATCTCCATAGTCCATTGATCCGCCTAGTTGATGCGATACATTCCCCCTTTTTGACTTCTCCTTATTGATCCCTACCACTGTATTCTATTCCAACTATAGTGCTATGTCCATGGCTCCTGCTTATGTATTACGTGGGAGTTGAAAATGCTGAAGCGCGTTAGAAGTATGAGTCAATTTATTGGTTTGACACCGAGGTGCTCATGATTTATACTTTATGCTAGGAAGACTAAGCATGACAGGCTATATGATTTTGTAGGGATAGCGTTCTTTAACATTCTTTATATTGAAGGGTATGCTTGTTTGTTACTATGCGTGAGTATTGATGTCTTCATGTCAAATGGTAGAGTATTGTCTTGAATCACTCGTATGTTAATATTCGTGCCATGATTAGATTACATGATCAAGATTATGCTAGGTAGCATTCCACATCAAAAAATATCGTTTTATCATTTACCTACTCGAGGGCGAGAAGGAATTAAGCTTGGGGATGTTGATGCATCTCCATCGCATCTATAACTTTTGATTGCTTCATTCCAATATTCTACAACTTTCATATACTTTTGGCAGCATTTTATATTATTTTTGGGACTAACATATTGTTCTAGTGCCAAGTGCCAGTTCCTGTTTTTTTGCATGCTTTTTGTTTCGCATAAAATCCATATCAAATGAAGTCCAAACGCGGTAAATTTTTACGAAGATTTATTTTGGAATATATGTGATTTTTGGGAGGAAGAATCAACACAAGGGGAGGCACACGACCTTCACAAGGCATCAATGCGCCGCCACCACCCCAGGTCGCGTGGGGTTGCCTTGTGGCAACCTCGTAGGTTAGTTGGAGTCCTTCTTTGGCGCAAGGAAGCTTATATAGAGAAAAATATCGTGTTAAATGTCAGACCGATTGGAGTCATGGATATCCAGGAATATAAGAAACGGTTTTCGAACAAAAAACAAAAACGCGAAACAAAAGAGAAACAGAGAGAGATCCAATCTCGGAGGGGCTCCTGCCCTCCGGGAGGCATGGAGGCCATGTAACAAAGGGGAAAACCTCCCCCCATCTAGGGGGGGAAGCTGAGCAAGAAGAAGAAGGAGGGGCTCTCTCCCCCTCTTTTCTGGTGGTGCCGGAGCATCGCCGGGGGAATCATCATGGCGGTGATCTACAACAACAACTTCACCGCCGTCATCACCAACTCTCCCCCCCTCTATGTAGTGGTATAACACCTCTTCTCCCCGCTGTAATATCTACTTAAACATGGTGCTTAATGCTATATATTATTATCCATTATTGTGTGGCAATCTATGATGTTTGAATAGATTCTTTTTGTCCTACGGGTTAATTGTGGTATGGTGTGATTGATATGAGTTGTATTTTGATATGGTGATGTCATATGGTGCTCTATGTGTCGCGCAAGTGTGTGGGATTACCGTTGTAGGATTTTGCAATACATTCATGATTCGCTTATAGTGAGTGGTGAGAGTGACGGAAGCTTATACCTGAGTAAGGGGGTTGTTGCATATGGGAGTAAAGAGGACTTGTTACTTAATGCTATGGTTGGGTTTTACCTTAATGATATTTAGTAGTTGCGAATGCTGGATAGAGTTTCAATCATAAGTGCATATGATCCAAGTACGAAAAGTATGTTAGCCCATGTCTCTCCCTCATTGCATATGATATCTATCGTGTTATATTCAGTTGCCTATGGACAATCTTTTTCTTTGTTCTACACAAACTTTGTACTAAGCAACTAACTTTTATTATCTTGCAAATTACTCCTAGTTTTATTCTGGCAAAGTAGTTCTAGAATTACACCTACAAAGTACTTCTAGTTTCATACTTGTTCTAGGTAAAGAAAACGTTAAGTGTGCGTAGAGTTGTATTAGTGGGTGATAGAACTTGAAGAGAATATAAATTCTACCTTTAGCTCCTCTTTGGTTTTGACACTCTTGTTTATCGAAAAAGCTACAATTGATCTCCTATACTTGTGGGTTATCACTCGTCATGGATGCCTCCATCTCTTTGGTCCACCCCATGGGCGCCTGCCCTCCAGCAGGCGGGTATGGATGGGCCACCTCGGTTCTCTCCATTAAAGGAGGAACTGTCACTATGGTAGGCTGTCGAGGTGGCTCTAATCAATAGGGGCCGCAGTTGTCGGCTGCCCTAGCTTTTCCCCTTCCGTGGAGAAACGGTTTCTCCCCAGCGGATCCTTGGAGGCCGAGGCCTCTGCCTCGCCCATAGAGACATAGGCATCCCCTCCCGTGATAGGCACACATGGAGCTTGTTGAGAAGTCACCTCCCCCGGCCCGCCATGGGCTATAGGGGAGGGGGAACGCTCCTCCGATGCACTGGGTGGAGGGAGCCCACTCGACGACTGCTTATCGCTAGTACGGGAGCATTATGGGCTGTGAAAGACAAATAATCGATTAGATTTGTGGGAAGAAGGAATTAGCATGCATACAACCCGTACGAAAATAATGCATACCTCCTCGGTAGTGGTCTTTCCCTACACTGCTCTATCAGGTCATCATCTGATTCATAGGAGATGACCGTGGCTGCAGCAAGGGCCTTGCGGGGTGCAATGTCGGCAGCCTTCACAAGGGGCCTTCAGGTTCGGAGGGCGACAGCCCCCATGACGTCTTCGGGCACCATCCTCTTTCTCTTCGAGGGAGGAGTACCTTCCTCCCCCTCCTCTCCTTCTCCCTCTCTTTCCTCCTCATCAGAGGAAAGAGCTTGGATGTTCTCAGACTTAGTGCCCGAGGGGTCTCAGATCCGAAGACCTCCCCCGTTCTTCCCCGTCTCCTTCTTTCCCTTGGCTAGGGCCTTTGGGGGCACCACGCCCAAGAGGGCATGTTGCTCGGGGATCCGGTTTTCTTTGGGCAGCCGTGCCAAACACTTGGACGCTCATTTCTGAAGGCGAATGAGGAAGGATCAGACAAATACAAAATACAAAATCGTTGGTGAACATGCGAGATGATGGTTACATCGGATGGGCCGTATACGGCGTTGTTGCCGCTGTCTGGCCTGTCTTCGGGGGATTCATTCTGGGACGACTTGAAGAGAGCCGTCCACACCCCATCTATGTTGGTGCGGAATAATTTCCACAGTGTTGGTATGTCTTCGGGCTTATAGAGCCACATAGGGCTAGCCCTGAGCTAGAGTGGGGGGGTGTACCGATGCAGCATCACATCCACTAGCTTAAATTTCTTATTGAGGGCCTGGATCCTCTCCTGGAGAGCGACGACCTCGTCTGGATTGCCCCACTCCAGGCCCTGCTTCTGCCAGGTCATCAACTACCTCGGAGGTGTACCCATGAAGGCGGCAGCCATATCCTGGCCCAGGGCGAGGGGATGTGTGATGTAGAACCACTTGCACTGCCAGATCTTCACGGTCTTGATGAAGGTTCCCTCAGCCAGTTCGGCCTCTGTAGTTTGCTGATCATGGCACCCCCCGCACTCGGTGAATTCGGCACCACTACTCTTCATCTTGACGCGGAAGGTCTTCAGCCACATGCCCAAGTGCGGCTCCATGCGGAGGAACGCCTCACACACGATGATGAAGGTGGTGAGGTGCATGATGGAGTTTGGGGCTAGATTGTGGAAATCTAGACCATAGAAGGAAAGTATCCCCTGCACGAAAGGGTGCAAGAGGAAACCGCTCCCTAGGCTTGGGAGTGGGGACGCATTGGTCGGGCTCGAGAGCCCTGCAGGTGGTGTCAGCGGGAATGTATCCCGCTGCCCTGAGCTCATCTGGTGGCGTCGATGACCTTGGAGGCCACCCACCTCCCCTTCAGATCCGTATCGGCCATTGACATGAGGTGAGGAAGCTTGGAGAAAGCTTTGGGATTGGAAATGGAATTTGGGGGGTGCGGGAGCTTGGAAGATTTGGGCACTGGAGTAGAAGGAGAGCGTGGGAGAAAAGATTTGTCACCCTACTCTTTGTAAGTCAGTAAAAATACGAAGTGTCCCTTCTGCTGCGTCGTAAAGATCGCCACGTATCGGTTCATCATGTCATCATGGTCGCACGGGTCGAAATAATCAATTGATGATATCCCCTATAATGTGGGGCACGATATCTGTTTTGATATGGCATGCCAATGAGAGGGTTACCTCGAACCACAACTCGAATAAGCAATAATTGATGTATATGATGCCATGGGCGGCGACGCTTCAGAAAAGTTGTTAGTAATTGACTGCGAACACACCTGCACTTCTAGTCTCCGAGACTAAGCAAACCATGCACTTCGGAATGAAGATGCATTTTGGTGTAATATGGTCAGTTGGCCTTATCCCCTATTAGAAGGGTGCTATCGGTAGATTAGGGATCTACAAACTATGTACGGATGCTTAGCCGGGGCATTGGGAGGAACTTGCTAGATAACTCGCGAAGACAATTAAGCCGAAGACATCATCCGAAGAATATTATCGTCCTCGGCTTCAAAGACAAGTTCAGGGGCTACTGCTGGTGTCATGGACTAGGGGGTCTCGGCCTAGTTGGTCTAGTCCATGGGCCCGACTGACAGCCCATTGATGAGGAGGGACTCCAGAGGCCTCTAACCTGCTCCACCGAGGACTTGCCGTGTGCTCCAAGTATATCAATTGAATTCGGCATGTAACCCCTAGATGGAAACCGACCATGTGTAACCCTAGATACCCATGGTGCATATATAAGCCAAAGGGTTTAGTCTATAGAGACGCATTCATCATCACCACCATTACCGCTAGGGTTTAGTCCATAACTTAAGATCTCAAAGTAGATCAACTTTGCACTTTGATACACCCATAATATAAGGAAGAGCAGGACGTAGGTTTTTACCTCCTTGAAGAGGGCCTAAACCTAGGTAAAAGCATTGTGTCACTTGTCTCTTGTTACCCATCGATCTGATATCATAGCTCGCCCCCCTACCCGAGGTCTACCGGTTTTGACACCAACAACCATGGAAGGACTTATGCATGGTTCGCTGATATGTTGCTCTAGCATTCTTGAACCCGAAGGGTATTATGATGAAGCAGAAGGGGACATAGGACGTGATGGAAGTTGTTTTCTCCTGATCAGACTCCTTCATACATATTTGATGGTATCCTGAACCGGCGTCCAAGGAGAATAGTCTTTCTCATCCCGTCGTTGAATCAATGATTTAACCTATGCGTGGGAGAGGGAACAGATCCTTGGGGCATGCCACGTATCGGTTCATCATGTAGTCTACACACATTCTCCCAAACATGTTCATCTTGTGCACCATGACTGGGTAGACCAGCCATTCGGGGTGTGCCACCTCCCTAATGAACGCAGCAACTAGGAGCCGGACGATCTCCTCTCCAATCACTTGCCTTATCTACGTGCAAAAATGTCGAAGAGCTTGCATGATCGGCCTTGCATCCTTGCAGACATTGAGGTTGTGTTGCGCTTTGTTTGCTGGTACTTCTGGCATGTGTACGGGCTTCCAGGCGAATATGTTCCAGTTAGCCTGAAGGAATGTGAGGAGGTTGTCCTCATGTTCCTCCAACGGGTCTCCGCCAATTGTCACATTTTCTTCGGGTCCTCCGGGTGCACCTGAAAATTTTTGGTGCCCTTTGGAGGTTGAAAAACTGGACCCAGCCTTTGTTTCATTGGGAACTCTGTTATTGAGGTGTCTGCACATCGCTGGATCCGCTCAAGCTCTGCAGAGGCTAATGCGGCCTCTGCGAGTTCTATGTTGGCGACCTCAGCCACAAGTGCCCTCTCCGGGCTGACATAGGTTGTGACCGTTCCCTTTGGACATGGCATCTTCAGCTGTAGATATGCATATGATGGTACTTCCATGAAGCGATTATATGCTGACCTGCCGAAGATTGTGTTGTAGCCGCTGCAGAACGGAGCGACCTCGAACTGGATTTGCTTGGCTCAAAAATTCTCCTCATCGTTGAAGATAACCTCGAGATCAATCTGCCGTAGGAATTGGACGTGGGCGTCGTGGAGCGAAACCGTGAAAATCGGTATCCGAGGGCTGGTGGCTAGATGTGGAGATCCCTATCTTTCCAGGGTGTCAGGGAAGATGATGTTGAGGTTACTGCCTGCGTCCATAAATAAGTGTGAATGGCGACAACACTAATGACTAGATATACCACCAAGGAGAACTTGCCAGGATGTGGGATATGGCATCGGTGTTTGTCTTAGCTAAAGTTGATCGTAGAATTAGAGCATGTGAGGAGCTCGCTTGGGGCAGACTCCATTGCGTAGATCCCACGCTGGGTGAGCTTTTGTTTTCGGCGTGTCTCTGCCATTGGGAAGATCATGTTAACGGTATGTGATTGGGAAGGCTGGTGGGTTGAAGTAGATCCAGCTTTTTCCCTTATCTCAGAATATATGGGAAGGAGAGCCCCCTAGCCTCTCCTTATATACAAGATGGAGGTTAGCGTTTTATAGAGAGAGATGTGATCCAGGTCACCACCGCCCCTGGTGGAAAGATGATCCCTAGGTGATTATCCTTCCCTTCGGGCTCCCTTATATCGCTGGGCCCCGTAGACCCTTCTGCTAGGCCTTCTGTCACGCTCCCCTCAGTGAGCCACCTCTAGTGTATGACACTGTCACGCTCCTTCATGACGACAATCTCCTTGAGACGGCTCTTTCGTTGCCCAGCCGTGGTTGTTGTTAGTGGGATGAGGTTGCCCCTGCCACAAGAGAGCACCTACCTCGGCACAGGCATCCCCGACAGGGTGGGCACATGAGTGCCAGGAAGGCGTCATCGCCTCTCCAAGGGGTGGGCGCACGAGGGGAGGGAAGGGTCGTCGCTAGCAGGTTGGGCATGTGAGGGGATGGAAGAAGATGGCCGGCACTGGAGAAGAGAAGAAGAGGCAACTTACATGTGGCCCCACATGTAAGTTAATGGTTAAACTAAATAGTCAAACAAACAGTTTGTTTAAGAACGGGTCTGACATGTCATAATCACGATCAATTGTAAAACACTCGGTGATTTTGGTTTTGTGAAACAAATGATGCCGATTCTGAAAGGTATAGGCGACAAACTAAAATCTGATACTTTTTTAAAACCCTGACGCGAAAAATGGTAGTTTTATGGTATTCACTCGGATGTGACGGGCATGCACCTAGCCATTCCGATTCAAATTATCATGCATGCAACAAGGCACATGGCATTGCAATGGTGGTCTCGCCAGATCTGTGCCCGGTGCCACGCTGCGGCATAGTGGCTTGCATGCAGGACGAGTCCAGCTGCAGCTCCAGCCAGCCATGATATGAAAGGGAGAGTACACCACACCACACCACCACCACACCAGCCGGATTCGTGCTCCGCATCGGCATCTAATATAGTGGGGAGCGGTCTACGAGCTACCATCCATTTCCTTGGTCAAGTTCCTCCTTTTCTTCACGAGTGGTCCGGCCTCAGCTGCAGAAATGTCAAGTCATCACAATCTTTTCCCTGCCCCAAAGCTGCGGCCCTCGTTCTTACAAGAAAAGAAAAGCAACCACTACTAATACTTATCCCCATGATTATAAACGATGGAACAATTCCTATAAACGAATAAAGGAGATTTTGAATTAAAAAAAGCATTGTCGTTGTGACTGTGATCAGTGGTATGTTGCTTAGGCTTGCATCTTCCAATAATGTCATAGCTTAGCATGGTTGCTCGAACTGAAATAAAATCGACATTCAGGTTTTATTATTCCTCTATTTCTTTGTTAACAAAAGGGTAGTTTTTATTACTAATCATTATTTGTTTGGTGGCAGTGATAAGTGGCCTACCTAACATTGTTGTAGTACCTGATGCTGTCTTATACAGTATTCAGCAGATCAGATGTTTGTCCCTAGCGCAACAAGAGCCCATGGCCAAATTGAAATAAATGCATAGTACTAAATAGTTCACTTGCCTCTACTACCTTAAAGTCAAGCCAGGTCATGGTACATTCACTAATTATATTTTGTGGACAAAACTGCTTCCTAAATGTACAAGAAATTTGCAGCTCATTCTCCCTCCCTTGAACGTCTGGTCTGGAGGAAAATTGAAAAGGGGAAGAAGAAGAAGAATAAAAAGGTGGGAAAACAATTGAGGACAACTCTATACATATTTGCACAATTGAAGTGATCCTGATTGTTGAGTTGAGAACTTTAGAGTGTTGAATACTTCATGGATCAAGTATTATGCTTCCACACCTACACTTCCAGCTCAGAGGTTTGTAGTCCGAGATGCCACCATTGCCCCTGTAGGCAGCGAGCATCGCTGCACCGATGTCACTCGCCGCATCATGGTGTTCTCGGCCAGCTCTCTGCTTGTGATCCTGTGGCACTATGGGCACCTGCACTTCCTTGCAATGGCCACAAGACATGCACACACTCTCACACCTTGGTGGCCTTGATCCGATCAGGCCCCTCCGTTCCATCTTCATCATCTCCCCTCTGTGTCCCCCCTTCTACTCCTATAACATTAATAAACAATGCTTAATTAGCACTGTAGCACAAGCAAAGGTCCATCAGACAATAGCAACAACTTGTTGATTATTTGTACCTTACTGCTGCCAATCTCTAGTAACCTCAGTGGCAACCTCCCTGTGATAGAAATTGAGAAAGTATAGTTGAGTAAGAAACTACCATGGAAATGTGGAATGACTGTTTCAAACTAGAAACATTGAGATGAGCACTAGAGGTCTTACCAGCATCTGAATGTGCTGACTCCATGGAGGGGAGGAGGAGGACCGAGAGGAAGAACAGAGGCAACGGCATATGGGTACTGCCACTGCATTGCAAAAGATGGACCATTCTTGTCTGTGTTGAACCTTCTTAATTAAACTAGCTCAATCGGTTTTTCCGGCCCCTACGGCAAACTGATCTGAATCTTCCAGCAGCTAGCTAGACCTCTATCAGCGGTTTCATTGCATCAATATCGAGTTCATAGCAAGATTTCTGGTGTGGTATGTTGTGGTTTGGTGGGGGAGATGAGATGAGATAGACGAGGAGGAAGAAGGGGAGTGCTAAATAGGATAGAATATTTGGGACTGGGGTTGAAAAAAATAGTTCTAGCAGATTCGGGTGCGGGTTGTGGGGGATTAGCTAGCTATTTCCAGGTACAGACTCTGGAGTGCATTCATAATAATCTTGTCGGTGGTGAGTTTAGTATCTTGTGTGCGTGTTGTTCGTGTGTCCGGAGGGGCATATCACTTACTCTTTTTTTAGGGGTGCATATCATTTCCTAGCTCATCTTCGTCTCGACTTGGGCTAACACATTTTTGTTCGAAAAGAGGTGCTTGCCCGGTCTTAGACTAAGGCCCTTACAGATTTGACACGAGTTCCAGACCGAATAAGTAGAACGAAGTACGGAATAGCAAGTACAAGCGTTACAAGCCCGAAGGCGAAGATAAGCGACGCAGTGCCCAGTCAAAAAGGGGAAACATCGGGCTCTCAAGGTAGCATAGTCAAGTGTCATGCCGTAGGTGCCCCTTGTGTTGCTCAACGAAACCCAGTACACTTTGCTCGCACATTTGCTGGGAGCCCCTCCACGTGCCTTCTGTCTTGTGCCCTTGACAGAGGTTTCCAGAGCTGCAAGAAAGACACCAGTTTGTATGATAGATCAGCCAGGTGTTTGATGTATACTCCTTTTATCAAATCCTTGTTTCTTGTGGTCCACAAAGCCCACGCCAGTGCCCCATAACCCACCCAGGCCATTCGTCTATCACGCCCGGAGGTGGCCCTTGCCAACCGGTAGAAATGTGAAAACCCACTCGAATTCCATGTGGATCCTGTTACCGCCCTCAACGAGCTCCACACGAATCGTGCTATGCTGCACCGAAATATGATATGGTCACGATCTTCGTTTTCCCCACACCAAATGCATTTGTCATCACCGGGGCCTCTTCGTTTTTGCATTTGATCCCCAAATGCAATTCGGTTACGGGCCACTTGCCATAGGAAAATCTTAATTTTTGTCGGGATGCGCGCATTCCATATCCCGGACATGTCACATGGTGTCATAGACTTTAATATCTCCCTATATAGGGATCTGGTGGAGAAGCGCCCCGATGGCTCCAGGCGCCAGATGACCTCGTCATTACCATGTCCCAATGAATGACATTGTAGACAGAGATGCATGGCCTCCCATTCCGTGCTATCAATTTTTCTGAAAGGACGGCGGAACTGAGGTGCCCATTGACAATGCCACCATATTTCCGCCACCTTGGCGGATTGGTCTGAGGTGATGGCAAATAACCATGGAAATGCGAGGGATAGCCGGTCCTCCCTACACCACATATCTGTCCAGAAACACATGGCTTTCCCGTTGTAGATTGTAAATCTAGTCCCGAGACTAAGTAACGGTTGTATCTTCCTAATATCCCTCGCAAATTGAGATAATTTGGTATTCTGCCTGAACTCCACCCCTCCTTGGACCAAGTATTTGGACTTGAATATGTCAAGCCAAAGGCCTCCCTGGCCCCTTAAAATCTTCCAGGCCCACTTTGTCATAAGACACCAATTCATAACTTTGGTGTTGATCACCCCAAGCTGCCAACCTCTTTAGGTTGGCAGATCTTATCCCAACTCACCATATGGTATCTCTGCTTCCCGTTCTCCATCGCCCAAAAGAACCAGGACTAGGTCTTATTAAGCTTGTCATGAATCCTATCTTGAAGGAGATAAAAACTCATTACGAACATCGGGATATTTGTAAGACAATCGTTTATGAGAACCAGTCGTCCTCCCTAGGCCAGTAATTTACCTTGCCAAGGTTCAATCCTAGCCGCAGTTTTGTCCACCACCGGTTGTAGCTCCCCCATGGTTATCGCCCTAGATGAGATGGGCATTCTGAGGTATTTTATTGGGATGGATCCCAATTCACAATTCATCATATGGGCTGCCCTAAGTTGGGATTCAAGGTCACCTCCCGTGACAATCACCTCACTCTTTGCAAAGTTGATTTTTAGGCCAGACATCTCCTCAAAGCACATGAGGAGAAATTTGAGGTTCGTAATTTCCCTCTCGGAATTTTTAATAAAGATTAGAGTGTTCTCAGCATATTGGAGATGCGATATTCCTCCTGGGATAATGCCCTGGGCCACCCCAGATATGTGACCCGCCGCCTTGGTGCAATCGAGAATAGCAGCCAAAGCATTAGCTAGGATGTTAAAGAGGAGTGGGGATATAGGATCCCCTTGTCTGACACCTCTCTTATTTCTACAAAAATGCTCCTATCTCACCATTGATATTAACTGCCGTCTGGCCCCTTGTACCAGTTGCCACATCTAGCTAGTCCATAGTGGATCAAAGCCTTTCACCCTAAGCACCTCTTCCAAGAATTCCCACCTCACACGATCGTAGGCTTTCTCGAAGTCAATATTCAAGATGAACACCTCTTGCTTAGTGTTATTAATTTCGTGGAGCACTTCATGTAGGACAGCCACCCCATCTAGTATGCTTCTCCCTCTAATAAAAGTTGTTTGGTTTCGATCAATGATTTTGTTAGCCACCGGCGCCAAGCGAGTCACAAAGCCCTTGGCCAAGAGTAGGAAACTAACATTGAAAGTAATTGGATGAAATTTTCTAATGTTGTCTTCGAGAGTAGTGCTAGAACCCCATAGTTAAGACGCTTTACGTCGATTCTACCAAGGGTGAATTCATGCACCAAATTGAGGAACTGGGGCCCACCAAATCCTAGAATTTTTTGTAAAAGATTACCGGCAACCCATCGGGCCCTGGTGATGTGTTCACCCTCATGTTATTTAGGTGAGTGGACACCTCAAGTAAAGTAAAGGGGCGAATTAATGCCAGGTTATCCTCCCTCGAGACCTTCCATTGGGATTCCCACATGTCTGTCCCAAGGGAAGCTGCCCCTCCTGAGGTTGTCCCTAGCAATTGCTTGTAGAAGCTATCAATATGGGCTCTAAGCTCTTCCTCCCCCACGTATAAATTATCCTCATCCGAAAGGGCTCTAATCGTGCATCTATGTCGGCGGCCATTGGCCACCGCGTGGAAGAATTTTGTGCCAGCGTCTCCTTTTAGGACCCATGTCTGTTGCCCCCTCTGTTGCCAGTAGATCTCCTCACATGTTAATACGAAAATCATCTCCTCCTCCACCGCATACTGGTGAGCCCACTCGTCATGTGATAAACCAACAGAGTTGGCTTGCTGGTCTAATTATTTAATTTCTTATAATATGGCCACCTTATGCCGAACAAGATCACTCCCAATGTTGGCTCCCCACCCACTCATGTGGTGTCGAGCTCGGCAAATACAGTGTTGCCACTCATCCAAGGCATCACATAATGAACCATATCGATGAGGACAGTTTGTCCTGGCAGCTCCCCAAATCTGTTTGATCATCTCCACGAATCCCGGTTGGTATAACCACTGTTTCTCAAAGAAGAATCGCTTAGGTGGTCTTCGACGATTCTCGCCCGATTGCAGGATGAGGGGGCAATGATCCAATCCCAACCGGGTCTCCGCCATGAGACAGCTTGCACGGAACATTGCCTCCCAGTCCATGGACACAAACATGCGGTCAAGCACACTTCAGACCGGGTTGTCCTGATTGTTGGTGCATGTATATCTAGCCCCCACATGTTGGAGTTTGATAAGAGCTAGTTCTGCCACCCACTCATTGAATAACTCCATCAAACCTCTATCGCTAATGATCTGGTTGCTTTTATCCTCTACACACCGAATTAAATTAAAATCCCCCCTCCCGATGACCATTGGGCCTGTAGCACTCGAGATTTTAAGGTACAATTCTCTCAAGAAGTCATGAGACCTAGCGTGGTCGGCTGGCCCATACACCACCACCAATTCCCACCTACGATTATTATCCAACTGGAGCACCTCTACTATCAAGAAAAACTCCCCCCTAGAGAAAGCCAGTACATCGAATGTGTTTTTATTCACCCCAACTAAAAGTCCTCCCGATCTACCGTTTGTTGGGACACATTCCCAATGAAATGGGAGAGTACCTGCTAAGGAATCAAGCTCATGTTGCAGGAAGGATGCATGAATTGTTTCCTGGAGCCCCACGAAGTCTAGGTGTTGGTCGCGAATAAATTGGATCAACTGTCTTCTTCTATCCCAGCAACCAAACCCTCTAAGATTCCAAATAATACCCCTCATTGATCACCGATGGGGGACCGAGCACCCTCCCCCTCTATTATTTGGGAAATCTGGGCGACCGTGCCCCTGCCTCCTCCCCGGCCACGACCACGGCCCCGACCCTTCCCACCTCCGCGACACAAGACCGCATGACCTGGCGGTGGTGCCTTCTCCCTGGCACCAGCGACAAGGTCAGGTGTGGTCGCCTCGGTCACACGCATTCTTCGAGGTCCTTGCACGCAATGGCCTTCGCTATCTTGGCTTGGGCCTCTTCTTGAGCCCGAAAACAAACCCCAAGACCTCTATGGGGGACCGACCCTCTGATCCTAAGATCACGTTGCACTCCTTTGCGACCCAAAGAAGGTGCGCATCCGACGCAAGAGCTAAAACCTCAAATGATGAAATTGAGCGAGTGATCAGTTTGGAAGCTATACCTTGCATATATTTATTGGCTTTGAGCGCCATAGCCTTGTCTATCATCTTGTAAGCCTTGGAAGCCGCCGCCCTCTTGCTTGTCTGGGAAGCCCGAACTGGGGATGCCATAGGTCCCGATTTGGCCACCATCGCCACCTCCTCCGTGCCCACTTGGGCCCCAGGGGTCATGGCCTTGTCATGAGTCGGAGTTTGCCGGGAGTCTTCATGGATGCGCTCGAAGGCAGCCACACACTCCTCCACGGGCATGCGGTTTTCGGTGAAGTCCTCCCCCTAGAAACTGTTGTCGAGGCGGATGGGCAAAACAACAGTCGCCCGAGCCAAGAGCGTCGCCCCCCTAGGGTTGCCACCGAGGTCGCCGAACGGAGAGGGAGGGAGGAGCAAGGCGTAGCAGATCAAGGTGTTGAAGTTGCACTCGGAATAGGCGCCTCGGATTGTGACGCCTGAGCCAACCGGACGACCACCCCCCATCTCGAGGTCCCCGCCGGGAGAATCACCAGCATCCAGCTTCAGCGGGCTAGGAGACGAAGACAAGCTGCGCGCCAGGGCTCCTTTGGAGAGGTTAGAGCCATACTGATCAACTCCAAGCAAAGGGGAAGGAATGGACTCACGCCGCAGCATGCGGGGGGTGTCCACCGGCTGCAGGATGACCTCCGCGACGCTCGGTCCAGGACTGGCCACTGGAGCCAACGCGACCATGGTCGCGGTGTGCCCAGCCGGACCCGAGGACACCACCACCGTTGACGAGGTCCCCCCGTTGGATGCCGCCTTTGACTTGCCGCCCGCCGCATCCCAATCTGTAGTGTTTAAGCTTGGTGAAGATTCTCATCTCCTTCTGGATCCTCATCTATGGTCGGGCGTGGAGGGGGAGGAGATGGGGTAGAGGAGCCAATGGACCACCCACCTCCCGTTCGACCTGCATCATGAAGCCGCTGAGCCCCCAGAAGATCTCAAATAGCCCGTTGACTTTGGTCGGGTCCCTGCACTAGATCTTCGCCCTCACGGGATCTCTCCGGAGGCCCCCCGTGTCAGGCCTCACAATTGATAGCTCATCAACCACCACAGCCTTGCCGACGACCCGGAGAAATTCGTTAATAAGAACAACTTTGCGGAGACGATTTGGAATTCCAGATATCTGAACCTAGCACTCCTGCAGCCATGAGACCGTGTACGGCTCGGAGAAAGGATTCCCCACCTCAGCTCTATGGCCGCTGATCGGCAACATGATTGTGCCGATCTTTTGGGCCATCCTCAAGGCTTGCTTGGACGCGTACACCACCGAGAAGCAGTTCCGACGCACCAGATTGACTTGCCAGTCCCACTCAGACTCCCACATGTCTGATAAGTCCCTCCCAAGTGATTCCTCAGAAGCCTCCCCCTCGATGACCACCACTAAGGCCGCATTGGCCGGAAGTTGGTCTTCAACGTCTGATCCCCCCTCGAGAAGGTAGAAACCCTGGCCTTTGACCCCAAAGCCGTACATGGAAAGATATGGCTTGGCAGTGCGAGAGGGCTAGTTGTTGGAGGTGTGGCTTTCTTCCTTGCACACGAAGCAGAGAGGCTGATTCTTGCATTCGATTTGGTAATGACCGTTCTTTCCACATTTGAAGCACATCACCTCCCCGCCTAAGCCCGCCGCGGTGTCCTAGTAGGGTCCCCCTCTCCATCTCGCATTCAGCGATCCCCATCCCCACTCCAAGAGGAGCGGTCACCCCCACCAGATGAGGTCCCACCACCCGCACCGCGCCTGGCCGGCCGAATCTGGCCCTGGCCCGGCGAAAGACCTGGAGGCAGAGGGGGGAGGGGGAGAATCATGCTCGCGGGAGGACGACCACCATGGGGACGCAGATCCACGCGCGTCGACGCCTCCGGGCCGATCCCTCGACCGCGACTCCCTGCGCGTCGAGAGCTGGGCCCGGAGATCTTGCTCCCTTGCCACCTCCTCTGTCGCAGTCGTCGACGTCGCTAGTGGCCGCTTGTTCCGGTCATGCGCCTGTAGCCTTCGCTCCTTCTCCATCCTCTGCGCCCTGTTCACCAACGCTGGAGCTGCCGCCACCGAAATGACCCATGCACGCCGCCCCCACCGCCGGATATCATGAGGATCAGCTGGAAACCCTAACACTAGAGACGAATCCCCCTTCTGAACCCACCACCAGCATTTATAAGGCAATGGACGCTCCGTTGGGCCAACAAGAGGTGGGGAGACACGGGCCTGGCCCATGATGAGTGGCCCCGGGACAGGAGGGCACGCTGCCAGCTCAGCAAAACTGAAGCCAAACGACGGGCTGAGGCCCAGGCTCGCAGGCCCCAGCACCCTGACACGGCCCACCTGGCTATCCCCTCCAGAGCCACCCCTCAGATCCCGATCCTCCCCCACGCCAGTGACAAGCAGCGGAATATCCGATGGCAATAACACCGGAGAAGAACGGACCCCCACTATTGGGGAATGCAGTAATTTAAAAAAAAATCCTACGCACACGCAAGATCTATCATGGTGATGCATAGCTACAAGAGGGAAGAGTGTTTTCCACATACCCTTGTAGACCATAAGCGGAAGCGTTATGACAACGCGGTTAATGTAGTCGTACGTCTTCATGATCCGATCGATCCTAGTACCAAAAGTACGGCACCTCCGCGATCTGGACACGTTCAGCTCGGTGACGTCCCATGAAATCTCGATCCAGCTGAGTGTCGAGGGAGAGCTTCGTCGGCACGACAGCGTGATGATGGTGATGATGAAGCTACCGGCACAGGGCTTCGCTTAAGAACTACAATGATATGACCGAGGTGGATTATGGTGGAGGGCGCACCGCACACGGCTAAGACAATGATCAACTTGTGTATCTATGGGGTGCCCCCTCCCCCATATATAAAGGAGTGGAGGAGGGGGGAGGGCCGGCCCTCTATGGCGCGCCCTAGGGGAGTCCTACTCCCACCGGGAGTAGGATTCCCCCTTCCAAGTAGTAGGAGTAGGAGAGAAGGAAGGGTAGGAGAGGGGGAAGGAAAGGGGGGCCGGCCCCCACCCAATTTGGATTGGGCTAGGGGGGCACCTCCCACCTTTTCCCTTCCGCTCCTCTATTCCACTAAGGCCCAATAAGACCCATATACTCCCCGGGGGGTTCCGGTAACCTCTCGGTACTCCAGGAAATTCCCGAACTCATCCGGAACCATTCCGATGTCCAAACATAGGCTTCCAATATATCGATCTTTATGTCTCGATCATTTTGAGACTCCTCGTCATGTCTGTGATCATATCCGCGACTCCGAACTACCTTTGGTACATCAAAACACATAAACTCATAATACCGATCATCCCCGAACGTTAACCGTGCGGACCCTACGGGTTCGAGAACTATGTAGACATGACCGAGACTCATCTTCGGTCAATAACCAATAGCCGAACCTGGATGCTCATATTGGTTCCTACATATTCTATGAAGATCTTCATCGGTCAAACTTCACAACAACGTACGTTGTTCCCTTTGTCATCAGTATGTTACTTGCCCGAGATTCGATCGTCGGTATCTCAATACCTAGTTCAATCTCATTATCGGAAAGTTTCTTTACTCATTCCATAATGCATCATCCCGCAACTAACTCATTAGTTACATTGCTTGCAAGGCTTATAGTGATGGGCATTATCGAGAGGTCCCAGAGATACCTCTCCGATACTCAGAGTGACAAATCCTAATCTCGATCTATGCCAACTCAACAAACACCATCGGAGACACCTGTAGAGCATCTTTATAGTCATCCAGTTATGTTGTGATGTTTGATTGCACACTAAGTGTTCCTCTGGTATTCGGGAGTTGCATGATCTCATAGTCATAGGAACATGTATAAGATATGGAGAAAGCAATAGCAACAAACTAAACGATCATCGTGCTAAGCTAACGGATGGGTCAAGTCAATCACATCATTCTCTAATGATGTGATCCTGTTAATCAAATGACAACTCATGTCTATGGTCAGGAAACATAACCATCATTGATTCAACGAGCTAGTCAAGTAGAGGCATACTAGTGACACTCTGTTTTTCTATGTATTCACACATGTACTAAGTTTCCAGTTAATACAATTCTAGCATGAATAATAAACATTTATCATGATATAAGGAAATATAAATAACAACTTTATTATTGCCTCTAGGGCATATTTCCTTTAGTCTCCCACTTGCACTAGAGTCAATAATATAGATTACATTGTAATGATTCTAACACCCATGGAGTCTTCATGTTGATCATGTTTTTCTCGTGAGAGAGTCTTAGTCAATGGGTCTACAACATTCAGATCCGTACGTATCTTGCAAATCTCTATGTCTCCCTCCTTGACTTTATCGCGGATGGAATTGAAGCGTCTCTTGATGTGATTGGTTCTCTTATGAAGTCTGGATTCCTTTACCAAGGCAATTGCACAAGTATTGTCACAAAAGATTTTCATTGGACCCAATGCACTAGGTATTACACCTAGATCGGATATGAACTCCTTCATCCAGACTCCTTCATTTGCTGCTTCCGAAGCAGCTATGTACTCCGCTTCACATGTAGATCCCACCACGACACTCCGCTTGGAATTGCACCAACTGACAGCTCCACCATTTAATAAAAACATGTATCCGGTTTGTGACTTAGAGTCATCCGGATCAGTGTCAAAGCTTGCATCGACGTAACCGTTTACGATGAGCTCTTTGTCACCACCATAAATGAGAAACAGATCCTTAGTCCTTTTCAGGTATTTTAGGATGTTCTTGACCGCTGTCCAGTGATCCACTCCTAGATTACTTTGGTACCTCCCTGCTAAAATAATAGCAAGGCACACATTAGGTCTAGTACACAGCATTGCATACATGATAGAACATATGGCTGAAGCATAGGGAATGACTTTCATTTTCTCTCTATCTTCTGTAGTGGTCGGGCATTGAGTCTGACTCAACTTCACACCTTGTAACACAGGCAAGAACCCTTTCTTTTCTTGATCCATTTTGAACTTCTTCAAAACTTTATCAAGGTATGTGCTTTGTGAAAGTCTAATTAAGCGTCTTGATCTATCTCTATAGATCTTGATGCCCAATATATAAGCAGCTTCACCGAGGTCTTTCATTGAAAAATTCTTATTCAAGTATCCTTTTATGCTATTCAGAAATTCAGTATCATTTCCGATCAACAATATGTCATCTACATATAATATCAGAAATGCCACAGAGCTCCCACTCACTTTCTTGTAAATACAGGCTGCTGCAAAAGTCTGTATAAAACCATATGCTTTGATCACACTATCAAAGCATATATTCCAACTCCGAGAGGCTTGCACGAGTCCATAAATGGATCGCTGGAGCTTGCACACTTTGTTAGCACCTTTTCGATCGACAAAACCTTATGGTTGCATCTTATACAACTCTTTTTTTCAAGATATCCATTAAGGAATGCAGTTTTGACATCCATTTGCCAAATTTCATAATCATAAAATGCGGCAATTGCTAACATGATTCAGACGGACTTAAGCATCACTATGGGTGAGAAGGTCTCATCGTAGTCAACTCCTTGAACTTGTCGAAAACCTTTTGCAAGAAGTCAAGCTTTGTAGACAGTAACATTACCGTTAGCGTCAGTCTTCTTTTTGAAGATCCATTTATTCTCTATGGCCTGCCGATCATCGGGCAAGTAAACCAAAGTCCACACTTTGTTCTCATACATGGATCCCATCTCAGATTTCATGGCCTCATGCCATTTTGCGGAATATGGGCTCATCATCGCATCCTCATAGTTCGTAGGTTCGTCAAGGTCAAGTAACATAACCTCCAGAATAGGATTCCCGTACCACTCTAGTGCGGATCTTACTCTGGTTGACATACGAGGTTCGGTAGTAACTTGATCAGAAGTTTCATGATCATCATCATTAGCTTCCTCACTTACTGGTGTAGGAATCACTGGAACTGATTTCACTAATGAACTATTTTCCAATAATGGAGCAGGTACAATTACCTCATCAAGTTCTACTTTCCTCCCACTCACTTCTTTCGAGAGAAACTCCTTCTCTAGAAAGGATCCATTCTTAGCAACGAATATCTTCCCTTCAGATCTGTGATAGAAGGAGTAACCAACGGTCCGCTTTGGATATCCTATGAAGACAATTTCTCCGATTTGGGTTCGAGCTTATCAGGTTGAAGCTTTCTCACATAAGCATTGCAGCCCCAAACTTTAAGAAATGACAACTTGGGTTTCTTGCCAAAGCACAGTTCATAGGGTGTCATCTCAACGGATTTAGATGGTGCCCTATTTAACGTGAATGCAGACATCTCTAAAGCATAACCCCAAAACGATAGCGGTAAATCAGTAAGAGACATCATAGATCGCACCATATCTAGTAAAGTATGATTACGATGTTCGGACACACCATTACGCTATGGTGTTCTGGGTGGCATGAGTTGCGAAACTATTCCGCATTGTTTCAAATGAAGACCAAACTCGTAACTCAAATATTCTCCTTCACGATCAGATCGTAGAAACTTTATTTTCTTGTTACGATGATTTCCCACTTCACTATGAAATTCTTTGAACTTTTCAAATGTTTTAGACTTATGTTTCATTAAGTAGATATACCCATATCTGCTCAAATCATCTTTGAAGGTGAGAAAATAACGATAACCGCCGCGAGCCTCAATGTTCATTCGACCACATATATTAGTATGTAAGATTTCCAATAACTCTGTTGCTTGCTCCATTGTTCCGAAGAACAGAATTTTAGTCATCTTGCCCATGAGGCATGGTTCGCAAGTACCAAGTGATTCATAATCAAGTGATTCCAGAAGTCCATCAGAATGGAGTTTCTTCATGCGCTTTACACCAATATGACCCAAACGGCAGTGCCACAAGTTGCACTATCATTATCAACTCTGCATCTTTTCGCTTCAATACTATGAACGTGTGTATCACTACTATCAAGATTTAGTAAAAATAGACCACTCATCAAGGGTGCATGACCATAAAAGATATTACTCATATAAATAGAACAACCACTATTCTCTGATTTAAATGAATAATCGTCTCGCATCAAACAAGATCCAGATATAATGTTCATGCTCAACGCTGGCACCAAATAACAATTATTTAGGTCTAAAACTAATCCCAAAGGTAGATGTAGAGGTAGCGTGTCGACGGCGATCACATCAACTTTGGAACCATTTCCCACGTGCATCCTCACCTCGTCCTTAGCCAATCTTCGCTTAATCCGTAACCCCTATTTCGAGTTGTAAATATTAGCAATAGAACTAGTATCAAATACCCAGGCGCTACCGCGAGCATTAGTAAGGTACACATCAATAACATGTATATCAAATATACCTTTCACTTTGCCATCCTTCTTCTCTACCAAATACTTGGGGCAGCTGCGCTTCCAGTGACCAGTCCCTTTGGAGTAGAAGCACTCAGTTTCAGGCATAGGTCCAAACTTGGGTTTCTTCACTTGAGCAGCAACTGGCTTGCTGTTCTTCTTGAAGTTCCCCTTCTTCCCTTTACCCTTTTTCTTGAAACTAGTGGTCTTGTTGACCATCAACACTTGATGCTCCTTCTTGATTCCTACCCCCGCAGCCTTTAGCATTGCGAAGAGCTCGGGAATAGTCTTATCCATCCCTTGCATATTATAGTTCATCATGAAGCTCTTGTAACTTGATGGCAGTGATTGAAGAACTCTGTCATTGACACTATCATCGGGAATATTAACTCCCAGCTGAGTCAAGTGGTTGTGGTACCCAGACATTCTGAGTATATGTTCTCTGACAGAACTATTCTCCTCCATTTTGCAGTTGTAGAACTTATTGGAGACTTCATATCTCTCAATCCAGGCATTTTCTTGAAATATTAACTTCAACTCCTGGAACATCTCATATGCTCCATGACGTTCAAAACGTTGTTGAAGTCCCGGTTCTAAGCCGTAAAGCATGGCATACTGAACTATCGAGTAGTCATCAGCTTTGCTCTGCCAGGTGTTCATAACATCTGGCGTTGCTCCTGCAGCGGGTTTTTCACCTAGCGGTGCTTCCAGGACGTAATTTTTCTTTGCAGCAATGAGGATAATCCTCAAGTTACGGACCCAGTCCATGTAGTTGCTACCATCATCTTTCAACTTAGCTTTCTCTAGGAACGCATTAAAATTCAACGGAACAACAGCACATTCCATCTATTTACAACACATAGACATGCAAAATACTATCAGGTACTAAGTTCATGATAAATTAAAGTTCAATTAATAAAATCACATAAGAACTCCCACTTAGATAGATATCTCTCTAATCATCTAAGGGATCACGTGATCCATATAAACTAAACCATGTCCGATTATCACGTGAGATGGAGTAGTTTTCAGTGGTGAACATCACTATGTTGATCATATCTACTATATGATTCATGCTCGACCTTTCGGTCTTAGTGTTCCGAGGCCATATCTGCATATGCTAGGCTCGTCAAGTTTAACCCGAGTATTCTGCGTGTGCAAAACTGGCTTGCACCCGTTGTATGTGAATGTAGAGCTTATCACAACCGATCATCATGTGGTGTCTCGGCACGACAAACTGTAGCAACGGTACATACTCTGGGAGAACACTTGTACCTTGAAATTTAGTGAGAGATCATCTTATAATGCTACCACCGAACTAAGCAAAATAAGATGCATAAAGGATAAACATCACATGCAATCAATATAAGTGATATGATATGGCCATCATCATCTTGTGCTTTTGATCTCCATCTCCAAAGCACCGTCATGATCACCATCGTCACCGGCTTGACACCTTCATCTCCATCGAAGCATCATTGTCATCTCGCCAACTATTGCTACTACGACTATCGCTACCGCTTAGTGATAAAGTGAAGCAATTACATGGCGATTGCATTTCATACAATAAAGCGACAACCATATGGCTCCTGCCAGTTGTCGATAACTGTGTTACAAAACATGATCATCTCATACAATAAAATTTGGCATCATGTCTTGACCATATCACATCACAACATGCCCTACAAAAACAAGTTAGACGTCCTCTACTTTGTTGTTGCAAGTTTTACGTGGCTGCTACGGGCTGAGCAAGAACCGTTCTTACCTACGCATCAAAAACCACAACGCGGTACAGTGATTGCTTTTTGATCTTTAGAAAGAACCCCATTCATTGAATCCGATTCAACTAAAGTTGGAGAAACTGACTCCCACTAGCCACATGTGTGCGAAGCATGTCAGTAGAACCAGTCTCGCGTAAGCGTACATGTAATGTCAGTCTGAGCCGCTTCATCCAACAATACTGCTGAATCAAGAATCAACTAGTGACGACAAGCGATATGTATATACCCACGCCCACAACTCCTTTGTGTTCTACTCGTGCATATAACATCTACGCATAGACCTGGCTCGGATGCCACTGTTGGGGAACGCAGTAATTTCAAAAAAAATCCTACGCACACGGAAGAACTATCATGGTGATGCATAGCTACGAGAGGGAAGAGTGTTGTCTACATACCCTTGTAGACCATAAGCGGAAGAGTTATGACAACGCGGTTGATGTAGTCATGCATCTTCATGATCCGACCGATCCTAGTACTGAAAGTACGGCACCTCCGCAATCTGCACACGTTCAACTCGGTGACGTCCCACGAACTCTCGATCCAGCTGAGTGTCGAGGGAGAGCTTTGTCAGCATGACGGTGTGATGACGGTGATGACGAAGCTACCGGCGCAGGGCTTCGCTTAAACACTACGACGATATGACCGAGGTGGATTATGGTGGAGGGGGGCACCGCACACGGCTAAGACAATGATCAACTTGTGTGTCTATGGGGTGCCCCCCTCCCCCGGATATAAAGGAGTGGAGGAGGGGGAAGGGTCGGCCCTCTATGGCGCATGCTACCTCTTGAGCACTACGTTGGTTTTCCCTTGAAGAGTAAATGGTGATGCGGTAAAGTAGCGTAAGTATTTCCCTCAGTTTTTGAGAACCAAGGTATCAATCCAATAGGAGACTCCACGCAAGTCGCCTCCTACCTACACAAACAAATAAGAACCTTGCAACCAACGCGATAAAGGGGTTGTCAGTCCCTTCATGGCCACTTTGCAAAAGTGAGGTCTGATAGAGCTAATAAATATTTTTGGTATTTTTATGATATAGATTGAAAGTAAAGATTGCAAAGTAAAAATAGATTGGAAACTTATATGATAAAAGATAGACCCGGGGCCATAGATTTCACTAGTGGCTTCTCTCAAGATAGCATAAGTACTACGGTGGGTGAACAAATTACTGTCGAGCAATTGATAGAAAAGTGCATAATTATGAGAATATCTAGGCATGATCATGTATATAGGCATCACGTCTGCGACAAGTAGACCGAAACGATTCTGCATCTACTACTATTACTCCACACATCGACCGCTATCCAGCATGCATTTAGAGTATTAAGTTCATAAGAACAGAGTAACGCATTAAGCAAGATGACATGATGTAGAGGGATAAACTCTAGCAATATGATATAAACCCCATCTTTTTATCCTCGATGGCAACAATACAATACGTGCCTTGCTGCCCCTGCTGTCACTGGGAAAGGACACCGCAAGATTGAACCCAAAGCTAAGCACTTCCCCATTGCAAGAAAGATCAATCTAGTAGGCCAAACCAAACTGATAATTCGAAGAGACTTGCAAAGATAATTAAATCATACATATAAGAATTCAGAGAAGAACCAAATATTGTTCATAGATAATCTTGATCATAAACCCACAATTCATCGGATCTCGACAAACACACCGCAAAAAGAGATACATCGAATATATCTCCAAGAAGATCGAGGAGAACTTTGTGTTGAGATCCAAAGAGAGAGAAGAAGCCATCTAGCTAATAATTATGGACCCGAAGGTCTAAGGTAAACTACCCAAACATCATCGGAGAGGCTTTGGTGTTGATGTAGAAGCCCTCCGTGATTGATTCCCCCTCCGACGAAGCTCCGGAAAAGGCCCCAAGATGGGATCTCTTGGGTACAGAAGGTTGTGGCGGTGGAAATAGGGTTTCGTGGTGCTCCTGGATGTTTTCGGGGTATATGGACATATATAGGAGGAAGAAGTAGGTCGGTGGAGCCATGAGGGGTCCACGAGGGTGGGGGCGCGCCCAGGGGGCAGGCACGCCTCCCTGCCTCGTGGCCTCCTTGTTGATTTCTTGACGTCCACTCCAAGTCCTCTAGATCACGTTTGTTCCAAAAATAAGTCTCCCGGAGGTTTCATTCCATTTGGATTCCGTTTCATATTCCTCTTCTGCGAAACACTGAAATAGGCAAAAAACAGCAATTTGCACCATGCCTTGGGTTAGTAGGTTAGTCACAAAAATAATATAAAAGTGCTTAATAAAGCCCGTTAAACATCCAAAACAGATAATATAATAGCATGGAACAATAAGAAATTATAGATACGTTGGAGAAGTATCAAGCATCCCCAAGCTTAATTCCTGCTCGTCCTCGAGTAGGTAAATGATAAAAATAGAATTTTTGATGTGGAATGCTACCTAGCATATTTCTGAATGTAATTTTCTTTATTGTGGCATGAATGTTCAGATCTGAAAGATTCAAGACAAAAGTTGAATATTGACATAAAAATAGTAATACTTCAAGCATACTAACAAAGCAATCATGTCTTCTCAAAATAACATGGCCAAAGAAAGTTATCCCTACAAAATCATATAGTCTGGCTATGCTCTATCTTCATCACACAAAGTATTTAATCATAAACAACCCCGATGACAAGCCAAGCAAATGTTTCATACTTTTGGTGTTCTCAAACTTTTTCAATCTTCACGCAATACATGAGCGTGAGCCATGGACATAGCACTATTGGTGGAACAGAATGGTGGTTGTGGAGAAGACAAAAAAGGAGAAGATAGTCTCACATCAACTAGACGTATCAACGGGCTATGGAGATGCCCATCAATAGATATCAATGTGAGTGTGTAGGGATTGCCATGCAACGGATGCACTAGAGCTATAAGTGTGTGAAAGCTCAACAAAAGAAACTAAGTGGGTGTGCATCCAACTCACTTGCTCACGAAGACCTAGGGCATTTTGAGGAAGCCCATCATTGGAATATACAAGCCAAGTTCTATAATGTAAAATTCCCACTAGTATATGAAGGTGGCAACACAGGAGACTCTCTATCATGAAGATCATGGTGCAACTTGGAAGCACACACTACAAAAAAAGACACATCCGTGACATTTTGGGCCGAACGAAAAAAAATTCTGTCATACATATGACACTTCTATGAGGATAATTGTGACAAAACCTGGTATCATCATAGATGTGGTGGGCTCCTACTTCTATGACAAAAAATCATGACAGAAAATGGGCTTTTCGTCTTGGGCGGGCCGGAGACGCAGCTGCATGACATTCTTTGGGCCGTCCATGATGGAAAAAACCATGGTAGAAGCAAGGGGGAGGAAAATTTCGGGGAGTTCCCGGTTATGGTGATAGGTCGGGGGTCGAGCGATGCGCGTTTCTCTCATACACGTACGTGCGTGTGTGCGAGGCGTTGGCTTTAACTGAACCCGAGTGAGGCGTTGGGCTCTAACTGAACCCGAGCGATTGCACTGCAGGCTACACGTTACTGAACCCGAGCGATCGATCGATGGTTGTTAACTGAACCCGATCGAGCGATTCCTTCGCTACTGCTGCTAGCTGAAACCAACCGATTGGATGAACAGTGAGCGTTGCAGGGGGGGGGGGGGTTGGATGAACAGTGAGCGGTGGTGTTGCCTCTGGATGAACAGGACCCCGTGGTGTAGAGGGCTGGATAAACAGTAGACGGTGGAGGGGTGCCCATGGAGGGTGGTTGAACATGACTCCGTGGTGTGGAGGGCTGGATGAACAGTAGACGGTGGAGGGGTGCCCGTGGAGGGGTGGTTGAACAGTAGCCGGTGGAGTAGCGCGCGGTGGAGGCTGGATGAACAGGAGCCCGTGGAGGCTGGAGGAGGTCGACGGTGGAGATGAACAGTATCCCGCGGAGTCCCGTTTTGCGGTACGCCACACCCCTCCTGATGAACAGGACCCCCGTTTCGACCGTAGGAGGTCCGTTTCATCCGTTTTGCGGTACGCCACACCCCTCCCGATCAACAGGACCCCCGTTTCGACCGTAGGAGGTCCATTTCGTCCGTTTTGCGGTACGCCACACCCCTCCCGATCAACAGGACCCCTGTTTCAACCGTAGGAGGTCCGTTTCCTCCATTTTGCGGTACGCCACACCCCTCCCGATCAACAGGACCCCGTTCTGAACGTAGGAGGCCCGTTCTGAACGTAGGAGGCCCGTTTCCTCCATTTTTGGTAGGCCAAGCCTCGTTTCCATCGCCTCTTTCATCCAAGCCATCCCGATGAACACGACGCATTCATTTGCCTCCCCATGAACACGACGCATTCCGTTGCCTCCCCATGAACACGACGATGATGTTGTTTCTCCGTTTCGACCCAGCCCTGTACACGAGCCCTGGCCGTACGTATGCGCGAGTAGGCGTTCGAGATCCCGCCCGTATGTACACATACGTGGCCGTATTTTCTTTCTTGCACCCTGGCCGCTGGACGTACGTATACATGCTACGTGCGCACCTCTACTGCGACACGTGCGCGCCTCTACTATGACATGTGCGTGCCTCTACATCCACCAGTATATATGTACGTACACGTTCGCGACCAGAATGACAACGCTACATCCGCTTTGATCAGGTGGGTCCCAACTGTCATGCACATCCTTGCGTGCGAAGATGTAGCTGGTGGGTCCCAACAGTCAGGGGGGCGAATCATTTTTTTGCACAGATGCACTTCCTTGCATGCGAAGATGTAGCTGGCGGGTCCCAGCAGTCAGGGGGAAACGTTCTTTCCGTGAAATACGGTGGCCCGTCCGGTGGGTCCCCGCTGTCAGGTGGAGGAATCATTATTTTGCGCGTAATAAGGAGGCACTTCCTTGCTGTGGCCATGGACCCAGCTGTCAGCCTCTCCACGTACAGTCCACGTCCGATGGAAGTCGTTCCTTGACCACGTTGACCATGCCGCGCTGAGAGCACCACGGCGGTGGACGACGGCGAGGACTAGGAAGGGGGCGACTCGGAGCCGGGGAAGACGCAGAAGTGGATGCCCACGCGAAGAGGAGTACGAGGGTTCACTGGTTCGGCTGCGGTGTGAGGCTGCTGTCGCCGCAGAATAACAGGGGTTGTGGGTGAGTAGAGGGATTGCATGACCAACGATGGGAGTAGTAGGGGCGGTGAGGCTGTTGTAGCCATAGAATCATAGCCGGCCACGGGAGGCAGGAGCACGCGGCACGACCGGCGCTGGTTTGGGCGGTTGGAGCAAGAAGACCAGAGGTTGAAGAAGCACTACAGCCGTTGGATGAACATCGTACGGTAACAGGAGCTAGAATCGTTCATATTTACTAAGTTGACAAAGCCCTCCGTCCCCGTCAACTTGGTAGGCCCACAAGTTAGCCTCCCACTATGCTGGGTTCCAGCTGGCAAGGGGAATATTCATTTTTTTGTGCGTAATAAGGAGGCACTTCCTTGCGTGCGAAGATAGCTGGTGGGTCCTACATGTCAGCGGGGGCACGTTATTTTCACGAAATACAAAGGCCCTTCCGATGGGTCCCAGATGTCAGGTGGAGGAATCATTATTTTGCGCATAATAAGGAGGCATTTCCTTGTGTGCGGCCGTGGACCCAACTGTCAGCCTCTCCACGCACAGACTACTTCCGATGGTGTCGTTCATTGACCACGTTGACCACACCTCGCCGAGCGCATCCAAGGTGGTGGACAACGGCGAGGCCCCGGACAGCAACGAGACGGAGATGGGAAGACACGGGAGTAGAGTCGCAGATGGAGAGGTGTACGAGGGTTAACTGGTTCTAGTGCTGTGTGGTTCGACAGTCGGTGGAGAAGAACAGGAGGTGTGGAGGGGTGGAGGGATGGCCTGGCCAACGGTGGAGTAGCGCTTCATAGAGAAGCTTGCTAAGCAGAGCTACTAGCAGCAGGAGGCGGGAGGTAGTCCCAGCGGCGCTGGAGGAAGAAGACGAGAGATTGAAGATGGATGCCGGTCGTTGGATGTAAATCCAACGACTAACATATCAGAATCATTTGTTGGCTAAATTGACAACGACTTGCGTTGGCTTCGACCTATTGGCCCACATTTCAGCCTCCAAAAATGTGGCACGTATTCAACCCATTTTTCCAGAATTTACAGTCTTTTTTTGCGCGGTAGAATTTACAGTCAATTTGATCTTCTTTTTTGAATTACAACCATTAGCTGGGCTGGGTGAACAAATAATGTAGCGTCCATGCGGCCCATTTATTTTATTTCCTAAAAAATTACAGGCCATTTGCACTTTCTCGGAATACACGATTTTGCTGGGCTGATTCTAATTATAATGTTGGGTTGGGCCAGCAATGTTATCAAAAAATAAAAAGGGGCTGAGCATTTTGTTATAAATATATTTAAATAATAAGTGATATTATTACATTCGTCCTTAAATCTTACCAAGCTTTTGTACACAATCACTAGGATTTTCGTGCCAAAACAATCCAGGATTTTATTTGTTAAAAAATTGTTTTTATAAGTTAATAAGATGTGGGATATTGTTTTCTTACATATGTAAGTATCTGTTAAATATATGATGACAATAAAAATAATATATAATAACATATAAAATAATTTAAATATATATAATATACTTAGAAGGGAAACATAAGTTGGACCTGGCGTTCCTATTCTTATATAGAAAAATAGAACAGACCTCTACGTTTTCTTCAAAAAAAATACATAAATTGGGCTGCCAAAAAAACCTCGGATGGGAGGTCCATAGGCCGGTCGATACATGACGGCCCTAAGAAAATACAAACAGGCCTATGGACCTCCCATCCGAGGTCGTGGGCTGCGCATGTTAAAAATGAAAGCCTAGACGGGGCAGCCCAAAACCATGTCCAACACTTGCCAAAACTTCGTCCCTCGTTTTCACTGTGTTTCGCACACTCGACATTGTGTGGGCATTTTGACTGTGCATCCTATGAAGATGTGCTATGCATGAATGTTGATCAGCATGATGTTAACTGGCTGGTAGTTCCATTTTCGACCATGAATAAAACTTCCAACATGATGTTAACCCTGTTTGAAAAGGCCGTGTTAATATAAATGCTCTGCCTCTGAAAGTTGCAGTTTCTTATCTAAAACTGAACTTGCAGTTTCTTATCTGAAACTGAAACTTGCAGTTTCTTCTCTGAGAATCACATTGTCTGCACTTTTATACTCCTATGAAACTACATTTTTTAAGTGCTAAAAGTAGATCTCTAGAATTCATAATACTTCATATACTCAATACTGTAAATCTGAAATTCAAAAGACATTCATATCTGAAAGTACTCTCAAAATACAGAACACAAAACACAATTCACAACCTGCAAATACTGACAACCCTAAGCTCCTCCTGACAATTCACAACCTGCCCGACTATTGGGCTGGGGGAAGCCCCCTCCTATTCCTCGGCGGTAGACGGCCGCCCTGTGAGACGATGTGAACGGCGAGGGAGACGATGGCGGGGAAGCGTCGTCGGGCCAACTGCTTTTATCCTCTTGCAGTTGGGTTCGGTGGACGAAGACTCCACCGGCTCGCTCTAGCAGGACACCCTCACAAACGGCACCCTGTAGATGCTCGATCCTTCAATCTCTGGTGGATGCTCCATCTGGGATCGATACTCCCACCACCGCTCCCTCACGATCGGATTCGGTGAATCTATTTGCTCCATGGCCTAGAGGAGCAGCTCTATGTACTCCGGTGCGACTCCCTCCGGGAGTATCGCCGCCTGTTTGCTCTGTTGCAGATATTTGGCCATGGATGTCGCCATCGCCGCTAGTTGGTCCTTGTTGTCAAACCAAGATTGTGTCTCCAACATCCTGGCTAGCTTCACAGGGTCGCCGTCTGCGATCCTCACGTATCGGTTGTACTCCTCCATCGATCTACTTCTCCACATCACCTTCACTCGCCGGCGGTGGTTTTTGAATGGAAGAGGAGAGGAGCAGCGCTGGTTTTGGATTAGAACGGGAGAGGAGCAACGCTGGTTTTGGACTGGAACATGAGAGGAGGGGCGGTGGTTTTGAAATGGAAGAGGAGACGAGCGGCGCTGCATTTAGATTGGAACAAGAGAGGAGCGGCAGTGGTTTAAGAGGAGAAGAGCGGAAGAGCGGCGCTGGTCTTGGAAGTATTTTTTTTTGCGTATTTTGGATCAAAGTTCGACCACGTACTGTATTTGACAAGCAAAATGTGAATGCATGTCACCAAAAATTGTATCGTTTGGTTTGTATCTAAATGTACTTTCAAATTATATTATTTTTGCAACGTATAACATATATTTTATGTGCAAAAATCATGGTCAATTATGACCCAGAATAAAAGGGAGACTAGTTAATGTGGGGTCGCTTTCTTAATTGAAGGGTAAATTGATTTTGATTTTGATCCAGCCACAGCGCGCCGGCCCTCTCATCCAATCCTAAATCGCTGCCGCACGCTCCTATCCCTCTTCTCCATTGCAAAACCACCTCCTCTCCTCTCCATCATCTCCATTCCAAAACCACTGTCTCGCCTCTCCCTCTTCTAACCTTCTCCATTGCAAAACCACCTCCTCTCCTCTCCATCATCTCCATTCCAAAACCACTGTCTCACCTCTCCCTCTTCTGATCTTCTCCATTGCAAAACCACCTCCTCTCCTCTCCATCATCTCCATTCCAAAACTACCGTCTCGCCTCTCCCTCTTCTCTATTGCAAGACCACTGTCTCTCCTCCCATCTTCCAAAGCTAGGACCGGACCACTCAGAAGGACATCTATGGAGAGGATGCAGCAGCGAATCAGGCAGATCGCCGGCGGCGACCAGGCAAAGTTAGCCAGGTTGAAGGAGATCCTTAGTTGGTTTGACAATGAGTGGGAGATTTCGAGGACGGTGCGGGCCATGTGGCAATGTATGCGAAAGAGCGAGACGGTGGCGATGAGGGCGGTGATGTACATGTAGTCCTCGGCGGCAGTCACGCCGCAGTCCTCCGAGTTCATCGGGTATCTCCTCTGGGTGATGGAGCAGAAAGATTCGCCCGAGGCGACAGTCAGGCGGAGGTGGTGGGCGTACAGGTCGAAGGTCGAGCACCCAGAGGATAACGAATCAATCGAGTATGGTGTGCCGTTCGTGAGGGTGCAGAGCCAGTCGAAGCCACTGGAGTATTCGTTCTCCCACCGCAAGAGGAGGCCGGATGGCGCGACGTCGCTTCCCCGCCGTTCTCCACGGTTCCCTCGACGCTCGCCTCGTTTCAACGGCGGCGATAGGGTTTAAGGTAAGCTTCACACTAACCTAATCTTCCACCTGCTCATGCTTACAATCAGTGTGACAACTAATGAAAATCATGCTTACAATCAGTCTCTGAGTACTACGCCAATCACCCTAAAATAGCTCTGGACCTTTGGGTCAAAGTTGTGACACAGTGTACAAATAAATAAAAATAGATTGCTGCTTCTTTCAGAAAAGAGTACTCCCTAGAAAACTGCCAATATAAGCTACTAGTATTTGGTTAGATGATTTGCTACCGAGAAAGATCCATCCATAGAGAGTGCCACACATCCCACTGGTGGTGGTGTATGCCAATGCGTGCATGCAGCATGGTTGGTGTCGGTAATTTTTTACTTGGCACACCTTGCACTCTGCATATATGCCGGTTCCATACGTACATTTGTGCAGTTCCACCAAAATGTAGCTAAATAACCCTATTTGCACAGATAATGAAAAATCGTGATTACATTATAGTGGCACTAGTTGATGAAACACACAAAATAAAAAGAAGAAAATATTGCGATAGTATCATAGTATGCCATGCTGCGAGGGCGAGATGGGCCCTGCGACGCCTCATACTGGGCATCGTCCCAAGTCTCCCAGATACACCTTCTGCCAGTGATGAACATCAGTGCACAGCGGTAGTACAAGGAGGCGCCTTGAGACATTCAAATCTCTATTTTTGTACATATGAACTAAAATTAAGCACCCTAGTTTGCAGAAACACTTAAACATTAACAATGGGACTAGTTGATGAAACATACATTAACAAAGAGAATCACTTTCTTTATCTACATTGGAAATGAAATGACAGAGTTGACACTCGCTCTATTTTAACTGTATTATTACTATTTTATCAGTGACACTATGGTCGAGCAGGTGGCAAACGAGGTGTACCGTGTGTCGCAAGGATGGAGGCCAGGGGTGCTTAGACTGGGATGTTGAAGCTGGCTCTTTCAGTCACCAACATGGATGATTCAATTCATGGGACCTTTTGGTGCAGTTCACCTAAAATCAAGCAATGTCCCGTGAGCTAGCAGCTTCTTCAATTTTTTAAGAAAAGGGCTCCAGCCCCGGTTCCATTTCCATCAGAAAACGAAACCCACAGAGCTTCTTCTTCATTAGTTGCAATAAAATCGAGCAACATCAAGGCTGGTTGTGAAGCTCCTGGAATGCTCAACTATAATTTGGATATCATTTGTGCAGTTCAACTAAGATCGAGCGTGAAATGTATATCTCTATTTGCACAAAAAAGGTGGAAAGGAGGGTGACTAACAAGTGATGAAACATGCATCAAATGAAAAGAAGCATGTTCCTTATCTGAATGGCAATCCTACAAGGACAGTAGCAATTTCTAAAGCACTAGCATTGGTAGATATTAGTGTGGGCATTATGATTAACTATGACAACCGTTAAATACGACATTACATTGGGCACGGGAGAGTAGGCGGACCAGGACAGTTGCATTTCTAAAGAAAAGAACCAACTTATCTTAATGGGAAATTTTAGCAGGACATGTAAAGAAGTGCCATTGATTCATATTACTGGAGGCATTACATTGAAAACAACATTGGTTTAACGTGTCCTTACTTTTAACAGTGCGACTGCTACATTTTACCAATGGCATTACATAAGAGTGGCTCGGGGCAACAAACATCAGAACAAGATATCTGGGTTGGTCCCATTTTTGTTCGGTATAGCCACCTTATATTGTGTGAGGCTAGCAAATCTAGTGCTGGACTTACTCTGTTGACTTATCCCCCAGTCCCCACTTTCTTTCCTTTTTCAACCAATAGATCGGGTTTATATTGAGTTTGTACTGCGTTTCCCTTTATTTCCCTATTAGACCTAGAGACCAGTTGGATAGCCAGTCTCTGCTACTTTTCACTCCCATTATTTCCTCTTTCGACCAAGTCCTAGATTCAGGTAACAAATCCTCCCCCACCCCACCCCCTTTCTTGTTTGAACCAAGTAGTACTAGATTCAAGTGCATGAACTAGTTTTACCTCTTAAACGTAAAAATATTAGGTGGTTTTCGAACAGCCGATCGATCCTATCTACGAGGGGGCCTGAGAAATAGTAAAAGATACAAATGCAGCGACGTCAGGAGCTCGAGAAGTAGAGCAAGGCCAGTTTCGAAGGAAGTTATACCTGATGGTCGCCGGGATGTCTCTAGGTGGGCGGCGGAAGGCCGGATCTGCCCACACTACGGCAGCGAGGAAGAAGGGGTCGGAGGCCCTCTCTCGCCAGCGGTGCTTGGGAGAGAACGGCAAGGCAGGCTGATCGGGACGTGCCCAGCAGTGGGAAGAGTCGTCGCCAAGGACGACCGCGCGAACATTGCACCTTCTCACCTTCCCCGACGAAGAGGATCCGGCTGGATCTGTGACCAGCGGTGAGAAGAGAGAGAGAGTGTGTGTGTGTGGCCATCGCTGTCGTGTTTAGATCTAGAGAGGCCGAGACAGTGTGAAGAGAGAAACACTAGCAAGCACGCGCGGAGGCTCCTGCCTATATAGTGGAGTAGTACTAGTTGTCTTTTGTCTACCGGAGCCGGCTTGACCTCGTCAATGACTGTCGGGAAGTCTTCATGCACGTGGCCCGGAGGCGCAGTTCTCGTCATTTTGATCTGAAGTGCCAGATTATAACATATAACACCAAAAAATGTCACATGACAAGAAATCATAACCTCACTGCCCAAAGGAGACAACATGAATCCCGACGGATAAACTAGACGAGGAACAAAGCTCAAATTAAAGATAAACTCGTAGAAAAGGGGTCCGTTGATAGATGTCCTAATTAACATAGCCGGCTTGACCTAGATGGCAGCCGAGTAGTCACTGTTCGTGCATGTGCCCCCAATGACTAGCCCAACTTAGTTGTCGCTATTTAACCCTCGCAGTGATCCGAAGCACATGACACCTAATTTTGTGAGATGACAAGAAACCTTTTTTTAGATTTCTCACCACAACTACAGCCATGTACAACACAGCCTGCACGATATGTAGACGATAGCCAATCTAGGCGTGTTTGCTGGAGTCTGGTCACATGCATGGACGAACTGATCTTCCGTGTATTGCAGGGATCGTCCAGGCACCAACGTAGTACAACACTTCTCTAGTACTATCGCTTGTCTCCCTCTTCTATTAAGTCACCCGACTTGCGGGGCCGAGGAGTGTGCCTATGGTCGGTTCTCAATTGTCGTCCCACATGTGTGTGCAAATGCAATATGACGCGCGTTCCATTCAGAGAGCAGCGTGCCAGACTGACCGACCGTCTGGGGTGCGACGCGAACGCGACGGGCGTGCTGTATACTCCGTACATGTGTACCGCCGTTTTCTAGACGCTTTGCTCCATGGCGCGGGTGCAATCCATGGATACAAAATTCGTATACCGTATACTATTTAAAAGTCGAGGGCGGGGTTTTTCCTGCACGGTAGGCGGCGGGGTAGTTCCACCTAGTCGGTTCGAAAGAGACGCGAGAAGACGAGGGAGTAGGCTGCTGCAAACGTAAGGCTGTGTGATTTGACAGCGAGTTACTGCTGGACAGGTGGGGCCCCGTGATTTGACTTGCCATTATCATTTTAACTGTGGCACTACGACCGGCGTGAGTCTCCCGATTCCTGACCACCTCCATACAGGTGCCTCTCCCAATGCTCCAGCATGTAGTAGAGGCTGGCTCTTGCATGAGAGCCCACTTCTCCACTTTTTCCTTGCCTCTCTTTCCTGCACATATGCAAAAATGCCATGTAAAGCGCACTATTGTACTTACTTTTACTTGCTCCTACAGGTGCTTAAGTTTGCCACGTAGGCATAAAGTCTAATGTGGCAAGTTAATCAAGAAGAGAGAGACTAGTTTGGTGACCCAAGGAAGAAACGGTGCTAAGCGCATGTACCTAGGTGAAAAGACAATTTTGAGTCTATAGCTAATTAAATGAAGCAAACTTAGCAACACCATTTCATTGGAAGAGGTCACTCCTTGGCAAATGCAATAAATACTAGTACTCCCTGTGTCCCATAACATAAGAACGTTTTTGGCACTACAGTAGTGTCAAAAACATTCTTATATTATGGGACGGAGGGAGTACGAAGAAAGAGATACAGAGGAGTAAAAAAATACACTTATAGCCAACCTTGTTGTAGTATGAGTGACTAAGCGATGACTATGTATGACATGCCAACATCAGATAGCCTAACGCATCGTGTTAAATCTCCAAGGGCACGACCGCGCGAGCGACGTGACGGTCGTGGTAGGCGCGACCATGATACGGGCTGCTAGCAGCCCTTGGATCTGAGATCAAACGGTCGCATGCTAAGTTGCTGAAAATTTGCAGAATAACCCTCCAGGATAGGATATTCACCCATAGGTCTAGAATCATGCCATGCAACCATTCGATCTAAGATCCAAGGGCTCTCGGAAGCCCGTATCATGGGAGAATGGAAAGCCACTACCCTGTCGTTCGCACGCTGGCAGTTCGGTCCTACTCGTCCCCACACGTCCTTCAATACTACGACGGTTCGCTCCTAGTCGTCCCGTCCATTCACATTACGGTAGTTCCACTAATCCTAACCCTCCTCCCAAATCCATGGCGTCCCAAATCTCCACGATCGGCGGAGAGTACAAGGTTAGAACCATCACCGGCGATTAGTTCGACATCATCCACACCCGTTCTTCCGCGACGGTGTAAGGATGCCTTTCTCGCTTCAGACGCATGTTCGAAGACTCAGATGATGAGTGGGTCACTGGGCTAGATGTTGAGTACACCACAGTCCTGGGACGAGAGAAGGATCTAAAGGACGAAGAGAGGAAGAAGCTCGCCGTGATCCAGGTTTGCGTGCATGACTTATGCTTGGTCTACCACATATGCCATGACGACGTTGAGTGCCAGGATTTTAAGGACTTCCTCGAGAGCAACCTAGTCAAATTCGTTACTGTAGACTTTGGTAACGACAAAAGAAGTCCTAAGTCGGATAGGCCTCGTTGTAGGCAACACCTTCGACCTCCAGAAGAATCGGCTGGTGTCCTCTCGTCAGCCTTCAATGCTGACCCTGGCAGGAGCCATGGTTCATCCTTCGTACGGTAAACTGGAGAAACCTCCATACACGTTTCATCGTCATGCATGGCAGCGGAATGTACTAGATATAGACCACATCCACTATGCTGCAATGGATGGCTACCTTTGCTTCAATATCTACAAGGGTTGGATGAAGAGCAATATCCAAGTGTGCGGTTCAAGCAAAGATGTATCGGCCAAGAGGAAGAGGGACAAGGACGAAGTCGAGGACGTGGACGAGGACTCAGAGTAAGGTGGCAGTGTCGTTGCTCATGGTGGTTCTAATGCAGTGTCTACCGGAATAGTTGCAAAGTTTAATTTCAGGTGTGCTTAATTTAATTTGAGGGGTGTGTTGTGCCGAGCCCCTAGCAGAACTATGTTATGTTTCTTCTCGTTACTCTAACTCTTCAGTACATACATACTAGTATTTCTTACATTTCATCTTTTAGTTGGTATAGTACTACCACTCGTTTCTTCACATTATATACGTACAATATATATGGCCAACATCATATAGCCAGCAGTTTAGTTGTCAAAGAATTTCAGGGTGCTTAGTTTTGTCAATGAATTCCAGGATGCTTAGAGGGTGCTTGGATCCAAGGGACTTATTTTAGTCTGACTAAAAATAGTCTCTTTAAGAGGCTAAAGTTCCAAGCACCCCTGACTAAAGAGGGGCTAAAACTAGTCTTGAGACTAAAAAAATTTAGTCAGGGGTACCCCTACTAAAATGTGGATTAGTCCTCTCTCTACTCATTTAACTCCTCTCCTTTAACACAGGCGAGTTCTGGATTGGAGGGTTTGGAGGATAATAAATGCTCATTAACTTGATTTTAGCCTTTTTAGTATTTGGATCCAAGCATGGGTGAGGCTAGCATGTTTTAGTCCCACTACTTTTAGTCATGGGACTAAAACGTATCCAAGCACCCTCTTAGTTTTATTTGAGGGGTGGGTTGTGCTGACACCATTATTGTGACTAGCCTTTTAATAGTACTATATGCATAATTTGGCGACGAGCGCTCTCTATATGTACCACCTTTTTTTTAATTTCAAGTTTTGCTCCATGGCGCAATCCATCGATACTACTGATGTACAAAAGTATACATTTTTTAAAAGGCTATAGGGTGTGGCAGTCTAGCTTGGTCAGTTTCACGAGAGACGAGGGCCTTTGTGATTTGATGGCTCATTACTGCTGGAAGGCGGGGCCTTGTGATTTGACTGCTCGTATAAATGCGTCGATGATCTGATCGAGGAGGAGCAAAGAACCGTGCGGTATACTCAAGTTTTCCACTGGAGTAGTACTGTGACGGAGGAGCACGAAACACGGCAGCCCGGTGCCATATGGCTATAAAAATGATCTAATTTGCTAGTCATCTCATTGTTAGCATTGTTCTATTCATTCCTTCAAAAAAACCATTGTTCTATTCATGCCTCGCACAGAACGTGGCACGTGCGGTGAAACACCCGAAGCAAAAGATGAAACACAGGAGCAAAAGAAGAAGGAAGATTATCATCCCAAATGATCTAATTCGCCGCGGAGTCATAACTACTTCTTCATCGCCCCCACGACCTCCATCTCCTTGCGCGTCTCCTCCGCCATCTTCTTCATTCTGTCCATGACACGGGATTTCTCAACGCGGGCATTCATCATCTGTTCCACGGCCGCATTACGTACCTTGACAGCAGCCGGGTGCTCAATGAGGAGCTTCACCAACTCCTCCTTATGTTCCATGACGAGGGCGTGCAACATCTTCATCGAGGAACTACTATTCTCATGCAGCTTCTTCCAGTCGGCGTTCTTCTCCTTCAACAGGTTGATCTCATGGCAGAGCTTCACCTTGTCCTCCTGAAGTCGCGGGATTTTGCTGGTCGCCTTCTTCTCCGAGGCAATGCTCTTCTTCAGCAGCATCACCAAGACGACGGTCAACTCCCCCAGTTGATTGAGCTCAGCGGGCATGTCGTCGAGGCTCTCCTTCAGCAACTCCATCAAGCCTTGGATGAACTCCTTCTGCTTATTGAGGTGCTTATTGAGCTGATCGGGCATGCTGTCAAGGGATAACGACTCCAGCTCCGCCGGCTCGGCATGTTCGCCTCCGCGGCTAGGGCGCTCCTAGGAGCCATCGCCTTCCCGTGAGAGATCTTTCGAGGTCTCTGCGTGGCGGCGAGCCCTCTCTTTTTTTCCGCGGCCTTGGTTGCCGCTCCCTTGTTACGAGTAGTTCTCGACCTAGAGCTCTGCTCACCGGCCATGGCAACGACAGACGAAGAAGAAGCACTTATGAGGAGGAAAGGTAGAGTAATTTTCGGTTAGCTAGTTCCCCTTTTTATAACCTAAGTACTAGCACTAGTACTAATACCTGCATAGTGGGAACACGTTCAGGTTTGGTACGTACTAGTAGGTGTGAGCAGGCTTTCGAATGTGATGGGAACAAGGTAAAGATTAATTGATGGTTTTGGTTTCGAGGCCCGAAACGGCTCCCGATGAGTTTAGCGGAACATAAATTTCAAGTACTACACTGCTCAAATGCGCAAATATTATGTTACTGTCAAAAATTGGCACAAAATACGAAGGATACCAATGGAAGTACTACTGGCAACCCACAATTTAACTACTCGCATGCGCGCAGTGGAGTAATAATGTCTTTCTTCTGCCCTCACGTCCACTCAATTTGCATGTGCTATATTAATTGACCATCAATGAAGTGAACGACTTTACACGCGTCAAATTATCACATGGGGTGGATCTTGGTACAAAATTGCGTCCGCCCGTGTACCCGCGTGTGCGTGTGAGGGAATGAGTGTGTGCGTGGCATGCGTGCACATCTTCGCTTCGTGCATGTACCGCCAGTATGGCTCAGGGAGGACGAGTACATTCTTATGGAACCAGCAGCACGTCACTGTGATCAATCCACGCAAGGAGGTCGCGACAACGCCTCCACATGTGCCACGTGGCTTCATGAACTGTAAGAGAGACACTGTGTAGCATGCCATTGGTATTCTAATTTACTTGTTTTGCACATACTCGAAGTACTAGTAAGGTACACGTGCATTGCACACATCAGATTTTGCAACCAAATTATGAATAAATACCACACTATAGCATGTAAGCTCTGAGTCATATATGCCTGATGTAGCCCTTCGTTTAATTCTTATAGTTAATCTCATTCAAAATCAATTAGTTTTTATAAAAAAGCTAAGAACGCGGGAATATGAAAAACATGGGATTATAGTGGAATGTTGTCTTGAATCCTACAGGATTGTACGAGTGTTTGATTGTGCATAGAAAAAACACAGAATTCTTTCAAAGAGGTTTGAGTGGATGGGATGTTTCCTATGAAATCTAGTGCAAATGAATCATATGGAAAAATTCCTATGGTTTACAATCCTACGAATCAAACAACCAAGATAGGAAAAATTCCTCATGACTAGAATCCTCCAAAATTCCTTTGAGAATCCTTTGAATCAAAGAAGCCCTTAATCTATTTTATGATTCATGGAATTGTGCGTTGTAAAGCATAAAGTAAAAACAAATAATGGCAATTCAACTAGAAAAAAGTTTGGGCAGTTATGATACGGAAGATTCTAGAACAAAAGAGAACCACTGTTGTTTTGACATTTGTGCCTTATGCTTAAGTTCAACCATGGAGTCTGCTAGATTGTACATGTGGCAAAATCCAGTGGGGGGCTAGAAGATGGTTCGAGGGGCCGAGGAATGCACAAGTGCGAGATCGATATTTAGAGAGAGGGGGCGAACACGTGCGCTATTGCGCGTAGTGGCGGAGCCA